>NC_134277.1:160080945-160705890 GCF_949628215.1 Phalacrocorax aristotelis
TTTTACAGGGAAGATCCATGAACTAAGGGAATGATGTCTGTGTATTATGTTAAAGGATGGGAAGGGGAGGGGTGGTGGTTGGTACGGTTGTATTGCATCATATGGGACCTGGGCATGGTGTAAGTGGTATGGAATAAGGGGTGGAGAATGTGCTGGTTTTGGCTGAGAAGGGGTTAATTCTCCTCACTGTGGGGGTCAGCTACCTTTCCAGCTTCCCGCGCTCTGCCGCGTGGCGTGGCAGGGGGGGCTGGGAGGGGCAGGGCCATGGTGGGGGCGGCTGACCCCGACTGGCCAATGGCAGGTTCATTCCATACCATGTGACACCATGACCAGTATATTGAGGGGGGGGCAGTGGCAGCGCGGAGGCGGCGCGGCGTCGGGTCGGCGGGCGGCGAGCGGCTGCGGCGCGTACGGTTTGTTCCGGCGGTTCGTTCCCCCTCTCCCCTCCCTTCCCCCCTCCCCCGGGGCTTTGCGCCTCTCGTTGTTCTCCTTTACATTGCATTTTCTACTGTTGTTTCTTTTAATTTTCATTATTAAACTGTTCTTGTCCCAACCCACGAGCGTTGCCCTTCTGGTTCTCTCCCCCATCTACCGGTGGGGGAGTGAGCGAGCGACTGTGTGGGGCTGAGCTGCCGCTAAACCACGACACACTTGCAGCAATCCGCAGGGTAAGTCATTGTCCCTCTTGCACTACACATAGATTTTCTTTGCTGTCCTATTTGTGGACATAATTGTTGGGTTTTTTCTTTAACATTTCCTCATCTTGTATCATTTCCCTTTATCTTGGTGGTGATCTAAGGTTAGTTTTATTGGGTTTGTTTCATACTTGTTTCATATTTTAAGACCCCAGATGAAAAAGTTGTTCACATATATATAGTATTGACATGACTGAACAGACCATCGAAAGATCTTTCCAAGAAAGATCTTGATTAAACAGGTAACAAGCAGTAGGAAACAAGAAATTTGCCTGAAATTACTTGGAAATCATGGAATAATTACGTTGGAAGGGGCCTCTTGAAATCGCCTAGTACATACCCCCTGCATCTTCTCCCCCAGCTAAAGCAGGATCAGCTAGAGCAGGTTGCTCAGAACCATGTCCAGACAGCTTTGGAACATCTCCAGGAATGGAGATTCCACAACCTCTCTGGGTAGTCTGTCCCAGTGTTTGACCAGCACAGTTAAAAAATTACCCCAAATGTTTTCTTGCATTCAGATGGAATTTCAAGTGTTTTAATTTGTGCCCACTCCCTCTTGCCCTCGCAGTGGGCACTCTTTAGAAGAGTGTGGCTTCTTCTTCCTCTTCATTCAGGTATTTATACACATTGACAAGATCCCCCTGAGCTTTCTTTTCTCTGGACTGAAGAGTCCAAGCTCTCTCAGCCTCCCATATCACTGGTACAAGCAAGACTAACAGTTAAGGCTCCTGAATGCCATCTGTGTCCCATCACCAGAACCAAGGCTGCTGCATTTACTGACTGCTGCTGATGCAATGGTCATATCCTTCACAGACATAACTGTGAATTAAAATTAGTGTTGAGAACTTGGATGTAGCATTAACTTAAAGGATGGAGGAAGGCCTGGCAGAAATGTGCCATGGCTTATTTGATCTTATATAAGGTGTGAAGACAACTCATTCTGTTTTTAATTACAGCTCAGTCTTGAAGCTAAGTAGTTGATATGATTCTCATGTTTCAATTGCATAGCAATGACAGTGAAGTGTTTGAATTCTAACTAAAGAGGACATAATGCACCAACTATCTGCATGCTTGACGCATTGTACTGCCCCTTCTTTCCTACACCCTCTACAACGTCTTACGTGTGTCCTCCTGTGATGTATAATTCACAGTGTCGTGCAGCCCTGCCCTTCTCTTGCCCTCCATTCAAATCAGTTTTCAAATGCTGTGACTCCAGACACTAATGTTTTAGACAAGCTTGAAGCAACTGAGACAAGGCTGTAAGCTGAAAATAATGTGCAGCAGTATAGTTGAGTGGCTAATCAATATATGAGCTGTCAGCTTCTCAAATCAAGGAATTAACAAACTTATTTTGCAGCAAATGAAATTAGTTTTGGAGGGAGAAAAATAAAGCTGCTAACAAGGCTATGTCTGAGGTTTGCATTTTTTAAAAGAAAAAAAATAATGAAGGAAAGAACTCAAACATTAAGATTTGAATTTTTTGGTACTTTTAGTTGTGCTTGTTCTAACTAGTCTTGAAGAATTATGATGTCAAATTTACTACTGAAGGGTACTCAACACAGTTTGGTGATAGAGTAGAACTAGGGATGGCCCTGAAATTAGAGCTCCACACATACTGCTACAGCCATGAATCTGCTCTGACTCCAGCATAAACTGGAGAAGTTTGAAAACTACTATATCACACACCCATTGTAGGCAATACTTCATTAAAAAAAAAAAAGAATATTCGTAAACCTTCTTGCTTTCAAGTCAAAGTGTGACTTTTTTAATGTCAAAAACTATTAATACTGCCTTTGTCATTTCAAAATCCCAAAATAAAAGTAAGATTGGAGAAGTCAAAAAGCATCAAGAGCCAGTTCAGGCAGCTGTCAGATGCTTATTTCACAACCATATCCCCTACCCCTGCAATCCTACCCACAGCAGGCAACTAGTTAGTCAGGGCCACATGTTGCAAATAATATTTCTTATACATGAACAACGTCATAGAGGAAATGTGCTCTGCCTAGCTGCGTGACTGCATGGGAAGAAAAATGTACTAGCCATGAGGTGTTATTTGAGCCCTGTGACTGCTCTGCTGTGTCCCTGCAAAATTCACTGCCCTGCTTTGTGTTGCAGTGTCATCATCTGTAAAAATTAGCTTCTCTTGTGTTCTGTCACACATTCCCCAGGGATGGGATACTGTTGTTATTGTAAGCCTTAGTACCTTGACTTGGGAACCTCTGGTGAAACCCATCATGAACTGAGCAAAGGCAGCCCGTGAAGCTTCGCAATCAAAGAAAAACCTCCCAGAGAGAGGGTCCTTTGCCCTCAGTTGCTGGTGAACAAGGAGAATTGATTGAATGCTCCCGACCTTATTTGCATGTCTATAACATGGTGATATGAGACATTTTTGTTGAAGTATCATGAAATTTTGAAGTTGAAGTGAATAAAATATCATCATTCATGTCTGACAATGGATGAAAAAGATGTCTGACATAAGGGTTCATCCTAACCTTTGGTGCAACCTGTGATGAGCATGTTTGGGCAGCTGGGAAAGAGACTGTATCAAATAGTGGCTACCTGTGGAAAATGCTTATACATGGTTGTGTAGGCAACTGGCCCACTCTATAACAAGCTGAACTTCTGCAAGGATTTCATGAAGGTGACTTATACAAAACAGTAATAGAAGTGAGGAAGATTTGGTCTTAAACTACTGTAGGTAGTCGTGAGTGACAGGTTCTAGGAAGAGCAGATCTATCCAAGCACCGGTTTAAGCCTTAAAATACTGTTTGAATAGTTTGGTACAATCTCTAGATATATTTTTCCTGGCAAAGGCATCACTTAAAACTACCATAAATGGTATTTCCTTTTATTTGAACAAACCACTAACAGACATATAAGTTTTATAGACCGCTTAGTCCCAGTATGTTGAATAAAAATGTAATCTGAGCAAGTCAACATCTACATCATCTTTATTAAGCAGAGAAGGGCTTGACACTATACACGTTTCATCAGAAGCATCCCAGGACATTCTGGAGTGCCTGCAGCTTATTTTCAGGGTTATCGAGGTAATGGATGGAGAGTAAAATGTGACTTTGTCAGGCAGAGACAACCTCGAACAATTCTCTGCAGCTCAGTTGATGGCATAGCCTGGGGGATGCTGTTTGCAACCGTAAAAGGAAAAAGTCCCATCACAGGACCCCAGTGTGTGATATTAAACTTTCTGTAAAAGGCCATCCTCAAATTAGGCCCATTATCTCTGACATACAATCTCCACGCAAGTGAAATATTTAGTGCTAAGAGTTTATGGCATTTCCCTAGGCAAAACTGTATGCAATTCACAAAGTTTTGCTTGCAGAGCAGAGCTTGGCAGCCTTTCTCAGCCAGTTTGACCAAAACCATAAAAAAAGTCTTGAGCATACAGTCTCCCTTGCAGGATCAGAGTATTAACACACAGAGCTACAGACCTAGTGAAAAAATATAGCCTGGGTTTATGGTACTTCACAGCTTCGGTGTGTGCCCATTGTAAATGTTGATGAATTATTGTGTTGCCCCAAGGAACATTTCTCTAGAAAGCATGCCTCTTCATGGGGCAGAAGGAGAGGCACAACAACCTCAGACTGAGGCTGTAATAACCCCTACAATGAGACATCCCCTGACATTGCCATGGATCATATGCCTACAGCTAGGGAGGGTCTCCTGATGCAGAGTAGAGAAAGGGGACAGAGGAACTGAGTGTGTTCCTCTCCTCAGAGTTGGTGTCCAGAAAGGCTTTGTTTGTCCTATTAAGAAAGAACCTATAGAGCCAAAGACCTGTGACTTTAGATAATTTAAATGCACACACTGAAAAACAGAGTCCCCAGAGACCCATGTGCAGGATGAAAATCAAGGTAAGAGATGAATAGTGACTTGTCCATGGAGGGAAACAAGTGTTCCACTTCTGCCTCTGCAGTTTATTCCTACCTGACTCTTGGACTGACCCATTGGCTGGTCTTTAAAACAATATGGGCCTTCTGGCTGAAAGTTGTGACTATAAATGTGTCAGCATTAAGATTAAGCAGCTCTTGAGAATTTACTGTGCTGCTTTGAGTTCATACTCCTCTTGGAAAAACAAAAAACAAAAAACAAAAAACAAAAAACAAACCAAAATAATCCTTTCTTTTACTTTTTCTAAATAAGAAAAGGCAGGGATCTCACATTTGCTTCTAATTACAATGCACTTCATTGTGCAGCCCCAGTGAGGGGAAAAGGTTTTTGAACTCTACAAGATTGAGTGAGAATTGATCGCTAAATTTGTATCTGGGAAGCTAGCTATAACTAAAATATGTTGAGTAAAAACAATCAGATCATTGTTTTGCTAGTGGTATATGCTAAATAAAACCTGCATAAATCAGGCATTTGGCTGGGAAAACTCGGACGTGGTGGAAGTCCTATTTCAGGAGGGCACCGACTGTAGCTGGCCAGTGCAGCACCTACGCATACTTGTAGTGATGATCAGCTTTTGTGAAGGACTTACCACTCTGTCCTCCTTGCATGGGAAAGGCCAGTTACCATGTCTTCATAGCTCCATGGAGCCAAACATACCCACTTGGGCAGAACAGGGTCTTCTGGCTCTTTCTGAGTTACACTGTGGTTTTGGGACTGGGTTTCCAGTGTGGTTTGGGACCTGGGACTGGAACTGAGTAGGAAACACAAGGTAACATAAGGCCTTCACTTTCACAGGACACAATTCCAAGATGCTTTAAAACATGGCCCAAAGGTAAATCAAGATCCCGTAGAACACAGCTGTAGCAAATGATTTTATTTGATGAATTTTCATTTAACTGAAAATTCATTTCAAAGGTGGTCATGACATTTTTCTGCTTTATCTGGTTTATAAAATAAGTGTCTGTTTTTTGCCAGTTATGGTTTTTATTTACCTCTGCCTATTAATATAGTGGCAGATGGTGCAGGCAGGTATGTGTTAAGGTGTATGTGCAGATGGCTCACTCTGTCTTGCAGTGCCTCTGACAAGATAACAACATGAGGAACAGCAGGTTGCTACAGATTACAAAAGGAAGTAATGTATATGCAGATGGCCTACACTGACCCATGGTGCCACTAACAAGACAGCAAATGAGAAATAGCAAGACACTATAGGTAGAAAAAAAGGTACTAGCTTGACAAAATTGCTGTCAAAGTTAGAAATTACCGGGACAACCATAGCATAAATACCAATTAAGTGTATTAAATCAGCAAAACCAGGACCAATGGGGAGATGGTGCACAGAAGTGAGCTGTTTATTTGGGGGGGGGGGGGTGAGTGGGGGCGGGGGGTGGATGAGAGTGGTAAACGGGAAGATCTTGTGGGGAAAAAGGGAATATAAGGCGAGCCAAATCACGTGTTCACAGCTCCCTGTCAAGCAGCTCTGAGCCTGACCAACACAGTTTGGAGAAAGACTGTAAACATGTTATTTCTCCAACTGTGCTTGCATCTGACTCTTGTGTGCACTCAGAAGCAATCTGGATGCTTTCCCTATTACTGGGAGGGAGCCCAGGGGAGGTAGCTGGAGGTCTTTACTTCCTAATAGTATGAACATCAGAGTGTTGACAATCTTTTATAGAAAATTTTCCTTTTGTGACTTTGAGGGTGATTTTGATGTTGCATATACCCAGTCTGTTTTTGCGTCCAGAAATGAATGTTCCTTCACTCAGAGAAACCCAAGCACCATACTGCTTAAGTTCAGCTCCTGATGATATTTATACATAACTGCCCAGAGGTGCTGGCACAGCACAAGCAGGAAAGTCAATGCCTTGGGCAGTAAGTTTAGGAACAGAAGTATAAATTAATGGTAAGTACACAATCAGAAGTACTATCCCTACTTTGTATAGGAAAATCCACAGAGAATATATCTGAGTTTGTCCTCAGAAGCCACCTTGAGACTACTGTCAAAATCAGACTTGTAGGCCAATGTTGGACCTACAAAATGGGGTCTATCAGATTACAAAGTGGTCTGGCAGGACTAGAGCTTACTACACCTAAATGTTTGCTAATAGGAATGCAGTTCAGTACAGGAGACTTACTGCCAGGGAGAGAGATTCCTGCAGGAAGGTGCCCGTGGCCAGCTCCTTGCTCCGGTTGTGTTGTGGTGGGCTTCACCGCACAGCTCCTCTTGTGAGGCTTTTCCTCTTCCCAGGTCCCCTGGCCAAAGACCTCATTTCCCATATGAATGTGGGACTGAAAGGGAACAGCCCAGCTCTGTGCAATCGAAGGCAGAAAAAAACCCCTCAGATCAAACACACCATGTCTCCTCTGATCTCATCAAAGGCTACAAAACCTTTCTATTTGTTCTGGAACAGTTTCTGGCTATAAAGACGTCATGGGAAGTGAACAGGAAAGATTAAGGAACCACCAACAACCCATTTCCCTACCCAAGAGGAGAGGCAGTGAGAGACTGTGTCCCAGTAGATAATACCTCAGGCTTCATCTAAAGAGAAGGTCACAGAAAAGTTTTCATGAGTATTCCAGCTGTCCTCAGACTCCTCATATACTAGAGGTATGTGGATGTGGTACAGTATAAATGTAAATGAGCATTTTTCTCAACATTGACTGCCTTTATTTGTTTCAGTGTCATGGTTTAACCCCAGTCAGCAACTACGCACCATACAGCCGCTCGTGCACCCTCCTCTCCCCCGCCCCCGGTGGGATGGGGAGAGAATAAAAAAAAGAAAAACCAAAAAGTAAAACCTGTGGGTTGAGATAAAGACAGTTTAAACAGTTTAATAGGTCAGCAAAGGAAGAGATGATATAATAATAATAATAATAATAATAATAATAATAATAATAATGAGAAGAAGAAGAAGAAGAAGAAGAAGAAGAAGAAGAAGACACAGCATATAAAAAAACACGCACAATATAATTGCTCACCACTCGCTAATGATGCCCAACCCAACCCTGAGCTGCAATCGCGGCCCCCAGCCAACTCCCCCGAGTTTATACACTGAGCATGACGTCGTATGCTATGGAATATCTTTTTGTTCAGTTGGGGTCAGATGTCTTCGCTGTGCCCCCTCCCAGCCTCTTGTGCACCTGGCAGAGCATGGGGAGCTGAAAAGTCCTTGTCTTAGTATAAGCACTACTTAGCAACAACTAAAACATTGGTGTGTTATCAACATTATTCTCACCCTACATCCAAACCACAGCACTGTACCAGCTGCTAGGAAGAAAATTAGCTCTATCCCAGCCAAAACCAGGACACAGAGTTCAGTGCTCGAGTCTCAAATCATAGAATCATTAGGGTTGGAAAAGACCTCTAAGATCATCAAGTCCAACTGTCAACCCAACACCACCATGCCTCCTAAACCATGCCCTGAAGTCCTGCATCTACATGTCTTTTAAATACCTCCAGGGATGGTGACTCCACCATCTCTCTGGGCAGCCTGTTCCAATGCCTGACCACTCTTTCAGTGAAGATATTTTTTCCTAATATCCAATCTAAACCTCTCCTGACACAGCTTAAAACCATTTCCTCTCGTTCTATTGCTAGTAACTTGGGAAAAGAGACCAACACCCACCTCACTACAATGATTCTGTAGGTAGTAATTACTGACTTTGTATTTGCAACATGTAGCTTTAGTTCAACAAGCAAACGGAGATTGACTTGTCTTGAAAAAACTTCCTTATCCTGCCCCACCTCCTCTTTTCAGTGTCAATTTACTGGTTGTGACTATGCTGCTTCCTTGGCAAAATAGGCTGATTTCAGGATGTAAACCTAGTGAAAGTAGCTATAGTCCTACTGTATCATATGGACTAAGTAAGACAGTAGATGTCTTTGTTCTCCCCACATAGTACTAGGACCTTCTGGGCAATGATCCAATGCTTCTCAGAAGACAAGACCCTAAGATTATAAAAATAACTACAGAGTGACTTTGTTGCAGACAAAACAGTCATGACGCAGGGAATTAGTTTAATTACTTGCAAATTAATACCAATTTCTGATCACAGATTCATGTAATGAGAAAAAAAGAGACACATAAAAAGCACTTCAGTAAACAACATGCCCCTACTTTCTCTAGGCTCATCTTAAATCAAAAACCTATTCTTCCTATTCTCAACCTCAACTTCCTTTATTTTCATTGCAGGTTACATTTGGTCTGGCCCAGTCCCTTCAGTGAGGTGAAGGGGCACAAGAGGATGGGGTCATGTCCATAACAGATTCTGTTTGTCCTTCTGTCCATAGTAGTTTCTGAGTGCCACCCTTTGTTTATAAGTGGTTTCTTCCTGCCACATCTGTCTTCTTACTGCTTTTCCTCCACTGTTCCCTTTTATTGTTTTTCCACTGTTTTGTGCCACTGCCCCAAGGTGGGTTGCTAACAGGCTGCAGTCCCTCAGAAGTGTCCCTGCCTCTTTGGTCTGGAAGGGACACCCTCTGAAGTGTGGCTGCCCACCTATGATGTCAAAGGCGGGACAGACGTTTCAGACCTGAAATAAAAAATGTCTCCAGGGAGAGCATGAGCCTCTTTACCCCAAACCATGTTATGCTGAATTTATCATACTGACACTTGAATTCCTCACTAGAAAGGAGTTGACCTTCCCCAGCTGGGCTTTGTTGGCCTGAAGAGTACCTAAATGACATGCATCAATTGTTGCAATGTGCCTCCTGGTGAACTGCAACTCTTCTGGAGGTTGGTGTTTTTCTGTCCAAACGCCTATTGTTTTCAGTGCAGGCAAACAGAACTGTAGTATTTAACTATCTAAACAGAAGAAGAAAGAGATGGTGCAGCAGGCCATGTGACACCCACATGTTTTTTGTATCGTTAAAGACGACTGTCTGCTCTTACACATAGAGACATGAAGTTATTCCTCTTCCATATATAATCATGCCTGGATTTTTCTGTCATTGGTAGTTTTAATCTCAGGCGATGGTGTTTGTGTCTTCCTGTAACGGTCCTCCAAATCCACAGGGAAATAAATAACAGAAGGTAAAGGAACTGTCAGTAAAAAAAAGAAGTGACTGGCAACTTATAAAGGGAATAGTGTGATTCTGTGATTCTGTGATTCTGTGAATATTTGGGTAGCCCCACAATCCAGCAAATGCCTTCTGGTGACATTTTACTCATTTGCTGTGTTCCAGACCCGTGGCTTTCCCAATCACACATGGCTATTCCCAAGCACAGAACTGGCCTTATGTATAGGGACTAGATGTACGACAGCACATGGCCACTCATTCAGGCACCCTGCTTTTAGATAATACTTTTTCTCCTTTTAGATAATATTTTTGTGTGTGGTTTACTTCTTTGTTTGCTTTTGAAAATAAGGTGCCTGTTGACACAGAGGTTAAAGAGGTTAACAAGTATTAAACAGAAAGACGTAAGATGGTTTCAGAGTTCCTCATTTGGGGCTTTAGCTTCAGTGTTTTCAAAGGAATTTCGAGCAGCACTAAATAATTAGTTGTTGTACCAGCCACAGCATCAGAGCTCATCTTCACAGCTGTAATTACTGGATGCTTCTGACACCATAGATATTACCATTAACCCTGCATGTGAATCATCATCTAATTTATTGTCTGAGCTGAAAGCAATTCTGTCTTTCCAGTTGAAAATTTGCAGCAGTGCTTTGTCATGTTAATCATCAGGTTATGATCTCTCCTCCATATGTATACATTGCCTTTCCAGATGGAGGCTTACCGAAGAACCTCCTGCTGTCAGCCTTCATGTGCAGTCTTCAGCAATTTTGGACTTTTTCCTAAAAGCACAGGCAATCTTTATTTTCATGCATAATGAAGAAGTTCATTTAGCAAGCATTGGTATTTACAGCGCAGAAGGAAGGATATTCTGAGAGACTTAAGATGCTGAAAAGGCTAATTATTATAATCTCTAAAAAAATATGAGGCCTGTATAATGTCCTAACTGGTACTGCACAGCTGACAAGCGTACATGCTGGTTTTGCCTGGGATAGAGTTAATTTTCTTTTTAATAGCTAGTATGGGGCTACATTTTGGATTTGTGCTGAAAACAGTGCTGATAATACAGGTATGTTTTCCTTACTGCTGAGAAGGGCTTACACAGAGTCAAGGTCTTTTCTGCTTCTCACCCCACCAGCGAGTGGGCTGGGGTTGCACAAGGAGTTGAGAGGGGACACAGCTGGGACCGTTGACCCCCAACTGACCAAGGGGATATTCCACATATGGTGATGCTCAGCAATAGAAACTGGGGCAAGACAAAGGAAAGAGGGGATGTTGGGAGTGATGGCGTTTGTCTTCTCAAGTAACCATTACGCATGATGGGAGCCCTGCTTTCCTGGAGATGGCTGAACACCTGCCTGCCCATGGGATACCTTGTTGATGTGAATGAATTCCTTGTTTTGCTTTGCTTGCATGCGCGGCTTTTGCTTTACTTACTAATCTGTCTTTATCTCAACCCATGGGTTTTCTCACCTTTATTCTTCTGATTCTGTCCCCCTGTTCCACCAGGGGGGAGTAAGTGAGCAGCTGTGCGGTGTTTTGTTGCCAGATGGGGTTAAACCACAACAGTACACGATGCTGACCTACTGTTGGTGAATCGGTATAAGAGGCCACTTACACTACATCAAGTACTGAAGCTCTCCAAAAAAATGGTGCACAGGCCTGTGCCGCATGAAAGCATCACAGCGAACAATCCCAGCATAGGCTGAGGTATAAGCACCGTTACTTAATAAAATATTTCTACAGGAAATGTATACAAAACAAACTTTTTCATAAGAAGTGTCATGTCTACTAAATTGTGGGGTTTTTAATGGAAAATACTAGCCATCAATTTAAGTTAATTTCAACAGAAGTTAAATATTTAGTGCTAATTTCCTCTGTTATAAACTCATTTGTCTAATTGAATCAAAATATTTTGTTACAAGGAAGAAAAAATGCAGTGTCTCAGGGCTTTTTTCTCCTTTCTGTGTGGGTCTGTCTGGGTAAATTATACTTTCTATGATGCTTCACAGGCTCTGTCTGCACTGATAAATTAAACAGTACCAGGAAATATTTCCAGGCAGTGGACCTAAATGTCTTTTAAATGGTACTGTTTGCAACATTAAATTGTTAAACAAATCTCTGGTCATGGTCCAGGCTCACTCACTCTCTCCCAAGCAGTTCCCAGGCACAGGGCCATAGACTGCTTCCTTGCAGGTGGGTTGTATGTAAACATCAGGATGTGGAGGTTATGTTTGTTTAATAGTTATACAGGTGCAAACTGTTTTCTCACAGCTCAGTCCTGAACTTCCCACTAAAGTTTACTCATGGACGTTCATAAGGACTTAACAGCTAGCTTTTCTGAACTCCTCATGATACTTAACACTTTCATCCTCACGTTTGTCCAGAGATATAAAATAATTAAGTACTATCTAAGGTCATTCTGGAGATCTGCCAGGAGTGAACCTGGTTCCAGGCAAGTCTTTGGGTCATGATCATTCCACCACTCCAATTCTGGGCTAATCTCACCTTAGCTGCAGCAGAAGCAGAAACAGGCAGCCAAAAAGACCTTTTGGAAACATCACCATACCTGATTATATCTGAAATTTTTGTTTGTAACACAGCAGAACTTTCTGATTCACCCAGTCCATACCTAGCCAGTTAATGATTCTCATTTAACTGGAAAGAAATGACAATACTGAATGTCACCAACATGTCTTTCATTTCTCAAGCTCATCTGCTGGCTGAACTTGAAAGAAAGTTAAT
Source organism: Phalacrocorax aristotelis (assembly GCF_949628215.1). NCBI lineage: Eukaryota > Metazoa > Chordata > Aves > Suliformes > Phalacrocoracidae > Phalacrocorax > Phalacrocorax aristotelis. Next base: position 160,093,306 of record NC_134277.1, read on the forward strand.
TCAAATATTGTGGCTTTTTGTCAAATTCCATTTCACACCTCGACCTCTACTGCAAATCAAGCAACAAAGGCATCTTTATTTATCTAGCTGGGCATATTTCTTATGTCCTCTGGAACTCACATTTTTCACCTCTCTTTCTAGACTTTTCTCTGTCTTGGAAACGTGACTCCAGAATCTCATAACAGTAACAGAATAATGTCTGGGATTGGGGAATCATTCATTCCAGTCGTGCTGAACTCTATTAACTGGTATGATGGTGTATGGGAGTCAGAGTTCCTTAGGCCCTCCCAATACCAGACCTAAGGAGCTTGTTCTTCATGTCCCCTCTCCATCACACCCACAGCCTTCTGCCTAGACTCTTTGAAAAGCATTCAGCAAGGATATAGGTATGCTTTCACTCAGGACTGAGGAGATGCTTGGTCTGATGGCCAGCAGCAAGGCCAGACAAGTATTGATATCATACAGATTGACAAGCCACTTGCTCATTAAAGATTATTTTGCAGTTAACAGAGGCGTGTGCAAAGGTAGTCATCCACTTTTTGAGCAAGACTAAGCAAAATACTGGGGCCATCAGAAAGACATGCCTTTGGTTAAGGCCCACCATGGTGTTATCGCAAGCACAAGAAGGCATATACCAAAATTACTTTCTTGGTAACCTTTTTATGTTCCCAGAGAGTTACGAAAAGAGCAAATCTGTTCAGAAGCTGGTTAGGACAAAAAGTAACAGTGGGAGCAGGTGTTTGGTAGAATATCAGGCACCTGCTCTAGGCAGACAAGATCTCCTTATGATGGTCACAATGGAGGTACTCAACTAAAAGCAAGCATCAAAGCAGGTTGCGCTTCTCTTGCGCAAAAAAATTATGGTGCTTAATCAACATTCATAAAAACAGATCCTGAAAAAGAAACAGTTTTCAAAAGATTAATGCAATTATTGGCACAACTCACTGAGAGTATTTAAGTGTAATATCTTAAAGAAGATTTTTCCTAGGTGTCCTACCCAAGTCCCCAAGTGACACTTCCCACAAGTGAGCAACGCAAGGTCTCCTGGGCAAAATCCATCTAGTGTTACAATGTTGTTAAAATGCTTAAAAATATAAGTGAGGTTGAAAATGAGAACATAAAGGGCAGTGAATATGAGCTTCAAATTAAAATCTGTCTGACTGATAGGAGAGGCAAATGAGTCAATGGTAATATGGTTAAAGAGAATAGCAATATATTAAAAAAAGCCCATCCTGGGAAAAATTAAATGATGGGAATTAGAACCACAAATTAATTACAGATGAACTACAAAGAGTGAAGCAGTATCCATGATCTAACATAGTAAGGGTGGAATAGAATGCTTTTCCTCAGTAATAAAATAAAGTGTAGGATACCAATAGTAATAAAACAAAACATAGGCTCTTCAAATTAAACATTTTCCAAAAAGTAGACTCAAGTAACTTGCACCCATGAAATTCTCAAAGGATTATTTAATCAACCTAATAACTGAATTTATTGAACACATTTTTAGAAATAGGAATATTCCCATAGTCTGGGGGATTATCTGTCTAATATTGGTATTTGAGAGGGCCAGAGATCAGGCAGTCAGATGTAAATCCCTACTGAAATAATGCCAGAAGTAATCAACAATGCTATTGTTTCTTTCCCCATCTTTATTGATATTATTCCTCTCAGTTACCATCACTTCTTGTAGATCAGGCTTGATCAAACAAACACCTTTTCCCTTTTTTTCCTTTTTTGTTAAATAAATTATTGGTACGATTCATAAAGGTAGCTGGTGTGACTAGATTTCCCTATACCATTTGAACAGGTACCAGATAGTATTTTGTCAAAAATAATTTGTTATGTGAGAAGAGAAAAGGGACGTATTAGGTATAAATACTGAGCACAGAAACTTCAAAATCTAGCTTTTAAAAGGAAAATATTCAGGGTATTTCTCTCTGGGTACTCCAGGAACTAACTTATGGCCCAGCATTATTTGAAAGAAAGAGGTGTGGGGGGGAAATAAGAAAGAGAAAAGTGAGGGTAGGGATCAATTAATTAATTTTGTCTGTAGAATTTGCAACTGAGAAAAGATTGGTGGAGTAGGAAATTACAAAAGAATGTGATGCTGTTACTTTTTGACCTGGACTGTTCGAAGAAATGACTGAAAGGCCACAAAACGTGTTTTAATATAGACTTTTTGAGGTGCTGCACGTCACACACGTTGTGTTAATAGGACGGGAGCTTTGTGGAAAAAGTCACTGTAGCCTGAGACATTTACAATTAAGTAGTCTATTAAAGACAGTAATTTAGATCATTGGTGACTGATAGACACATGCAAAGGGTGGCTTATTGCTGTCCCCCAGTCTTAGGTGCTTAATTAAAGATGAATGAACTATTTTCTGTAGGAAGCTTTCTCTCTCCTCTGAGTGGAGAGAGCACTGTATAATCTCTTAGACCAGACACCAATGGCTAATGTTAGGAGAAATTAATTCTACCTTTTGCCTTAGGAACTGGAAGAGGTTCTTACAGATACTATAAGGTTAAGTGTGGGATGCAGTTACCTAAGCATGGGCACTAGCATTATTTAAGCATCTTCCTCAGGCTTCAGCTGAATGGAACCCCAAAAGTCCCATGGTGTACCGGAAGTCAAAACAATTCGTTAAAATGGTTGAACAACATTTTCTAGATCTAACCTGCAGGAAATTCTGAAAATTCAGCACAATCAGCCGTTGCAATCAAGGCCATATCACAGTAAGACCAGAGCCCTGGTACAACTCCTCAGTGTATATTTTCAGAAGAGCTCTGTGTCCTCTGTCTTGGTACTAGATTCCTACATTAATCTGTGCTCCATATCTTTACTGTGATATGTGTTACATATCTTTTTTACTGTCCCTCTTTACACATAAAATTGGTCTTACGCATTTGATGGTTCCTCTCAACCATTGCAGAGACTCTGGTCTCTCATAAGTATCTGTGTTTTTGGTGCAGGCATCTGTCTGTGTTAAGAAAAAGAAAGTTTTCAAAAGAGATTTAATTAATACTGGACACATTGCAAATAAATTCATAAATATTGATTTAATGATTTTATCCATTTTTTGAGGAAAATGGCCTTATATGAGGTTAGCACATTTCTAGATAAAGTTGATTAGATCATTGTACAAAATCTTAATCACTAAGAAACGACAGACTTGCACAAACACATTTTTCATTTAAGAAGAAACTGTTTTATATGCTTCTAAATAAAGTCTATCAAACAGTTGTGCAAAGCCTGCAACTATGAAGGAAAAATATATGAACAGTTATCTGCATTGTCCATAACAGCTTTCAGAAATATGCTAGATGAATTGAAGAAAGAGAGGAAGAGTAAAATATCTTCCTCCACAGGAAAAAAATAGTTCTGGAGCCTTACAGTAAGCAGTTTCACCTCATTTCATCCAATTAGAACAGTATTTTTAACCTTGTCATCTTTGGCAGAATCCTATATCAGTAAAATATGAAATTTAATTTTTCTGAGTTAATAGGAAGGTTTAAATAACAGTATAGGCTTTTGTAGAATTATTAATACTGTAAAACTGAAAACAAAACAAAACAGTGCAAGCACTTGGAGATTTCTTCAAAATGTAATTAGCTTTTTGCACACCTTGTAAATTTAGCAATTAACCATTGGGTTAATTTTAATTCTTTTTAGTCTTATCCCAGACCAATCTATCCTAGAGAAAAAATCTGAACTTCTGCTAAAGGATATTCTCCTTCAGTATTAAAATGCTATTGTCTCTCTGAAAAAACCCTCGCCCCTTCTAACGGTATCTACTGGCGCTACTCAACAGTTCGGTACTGGTAATAAATAAATCTACAGACAGACAAAACTCCTCTCATAACAGGACCCTCACTGAAGCCAGCTAAACCCATGGTATTCAGGACAACAGCAGCAGAACTTGACCATTAGTTGAACTGATAAAGAAAGCAAACAAAAAAACCCCAATGTATTTTACAGAAATTCTGATAAAGACACTTTTCTAAATGCATGTTTCAAGAACAATAAAAAAATTAAGTCCTTCATTAAACAAACCACAATTTAGTTTCTCATATTTATCTGAATTATCTTGACATTGTCTTTCCAAAATATTATTTCTAATCAACTTACAGCTTTTATGATAAGATACTCTTGTAGTCTCCAGGGCAGAGTATTCTTTCAGTGGCACTGGTATAATTTAGCGTAACTCAGTTGAAATCAGCAGTATTGTGCTGAATCGATCCTAATCTGGCCAAGAAATCTAGAATCTAAACTTTGTCATCCTACAAAGGCAACAGCAGGAATAATTTCACAGATTTTAGTTAATAACTCTAATTTTCTATCTTTGAGTTGCAGACGAAGAAGGCTTTTGTTAAGCACAGACATGCAGACCTGATGATCACAAACTGAGGTTTATTTGAAGGCTGTTGATTTACCTCATTGTCTCTGGACAAGAAAAAATGTCAAACCTTTGCATTATGAGAAATAGCTCTTTTCAAAAAGAAGGGTCAAACACTTGGCACTTTTCCATTCTGATTTTTCTGCTCTGCATTAGCAACATTCTTACAAGCTTCTGCTCAAGCATTGTGGCAAGATTTGTACGTATAAGGCAGTCTTTGTAGCTTTGCTTTTATTCAGTCAGGCTCCAAGGCAATCCATGGGGAATAAAAACTGCAGCGCTCTTAGGGTAAATAACAGCCTGTGAAGTTCTATTTCAATTCTGAGGGAGGACTTGTTTACCAAAAAGTTTGTCTTTTGTTTTCCAACTCTACTGGTTAGTCTAATAAAACAGATTAAATCCGCCTATAAATCTTGTTTCGCCCATGTCCTTAGACCATCATGACTATGATAGCCATGATATAGCCATGACATAGACCCATAGGCCCAGGGAAACACAAGAAGCAGTGGGCACAAACACAGGACGTTCCATCTGAACATTAGGAAACTGGTTTTTTACTGTGAGGGTGACTGAGCACTGGCACAGTTTGCCGAGAGAGGCTGTGAAGCCTCCATCCTAGGAGGCGTTCCAAAGCCATCTGGACAGGGTCTTTAGCAGCTGGCTCTATGGGTCCTGCTTGAGCAGATGACCTCCAGAGGTCCCTCCCAACCTCAACCATTCTATGAGTCTGTGATTCTTACGGCAACACACCTACAATCTTTCCTTAACAAGTCTCTGACAGGGCTGATATTTTAGGGGACTAGGAAAATGAGAATGGAGGCAAGCTGTTACTGTCTCATGACACGAAATGTGGTCTCATATAAATTAGCTTGAGTCCTCTTCCAGTCTCCTGCTCTCAGCCTGTTTTGTCACTCAAGTATATACATATAACTCAATAATGAGTATAACTCAATAATGCTAAAGAAGGCATTTGCCTATAATCTGGATATTTTCTTACTGTAACTTGCATTATGTTATTTATGTCCACAAGTTGTCATTGCAAGTCTTTTATCAGAAGTATAAAGAGGCAAAGATACCAGGTCTCTCCTTTACGCCAAAATCCTCTCACACATTTTATTTCCCCCCAAATCCATATTGTATTTTTCTTCAGTGAATGAAATCAGACATGTAGGTCCAGACCTCCATATGTGTAGAGCACTAGCAGAAGTCAAAGGAAAAAAAGAATATCTGAATGTTTTAATGGGTCCTGAACACATGTTTTTTATTGGAAAGCTGAGGGATGTTCAGCTTGGGGCTGGATTTGGTTGATCTTTGTTTTTAAGCAAAATGGAAGAAGTCTGTATCCCAGGCTGCTTTTGTCCCACTAGATAAAACAGTGCCACACACTGAGCTTTGACATTGTCGTTACTGATTGTTTGTCAGCATAATTCCTGGTGTGGTTTTGCTGCACATCAACAAGCACTTTCGTCAGCGTTGTTACATTTCAGACACCCGTTCCGTTCAGAAGCACTAACAAGGTTTGTCTCCCTCTACCCTAAACACTCTTCTAATCCTACTACACAGGCTATGCCCCCTATTTCATTTAGCTATATAGATGGGATTTATAATAACACGAACCTATAATAAGTGCAGTTAGTGTTGACTCTTCTCACATGAACAATGCAGAATATGGGTGTGAAGGCCTGACACTACTGATGTCTGTGTCAAAACTCTCACTGGTTTAAGCAAAGTATTTTGCCCTGGGTTTTTTCTAAACTTTTTGTGTGTAGGTAATTTGGGTAGAGATCTCAAGGGTGCATATTTCCTTACAGTGTGGAGAAAGTGTCTAATGGAGATATAAATTCATCTTTGCTGCACAGGGACACTGTGAGAATTGATTAGGTAATACCTTGAAAGCACTATAGGAGTGAATAGTACTCTGCTATATAAATGCTAAGTATTGTTATTTTTTCTTGCAAAAATACTTAGAAGAATCTGACAGGTTCACAATTAAGCTCTCGAATATAAATATTAAGATATGTCTGTCTTTGATTTTGTAATACTATGCACAGCACTTAGGAGAATATTATGATAGTATTACCTGAGATTGCTTGTTATTTTTGATGAGGTAACAACATACTGGGAGCAAATGAGAGTTGGTGAAGTATTTTCAACAGATCATTTTTAAAGTGCACCTCTTCCTTGGTTTTTTATTTCCTTTTATATAGAAAGGTTGTGTGGAGGGATGCATTTTCCAACAGTATGAAAAACCAGAGAGAGATAAGATTATGCCTCCTACCCATCCTCAACATAGCACTGCTTTGTTAGGCTGTTTGTTTGTGTAGCTCTGCACTGCAACAGTCACCCTTTCTCTTCAGGATATTAAGGAGGCTGATGTATGTGTAAGGTGAGGGAGGTGGTTATTCCTCCTATCTGCTTCACAATCTTATCAGCTGTGTTCAGAGGACAGTGGGATGACAAAGTTCCCTATGTACTAGATAGAAAAAAGGCATCACTTACAAAAGCTAGAGGCCTGAAATAGACATTTTGAGCACATAATTCTCACCAAGGTTTCAGGTCTCTTCCAGCATTCTGAACTTTGCCCTGAGAACATATATCCAAGGTTTGAGTCTTGTCCTAGGACAGATGTACACAGGTATTTAGGGGCTGAGAAGTGCACATGCTTCTTAGGGGAAGATCTGTAAGACCCAAAAGTACAGAAATGCCTGTACCATAAAGAAATCTGTGGAGGAAGCCTGGCTTCATCTTACTCCACAGGTTCACTTAATGGAGGAACCAAAAGATGTTAGACTCCCATAATATGTCTGGGAAGGATACTTCCATGTCTGTCCATTCTTCATCAGATAGATGCCATCACCCCCTGGAAGAGACAGCTGAGCAGCTCCTGAACTGACTGAGGAAATGCTGCAGATTGTAGCCCAACATAATAAACAGAACAGGGTTAGGGTTTTTTTTATATGCTATAAAACATATAATTCAAGAACTTCTTAATCAGTGCTAAAGCTATTGCCAGCTGTGAGCCAGTGTACCTCAGCCAGATGAGCACAGCAGACAGCTGTGAGCTAAAACCTCTTCAGCTGTCCCAGTACACTCCACCGCCAAATACAAGTAATTGTGCTAAAAATAAGGAACTGGAAAGAAAAAATAAGAAAAATAAAAACAACTTTTTAAAAATGCTGGAAAATAAGGGCTCCAGTAGGGGTGACAGCCAGTCTGAAATCTACATCTCAGTCTATCGTCCCCAGTTGACTCTAGGGGGAATCTGGGACAACTCTGCTTTTAACTCAGGATGTATTTAAGATAAATCCACACCTAAGTTACTTGAGTTAGTCAGACTCATGAGTGGAACCCAGACCATGTAACTGTCTGTCTTTGTTTTAAACCCAAGAACAAGACTCTCAACTTAATGACAGTGGCTACTACTGTAATTTGTATGCTATGCTGAGGAACATGCTTTAACGACCCTCACTTTCATCTTCTGCCTAATAAAAGCAAATTCTTAGCATTTCTTTTAATAGTATTTGTTTTCCTTTCTTGTTTCTCAGATATTGCATAGAATATTTTATTCTTCCTGAAATCAGTTATGATCCCCCTGTGTGTGATATTGAACAATCATGTTTTAATCAATGCTGCTAAATCTGAAATATCTCTTGTGCCTCCAGGTATTGATTCTTCTCTGTCCACTTATTTCATTTCGGTAAAACGCGGCAGTATTTTCTGCATAAGTGATCAATCTTCAGGCTCAGATCTCTTTACTATTATCACCACCATTCAGATCACCTAGAGAGTCAGAAAAGTCCTAGGCTCATGGCAGATTGTTAAGTTTTTTTCCATGCTGACAAAATTACATCTATGATTATAAAAAGTCCATCAAATTTCCCCCCATACACAAAACAGCATATTTTGTGGTCCATTTTTACATTGTTTCTTTCATAGGAGTTATTCGTCTGGTGTTACTGAGACTGAAATTCAGCCTACTATATTCTAATCATGCACTTGGTTCAGCCATTTAGTTAGTTGCTCAGCTGTGTGATTATTTCCGGTACAATGTCTAACATCAGAGGAATTCCTGTTACTGGGTCCTGTGCTTAATTCCAGACTTCAGTGGCAACATTGTTTTCACTGCTGACCCAGGTGGTCTAAAGCTGGAGTCCATGGCAGACACATAAACACATATAAATATGTATAAATACATATAAATACAGATATATTTGCAGTTTCTGAAGAAGTGGATGAGTCAGAGCTTTGAATGATGGAGATCACAGCTATTAGGAAGCGCAGCATCATGGGACTGCACCTGCAAAACCATCTGTACCACTGCAGCTATCACATTGCAGTTCACTGTCTACCATAGCAGTGTGACGAGGACAAAAAGTAAGTAGGCAGATAACAAGCTGACTAGTGAGATTGCAAGTGTCCTGTAACCCCAGTGAAGATATCAGAAGAGCAATGAGAATCTCTGATTCATGGTGTACTTGTGGAATGGGACACCACTGAGGAACTGAAATGTTTTCAATATGAGCACTGTCTGGTACAGAATCACAGGATCTCCGAGGTTTGAAGGGATCTTCTTGAGATCATCTAGTCCAAACCCCCTGTTCAAGCACGGTCAGCTAGAGCAGGTTGCCCAGGATCGTGTCTGAGGAAATGTAAAGCAAAGGCTCAGTGACGGTGTGATGTGAAAAATCTAGCAGGGACCTTGATAATAAACAGGAAAAAAATGTGGGCAAGATCGCTGAAGTATATTTGAGTTAAAAATTCTCTGACTTTCTCTGGTGAGACAAGTTATACAGGTGCAGCTTTTCACTAAGATAGAAGTGGCAAAGACAGATAACAAGATAATTTATTAGTGTCACACATGTAACAGACAGATGACTTTCACCAGAAAGAGACTGTGATTCAGCCCAGATCTGCACAGAGTTGAATTAACAAAGCACTTAAGTATTAGACAGTTTCAGGCTTGCTTAGTATGCAAGAATCAATTATTATTCCTCTGGAAGGAGGAGGGACATTAATGAATTAAGGAAAGTTTGATCTTCCAGCTGTAAAACACTGAAAGACTAGAGCCCAACCATGTCGTTACAGTCAAGAACAGTCTGTTTGGCTCAAATATGTGTCATATGGATATTTAAGGTACTATGAACCACTCTGTCTCTTCCTTAACCTAAAGATATGAAAATTTATTAATTATTCTTTAAATTAATAAAACGAGAGATGATACAATTATATTGTAGGGAAAGCTGTAATAATCTAATATTGATGGAATGGTTTGCCCTGGTTAGCAATGAGCTTCTTTCTTTGGAAAACTGAAAATACATTTTCTCAAAAGAATGCAGATTTTAAAACATGTTGCTGTTTTCTGTGATTAAATCACAAGTTTAATTATAATTGAAGATATTTACAGGAAATCGAGAAATAATGAAATTCAGGCTTTATTAGGTACTTGCCTATGTTAATAATTTGCAGTTGTGCTCTGGTTTGTCTGAAAGAGTGATTACAGCTTAAACACAAACTGTTTTAAATATGAAACTGTGACATATCATATATTAAGCTAATTCTTAGAATAATTCAATCACAGAGATATTGTTCCCTGTGGAAAGTTTTAAATGTGCGTGAAGTACTTTGTTTTCAATTATGAAAGCACCATATGCACTTTCAAAAATCCTAAAAATATTACTTGTCAGTATAAAATAAAACAGTCCTATTGTTCATTCACAGTGTGAACTTATTGTTTGGCCATATTCTGAGCAGGTGAGTTAAAGATGTGTGTTAAAAGCATAGCGTGTGTCTTTCTGTTTGTACATATCAGTACTTAATGTTGTTCATTAATTTGGCAAGGCTATTTGCTAGTGAGCACGTGCAAGTTACTTTTCTGAAAGTTGTTATCTGAAGTTTCTCACAAACTATGCAAAAGCTGAGAGAATAACATGACAAATGGAAAATTATGAAGCCAGTGAAAAATCAACTTTGAGATATGGTGGAAAGTATTATGTGAACATCTTACCTGGCCTCCTATATGAGTCAGTCAAAAATCTTAGACAGTGAGAGTGCTGCCATGTTGCTGGTAGCTCAATACTACTTGGTTAATAATTCTTCAGAAAGCAAAGTCACCAGCTGAAAATTGTGTCTCTGGTTTTATTTTGCAAAGGGATGGGGCCATAGGATTCATGATTTTAAACCATCCTAGTATCTTTTTGTTGGTGAATAATGCCTGAAATGAAAACAAATTCGTAAAGTTGCCTGCTCTGGCACTGCCTTCTGTTTTGAGTGGAGTTTGCCTCCGAACAGTCTGCAAACCATGTCAGGCTTTAGAGGGAACATGTTATTCACAAGCACGATATAGAGCAGAAACAAGCTGCCTGTCAACAACACAGTGCTGTGAGGAGATTTCCTTTCTGCTCCTTCCAGGACATCGTGTCATGCCATGAAGCCTGACAATTCTTATTCTTGAGTCTAGTCCCGGACATGCACTGGGAAACCAACCACAAACAGAAACCAACCAAACAAAAAAAGACATAACGAAACAAAACCCAGTCTTAATCTCTTAACCTGATATTCGTGAGTGGCCCTTGATGGAGAGATCCCAAAAGCAGGCACCTGGAAGAGGAGGTGTGAAAGCCAAACCGATTCCAAAGTGGCTGATAACACTTCTAGCAAAGTTATCAGTAGTTTTACAACTGACCTCAGTGAGAATGGAATGAAGCCCTTCATTATTGAAAACCTGTATCTGATTTATGTGGTTTTGCTTTAAATTCTGCATAAATGTCTGTTTTTGCTAAGTATGTCTATGTAAGTATACTAAAATATGAGAACGTTGCGTTCCAAAGTGCATGCCTTGAAATTTATTGCATTCCCATGAATTTTATTTATTCTCTGAATTTTTCTGCATTCAGAAAAATTAGTAATAATAATAGATGTTTTTTTCTGAGAAGTTTACAGAAACAATATATAATTTCAGCATTTCCCAGGTAAATGTGGTTTAGAGCTTCTGACTACAATACCCTCTTATTCCTATTTGCAGCTCTGTGACTACATGAAATGAAATAACGCTGCATTAAAAATGTAGCCAGCTCTGTTATTCAGCTTATAACTTCATAATGCTTTTTGCTTCCAGGAATAACTCTGGTAACTACCAACAACAAATGTAGTTTGCCACTTCATTTTTCTTCCCCAAAAGCGAAGCCGATGAAAAAAAAATCCCTTAGTCAATGACATCTGCAGCACATTCTGTCACGCAATTTCTTTGGAGTCAACAAACAACAAATAACTCATGACCCAGGCTGAATCATCAAGCTAGATAAGGAGCAGCTTGCACCCAAGCCCTTCTTTCTGCACATTGCTCAGCTACTAATCCTCTTCCACTTTGGAGTCTCTTATTTTGCTGTCTGGTTTTGGTCTGCCTTTTGCCTTGTGCTGTCCTTTTGCCATACCTTCCTGTTAATCTCTGACAATTCCTGGCAGACTACTTGTTTTCCACTGAGGGATGGTTAGGGTGGTTGAAGCCATCGTAGTGCCTTTTGTGATAGAACTGTGCTAGTGTAATATCAAAACAGACATCTCCTCAAGTGCTCCATTGACTTTCCTGATAAGGACAGTTTCTGTCAACCCAGGAAAACATGGTGGAGAACTATTAGACAAAAGTAGGTAATGCTGGGTGTTCAATGGGTGGGATGCTCTGGCCTCTCAGGGCCAATGGTGATAAATAGCCTACCAGATGACTCTGTGAAAAGTGAGAAAGGAGGGAACAGCCAAGTTATGGCCCTGAAATAGGAACCAGAGGCGCAAAAGCGCCAGTTGTGCTAGGGGTGTAGGGGGAATGAATGGTCCTGAAGCTAGTAACGCAGTATCCGATATGAGGTGGGTTGTGGGTTTCTTGTGAGAAGTTCGATTAATAGATAACCTAACACTTCAGAAACTGGTACTTCGAGAAAGGACTGAGAGTTATGTAAGGCTAACATTCAGAGTATGTTTTCAAGCACTGCCGTATTTTTAAGTAAATTCAATGTACAAGTCCTATCATACAATGGTTTGGGTCAGGGTTTAAAGGAATTTGCTCATCAAGCATTACACTATCTGTGGACTGATATGGCAGGGGACAAACGATCCATGTCCGGGTAAATCCTGATGTATGGAGAACATGCATTAAATTAATTTCTAGCACTTCATATAATGTATAATACAGAATATAAATGGATGTACAATAATACATAGGGTTATATAAATATTTATGTAAAAATGAGGTTCGGGGGGGGGTAAGGGGGGGTAAGGGGGAGTGTCTGTTATGAGGTTCCTGTGGTTGAGGCTTACAATGGCAGCATTTCAGGCTGCAGAGCTTGGAGGAAGGCCAAGCAGGAATTGCTATGACCTATTTTGTGCTTTTTGGGGGCTGTGCTTTGTTTCGGAGGGGTTAGCAGTTGCATCTAATCCTTCCCCATATTATGGGGTGGTGGGGTTGGTGCTAGCTTCTGTTGTAGGGTGTGGGTGGTTGTTGAGTTTGGGGCTTCTTTTGTGGCCTTGGTGCTGTTTATGGTTTATCTGGGTGGTATATTGGTGGTTTTTGTATATTCTATGTCTTTAGCCTCTGACCCATTTCCTGAGATTTGGGGAGATTTGTGGGTTGTAGGTTATGGTAGCAGGTTTATTTTGGTGGTTGCAGTTGGGGTTGGTGATGGTGGTTTTGTTGAGGGTTGAAAGCTGGGGGTAGTTACTGTTGACAGTGGGGGAATGTTTTCAGTCCAGTTAGATTTTGACGGGGTGGCAATGTTTTATTCACACGGGGCGGGGATGTTTGTGGTAGCTGGGTGAGGTTTGTTACTGACTTTATTTGTCATATTGGAGCTTGTGCGGGGGTTGTCGCGGGGGGCAATTCGAGTGGTTTAGGGAGGGTGTCAGAGAGTAGTTTAATATAGAACGCTAGCTTTGGGAGTTGGAGGTGAAGGTTTGAGTCCTTTTTCTCTGAGGGTTTCACATCGGACCTCTGTGGATCTATAATCGCTTCTGATATAGAAGCCAGTAAACCTCAAAGTGATGCTCTGGAATCAAAGCATTTCACAAGCAGCATAGCCCAAACCATCTTAATCTGCTGAGCAGAGAGCAGCTCTTAACTCTCCTCATAGACTGGGTTGGTGAAACGGGTTGAGGGTATCTGTGGGACTGTAACAAGATGTTCAGAGCTGGTATTTGAGCAAGCCCTTCCTGTCCTGGCAGGACTTAATAAATAGCTGTCTGAAGGACAGCAACAGGGAGTTTCGACCCAGAGATACATGAGCTAGAAAACCATTAACTTTGAGCTTAAAAGATCTCACATGTACCCCACACAGATCCATATTGTACATGTGCTTTCGTGAATGGATGGGAACGGGCTGTCACAATATGTTTGTGTGGGCTAGACTGTCAGAAAAGTCCTTTGACACTTTAATGACCAAAAACGTTAGGCTTTTATCTTAATTTAGCTTAAAAGTTTAGCTTAAAATATTTTTGTTTATTCCTCATCCATGTGACAGTGTTTCCAGAAACTCATGCCAAACTGGTATATCATGAAACTGAAGAAGATGTCAGGACCTACAAAGATTTTGCAAGATGTCTGTTGATTTTTCTGGCCTTGTGTCAGGCCTCCAATCCTGCACACTTTGATACCCAAAGCTTTCCCCTAAGAAAAGGGAGCTCACTTTCCTTCATGTTGCATGGTGCATCTGTGCACCTCTGCCTGGGTGAGGTAAAGGCTTTTATTCAAAACTCATTTCTGAGGGCATATTTAGTGAATCAGTTGCTTCAAGACCTGATACCATGTATCCACTTCATTTTTATGCTCAATTGCTCACTACAATTAAGAATTAAAGCTGCCATGGTGATCTGGGCAGCTATGGGACTAAGATTTGCTGAAATTATTATAAAGCTCCAATACCTGACAGAACTTATACAGCCACTGCTGTTTAAATTAATGGGGGAGTTAGGCTTCTAAATAACTTTGAAGCAGCAGAAATTTTTGACAATCTGGATCTTTGTGTGTTGGGACTTGGATTTTATAGAAATTTAGATGGACAGATGTTTGTGTCTCTTCCCCGCAGGTAACACTAAGTAACATGTTTATCTTAAACTAATATATAGCCAATATTGTAGATTACCAGTGAAATCGAGGCTGGATTTATCAGTCACACTTTTAGTTTAATGTGATCAGCTTCAAAACATTTCTTTTTTGACGCAAATAAATGAGTGTGCTTCTGTTTACACACTTTAAAGTTATAATGTTTATATACCAATTGCAATATAATAAGATTGTTATTGTCAATTATAATTAGAAAATAACTACTGTCTTATGCTATCTTAATAGGCATTAATGTTGCCTATAAATTATAGCTGCTCATTTGAGTTCAGCTGGAGCTCTCCTGGAGTTCTAAAATATCTGTCTTATAACTTATCAAAGGAACAAATCCAGAAGTATTATTAAACGATTTCTTCTCATTTCTCTGCAGCTACTTCTATTTATAAACTTGGTTTTGCAGTGTGGTCCTTCATATGTTATTCTCTGGACAGTGGCCATTAATTGTAGATAAGGCAGAGAATAAGAATCAAATAGAAATTGCAATTTTTTAGCATCAGTCTCAACGAGATCCTGTTAGATCCAATTTCTTGCTTTCTTTGACAATATTAATGTATTGGCTTTAGCACTAGTAAATTAAGGAGTCATGCAATAGGACTGTATTCTAAAAATATTTCAGTTATGAAAACTAGAGTATTTAGCTGAAGATTTACTAAGTCTCAAATTACTTCAGCAAGATGGAAATCAACTTTGACCCCAGTGAGGTGCCTAGGAAATGAGTATGCACCAGTTAAATCTGAAAAGAAGGCTTATATGCATCTGGAATGATGCATAGACTTTTTGTTATCCCTCTGAGGGCCAGAGTAACTTCAGCAAATTAAACACATTAAGGCCTCAGTGTTTTTCTAAACTGTTGCCATTTACTTATTTTCTCAAATGAATGAGTGTGCAAGTAAACACAATAAAAATCTCAAACTCCCACATTTCTGATGCACATTTATTTTGACAATTGTTACTTAGTAATTAGGAGTGATATACTCAGATGTAATAGTTCTTCAAAGGGCATTTGCAGTTATAGATGTAATTGCAAAAATAAAGGGAGAAAATTACCTTATAACTGATGCTGCAAAAAACAGTCTTTTGCGAGGTTTCTAAAGTCTATAGATTAGTGATGAGGAGATCTGCCTGGACATGTTGTTCTGTTGTATTTGTCTCTATAACTATTTTTTGCATTTTCATGATGATGAAAACTTGTTTTTCAAAATGTAAGAAAATCAGTGAAATATAACATACATTTGCCTTATATGTCCCCATCAATATTATATATTGATTTAGTTATTCTTTCACTGCTTCTTTCTTCCCTTTTCCCTGTCTTCCCTTCCCTCCTCTAATTCTGGGGAACCTGATAAATTGAGGAAACAAAATGAACTTACTAAAAATTGTCACAGAGAAGATGACCTACCCACCATCTAGTCTTGTGGATTAAAAAAGAGAAAAAAGGGGAGGTTGTAATGGCTGTGCATCTGTACAAGGTTCTGGGAGCAGTGAAACAAGTTGGTGAAATACTGAAGCAAAAGCAAGGCATTTGTGTCCAGTATTTGGAAATGAGTGCAGGATCTTGGATGGGGATGATTTCATGTTTTGTGAGATATATGAGATAAAGAGTTTGAGGATTATGTGGGACTGTGGTTACCTGAAATTTAGAGGCCGTGGAGTCAGGAAAAGGAAGAGAAAAATAAACTTTTCAATAGCATTTAAGACAAGGCAGTGCCAGATTTTTGCATGTTTAGAAAAGGATATTTGAAACATGAAACAGAAAAGTGATCTGGAGGAGGTAATCCATGTTATATTAGCTCTGCTGTCATAAACAATGAGAATCAGAGTTGTTCTGGATACACAGAAGCAGATGGCAAAAGCCAATGTTTGCCTCAAAGACGAGTTTGCCAACACAAAAATCATAAAGACAGGAAAGATAAAGGAAGGACAAGCAGTAATCTAATGTATTTTCATAGGTGGCTGTATGCACTGTGTATCTGTCTCTCTTGGTACCCATGTTAAAAAGCCACCTTCCTGACCCATGGAAATGGTGACATGCTGGGACAAAACATGTGTTTCCATGGCTAAGATTGTACAGTGAGGACTCAGGGGCATGGTTGTTCCAGGCACCAGAACATCTTACTGGTTTTGAATCGTATCTCCCCATAAAAATAAGAAGTTATGGCTTAGGAGTACATGTAAACTCCTGTGCTTTAAAGAGAAGTATTCTCTTAATCTCCTCTGGGCTCTGAACTACTCGCAATGAAAAACGGGCACCTAAACTGAGGGCAAGCAAAACACACAAAACTACCTATACTTCCACAGTGAAATAATGTACACTTGAATTATATTTACTGTTCTGATTTTATGTAAAGAATACACTTTCTCCATTTATAAAGAATACTTAGTGACTAAAAGAAACTCCTGAAGTAAATAAAAACTATAGACTTAAGTGCTTATGGTTCCTAAAGAATTACTCTTTTGAAAAGCAGCTAACAGTTTGAAAAGCCTCCTCTCTCGCTCCTTGTGCTTTTTAGATAGTTTGAAATGGCCCTGCATGTTCCTAAGACTTTCTCCTTACTTTCTGATGCTTTCCAAAGTGTCTCTAACCAATATGTTCTTCAGGACACGTTTGTCCACCGTGAGTTACTCATTTACTGTAGTCAAGTATGCAGGGAGATATTTGTCATTCATTTGTGGCTGAAACCCCCAAAGCCCTCTACAAGGATGTGTCATTCAGTAGTGTAAAGGACCAGGTCACCAAAAGCAGAGTCCATCAGGAGACACCAACCCTCTTGTCTTTTCTGTTGTTCCAGCAAACACAGTTTTGGTCTTGATGCAATTCTTCACGACTGAAGCTCTGACCATATCAGTAGCATCGTCAAGCAACATGCAGGATGTGCAAAGCAGAGGCTGAAGAGTAGTGTTGAATATGGCCTTTTTTTTTTAGTATAGTGGTGCAATCATACGTGATGCATGAGGTATGTAAGCCAGAGTAGTGAACGTGGTAGGAGGACCTGCCTTACTGAGGCTGGATGGCCGCTCCTTCCTCTTCTTTGGGTGTCTGGTCTATTCAGGCCTATATTTCCATCCTAGCTTTCTGTCCATCTTCACCTTATGTCTCTCCTGCCCTGTGTCTGCAGTGTCTGGGCATTGGGGCACCACATCACCCTACAAGAGATTAAATCACTGCCTCTGCCTTCTACCTTTTTCTCTTCAATATTTCCTTCCATTCCAATTAGAATATCTCTTACTGTCTGCCTGACTTCTTCCATTAATCCTTTGGAAGACACAGTGATAAATTTCCAATCTTATAAGTCACTTATCTTAAGAAACAATAGCTTTTCAATTAAAATCCATTCATTCTCAGAACACTCACTATGAGTTTCAAACATCCACTGCATCTTATGTAATATAAACTGAACTTAAGATTGGTGTGTGGAGATTGAGCAACATACCCATGTTAGCATCATATATTGGTAACTTTGAGAGGACTCCTGTGGGGAACCTTCCCATGTGAATTAGCCAGGTGCTGGGTTTCAGGAAGAGCTTGAATTTTATCTCCCACTCACCAAAACTCTTTGAAGTGTATGAGCTGTAGGCAGGCACTGTTTTAATCTTCTCCTTTGATCATGAAAGTTTTAATGCAGCACTGGGTAATGAAGGCAATCATGCACAGCATCTCTGTGTGACCAAACTGCTACATGCAAAAGTGAACAACATCCCTCAGATGTGGGGGAGGCCTTCTCCCATCGTTGTTGTTCTTCAGGACATGAGGGACAGGAGGGAGAAGGTGCTAGTGCCAACAAATATGGGCTATCATATTGCAGGGAAAAAACCTGCATGTCGAGATTTGTCCATTATTAGGCTGCAAGCACAGTACCAGCTGGAGCTGCCTGTGCCCTTAAAGGGTGCAAATCCTGGAATGTCGTGCCAATAATACCATTCAGCAGCATTTCCTAGGCAGTTGGCTTGTTTCCTTCAAGATTACCATATATTCAGAAAGTGGGCTTGCAGTGCTGCAAAGCATGCTCTGTGCTGCTCTCAGGCTGTTCTTACAGTAGCAGAGTCCTCTGACTGACAGGTTTAATTGACTTAATTGCACTGGATCATCATATATCTCAGCCTCACTCTAAAGATCATGGAACTACATCTTGCTTCTCCTTAGTCAAGTCTTTACAGAAAGTATCGTTACATTACACATCTGTTAAAAAGAGCTCTAAATCACTGTTCTAACAGAAGTTTTAATCTGGATTTTCAGCTTTCTTCAAGGAGTCTCTGTGCCTTCAGTTCCTGCACACACCTTCACAATTCTTCATTACATCAGTTCCCAGGGTATAATTAGGGAACATTGCTCCATTTATTAAGCATCACAGTCTAAACCTCAGGAGCTCTGATGATCCCAGTGCAGAGTCCTTATGCATCTCACAGCAAGTTTTGCTATATAGCTTTTAGGTTGACATTTAGATACTGGTCATCCAAGCTCAGACAGTGCCAGTTCTTAAATTTTAGCAGAGTTCTTTCATACCTCATTGCCAGCAGAGATGGAGACAAATATTTAATCTGTGTCATACTGGACACCCGTATTTAAAGGGTAATCCTGGATTCTACATAAGAAGTATGTTGCTATGGAAATGCCAGCGAAATTGAGCTGTGGATTTTGCAAGAAAGGAGGTGTGTATCTATGTTTACTAAATATGTTCTTTGGTCAAATAATGGCTTCAGATTGCACCCAAATCTGACAGACACACTGAAAAACAGTTAATCTAGAATGAAAATAATTTATATTCACCAGCTGAGTTTTATTAGGTGGAGTATCTATTTGAACTCTCCATCTTTAGATAACTTAGATCGCTCTGTTAGATCCCAAAGATCTGAGCTCTTTGTTTCCAAACCTGTCACTGGTGGTCTAAAAACATCATTGTTATTTACCAAATAAAGCAAGGACAGGAAAGTACATACCATTTCAAAACCAGCAAGTGTTCTGATTTTAATACCTCTCCTTCAAGTCCCCTCTTTCCCTGAGGTCTGTGTACATGTACACTGGATTCCTTTCCCTCATCAGGCTTTTATTACTGAGTCTTACTTCATCTTAAGAGGATGAAAACCTTCCTCCCACCTCCATTAGCAAAATATTTGCTTCCTTTTTGTATGACTTTTCAGCTCTCTCTCCTCTAAGATTTCCTGACTCTGAAAATTATCACAGGCTCTTACATCTGATAAACCCACTTTCCAGGAAAAGAGCCAACCTAATAGTGCTATTGCATTACTGTATTTATGCATTTAAATCTTTTCTTAGCCTTTTTGTTACAAGCTTTCAAAGTTGCAGTCTAATATCACTGAAAAAGAAGTAATTAGAAAAAGAAATAAGAGGAGAAAAGATAAAAAGGAGAGAAATTCATATCTGAAATGAATACTGTAGTTGATGCCAGACTTAACAATCAGTGGATAGTCAAGACGGTCAGAAGCTGCACTTGTCATGCTCACCAGCAGGAAAAGCTCCTCTACAGTCTATAACTCAAGGAAGTAGATCATAAAATCATAGAATCATAGGATCATTAAGGTTGGAAAAGACCTCTAGGATCATCAAGTCCAACCGTCAACCCAACACCACCGTGTCTCCTAAACCATGCCCTGAAGTCCCGCGTCTACATATCTTTTAAATACTTCCAGGGATGGTGACTCCACCACCTCTCTGGGCAGCCTGTGCCAATGCCTGACCACTCTTTCAGTGAAGACATTTTTCCTAATATCCAGTCTAAACCTCCCCTGGTGTAACTTAAGGCCATTTTCTCTTGTCCTATTGCTTGTTGCTTGGGAGAAGAGACCACCTCACTACAACCTCCTTTCAGGTAGTTGTAGAGAGTGATAAGGTGTCCCCTCAGCGTCCTCTTCTCCAGGCTAAACACCTCCAGTTCCATCAACCTCTCCTCATAAGACTTGTGCTCCAGACCCTTCACCAGCTTCATTGCCCTATCTCTGAACACACTCCAGCAACTCAATGTCCCTGTTGCAGTGAGGGGCCCAAAACCGAACACAGGATTTGAGGCGCCGCCTCACCAGTGCCGAGTACAGAGGCACGATCACTGCCCTGCTCCTGCTGGCCTCGTTATTCCTGATACCAGCAAGATACGGGAGATCCTGGCTGGAAAGGTTACTGCCATGAGAATATTCTCTGCTACCCATGATTGGCAGGTCTGGCTTTGCCTCCAAACTGCAAACAAGTTGAATTTTCCACTACAGACTGGGAATATTTATTTTTTAAAGACAAAACCCCTGCAGGTAAGTACAGTCAGAAGCCCCCAAACCATGAGCCATGTCATGATGCTGACTCTCAAAACCTGCAGGTCTCCATACACCACCATGTTTTATAGCTTGGTGGAAATGTCACTTTGGATGAATGCAGCTGTGCCTTGAATTTCTTTAATAAAGGAGTTATCACACATGGCACCAACAAAGAGTGTGCGGTTTGAAGGGACAAGTCTAGGAGAACATACAAGGATTAAATACTTTTGCCCTCCTTCTTGTTTCTTATCTCACAGAATGGAAACACAGGAGTACTTAAGTAGTGCTTCCTTTATGATCCTATCAAGACTTGAACATATATGCAGCAATACTCTTGAACACAACAGGGTACCCACCTCTTCTCTCCCCTTTCTCTACTCAAACCATTTGACAAGGTCCAGTTTGGAGCAGGACTCCAGGTAGAATTCAGGGCAGATCCTACTGCAGGAGACTAGATGATCCCTTCCAGAGCTTCTCAGGACAGTCATTCCCACAGATCCCTGTTGGGTACCTGATGGGGCTAGTTCTCACCCAAGGTTTTTTGTCTTGTTCCATAGCCCCCATCTCCTGGCTGGAGTATTCCATGCAGTTCTGCCTCTGCTTCCAGTGCTTCCAGTCTTCTGTTCTTGTGGACTCTGAAGGTCTGCCAGGACCAGGGAGTTTATGGAGTGGAGAGCTCACAGTTATTCCTGTTTCCACTATAATTCTCATGTCTGACTTAGAGAGCTCCTTTATGTCTTCATTCTTTATTCCACAATTTATGCCCTTTAACAAAAAAAAAAAAAAAAAAAGCTGTAACTAGAAGACAATACATGTCAAACAGAAGCCTCGCAAACTGTTGGGAATATGTCACAGTGCATCTCTAAATCACTCCTAGCATACAGCATAACAAAGACAAAACCCCATGAAGCACTTAATGTCTCTGAGTTTCCGTAGACTGCACTACTTTGAAGGATTACGCCTGGGATGGGCATGTAGCCATGTATCACTCATGCACCATTACTTGTGATCTGAACTGGAGGTGGCAAGTGGAGACAATAGCCAGGCACCAGTTTGCTTTCAGGCATGCAATGGAAAACTCCATTCCAGTTCCAAATAATGTTCACTTTAAGTTTCACATAGTAATTGCTCATCATAACTTTGCAGCTCATTAGCAGAAGCCTTTTCTTTCAAACTTCACTGTATTGTTCTTTTATCATGGTACTGTAATATACAATGTCATGGAGAAAATGGAAACAGAGACATGGTGTAGTTATATAGGGCTACCCAACATAGAAAGTGGTTTTTCTGAATGTTACATCTATAATTAAGCCATCAACCCACCTAAGAGAAATAAAACTGAGTCTTTTAATTAGCTTCTTGAATGGGAACAAATGCTTCATTATTCTTGACCATATCAGGCTGAGAACATTATTAAAGTGTGAAGGCATAATGAACAACATGACAGGAAACACATTAGAGCACATGCAGGAATACATTTGCCTACTAAGCGATCTGCCTAAATATGCCTATCATTGCTATCTAGGAAGGCAAAAATATCAAAGGAAAGAATGAAAACAAAAGGGCAGTATAGGCAAAGCCATAAAGAAAATTATATGAAGTCAGAGGTAGGCAATATATTTTTTGGCATTCCATGCTGTTGAACACTTCAGACATCAGCTACTCTGCCAAAACTTGTCTAAGCTGTCTAAGAAGATTGGTCTGTGTTTGCACTCAGTACATTTTTTTTAAACTTCATCGTGTCTGCTTTGGCTTCTAGGTTTTGCCTATCTGAGGTATTTAGAAGGAGAACAAGCCTTTCCAGAGGCTGTAGAACAAAACAGCTCAGAGAGGAATTTTGGACAAATTTCTCTGCTCTGAGTCTGTAGGGAGGATGAGTAATCTTTACAGGCTTTCAGAAATCCCTTGGCTAAAGGGAGGTGTTATTCGCTCTCTTTAGAAATAATGGCAAGAGCACAGAAACACTTTCACAGCAGGGAAAATTGGCGGTGCATATCTGATCATTCCTAGCTGGATATGTTACCCCACAATCCCAGACAAAAATGATCTGAAACTCAGACCCAGCAAAGCCTGTATTCCTGTCTTTGAATTAAAGCTCATCCATAAGCCATTTCTACTCACCAAAGCTCATTAATTTCAACTGTAATCAAACATACGCTTAGAGAGCTGCATTGCCATGGACTGGAGCACCTGTTAGAAGAAATTCACTGGATCATAGAATTGCCATGAGATCCAGACTCCAGGGTCTCAACTGTGGTGCTGGAGCAGGTAGACAGTGAGAATTTCACACAACTTTCCTTGTTCTGACATTGCTCTGAAACTGCTGGATCCAACAGACAGATCTGCTGTCAAGAGGAGAGGAGGAAAGGATGGTGGGTTACCTTCTCCCCACCCAGCTCCTCTCCCCTCCCCTCCTCTCTGTCCTGTTCTTTGTCAAACTCCTGCACAGCAGTGTTCTGTGCCATTTGGGTGGACCTGAATTTGTCCCCTGGACATCCAATGCCATAAAATCACACCTGTGCAAACACCTAGGCACCTCTGCACGGGCACAAGCAGAAACAGAGGCAGGGAGAAAGGGTGTTAATTTGTCTCTCAGAACAGTGTCATAGGCCTCTTGCAACCTTCTCTTTTTAATAGAGGTGGTGTAATATTTTGAAACTGAAAGGACTGAGAACTAAAACTTCTAAAGATATAGAGGAAGTGTCCTATTTTCCATTCACAGAGCCATTGAATTCTGATAAAAACATCTCCTGGAAAAAACACAATCAACATTTCACTCCTCAATGTGGTGTTTGTCAGCCTTTGCTCTGGATTTGACGCTACTCCTAATCAGACCAATAACATACACTACCTTCTAACTACAGGAAATTATATCCGCTCTTTCAAGTTGAGAAGGGGAGCATTTTGGTTTTTACCCTTGGTATTTTTACCTATGTAACAAAGACAACTGAAGACAATAATTTTAGAGTAATTATGTCTGCTCCAGTCATGATAGTTTGATTTCTAGCATTCTCTGTTTCTCCTATGTGCTTATTTTTTGTTTGAGAACTTCTGCAATTGTATATATTTAAAATGCAGTGATTTCAATAAATGCTTCATAAAGTTCAAGCAATTTCTCTAAACCTGATCTTCATTCCTAATTAATGTAATGGGATAGAACAGTTAATGTATCAAATTTCATGCTTTTGATCCCAAAGGGGATCAGGAGATAAGGAGCTCTTGAAACAAAGATGTGATTTATTATGTGAAGCAGAAAATGGAAATAATCAGATTCATGGAAATGAATTGTGAAGATGATATATGCTGAAAAACAAATAAGATCGGATGAAAAGCTTGAAATGCGCCTGTAATTAGCAGAAAGGAGGGGCTGAAGATTGGAAAAAATATAGTGCCTGGTGTTATTTATTAGCCTTCAGCAACTGCTATCCTGAGATGTGATGAGAAACTGGAAAAGAAAAAATACTCATAATGCAATTCCATTTGAAATGAGCTGGGAAACACTTGTGTTACTGTTATTTTAATTATTTTTTTCTCCTTGAATTTTAAGTGTGCTGTCTTTCTCTTTTCGCCATCGTCAGATGAAACAAACAACAATATCCTTATGTTCTACAGAAGAAATTTGCCATAAGGAAATTAATTTCTCCTGCATTCTCAGAATTTTGCATTCCATTTACCAATGACTGTGTTGCATTTTCTCTTCTGCCATATGCTGGACAACTTTAGTATCTCTAGCTGAACTACTGCCCTCCTTAGAAAGTCTGCCTTTTCCAAGTCTTTTCATTGCTGCTCTTCTACTCTTTGTTTCCCCATTCTTTATCAGGTGTCGTTCTTTACTGCCTTTCTTTAACTGTGGTGTAAAAAATCCCAAAGTCAGAATTACACCTTTCTTGTAGGACATGGACAATAGCATGGTATTTCTTGAGTAACAAAACATGGAGGCATGGATAAGGGTCTCAGCACTTTCCCCTCACTGTCATTCAGAATAAGAGTGAAGTAGTCCCTTAGGAGGAATCTCTTCATACTTTCTTACAGGACTTCCTAGCTAAGCTTTTCAAGGTAATTATTGTTTTTAAGGACAGAAATTAAATACCTTAAAGACAAGAAGAGAGAGTGTGATTTCTAAAATGACGTAGTATTTGTCTTTGCCAGTCACAGGCAATCAAAGCATCTAAAACTGGGCATCGAAGATGAATGGCCTTGACTCTTTGGATCCCTGAACTGGTAAAACCCTTAACTGTTCAGATCCTTTTCTCTCTCCAGGCTTTTTACCCAACTCTGATGGGCAAGTAAGGTTAATGGGATTCCTGCACAACACAATTTTTTGCCACTGCAATCTTTTTTGCTGAAAGAATGACAACTCTGTCTCATTTCTGGATCAGGCACTGACAAAGTGTTTGTGGTTGGATTCCAGTGTCCTGTATTTCCTTGCTCCCTCTCTCTCACCCCTAGTGAGGGGAGAATTAATACTTAACTCCTTGGCACAAAATGTATAAACACCATCTTAAACATATAAATTGGATTTGCTTTATTACTTCTTTAGGAAATTTATCCCAGAACTTCATTCCGATGGTTGGAAAGTTTTTCCTCACCAAATACTTAAAGCCTGATAGAGAGTATTTGATATAGTGCCAGCACTAGACTTTAGCTTAAACAGTTCATCTCCTTTCCCGGTGCTTATCTCCTGCATTTACAGTCAGCAATCGGATATCCTCCTAGTCTTAGTTTCTGAAATGCTTGAGCTCATTATTCTCCTGTCTTTAGCTAGTTTTCCCATTTCCATGATGACTCAAGAATGCTCTCTGCATGGCTTCCAGTCTGAGTTCACCTTTTTTGACCTGAATGTTGCACAGAACTGCAGATAAGGTTTCATCAGTGCCTTGGACTATAGAATTATTAATTCCCTTATATTAAAAGAAATATCTCATCTGAAGTCATATATTCTTTTTTCTATGGCAGCTTTAGTAAATGATCCTGATCCACAGTCAGTTTCTGTTAACAGCTTTGCTGTAAGGTCTTTGCTATTGCGGTGGGTTGGAAGCCAGGTGCCCATCAAAGCTGCTCTATCACTCCCCTCCTCAGCTGGACAGGGGGGAGAAAACATAACTAAAAGCTCTTGGGTCAAGATAAGGACAGGGAGAGATCACTCACCAATTACTGTCACAGGCACAACAAACTTGACTTGAGGAAATTAGTTTAATTTATTACCAATCAAAGGTCAGGGTAGGATAATGAGAAATAAAAACAAATTAAAACAACTTCCCCCCCACCCCTCCCTTCTTTCCAGGCTCAACTTTGCTCCCAATTTTCTCTACCTCCTCCCTGCAGTGGCACAGGGGGACAGGGAATGGCCTCCAAAAACGTACATTTATATTAAGTAATATTCCCATCATTTTGCTTAATTTTGTGCTTTTGTGGAATAGCGCATAACCTTCAATATCTGCAGTCCAGCTGTAATTTCTATTCCACCTTCTCTGTGTAACCACAGCCATATTATTATACACCACTATCAGTAAATCTGTATCTTTTGTTGCCTGGGCTTCGCATACAGACATCTCATTTCCTTCACTCTCTTCAGCATTGCCAGCTTAGGTATTGCTGTTTCACTGAGTCTGTCACTTTGCAATGATTGCTGATATCAACATTAGTATTTCCTCTCTTCTTTCAGTCCATCCACACATTGGATTCTTTGGTCCATCCACCAACTGGACTTTTTTCAGTGCATCCACCTCTGTTCACTACTGTATCCTTGTTCACCTGAGTTTCCTCTTCCTTATGACTTACAATGCTGTATGAAGATTACATGAACTCCTTAATCTCTTTCATTGATTTCTTACTTTGAAGGTCTTTGATTTAAGATTATTTCATCGTCAAAGCTCAGTCCTGCCAGCCGCCATCCCAGGAGATTGTTTTCTCTATTCCTTCTGCAGACTCCATCATCTGAGAAGATCCTTCTTTCTCTAAATACATCCCAGTGCTCTGACATCTTGTAATCTTCATTATTTTAATATAAATTTATTCTCTGTATCCTGGAACTGGGGGAAATGCATTGAAGAATGCAAGAAGAGAAGACCTTGCACTTCTTAGATGGTCTTACCCAGGCAGACATTTTTGATCTATTCTCATGTGTATTCAGCAGTAAAATGTGTCCCAATGTTTCCGGAATTTTTCCAGTGTCATGGGAATGTTTTTGTGCCTCAGGTCCTCATCTCATACTGTGGGTTTGACAAACTCTGACTACCAGTCTCACCTGTGAAGAAGAATTTATATTATACTCCTCCTCTGTTTTATTTTTCAGCAATACATCAGTGTGGGGAAAAAAAAGTAATGAGTAAAAAAGTTCTCTAACATAGCCAGAAAAATACTTTTTTTTTAAGAGTCAATGGACTATAAGAATTAACACTGCAAAGAAACATAAGTTGAAAGATCAGGCAGCAAGACGGAAACATTATGTTCAAACACTTTTTGAATTAGAATTGCACATTATCTGTCTGAATGTGGCTGTGCAGTGTAGCAAGATGTGTTATCTGTTAGAGAGCTATCAGAGATTACTTGAGTCAGCACTGCATCCACCAGCAGTTCTTTGTTTCTGTCACTGATTTTTTAAAAAAACCCAATGCATTATGAAAAATGAGGGGGAAAGAATTTTGGTGTTTGGATTGGAAAAGGAAATCTAATAGTCAGTGTGCATTTGAAATATGTAAACTCTTTTATAGCTTGAACAGTGCTCAGAGATTTAGATTTCTGGAGGCGATTATGGTGGAAAAACCCTGTACATTTTCTGGATGGTTTTTTTTCCAGGTTGTTAAAATTTGACACATGTATCTTTTCAAGCCTTTAACCTAATGAGTTAAAACCCAACAAAATGGACTTATCCTCAAACCAAAAGTACTGTTCTTACAGATTTTTAGGAACAAGTACTACAGCAAATCTCATGTGAAATGTTCTTATTCATTAATGAATCATTAGGGTGATTCCTAGGAGCTCCCATTGTGCAAGGTGCCATTATCATATTTCCCAGCTGCACTCTGCCACATATCATTTTAACGTGCCTTTTATTTCTCCACACTGAATAAAGGTACTTGCTAATGTGTCTAAAAGTATTTTGCAAGAACAGGTACAATGCTGTTTTCCATGCTTTGAGCTAGATAGAAGCTATGTGAATATGTTTACTTAATTTCTGTACCAGACTTATACATCTCATCTCTGTACTGGCCACAGCTGGTGATAACAGAATTCAGAAATAAAACCACCTTGTTGACTTCTAATTTAGTGAGTGGCACAGCTGACACACCAGAAGGATGGGATTTCATCCAAAGAGACCTGGACAAGCTGGAGAGGTGGGCCTGTGAGAACCTCATGAGGTTCAACAAGGGCAAGTGCAAGGTCCTGCACCTGGATAGGGGCAACCCCCAATATCAATACAGGCTGGGTGATGGAGGGATTGAGAGCAGCCCTGCCGAGAAAGACTATGGGGTACTGGGGGATGAAAAGCTGGACATGAGCCAGCAGTGTGTGCTGCAGCCCAAAAGGCCAACTGTATCCTGGGCTGCATCAAAAGCAGCACAGCCAGCAGGGCGAGGGAGGGGATTCTGCCCCTCTGCTCCGCTCTGGTGAGACCCCACCTGCAGGGCTGCGTCCAGCTCTGGAGCCCCCAGCACAGGAAGGGCATGGACCTGTTGGAGCAGGTCCAGAGGAGGGCACAAAAATGATCCGAGGGCTGGAGCACCTCTCCTACGAGGACAGGCTGAGAGAGTTGGGGTTGTTCAACCTGGAGAAGAGAAGGATACAGGGAGACCTTATTGTATATAAGGGGACTAAAGGAAAGATGGGGACAGTCTCTTTAGCAAGGCCTGTTGTGACAGAACAATGGGTAACGGTTTTAAATTAAAGGAGGGTAGATTTAGACTGGATATAAGGAAGAAATGTTTACAATGAGGGTGGTGAGGCACTGGCACATGTTGCCCAGAGAGGTGGTCAATGCCCCATCCATGGAAACCCTCAAGGTCAGGTTGGACGGGGCTCTGAGCAACCTGATCTAGTTGAAGCTGTCCCTGCTCACTGCAGGGGGGTTGGACTAGGTGACCCGGAGGTCCCTTCCAGCCCAAACCATTCTACGATTCTATAATTCTATGACATACTCCTCTGCTATAGGATGCTGCATTAAAGGTTTTGCAGATTTCAGGTGAAAGAATTATTGAATTTCTTTACACATATTTGAGGGATACTGGTCTCACTCTAACAGTTATTTGGTTTACCCACATATAAAATCTGGGCAAACAAGGAGAACATCCAGTTTCTATGTTTTATCTCCAGGAGTACAATTTACATACTTGTTATTCAGCTTCAAGCAGGAAATTTGTCCTCATAATTGTGGCCTCAGTGAAATTGTTGCATATTTTCACTGAAAAGAATAAATCCTATTCTCAGTGGTAACAAAGTAAATCTTCTGGGAAATTTCACAGACTTGTCAGGTTTTATGGATGGATAATAGATAGAATCTTGTACTTTTCTCTAGAGAAAGAAATGTCTAAAAAAATCTTTAAAGAAAAATGCTCTCTCTTAGATTACTAAAAGCAGCTGAAAAATTAAAACCCTGATGTGATCTTCTCCTCAGGAAAAAAAAAATATATTTGAGGTGTCTACATTTTATTGCCGTAGAGATATGATTTACTGTACAATGAGCCTTGTGTGCCACCTTTGCATTCAGCTCCGCTGTTCAAGAAAATAAATTAGATTCCAGAATCTTTGTGCCCATGATAATGGCTCAGTGTAAGGAGCCATTAATACTGTAAATTATACTCACAGCTGTTAGCAGCATGTAAGTATCTTGTTTCCCTTCTTTTGCTTCGGATGAACCTCAATTACCTCAGTAATATTTACACTAATATTTTACTTATTGGGTGCAATTGTCCATCTGTTTCAGTAACAACTGAAGTTAAAATGATTCTGCTGAAAGTAAAGGAATTAGATTTACTTACAGTTAACCTTTCCCAGGAGGTAAGAGAACCCATGTTCATAGTTCTCCTACATAAAAGCAATACAAAAAAAGGATTGTGGGTTGGATGAGAGGACAGTGAGGTGGACTGAGAACTGGCTCAACAACAGAACTCAGAGGGTCTTGATCAATGGAGCAGAGTCTGTCTGGAGGCCCATAACTAGTGGTGTTCCCCAGGGGTCTGTGCTGGGTCCAGTCCTGTTCAACATATTCATCAATGACCTGGATGATAGGGTAGAGTGTAACCTCAGCAAGTTGGCTGATGATACCAAGCTGGGAGGAGTGGCTGATACACCAGCAGGCTGTGCTGCCATCCAGCGAGACCTGGACAGGCTGGAGGGCTGGGCCGAGGGGAACCTCATGAAATTCAACAGGAGTGCAAGGTCTGTCGTGGTTTAGCCCCCGTCAGCAACCAAGCACCACGCAGCCACTCGCTCACTGACCCCCTGGTGGGACGGAGGGGAGAATCGGAAGAGTAAAAGTGAGGTAACTGATGATTTGAGATAAAGACAATTTAATAGGTAAAGCAAAAGCTGCACTTTCAAGCAAAGCAAAACAAGGAACTCATTCACCACTTCCCATGGGCAGGCAGGTGCTCAGCCATCTCCAGGAAAGCAGGGCTCCATCACACATAACGGTAACTTGGGAAGACAAACACCATCACTCCCAACGTGTATCCCCTTCCTTCTTCCTCCCCCAGCTTTATATACTGGGCATGATGTCATACGGTATGGAATATCCCTGGGGTCAGTTGGGATCAGCTGTCCCAGCTGTGTCCCCTCCCAGCTTCTTGTGCACCCGCAGAGCACGGGGAGCTGAAAAAGTCCTTGACCAGTGTAAGCGCTACTTAGCAACAACTAAAACATCTCCACATTATCACCGCTGTTTCTAGCAAAACTCCAAAACATAGTCCCATACTAGCTACTACTAAGAAATTTAACTCTATCCCAGCTGAAACCAGGACAAGGTCCTGCACCTGGGGAGGAACAACCCCAGGCACCAGGACAGGTTGGTGGTTGACCTACTGGAAAGCAGTTCTGCTGAAAAGGATCTGGGAGTGCTGGAGGGCAGTGAGGTGACCATAAGCCAACAATGCCCTTATAGCCAAGAAGGCCAACAGTATCCTGGGATGCATTAAAAGGAGTGTGGCCAGCAGATCAAGGGAGGTTATACTCCCCCTCTGCTCTGCCCTAGTGAGACCACATCTGGAGTGCTGTGTCCAGGTTTGGGCCCCCCAGTTTAAGAAGGATGTGGAAATGCTGGAGCACGTCCAGTGGAGAGCTACGAAGATGATCAGGGGACTGAAGCATCTCTCTTATGAGGAAAGGCTGAGAGACCTGGGTTTGTTCAGCCTGGAGAAGAGAAGGCTGAGGGGGGATTTCATAAATGCCTATACATATCTGAAGGGCGGGTATCAGCATGATGGGACTGGGCTCTTTTCAATAGTGCCCAACGACAGGCCAAGGGGCAATGGGCACAAGTTGGAACACAGCAAGTTCCACCTAAACATGAGAAAAAATTCCTTTCCTGTGCGGGTGCCAGAGCAGGGGCACAGGCTGCCCAGAGAGGATGTGGAGTCCCTTCCCTGGAGACATTCAAACCCCACCTGGACACGTTCCTGTGCCCCCTGCTCTGGGTGTGCCTGCCCAAGCAGGGGGGTTGGACGAGATGATCTCCAGAGGTCCCTTCCAACCCCTGCCATTCTGTGATTCTGTCATTCTGTAAATGTGGCATCTCTAAGAGGTATGAGAAATAATTCCAAGCAAGGGGAAAATAATCCTGTGCTTTACATGTGAATGCACCAGCTAGAAACAGCATTAAAAATAACAAAATCATTATAAAAATATCAACATTACAACTGATTTAAGTGAACTGAGTAATGCTGAGCTGAACTCAGTTTTGTGACATCTAGTTTTATCGGGGGAGGGGAGGGCGGGGGGAAGAGAGAGAGAAAAACACCTTAATTTTTGATCACCCAGACAGGGCACTTGCCATTCTACTGGACTTAAAGTTAGCCTGGGCAAATCAGAACCTTTAAGTTTCCTGCCCTGCTCTTTCACTTGTTAAAAATCCACCAAGGTGCCATGATCAATTTGATACTTCAGTTTTGTTTCATATTTCTCTACCTATGTGTGCCCATATTTTTTCATGTCCTTTTCATATATACTCTTTTTCTTGCATCTCCAACACTGACAGACCCCTGCAAAAGCATCAGCCTCTTCTGAAGACTCTTCCATTCTGATGCATACAGTATTTATTCAAGTCAATGATATCTGATATTTATGTTCTGCTCAGATTAATCTATTGCGTATAAGCTGTCCCTCAGTCACAGGGGGTATCTTCCCTCTCTACTTTACAAACTCTTGGTGAAATCATCAGGCATATCTCCAAGCCATGAACTTCTCAACTCTAGGTGAACAGTTAAGGTAACAGCGTTCATTTCAAGTTACAGGTTTATGGTTTAGCCTCGCGTCACTTTATATTTTGAAGCTTTTATAAATAGAAATTTGACACCTACTGGGGAATTACATATTAAAGGAGGACTGATATGGGTCCCATCAGCACTTTGCAAAACATGAATTTTCCCTTTTAAAATTGCTTTTAAGGGTTCTCACCTTAGGAGTTGTGGAAAATGTGAACTGTCCTAGTTTGAGAGAGTTTTGTACATGGTAGTCTGGTAAAGATCTCTCTAATAAAGAAAGGCTTAAAGAAGTGTGATCTTTATTGTTGATTAATTGAAATGAATGAGGTGTTCATGTCTGGCTCTTTCTTCAGGAGTCATAAATTAACTGGAAGGTAACTAATTATGAGTAAATATTCTTTAAATGTATATTATTTCTAAAACGTGACTTCTTTTTTATGGAACAAAGCCCGAGCAAACTTGATCTACGCTTTCCTATGGATGTGTCATTTACTGTTAGGCTAATATAATGTGCTTTCTTTTCATACAACTGCATTGATCCGGAAAATAAATTGGGTCCAAGAGTTACTGGTTTTGTTCTCCCTTAAGATAATGGCTCACTATGAGAAATCATTAACATAGTAAATCATAGTCAGGAATGTTGACACCACAAAAGCATCTTATGTGCTTCTTTTTGATGCAGCTGAGCATCATTAGTTCAGTGATATTTGCATAAATACCTTTATTTTGTGGGTGGAACTGTCCATCTGTTTCACTAAGAACTTAATTACAATGATTTTTCTGAGAAAGACAAAATTAATCTTTCTGAATGTTAACCTTTTCTACAAGACAAAGCAGTCATGTTCACTAGATAAGAGCAACTAAATAGGATCTGATGAAATATTTTGTCTTGGAAAATAAGATGTTCATTAATGAAAACAAAAGCTATTTCCAAAATACAACAAAGGATCAGCATTAGATTTTTAGACCATAATTCTTGTTACATTATCACAGCTTGGTGTTAGTGCCTTCCTTCTTAAGAATAATGCCAGGAGTTGTGATTTTGTTTTGTCATTTAAAGCACATTTAGTGCTAACAGGTATCTTGTTGAGAGTCTCAGGAGGAACCAAGGGCAACAGCTGGTCAGTCACCTGCAAGAGCAGCTCCACCATCTCATCAGAGTTGAGGCACATTGATAAGATGACAGATCACCTGTTCTGCCCTTGTCTGAGCTAGATTTTACTGAAAACTCACAGAAATAGTTTGCACAAGTTTTCTTGTGGTATTCCAAGATCATTTTTTCTCTTGAGTGTTCTGTCCTCCCTCTGACTTTCCGCATCACTCACAATTCCTCCTTTTCATATGAACGTTACTCCATGAACAGCTGAGGAAACTGCCATTTTTCGAACTTATCCCTAGATGAATCAGTTGCTGTCAAATACTAGCTCTGGAGGTGTTAGCATCCACCTTCCAGTAACTGACCTGTAATGATGAGAAGGGACCTGTTGCCAAGAATACTTATAAGATAGCTCCTTTTACCCAGGAGATAAAGGCCTTTGTTCTTGGAACTGACAAGTCAGAGTTATAGTTTCATTTCCTTGTGTGTCATCCATTCTGTAATTGTGAAACATTTGGCTTTAACACATGGATTTATTCCATCTCCAATCAAGCTTTGATCCATAACATGCCCTGAGAGCTTGAGTTGCCTCTTGTGTCCAGAACTATTAAATCAAGAGTAACTTTGTTAAAGTTGGTGGACAGTCAGTGTGGTTGTTCCAGTGCAAAGCAAGTGCATGTGAAGAAGCAAGACAGACATCTAATCCACACCAATTCTGAAAATGTCCTGCTTTAGCTTACTAGCTAAATTTTTGCATAACTGACATTGTGCAGATTGCTTGAAAGTTCAGTGTTTTCACAGCTGTCCTTTTCCATGTCTTCCACACATCAAAATGTGATAAAATAGATAAAACAAGTAAATAAATAAGTGCATCTAAATTAAGCAGTCTTGCCCCTTTTCCTCTGCCTCAGTACAATGAGGTATATTACACCATGATTTTGCTGATAGTCCTGTCTCTTGTCCAAATCCTCACCAGCAAAGTCTGTTCAGCCTGGAAATCTGGTTTAACTATATCGCACATACCAGAAAGGAAATTTCCCCATAACGCTGTGTTGGGAAGGGGAACATCAATTCAGAAGGCCACAGATGCAGAATA
Organism: Phalacrocorax aristotelis; assembly: GCF_949628215.1. Classification (NCBI taxonomy): domain Eukaryota; kingdom Metazoa; phylum Chordata; class Aves; order Suliformes; family Phalacrocoracidae; genus Phalacrocorax; species Phalacrocorax aristotelis. Next base: position 160,127,672 of record NC_134277.1, read on the forward strand.
CTTGAGGACAACATAACAAAAAGTCTTTAAGTTCCTCTCGTGTTAGTTGATATCAATAAGAAATGTATTCAGGAGAAATAAAAAAATAAAACCTCACCACATTTTCTTCTTGCACATTCCCGTTCCTACACAAAAGTACAGACATGGGAGATTAATGGAGGAGGAGATACTACACTAATGAAAGGCTAGGATGAAATACTAGAGAATAACAAAAGCTCATACAGGACATAATTTATTTTTCAGTGTAATATATTGACACTGCTGCAGATAAAGTGTTTGTTCTGATTTCCATTATAATCTGTTTGCTAATATAATTCAGTTGTAAAAAGGGAAAAAAAATTTTTTAATTGTTGCCAGAAGACCCAGCTCAGGAAACCACCTCAAAAAATTCGAGTTTCACCAGTTTAAACCTGGCCCTATGGGCCTACTGGACTCTTCTTGCTCCATACCAGCATAACCCAAAGCTGAATTCCTTCCTCTGATGTGAAATTGAATTAATTGCTTAGTATGGTAGCATAGATCCCTACCCCAGTTTCTTCTGCAATGTATATATACCCAATCCTAAACTAGCCTCTAAGGACAAAATCAAGGAAGGACCTAACTATTTCCAATTGCCTCTGGACTTCTTGACTCCAAGCAAACACATTATGTGCCTTCTGTGACACCTTCCCTTTTTGCTTAGAGAATAATTTCTGTTCCCAGAAGCCACAGTTCAAAATTATTCTGCTCTGAAGATTTTATATTTACAAAATTAGGTTTTGCTCTTTCTTCCTGGTGTTTTAGAGCTTGTATCCTGTCCTAATGCATCTATTTCCACATGTGCTAGCCCCATGTACATTTAGCAATCAACAAAAGTGCTTCAGAAACAGACCGAAATGGATTTCATATGTCTTTATTTCGTAGTCCTTAGCTTCCTGGAAATGTTAGCATTTAACATACCTTTCTATATTCTTGCAATATCTTTATTTCTGCAGTCTTTAAAGTACCTTGGCATCTTCCCCTGGGAAGAGCACCACCTGCCTTGCCCAGCAAGCAGCACCCTAAGAAGCAGTTAGCATTCAGATAGTCCAGGTACTTTTATACTTCTGGATACAGAAAGGTTTCTCTCAGGCGAGTGAAGATTTAACAGTATTTTTTTCCTAGCCTTAAGCAAAAAACATTGAAATTAGTCATAATATCAGTATGTCATTAGGAGAGGAATTGATTAATTGGCTAGTGATAGTAAAGCACTATGAAAATGGGAAGTGCTATACACTTGGTGCTATTGTTATAATTAAGACTGATTCTTTTCACATTCTTTTCTCAAGGCTTACACCCACTGTTAAATTAGCTTAATTTAAGGAGTTACCAAGCATTAACAGAGCTGCATTCGCTGCCCTTATGTGCACCCGTATCCCGTAACAGCAGTCTGATAATTACATTTCATGTAGACTGTAGTAAAATTAGGCTTCCTACATTGCTATTTGGGTTGTTACTGCAAGACAACATCAAGTAACACTGAAAGAAACTGACCTTTACTCTCCCCATTGCTATTCAGTCTCCACACTCCCTTTTCTTTACTGGTTGAAACATCTATACAACTGTGTGATAAAGCAAATTAGGGAATTGATCTGGTTGGAAAACAATTCTTGTTATTGTTGTTGTTGTTGTTTTTATCCTGAAGACTGGTTAGTTTTCAGCTCTATCTTTGCTCTAAGCTCATGTAAGTTTTGGATATGATCAGCCCAGGAAAGAGGAGAGGTAGCAGTTCTAGTACTGGTGGCAGCTTAAAACATATGTTGAACCGCACTGTGGCTCACCTTAACCTGAACTTGCTGTAGGCAAGGAGAACACAAAGCACAGGATAGACACTTTCTTGAAGCTTCCTAGCCTTAGTAACTTCATAGTAATGTTAATCCCTCACCATTCACGATGATTTGGAGGGAGCTGAACGAAAGGTCTCTTATTTTATGCCACAAATTTCTTTAATTATAAACTGTGAGCTCATGAACTCAATATTTTACAGATATGTATTTGAAAATTCATGTTCTTTCTGTCTTATGGCATTTGGGAGGCAAAGGCAAAAAAGGATTTACATGAAATCACTGCAACTTTTCATTGGCTATAAACCCCTTTATTTTAGGTTGTCTTTCATCTTTTAAAAATCAATTATAACTAACAAAAAAATAATCCTGCTTATTTTATATATTTAAAAATAAAGGTTATTTGAGTGAACTTTTTGCATCTTCCATCTGAATTGCTTTAAAATCAAGATTCACCTTCTCATACCACAAAGCCTGTAGTCATAGGATTTGTGGCTTAAATGATTTAAACCACAAAATGGGGAATTGTATTTGTGGTTTGTCTGAGAAAATGCCAATGACTTTTTAAAAGTTAAAACTCACTTTGGGGCTCTCTTCATTGATTTTAGAGAGATATGGCCTGAAAACTTTGAGCACTCCTAAGTGTCAGACTTACAACCAAGCTAATTGGTAGAGACCAAGGTGTCAGTAGATTATATATACTTCAAAATACTTATCTACGCAATGTTTGTATGTTCTTTCCAGTTTCAGATTGTTAATTATGTAAATATAAAACTCCAAGTCTCATCACCACCCTAGTGGAATGGATTTAATGTATCCAGTTAAGACACAAATAGACCAGAATCCGTATAGTTTCGTTGTAGCTGCCATGATTGTTTCCTGTGAATGCTGAAAGGAATAACTACAAAAAGGTTGAGAAACAGGCTTAGAAAGGTTTAGAAAACCAAAGAGCAATAGCATGGTGGAGGCTGTATATTGACTTACAGTAGGCTTTGCATGAAGAAGGAAGCTCAAAAACAGCCTTCCTGTAGGAACAGTAGTGACAGCCCTATCACGAGGTTTCAGAAAGCTGCTGGGTCGGTTCTATGGGATCCACACAACAGTACTGAGGGAGCTGGTGGAGGAGCTTGCCAAGCCACTCTCCATCATTTATCAGCAGTCCTGGTTAACAAGGGAGGTGCCAGATGACTGGAGGCTTGCCGATGTGATGCCCATCTACAAGGAGGGCTGGAAGGAGGATCCAGGGAACTACAGGACAGTCAGACTGACTTCGGTACCGGGGAAGGTTACGGTGTAGTTCACCTTGAGTGAGCTCACCAGGCATGTGCAGGACAACCTGAGGATCAGGCCCAGCCAGCATGGGTTTATGAAAAGCAGGTCCTGCCTGACCAGCCTGATCTTCTATGACCAGGTGACCTGCTTAGTGGATGAGGGAAAGGCCGTGGATGTTGCCTACCTGGCTTTAGTAAAGCTTTTGATACTGTTTCCCACAGCATCCTCCTAGAGAACCTGGCTGCTCATGGCTTTGAGAGGGGTACTCTTGGCTGGGTAAGAAACGGGCTGACTGGCCGAGCCCAGAGAGTTGTGGTGAATGGAATTAAATCCAGTTGGTGGCCAGTCATGAGTGGGGCTACCCAGGGCTCAGTGTTGGGGCCAGTCTTGTTTAATATCTTTATCAATGATCTGGATGAGAGGATTGAGTGCATCCTCAGTAAGTTTGCAGACAACACCAAATTGGGTGGGAGTGTTGATTTGCTTGAGGGTAGGAAAGGTCTGCAGAGGGACCTGGACAGGCTGGATTGATGGGCCAAGGCCAATTGTATGAGGTTCAACAAGACCAAGTGCCGGGTCCTGCACTTGGGTCACAACAACGCCTTGTAACGCTACAGGACCGGGGAAGAGTGGCTGGAAAACTGCGTGGTGGAGAAGGATGTGGGGGTGTTGGTTGACAGCCAGCTGAACATGAGCCAGCCGTGTGCCCAGGTGTCCAAGAAGGCCAACAGCATCCTGGCTTGTATCAGCAATAGTGTGGCCAGCAGGAGCAGGGCTGTGATCATGCCTCTGTACTCGGCACTGGTGAGGCGGCACCTCAAATCCTGTGTTCAGTTTTGGGCCCCTCACTGCAACAGGGACATAGAGTTGCTGGAGTGTGTCCAGAGATAGGGCAATGAAGCTGGTGAAGGGTCTGGAGCACAAGTCTTATGAGGAGAGGTTGATGGAACTGGAGGTGTTTAGCCTGGAGAAGAGGACGCTGAGGGGACAGCTTATCACTCTCTACAACTACCTGAAAGGAGGTTGTAGTGAGGTGGTCTCTTCTCCCAAGCAACAAGCAATAGGACAAGAGAAAATGGCCTTAAGTTACACCAGGGGAGGTTTAGACTGGATATTAGGAAAAATGTCTTCACTGAAAGAGTGGTCAGGCATTGGCACAGGCTGCCCAGAGAGGTGGTGGAGTCACCATCCCTGGAAGTATTTAAAAGATGTGTAGACGCGGGACTTCAGGGCATGGTTTAGGAGACACGGTGGTGTTGGGTTGACGGTTGGACTTGATCATCCTAGAGGTCTTTTCCAACTTTAATGATTCTATGATACTAAGATTAACAAACGTATGCGTGCTACCAGGACCTGATTTTCTGCACTGGCAGAAGATTATATGACTAGATAACTTTTACGGGTGGACACTTAAGTTGCATGAGGACTTTAAGTTTCTCAACAACTGGCAACAGCTTTTGAGTATTTAAATTTTGGACATGTGCCCCAAAGCAGTAGGAATAAATCTCTTTGTCAGTATGTCCTTTCTGTGCATTCATCTGCCACATGAGAGTAATTTTGAAACAAATCTCTGGTCACAGGTCAGTTGTTCTTGACTGTGTCTGCAAGAATGCTAAATATTTTAAAGATGTCTTATCAATTTGCTTTGCACAGTGTTTCTTTTATCATGAGTTCACTGGTTTCTCTTTTTTCTTGTGATCTATTGACAACCAAAATGGCTTTACACCTTGTAAAGTGCTGTGAATTAGTATGTGTGAACAATGTGCTATAATTCTGCAGTGCTGAAATGTGTAATATCTTCACTGTCTGGATCCTGTGGGGGGAAAAAATGCCACACTATCTCATTCAAGGCTAAATATACTGAACTTTTAAATGCCATGCCTTCCCATAAAGTGGCAGTATTCCGCTGAAGTTAATAGATCATAGAACCATAGAATCACAAATGGTTTAAGTTGGAAGGGACCTTTAAATGTCATCTAGTCCAACCCCCCTTGCAGAGAGCAGGGACAGCTTCAACTAGATCAGGTTGCTCAGAGCCCCGTCCAACCTGACCTTGAAGGTTTCCAGGGATGGGGCATCCACCACCTCTCTGGGCAACATGTGCCAGTGCCTCACCTCCCTAATTCTAAAAAAATTTCTTCCTTATATCCAGTCTAAATCTACCCTCCATTAATTTAAAACCATTACCCATTGTCCTGTCACAACAGGCCTTGCTAAAGAGACTGTCCCCATCTACCCTATAGTCCCCCTTTAAGTACTGAAAGGCTGCAATAAGGTCTCCCCGCAGCCTTCTCTTCTCCAGGTTGAACAACCCCAACTCTCTCAGCCTGTCTTCACAGGAGAGGTGCTCCAGCCCTCGGATCATTTTTGTGTCCCTCCTCTGGACCCGCTCCTAAGAGGTCCATGTCCTTCCTGTGCTGAGGGCTCCAGAGCTGGACGCAGCCCTGCAGGTGGGCTCTCACCAGAGCGGAGCAGAGGGGCAGAATCCCTTCCCTCGCCCTGCTGGCCGCGCTGCTTTTGATGCACCCCAGGATACAGTTGGCTTATCCTGTGATAGGCTAGGCTAGGCTAGGCTAGGCTAGGCTAGGATAGGATAGATCTGTACCAACTTGTAATAGCCAAGTATCTGGTTCTTGGTATGGAGAGTTCATTAATATACACAATTTTAGGCTCTTCATGTATCATAACCTTGATTCTGTTATTTCTCTTTTGATTATCAGTGTTCATGATTAAACTTGGTTGAGTGAAAAAGATCTAGACCCTTCCTCTGATTTTCTTTTTCAGGGCTGTGAACTCCCAAAGCATGTGCAGAAAAGGCTGAGGCACTCTTAAGCAGTATATGCACTACAGTGCTAAGGCAAGTGCATATTGAACATCCACTAAAATCCAACCAGCAATATGGTGACCCCATGGACCTGGTATCCAAACCATGTATTCAGGGCCATTATGACACAGAACACACTGTAGACTCCCGCCTTTCCAAAACTTCAGCTGGAGGCCAGGTGGGATACCTGAAGGTATCTCAGATGGCATTGGATGCCTGTGTACAGAAAACAGAAACAAGCCTTATGCCTGTAATTCAGTGGATGCAGAACTGTTCCGTTCCCTCTGCAGTAGATACCCGTTGGTTGGCCAGATGGTGGTCATTGTTGGCCAGATGGTTGGTTGGCCATTGGTGCTCACTGGGCACCACTGCTTTTGTGGGCCAAGGACTCTGATCTTTTGCCCACATACAGATATCTGAGATGGCCTACCCCACTTGGCCTCCAGACACCCCTGAGAAGGGTGCCGGTCTCCCAGTGCTCCTGTGTAATGTCTTCCTGCCCTTGGTAATGTCTTGGGCATACTAAGGCACCTCAGATAACACCAAACATCTATGTTTAGTGGTTATGTGACAATAGTGAAAACTTAAATAGAATCATTCTTTTTATGACTTTTGGCAAGTGAATCCAAGTCAGTTTTATCAGGTGTTTAAAGCCATTTTTTTCTTTGCAGGATTCACAGCTTAATTACTAAATTCTCCAAGAAAGAACGCTGCAGATATAGGGTATTCACTGAGTAAATTATGTCAATGAACATTAATACCTCCTATCTGAACTGGATGCAAGACCTTCCCCTCATTGCTTACCACTGGAACTGTAAGAGGATGACACATCTGGATCACATTAAAAAAGCAGACTGGACTCACACCCTTCCAAGTTCAAAGTTCTTAGGAGTGGGGGATACAGTCCTGACAGATCCCAGCAATGAACATACACACACTAGCTACTGTTTTCCAAAGACAAATGTTTTTCCATAGCTGTCATCCTTCCTCTGCTTGCCAGGGCCAGGTTTGGTGACAGTAGGTTCTGCATCCTCCTCTTGCTTTTAGCTGTAACCCAGTGGGAAAAAAACCAAAGTTGTCTGCTTGGGTTAGGTTTGCATCTTTTTTGTCAGGAAGAATACTCAATTATTTTCCTTGTGCTGTGTTTGGTACACAGGTGGTATAAAGAAGCTACATCAATGAAAATTAATGCAAAAACCTGAGATGGATAAAAACGCTTTTTATTCCCTACAATTTACTGTAAAATATTATATTTCCCTTTAAGTATTGATCGGGCAAGGTAAAATATTTGCCCATCTTTATTTCCTTTGATACAGTTTCTAAATGACTGTTTAAAACCTCTAAATGATTGTGGCTCTTGACTGAATTCCCAGGCTTGTAATTGCCTATTTCTAGCATCAGTATTCAGGAATGGGATGGTGTGACCTGGGCAGTCTGGCCTATGCCAAATAGCTCTGAGGTTATACCTATACTGCAGGATAAAGACAAGCCTTAAGAATCAGCTCAAACACAAGAAGTCTCAAGTACTGTGCAATTTCCATCTGCCTTGCTGTCTATTTGCCTCATTGTTAATTGTGAAACATCCAGGATCTGCTTAGGAGATGCTGAGTTCAAAGATCAACTGTTGGACCCAAGTTTTCCTGCCCCAGGGCATTCAGTTGCTCAGCCTAAATTTGCATTTGAGCATGGGATTGTGATGGTGTGATAAGTGAGCCTGGACTCATGTGCCATCTTGGAGCTTGGATCTCTGTTGGCATAATCAGAGCATCTTGTACAGAGCAGTTCGGCATCTCTGTGTCTGAGCTGTGATGCTCATGAAAGCCCCTAAAAGCGTCAGTAGACAGCCCTAGTCCAATGTAGCTGTGTGCTCATATGTCATATAGACGTATGGCCTACATAGAACAACATTTCGCCTAAAGGCAGTTTTATATCCTAACCCTGCAGGCCTGATTCACCTGTCGTTTATGCCAGGGTGGGTTGACTGATTTCAGCAAACCTTACTCAAAAAATGAGGAGTGAATCAGACCCTCATTCTCTCACTATAACTGGCAAATCTTTTGGTTGGGCATTTAGTGAATGGTTAGAAGGAAGAAGAGGAACACATGATAGTGTTAATGTAGATTTATAATCTGTTTTATGGTGTTGGTAGATTTTCATGCTTTTTTTAATGCAATGTTATTACCTTTACACATTCTGACACCTGAGTCAGGGAAAGTACATAATTACGAGGCTTTTATATGCATTACCCTTATCTAAAGATAACCAGCTATGCATTATCAAAATTACCATTCTACTACCTTCTTTGGAATACTAAACATCTTATACCAACAGACACAGTAAAGGGGGAAAAGCAGCTATTTTGCTGTATTTTCTATTATACCCAGGTTTGGTGCCATTTGAAAGAGCTTATTCAGATAAGAAAATGACACAAAATTGATATGATAAAACAAAGTCTGACATAATCAGAAATATTTGCACTTCCAGCATTTTCCTTCATCTTGATTTATTTCTAAAAAAGAATTCCAACCACATGGAGGGACCTCAAGCATCAGGCTGTGAAAAGCCACTCACGTGCTCTCTTCAGAAAAACCCAGGACAGTGTGGTAGCTTACATTACCTCCAAAGCTTCTCCAGTTATCTTCACTTCCCCACACTATACCCACCTGACTGAAAAGCCTGCATGGTGAAGCCAGGTGTGCACACCACTGCAGAGAGTCATCTGCTTTTATATAGAGTCATAGAATCACAGAATGTCCTGAGTTGGAAGGGACCCACAAGGATCATCGAGTCCAACTCCTGTCCCTGCACAGGACAACCCCAAATTCACACCATGTCTCTGAGGGCCGTGTCCAAGTGCTTCCTGAATATCGCCAGGCTGGTGCAGTGATGCCTCCCTGGGGAGCCTGTTCCAGGACTCCACCATCTTCTGGGTGAAGAATCTTTTCCTAATATCCAACCTAAACCTAGCTTGTTTTCCAAAATCCTTCACTCTGCCAGCACTGTTCATGAATGACAGAGGTGAAGCAAAGCCACGTCATCCACCCAGGGTAAATGTGCCACCTATCCCTGAGTTCCAAAAGTGATGACTTCAACTTGCTGTGTGACAGTTCGTAGGGACATAACTCCTATTTGCTGAATTATGCCTAAGTCTTCTCCATACCAGCAGTGTGTGGCCATGAAAAAAGGTGACTGGGGGGGACTGGAAAAACACAGGTTTTGCTGACAGCTTTGACACATGAACCCAAATAGCGGAGGTGATGAGGATGGGACCCCCCTTCAACAGCAGTGAAATCTTGGATTAGCTGAATGTAGCCATGGACCACTGCTAGAAACTGATTTCAAGTGCTTTCGCCTCTAAGAAATGACAATCTGGAGAAAGGGGAATTGGGGATGGGAGATGAAAGTTAGCAAGTCATTCTCAAAAAGGTTTGTCATCAGTTCGCAGCTATGTTTTGCCTTGACTGTAAGTACGAAATGCACAGCCTTGCTTGCATTTCTGCTGCGCTTTTAAGATCAGGCATTTGATTAAAGTCATTACAGGGTACTACACTCTTTGTGTGGAAAAGCCTGAAGACCTCCCGCAGGAACAAGCCTTCACTCATCTCCTCCCGGTGTCCCAGCATGACAATTATTCCACTGTTGTGCTCTCTACAGAAGACAAATATGTAATGACTTTTGATAGACACTTCAGACAGTATCTCTTTGACGCATGTTCGTGATTCAGACTTGTCTCCTTCCTTTCACACTTTATTACCAAAGGGGAAAAACTGCTTCCTGGCAGGTTTGCATGTTCTAATAAGACCCTCAATTCCCCTGCACCAGAACTCATGGCAGTAGCAACAAAAGTGATTGCTTTTTCTGATTTTTGTTTTTTATTTTTCAGTACGTCTGGCCTGTCTGAGGCAGGGCTTCAAGGGCACTTCAGGACAGCTGGAAGTCTTAATAAGCCAGAGTATAAAAGATAAATCAAATGCAAAAAGCATTTTTTAATTGCATGCTTGTTTTTGACATTCCTACTTCCCCCATCAGTCTGACAACATACAAAGCTTTCTTATGGCCCCCCAGATTCCTCAGAGGGAAATAAACATCCTGTTAAGTGTCTTTATCCATGGGTCTGCTGCCACCAGATATTGTCTCATACCATCTTCTAAATTGGAAGAGTTAAATCCAGCCTCTTTTTGTGCAGTTGCCCAACAGGAGCCAGTGTGAAGCAGAGGTGCCATGAAGGGGATGGGAGACTACATCGGTCTTAGTGGAAGGATCGCTGGTCTTCTGGGGACAAAGCTGCGAAGCATCTTCTTGTGGATGGGATGCGGTCAGGCAGTAATACCTTCTCTCTGCTCTGCGAGTGGTCAGGGATTAGAGCTGATGTGCGCTGGTTCAGTGGGTTTCAGCTGTGCAGCGTGTTCAGTAAAATTTGCCATGATAAATCTGTAGCTTCCTTTGACAATGAGATGTGGTGACTGGGTTTTGTCAGGGCAAAAGCACTTGAAATATACACAGCCACCTCTCTGCATTATATATTCTGTTAAGCAAGTATAAAATTTATGTGCTTGCTGGCATAACCAGATGTGGAAATATGATTGATATTACTTATCTGAGGAAATGCGCTGGAACTGGAGGTGCAGCTGTGTTAGCAATCGCTCTAACAGCTCTAAAATCCAGATCATTTTTCAGATAAGACTGGAGACTTTTATTACTATTTTCCCTTGAGGAATCTGTTTCAATTTAGTTATTCAGTCCGTTCTTTTCAATTTGCCATCTCTTTTCTGGCAGTTTCAAGAACATGGAAGAACATTGCCATGCGTACCATGGCAGCTTGACGTCTGAGGACTCTACTCTTGCCCTGTCTCAGGCAAACAGCTTAGGCTTTGCTCCTGCAGCTTACATGGATGATGTGACCTACATAATTTCGTATGGCACTACCATATGTGTAAAATCTCTCCATGACTGACAAGTGTCTGCGCCTATTGTTGATGATGATGATATTTTGATCCATTCAGACCACTTCCTTTAAGAATTAGATCTGAGGTGCAAAATCTAGATCTGGATATATAAAATGTCTGCTCTGAGACATACCTCTATGATTGATATATCGTCTTTGACATGAAAGGGTTTTTCTTCATGTCCTAGACCCAGTCCCACTCAGATTTTGAAGCCTTTTCACTGCCTTCTCCAGATCTTCTATCAGCAATTTACCTGAATGGGCTGGGATTAAATGTCTATTAAAATTACTGTTCCCTGTCTCCAAACAAATGAATAAGGACAATTTTTATGTTGCCTTCATTTAATCAAGGAGTTCAGATTAGGTACACTGGCGCTAGAGGTGTCTTCCTGGGGGAGGAAGGACATGCCATGAGCAATAGCTCTATTTTTACAGTTTTTTCCTACCCTGTTAGGGTTCACAGAAGGTGCCAGCCCAGCAGCTCTAAAGTCTTCTCTAAAGACCTGCAGAGCAAAGGTAATTTAATTGCCACAGCATGCCTGTGTACAAGCCACAAGCATCCTCAGCACAGCAGCAAATCACACCTTCAGCACACCCTGGGGACAGGCTGACCTCAGGCTTAGGCAAAGGGACTTTCTGTACCGTATTTCAGTGCAGGTGCAGCCAGAACAAGGGGATTTTCCACTATAGCCTGTGTCTTGTGTGATGTCCCTGGCCCTCCTTCAGCTTGCTGGAAGAGAACCTTTGACTTAGTCCTCCCTGCTCCCAGTGAGTTGAGACAGTGTGCCTCAACATCCGCTTTCTTTTTAGGCAGAAAACCTATAAAATCGTTGGTTCTTATGTCTGTGTCTCATCTGTGCTGCTGTATTCTATTCTACTCCCAGCACACTAATTTCCTCCTCTTAATCCTTTCAGTTTTTGGCAGCTACAATGCAGTCTTTTCGCAATGCTCTGGCTGCATCTTTGGTACCTTGCTGAGCTCTCTGTCCCACTTTTATGAGGTCCCTGCTCCTCTATCCCTCCTTAACTATTCTGCTTAGCTTTTTCTGCTCCCTTGTCCTCCTTCTCATTTCTATGCCTTTTTTCTCTCTCTTTTCTGGAATTTTTCTTGCTACTCTCTTGCACTGGAATAGCATCATCATTTCAAACAACTTTATTCCCCTCTTTCAAGCCTCCTCCCACCTCCTCATCCAACTCCTCATTTTCAGCCTTACACTAACCAATCCTCTCCTCCCTGACCTTCTCTCAGGTAAAAAATAGTGTTCCTATTCAAGAAACAGCATTCCTCTGAAAAAAACTATGGAGGAATAAAGAAGATTTATTGCATTAAAAAAAATCTACGATGCTTTGGAGGATTATGTATTACACCTCCATTTCCAGCCACCTGTTTACCCCTTCTCTTTGGTATTGAAAATTGGAAACATTTCATTTCTTTCTGGCAACTTGGATTGACATGGTTTTTAAAGGGTGGAAAAATGTGATGGTAGGTTTGTCATAGAAAAAAAAACCTACAAAATGTCATCTGAACGATTTGTTTGTCATGACAATTTCCATTTGGATAAAATACACACACAAAGGTACATAAAGGTACAAATACAATAAAGGAAAAAGAAACAACTCTCAATTATATTTTTTTGTTTAAGTTTTTACAAATATGGTTCATTCTGACGGCAGTATGGCCCAAGGTATTTTTATGCAGTTTATCACCCCTTTCCTTAACTCCTTTTTGTTCATCAGCTCAGATTTTATATTTGTCTTATTTAGACTGTTACAGTAAAGGAGCATGAACTCTCTTTCTCAGTCTCCACAAATTGAAAGATGGTATCTGGATGCTCAAGAATATATGACAATAAACATATTTATCATGTTACATATACACACAAATGACAAATAATAAAGGAGTAGTTTGTTTGTAAATGACTCAGCTTGTCCATCCAGAACACCAGCAAGAGTCCAAATATTTCACATTACATGGGCTGTGAAGCCCTCTGGTGCGACCCTGCACTTGAATATGTGCTTAATCTTATAAGAAATATAAGTGGCAGTCAAGGTACATAAAATGCAGTGGAAGTTAAACATGTGCTTAATTGCTTTCCTGAAATATGATCTCTAATTTAAAAACAGCAGACTAGAAGTAGAAACCACAGTAACCCCTATGCACAGTCGTCAGCCATGTCATTTTAAAAAAGGAAAAAAACCAATTCATAAGACATCTGTATTTTTTCACAGCTACTTGGTGAGCAAAGTGTAGGAAATTCCCAAATATGGGACTGGACTTGCAGGAAGTGATTATCCAAAGCAATAGTGAGTCACCTCAAACGATTAGGCAGAGGCAGCATGTATATTCATGTATCTGTGGTTGATATGATGGAAATAGTACATCTAAGAAAGCACATCTAACATGTTTTTGACTTGGCAGCTGAAGCTTTTCTTTAGCCTCTGGTAATTCATTCAATAACAGGCTGTTGGACTCAGACAAAAAAAAGAATATGAAAATAAAGTGTCTCAAGAAAGGTCAGAGGATCACTAAACAGCAGAGGTAATACAGTGTCAAAGTTACTTGGCTGGAGGCAAATCCACTGATCTATGGTTTCATTTGTTTGATTCCCAAGAGACGTGACCTCTCCTTCCCTCCTCATCCTAATGATGTTCAGTCAGGTTAATTTGTCAAAGTTCTGCCTCATCTGATTCTCCAGAAATAAGCTCTGCATTTAGAAAAGCAGATTCTTCTTCCTCAAAGTCCTGAGCCTGGGTCAAAAAAAAAAATCAGCTTTTCGGTGTTTTCTTAAACATTTTCTTAGGAGCAAAGACTCTGTGAACCACTTAGAAATTAAGTCAATTCATAAAGCCCTAAAAAAGCATGTTTATTTGTGCACAACTCAATGTACTCATGGTACAGACTGTGTGAAGTGGTAAAATCAAGTTTTCCAAAACACAGGGACTGTGTAGCTCCATCTGGGTTGTCTTTCAGAGAGGGCACAACCCAGCCCAGAGCCAGGAGCTGTAATCCCAGCTGAGGTCTGCAATTATTGCTGATGGTGACACTTGACAAAAGAAGTTTGTAACTCTCTGATGTAAGAAAAGACACCACAACCTTGAGAAAAATGGACTGAAATGTACTTCTATTGCTATTTCTGTTGGATGGGCTGGTGGTTTGACCCATTGCTTATTGGGCTGTGTTATTCACTTTAGCCCCATCACTCCATGCTCCTAACAGACCTAGAAGGGTCCTTATCCAAGCAGTATAACCAAGTTGTCTTCCTTGGACCTTCCCTGTCTGTTACAAATTAGATCAATGGAGGAACAAAGGATGCAGGAGAAGGGAAGAAGGACAAACATCAGAGAGAAGAAAAGCAAGAACAGGAGAAAACACAGGAATATGAAGAACTGTAGGATCTCAGCAGCTAAAGGCCTGCCTAAAAATGAGGTAGGACTGGGAGTATGTATCAGGTATTTAAGGGCTAGACAAAACCATTACAAGACATTTTTCCAAACCCCTGACACACTGAACACAGGAAATAGAATTATTTCACTGAAGAGAAATCCACTCACACACAATAAAACCCTTGAACAATGTTAATTACATCCTGTAGAATGATGCCTTTAGGAGTATGATTTAAGCATTCTATACTAAGTTGGCTTTTACCCTTTAAGGTATTTTTTACCTTGGGTTTCTTTCTCATTATATGTTCCTAAGAAAAAGAAGGCAAAACTTTCTCATTGTGTTATGAAAAAATAAGATCCTTATTTCTTCACAAGGAGGCAAAGGAGAAGGCAAGAGGAGGACATAGGTGACTCTTGTTTCATTTGAACCAAAAATAAACTTTGTTTGGGGTGTAGATTTTCTTTGCCAGTTGCTTTATGAAACTATACTAACAAAATGATGGGTCATGGGCTCCAGGCTGTTGGGGATGATAGTCTGCATTAATGGGAATAACAATACAGCATGGTTGATTCAGGAGATGTCTTATTAATGTCCAGCAACATTAATAGTCCAAAGTGAAAGACCATTCACTTAAATTCGCTGATAGGAGAAGGTATAAAGAGAAATTCTTTTGACCTTGAACCAGGAAACGTTTGGTCTGAGTGCAAAGAGAATTTTTAACTGAAGTACATGAAATATATGCACTGTGCTGTGACAGCTGTGTATGTTTAAATAAAAGGAGAAAAAATATTTTTATTGTAAAATAATCAACAGGAAGAGGTAAGACCAAGGCACAGGTTGTGAGGGGTGTGATCAGTGACTAAAGTCTGTTAGGATATGGCTACACTATATGTTTTTCACTTGCTGAAGCAAACCACTGGGCTGAAACAGCAGGTGCCAAAATGCCTGCGTTTCTCCAGAGGGCACCTGAGAGGCCTTATTCAGCATGAAACACTGCAAGATGAGAACCTGCCTCTGCCATGTCTTGCTGTTCACAAGTTCCTGTGTTTATATGCAACCTTTGCCTCTAACAGGTACCAGTCTCCAGCTGTCTTTCTCCTGTGAATAATATCACAAGGCAGAGAGTAAACCAGGCCCTGCTGGGCTGTTGATTGGTATGTAGACTCATATAATATCATCAAAAGTATTAACCAGAACAGCTCTCACAGAAGCTGTGCCCAATAGATCAACTCTCTACACATTGGACATGTTTACAAGGCCGAAAGAGAGGTACAAAATGGACAGTCCTGCCAAATGAAAAAGGAAAAAAAAAAAGATTAAGGGCAACCTATTTAGTGAACATAAAAGTAGTATTTACATAATAATAGCATAATATGTCAATGCCATATGACAGGATTTTGAACATCCAGCAAGATCATAGAATCACAGAATCCCAGGTTGGAAGGGACCTCAGGGATCATCTAGTCCAACCTTTCTGGGAACAGCGCAGCCTAGACAAGATGGCCCAGCACCCTGTCCAGACGACTCTTGAAGGTGTCCAATGTGGCCAAGTCAACCACTTCCCTGGGGAGATTATTCCAATGGTGACTGTCCTCAATGTGAAAACTTTTCCTCTTGTGTCCAATCGGAATCTCCCCAAGAGCAACTTGTGTCCATTCCCCCTTGTCCTCTCCATGGGATTCCTTGTAAAAAGGGAGTCTCCATCTTCTTTGTAGCTACCCCTTAAGTACTGGTACACGGTGATGAAATCCCCTCTGAGCCTCCTTTTCTCAAGGCTGAACAAGCCCAGTTCTCCCAGCCTATCCTCATACGGCAGCTTCCCAGTCCTCTGATCATCTTGGTGGCCCTTCTCTGGACCCCTTCTAGCCTGTCCCCATCCTTTTTGCATAGTGGGGACCGGAACTGTACACAGGACTCCAGGTGTGGCCTGACAAGTGCTGACTAGAGCTGGATAATGACTTCTGTATCTCTGCTGGCGATGCCCTTTTTGATGCAACCCAGCATCCTGTTGGCCTTCTTGGCCACAGCAGCCACTGTTCGCTCATGTTGAGCTTCCTGTCCACCGGGACCCCCAGGTCCCTTTCCACGGAGCTGCCCTCCAGCCAGATGGATCCCAGTCTGTGCTGCACTCCCGGATTATGTTTTCCGAGGAGCATGACCTTCCACTTCTCCTTGTTGAACTTCATCATAAGGTTCTTGTTGGCCCACTCTTCCAGCCTATCCAGATCTTCCTGCAGAGCAGCTCTCCCTTCTGGAGTGTCTACTTACACACTCAATTTGCTGTCATAATGTTGTAGTAGTGCCTTGTCACAGGAATCCATGCACAATAACACCTTATATAAGCTCATTTTGGGGCCATCATTCTGAGACAATAAACCACTCTGAATATTTGCCACCAAATAAGAATTTGGTCATGCTTTATGAGACAAGGCTTGGACAGCAGACATGCTAGCACTGACATCTGCAGAATTATAAGCCAACAGCACTCACACATAAAAAGTAAACAACAGCTAACAAGGACAGTATGGGTGACCCACCTGAGGGATGGGATGCCATTCAGAAGGACCTGGAAAAGCTCAAGAAGCGGGGCCATGTCAACCCCATGAGGTTCAACAAGGGCAAGTGCAAGGTCCTGCACCTGGATAGGGGCAACCTGCGATATCAACACAGGCTGGGTGATGGAGGGATTGAGAGCAGCCCTGCCGAGAAAGACTATGGGGTACTGGGGGATGAAAAGCTGGACATGAGCCAGCAGTGTGTGCTGCAGCCCAAAAGGCCAACTGTATCCTGGGCTGCATCAAAAGCAGCGCGGCCAGCAGGGCGAGGGAGGGGATTCTGCCCCTCTGCTCCGCTCTGGTGAGACCCCACCTGCAGGGCTGCGTCCAGCTCTGGAGCCCTCAGCACAGGAAGGACATGGACCTGTTGGAGCGGGTCCAGAGGATGGACACAAAAATGATCCGAGGGCTGGAGCACCTCTCCTGTGAGGACAGGCTGAGAGAGTTGGGGTTGTTCATCCTGGAGAAGAGAAGGCTGCGGGGAGACCTTATTGTGGCCTTTTGGTACTTAAAGGGGGACTATAGGGTAGATGGGGACAGTCTCTTTAGCAAGGCCTGTTGTGACAGGACAAGGGGTAATGGTTTTAAACTAAAGGAGGGTGGATTTAGACTGGATATAAGGAAGAAATGTTTACAGTGAGGGTGGTGAGGCACTGGCACATGTTGCCCAGAGAGGTGGTGGATGCCCCATCCCTGGAAACCTTCAAGGTCAGGTTGGACGGGGCTCTGAGCAACCTGATCTAGTTGAAGCTGTCCCTGCTCAATGCAAGGGGGTTTGGCTAGATGACATTTAAAGGTCCCTTCAGCCCAAACTAGTTTACAATTCTGTGATTCTGTAACCCCAGGCAACAGTAAACACCTATATAATGAGGGCAATGACATAGAGGTACCATCCTCTTTTCCTTTTTTCTAGCATTTAGATTTGGAAGGTGGTTGATTTTTTTTTTCAGTAGTTCTGGCAAACCAAAGGCAGAATGAACCCTCTGCTAGAATTGCTGCATTGTCATACCTGTCAGCTTTAACGACTGGTGACATGGTTAATTTCTGCTGGGTTTCTTTCAGGATTTTCCTGCATCCCTTTCCCTCCAGCTGGCAGACTCCTAGCAAGCTGTCAGAAGACCATTTCTTTGGAGCTTCTTGGGTTCAGCCCAGGTACAGATGCACTAGGAACCACTTTGGATTCCTTGCTCAGAATCAGCAAGCAATCCTTCAGAGTCAAGGTGTTTCAATAAAGCTTTTCACACACTCAGCCTGCTCTCTTTTCTTTGCTTTCAGGGAAACTTGGACTCTTATAAGATCTGCAGTAGTATCTATTCCGTTTTTTTGCAGGAGCAATAACATTTTCTCTTTTTGAACTACAACAGTCCCTAATTTTTGCAGGAAGTATTCTTGCAAAAGCTGGTGGTTTTGCTTCAGCTTCAGCAGTTTTATACTGCTGAAGATGATCTAGGTGGATTTTCTTAATGAAACTTTTTAAAAATGAGAAAGTATACATATATTTTAAATAAAACACCCTTTGAAAGAGAGCAGCTGAATAAAACTTCCCTTGATGGAAATTTCCTGATGTAAGTGAGCATATCTGGTCAAAGAAATGAGTGGTCTGTCCCAAGACACCCAATTGCCCACAGGATGCAAGCAATCCCATCTCAAACCCTCACCCACCAAACAATTGGTTGCTCTGGGATACATCTTCTTATGGTTTTCATAAAGCTTCTAAACTTTCATCCAAATACATTATGGTTAAATTTCCAAACCAGCAAAGTCTTGTGTTGGGTCAGGGGTTTCCAGACCAGTTTCATTAAGCCAAACTGTAATATACTTGGTCTCCCATGAAGGTGAAGATGCTTGATTATAGATTGTCACAGCTGCAAGCAAATACTCATCTGATGATTAGTCCCTGGCCTGAGATTAAACGAACTGAACAGGGCATGAGAAATCAATGGGCACGATGGGGCTAGGGTACAAGGGGTCCTAGTCAGGCAGCCCTGCACCTGATCACTGTAGTTTTTATTATGTGTGAACGATCTCCTTCTATGATCAGGAGGGACTTGGCATCTGTCTTGGCATTGGTGGATGAAGCTTGGGAGCTTTCCTCCTGACACCCATGGGGGCCTCCTGCAATACAAAAAGCTGCATTTTCAGTTTGCATTTGCAGGAGCAAATACACATAACACCCGTAAAATTACCCAGGGTGTGAGTGCTTTCCATTTTCCTGCATGTGGTGGATGGAAACTACATATTTGAGGGTGCAGTGCTCTGTCAGATATGAGAGGCTTAAATGTGGTTCAAGTAGAACATGGTGTGCAAGAGATTGCAGACTTGGTGATGAAACTCTTCTGAAATAACAATGAAAGACCATCTTGCAAGTCCCTTGATCCCTTATAGCAAATGAGATATGCTTCCACTGTCCCAGGCAGAGCACAACAGCCCTCCCACATGCACCAGATCCCTTTTGTTCTCTTTGAGCGTACTCTTAATAACACATGGCCATGACATCTGTAACTCTGCATGGATGCCCCATTAAAATACTTGTCTGTAAGGTACAATATATTGAGAAAATAATGCTTTGTCCTTCCCCCTGAAAGTGTAGACAACCTGTGATTCCACTTAAGAAAATATATTTGAGTTGATTGGTACCATTCCCAGCCCCCAGACAGTTTCACTCCATTTTTCTCTGATTGCTTTTACAGGTTTTCAGGCCCTCTGGACACCCACGGTCTTTGAGGAGGGTGATTTTCTTCCTGGCTGATTGATAAGTATTTCTCAGGGTCTCCTGAAAGACGGATTCCCTTGTATTTGTGAAATCTGATTAACAGAGCACTAAATTTCAACTAAAATCAAATCAGCAACACCTGGTGTGAGGTCTGCTTTCTCTTTACATCTGCATAGGTTAAGCTTGATCTGTTGGTCTATTTTACTCCATGGTTTGTTCATTTGTTCCTTTTTTATGTACTTTTGCCTGTGCTAGTGACTTTAAAATCATAAATCGACTCCCCTGTCTCCCCACCCCCAATTTTTTTCTTATCTTCTTGTCCTTTTGTAAATATAACTGCATGCACTTTCTTTATCTCTCTGTGGGGCCAAATCTCTTGTCACATAATTTACATTCTTCAGGAGACATCATTGGTAATGCTCTAATAGTTTATCACCAGACTGATAGTTAACAGCTCTGGCTTTCTTGTCAGAATAAGCCCCTTTTTTTCTCCATTGTGCCTTTTCTTTGGTTTCCACTTGTCTATTTGCTTGCCTTATTAAATGCAGGGCACTCAATTTCTGTAATATGTTATATTTTCTTCTGAAGAAATCTTGCCTCCTACTGCTTTTTCTTCACTATGTGCTCAATCCCCTTCAATTGTTCTCCCAATTACTATCTCAAATATAGAAAGACCTGAAATGTCTGGGGTACTTCCGAAACAAAAAACACTGTAGGAAAGAAAAGCAGCCAGTGCACTTACTTCATCTTTAATAAATATACACATCTCTCTGTACAAGTGTTTTTGTCAGGCTAAATGCCATAGCAAATCCTTCCCTTTTGTTGTCATTGATGGTAGAGACATTAGCCCAACCTTTTACTGACCTGTGAAGGCTGACCCTGTCCTGAAAAATTCACATTTAATAAACCAGATGGACAAAGGGTAGAAGAGGAAATAAGAAGCAAAAAAAATTCTGAAGTTCCCGGTTTAGTGGTGGAGCAGGGAATATAAATTATCCACCAAGCCATGCAGTAGAAGTGGCCTTGAATGAGTTCAGGGCTGCCTACATAATATTCTTGGTTTGGACTCTGCATAATCGGAGTGGACGTCTGCATGACCAAAGCCTTTCTGGGTTTTACAAAGGCTGTCAAAATCACTGAGCAACTGAAGTTGAAACGGACCTGAAGATCATTTGGTGCAAACCCCTGCTCAGAGTAGATCCAGTTAGAGCAGGCTGCTCAGAGCCTTGTCAGTTGTTTTACATATCTCAATGGATGCAAACTGGCCTCTATTCCAGTTTTTGATCACCCTCATGGTAAAAACTATTTTCATTATATCTGAATGCAGTTTCCCAAGTCATAATTTGTTTCCAAATTGTAACCTGTGTGCATTCAGAAACTTCTTGTCCTTTCCCTGTGGTCCTCTAAGAGGAGTCTGGCTCTACCTTCTCTACTTCCTTCCACCAGGCAGTTGAAGTTGACAAAAACGACGTTGGCTTCCTCTTAACTTTGAATAGGCCCAGTTCTCTCACCATCTCATGAAATGTCATCTTCAGTGATCTTGGTGACCATCCCTTTGATTCACCTTTGTTCCTCGATGTCTTCCTTGTACCAGGTATCCCAAAAGCTGACACGGGACTACAGATCTCTCACAAGTGCCTTCTTTGGTGCAAGGCCATACTGGTGACTCTTGTTGAATTTGTCATTCACTCTGTTGCAGCTCAGCTCCGTTTCACAAGTGCAGTGAGAACATTTGAAACACACAATGGCTTGTAAGAGAGTATATGTTACTTGCCATTTGATAACCCCATTATAAGCTATAGCCTGCCCTCTCAGTGGCAGAATGCATGTGATCCCACCCAAAACCTGTCCCAGGGCATAGGCCAGTATGTAAGCAGTTTGATTGACTGTGTCATCCAGGGACCCCCACGATTAGGCATCAGATAAACAGAGGATAGCTTAGGCACTTTGACACAGGCTAGGTGGTGGGAAAACTTACCTGGGACTTTGAGTTTACTCTTCTGAATGTAGTCCTTATTTTCTGTGTGTTTGAAAGTCTGGATATTGGAGGGAATAGGTAAAATGGACAGAAGAGAAGAAAGACAGTAGGAGACAGGTGAGTAGGTGGGGACAAATCTTGGGGAAAGGTCAAATTTTGATGCATCAAAAGACCAAGCACTGATTCTCCCATCCAGCTGAAAGTGTCCTCAGGCTGTACCCATGCCTAAGACCTATTAATGTAATACACTTTACACTCATCACATGTGAAATATACCACACTGAGACTAACAGAGAAATCTATACTCCTCAGGAGGTTACTGGACTCCAGCTAAGAAACAAAATGGAGTTGGACTGAGCCTACTCAGCATGGGAACAACCAAGATTATGATTGATGTGTTTTCCCCTTTTACTGGGGTCTACCTTCTTTACAGTTGTTTACCTTGTGAGTAATCACCTTGGGCCGACTGACTGAGCACACTTCATAATAAAATGTTTCTTAAATGGAAAACCATGTCTGAATCATATGTTTAATATTCCTTTCCCAAATTGGCTTTCATTGTAATTTACTACTCAAACTGCATAAATCAACTGAACATAACAGAAGACATCCATAACAGGAATTTTACTTGTCTGAGTTCTTCTCTTAATCATTTCTGTACAACTTCACTGACTACAGTCAATAACCTCTCATTTTATGTCATGCTTCTTTACATGTCCTAAAACAATAATTTACAATTTTTACTTCATGTTAAAATAATGATGTTGCTTGGGGTGAGGTCAGGGACCACTGGGATTTTTATTTTGTTTTGTTTTTCTGGAAAAGACACCTGGTTGCATGCTGTGATTGCAAATACTGTCAAGCACAACAAGCCAGTCCAACCAAGTCACTTAGGTACAGCTTCTCAGAATCCTCAGTGAAGTAGAGCCTTCTATAAGTACAGTGCAGTGGAGGTCATGCATGACATCAGTGTGAAACATAAGCACCACAGGAATGTAAAATATGAGTAACTATAAGAAAGCACACAATGACAATACACTTTAAAGACTGAGAAATACATGTTTTACAGGATCTGAAATGTTCTTAAAGAAGGCACTGCTCTCTAGGCTGTATCTTAAACACTGATGCATTTGGTAGAAATACCGTATATTTCTAGTGGTCCAAATGTGAAGTTATTACGTTTCAGTGTGGTGATTTCATGGCTATGTCTGGTGTCCAAGGTTTCCTCTACATTGTCTGAGTACAGAAACACTGCTGACCGAGGAACTGGCTGGAGGGGATCTCTGTGCATGCAGAAGACATGGGGGCAGAGCTCAGGCTGACTGCTTGAAGAGTTGGATGGGGATGTCTCACAAGCTTGTACAGACTTCAGAAAGGTGGAGTCTGCTTGGTCTGGTGGTGGCCAAAGGGCTCACAGTGTGATGTGACCAGGGTACTCCAGCCCCTGGGAGTTACCTAGCAGAGCAGTGCAGGCATGGCCAAATAGTCTAAGTAACTCAGACTTGCTTTTCAAGGCTGTGAACAACCACACCCAGAAACAGGAAACTCAGAGTAGAAACTTGAACAATTCATAGAATTACAGAATGTCCTGAGTTGGAAGGGACCCACAAGGATCGTCAAGTCCAACTCCTGTCCCTGCACAGGACAACCCCAAATTCACACCATGTCTCTGAGGATGTTGTCCAAGTGCTTCCTGAATATCACCAGGCTGGTGCCATGATGCCTCCCTGGGGAGCCTGTTCCAGGGGTCCTCCACCCTCTGGGGGAAGAACCTTTCCCTAATACCCAACCTAAACCTCCCCTGGCACATCTTCCTGCCATTCCCTCAGGTCCTGTCATTGGTCATCAGAGAGAAGAGCTCAGCACTTGCCCCTCCTCCTCCCCTTGAGAGGAAGCTGTGGGCTGCTGTTTCTCAAGGAAAAGTCTCCTGGGGGTCATTTAAGCTCTAGTGTCCAAGAACATTCCAAGGGGAGAAAAAGAGATTAAAACACCTAAATAAGGCAAGCATAGCTTTACCAAAAACAAGCAGTAGAAGCTCCAATCAAACAGTTGATGTATTCACTTGGGGAACCAACCTATTGTGAGCCTCCTATACAAGCAAACAGTATTTTGACTTCATAATGAAATGATGGAGTAGCAGAAAGTGGTTCTTCAATTGACAGGGAGCATGACAGCTAATTGGTGCAGAAACAGTCAGCAAAAGTAATGTTTCTGTATGATGTAAGATCACTTTGGAGCTACTAAATTAATATGTATTGCTCTTCCTTCAGTGCCTGAGTCGTATGCATCACGTACTTGGTCTTTACCATGAGAATTTTAGTGAATCTAATAACTTCAGCCTTATAAATAAAAATAATCCAATGCCTGAAGGTTATAAATAAGATAGATCAGTATATGCATAAAATTCTATATTAAAAGGCAGATAGGAGAAAATAAGATATGTCTGGAAAAGACTGAGAGACTGAATTTGGGCCTAATATGGAAGGGTACAAGAATAATTCAACCCTGCAGAAAGATATTACATATGTAGTACTACAAAAGACAGAGAGACTGCCAGGTTCAGCTGCAAACAGTTACATGAAACTCCAGCTGGGAATAGGTTTCAAATGAAATTCTGAAGGCAAATGGATCATCCCAACATTTTTGCTCAGAGCCTGTTTTCCCATTGATTTCAGCTGCATTTGGATCAAGTATTTAGAGAAGAATGAAGGAAATTCCAGTTCCTCAGGACAACATGTTGGGTTTGAGGGTGCGACCTGGAATGTTGCTGTGCTAGAGATAGTGCTCTTCACATCTGTCATCCTCCCAGTTGTAGGGAGGTTGAACTCCTCTAAAACTGAGATCTTAGTGTATTCTTTTGAAAAAAAGAAAAAAGTATGATGTAAGGCTTATCTTATGAGCAGCTGCAGTGGACTTGAACCCTTGTGATAGTACAGGGAACAAGGTGCAGTATTCATAGGAAGCCTGCTGACAGTGTGCCACTCATATTCAAAATAGGGAGTGTTTTGAGTTCCCCCCATCCTTGTTCTTTTCAAAGCCTTTTATATGCAGCAGCCCACTTTTTCCCAAGCATTTCCTTGATCAGGGTTGGGGTGGGGTGTCACACGCACAGATTCTGTCGCTGCTCCTCATCACTGGCCCCTCTGGTAAAGCAAGGTCATTGTCTGGGATATTAGCTGGAAGTCCACTCACTGAGGCAACCTTGGGTGGACCCCTTCCTGGAAGAATTAATACGCCTTGGATAACACTGTCTTTATATGAACAGATCCATTGGATACTCACTGGTATCTAATATTTTGTGTAGACTTTGTCATAACTTCAGACCCACATCCTGCATCTTCGGAGAAGGCCCAATTTACCCTGAGAAGAAACCTCCATGTGAGGAGTTACTCTTCAGTGAGGACAGTGGGCACCAGTGTGCCAAAGCCCTACCCCGCATGTCAGGCTGACAGAGACTGCCCAGGGCCCCTGCTAGGTAGGACTTGAACAGCCCTTGCTCATCTGGACCAGGAGCTCAGCAAGACATGTCCCAGGGAGGCTGTCATCTCAGAGCAGCCTCCATGGCAGCTGTGACTTAAACAGCACCACAACCTCAGACACAGCACTGGGGCTGTTCCTGGTCTCTACTGGTCTGTGCATCTGAGGGGGTCAAAAAGAGTATCTATAACACATGGGCACCCAGAGACCTGAGCTCTACTTACTGCTGGGATCTACCCTGCTTCTGGGTAGTCATTGGCAGCTCCCTCTGCTTCCTTTTGTTCTTTCTGTTTGATTTATTAACTTCTCAGAGCAGTGTCTGATAGACAATTTCTGGGTTTCAGCAACCTCAGTAAATCCCTGTGAGAAATCAAGAAGAGCTTTAGCATTACGCACACAACACTTATACAACTCCTCCTCTAGAAGCTTTAAATCATTAAGGCTAATTTAATTATTTCACCAAGCAGTGGGCTTGTCTCTCTTTATGCAAAACCCCCCGAACATTATAAAGACTCCAAGTTATCTGGCCACCTTCCAGTTAATTAACTTAACACTGAAAGAAGTACTGAAAAACAAAATTAAAAACCATCCAATTTCTAGCCATCCCAATTCCTCACAAAAAGTAATGGCATTACATCTGTCTTCACTCAGAATATGAAAGCTACTTTCATATGACCCTAACTCTGCTTTTTTATTCCACTTTCTCAATCACTACTTGATTAAAAAAAAAAAAAAAAGAAGCACAAACCCACACACAACTGGTTTCAGTTAGACAGAGAAATAATACAGGCATTTAATCTGTGGAAATTCAAAGGAAATAATCTGCCCCAGCAGATTCTATCAAAGCTCTCAGACAATAGAGTCCCTGAGCAACCAAATGAAAGGTATGATCAGAAAAACAAGATGAGCATATTCCCTGAGTGGTCACCTACGTGCCTGAATCCTTGTTGGATCTAGGGGTGCAGGGAATTCGGGCAGCCATGCAGGTACATAGCAGTTTCTTTCCCACATGGCTGTGAGGCAACTGAGGGGGTGGGCTGGGTGGCATCTATTTCTGTTGGCACCTTGATCATGCTTCTGTTCATGTGTTTCTTGCAGTGGATTTGGACATATGTGTAAAAATAAGAATACATAAAAACCTTTGCAAGGTGGCCATCTCAGCTTTGTTTCTGTACACCTGGTAAGACTGCTAGACTTTATTTCTCAAACTATCCTTCTATTTTCAGTAAGATCATGTCCTTTTTGGTAGTATTTTTTTCCAGGATCAGGTTTAATAAACATGAGCTTAGTACAAGCAACATAAGAATATAATATCCGAGCTGCCAGCGTTGTTTCTCCCATATACCATGGAGCTGGGAGAAAATTGGCAAGTCGAAGAGTAAAAAGAATTATACCTGCTAAAGCTGATATAAGTCAGATTTCCCTTCTCCTGTCCTGGGACCCTCACAGCTAAACTTGATAAAAAGCCAGGGGAATGAAAACTAGACTTAGACCAAGGACAGTGTGTAACGGGCTGCTGAATCCCTCCCCCTCCAGCCACTGGGCTCTGGGTCTTGCTCTGTTCAAGGAATGCAATTTGACAAGTTCAGATTTTAAGGACAGTCTCTCTCTTGTTTTTTAGAAATATCTGCTCCCTCCTGTCCTAGACCACATCCTTGGAGCAATGCAGGATGTGAGTCTCAGTCAGAAAACCCTGCTCTGCCACCAGTTTATTGCAGCTTGCTTTCTGTATGTTGACACCCTCTCCTCAACCTGTGAAGTGTGCACAGACCTTCCTTCTCTCCCTGGGGCTTGGAGAGTGAAAATGGGAATTTGTGCAGCCCCAGGGAGATGTGAAATGGGACACAACCACGCTTGTGAGCAAGGCGCTGGTTTAGTTCTGGCTACATTTCAGTGCAGCTCTGTGCTATGCACACAACAGCGTGGAGGACAATAAAGTGTTAATGCCAGTGAACAGAAAAACCTCCATTTTGCCATTGCACTTGCTTATCTTAGGACAGCTTACAAATAATAAAACTCACATAGGAAAAATCAATATTACATCAAATGACATATGTAAAGAGCTCTCCACAGTCAACACCAAGTGAGGCTAATGAATCATAGAATCATAGAATTGTTTATGTTGGAAAAGACCCTTAAAATCATCAAATCCAACCGTTAATCTAATATTTCCAAGTCCACCATTAAACCATGTCCCTAAGTGCCACATCTACAAGTCTTTTGAATACCTCCAAGGATGGTGAACCCACCACCTCTCCGGGCAGCCTGTGCCAATGCCTGACAACCCTTTCAGTGAAGAAGTTTTTCCTAATATCCCATCTAAACCTCCCCTGGTGCAACTTAAGGCCATTTCCTCTTGTCCTATCACTTGTTACTTGGGAGAAGAGACCAACACCCACCTCACTACAACCTCCTTTCAGGTAGTTGTAGAGAGTGATAAGGTCCCCTCACTCTCCTTTTCTCCAGGCTAAACAACACCAGGTTCCTCAGCTGCTCCTCAGAAGACTTGTTCTCTAGACCCTTCACCAGCTTCATTGCCCTTCTCTGGACACGCTCCAGCACCTCAATGTCCTTCTTGTAGTGAGGGGCCCAAAACCGAACACAGTATTTGAGGTGCCGCCTCACCAGTGCCGAGTACAGGGGCACCATCCCTACTCCTGCTCCTGCTGGCCACACTATTGCTGATACAAGCCAGGATGCTGTTGGCCTTCTTGGCCACCTGGGCACATGGCTGGCTCATGCTCAGCCGGCTGTCAACCAACACCCCCGGGTTCTTCTCCACTGCGCAGTTTTCCAGCCACTCCTCCCCAGGCCTGTAGCGTTGCATGGGGTTGTTGAGACCCAAGTGCAGGACCCAGCACTTGGTCTTGTTGAACCTCATACAATGGGCCTTGGCCCATCGATCCAGCCTGCCCAGGTCCCTCTGCAGACCCTTCCTACCCTCCAGCAGATTAACACTTCCACCCAACTTGGTGGCACCTGCAAACTTACTGAGGGTGCACTTGATCCCCTCATCCAGGTCATTGATAAAGATATTAAACAGAACTGGCTGCTAATGAGCTACAGGACAGTCTTCCTGCACTATTTGATGCACTCTGAAATGTTATTCTATATGCACAAGTCTGGAATATGATGTCTTCTCATTATTTCTTTTATGCTTTTATCTTTAATTCTCATTTATTCCCTTTCGCACCTGAGACTATTCTTTTCTGCAGGAAAAATAAGAACATCTCTTGCTGTCTTTTCACATCTTCTTAAGGAGATGCATGTAAGGGTGTGATCTTGAACCACTGAAACCAGGAGAGTGCTGCTGTTGAATGAATGCACAGACACATCAAGCTCATGCTGCTGAAAGCTATATGTGCATTTACCTCTCAGTGATCTTTGCATTCCATACCCTGAGGCGCTCAGCACCCTCCATTGCTCCCAAGTTCAGCTAGAGTTGAAGAAAAATGCCTTTTCACAGATTATTCCTCAACACCGTGTACAACTGCAGACACACATGTGTGAAGGACATGGAAACTTTCACCTTCATACAATGCACAACAGAACAAAGATGGGTCTGTAAAGGGTTTGGTCCTCAGAAGTATTTCAGCATCTGAATTCCCACACGTTTAAAAGGAGCTCTGTTTTTTTAACTTCATTTTGAAGACTGGTGCCCTGGACAGGACTTAGATCACTGCCACTTTCTGTACTTCTACATGTAGATTCATCAGCCTTCTCTGTGCCTGCTGCTGAACTTTGGGGACACCTGAAACCCAGCTGATGCTTATGTTTTTACACTAACAGACTCTAAAGATATGTTTTGAATATCTTAGGAGACACCTGTTAAAGCACTAAACATGAACCTCACGTCTAAACCCCTCAAGCTTCCCAAAATGTTCCTACACCTCTCCCACCTCTGAGGCTCAGACTGAAAAGTACTCTCACAACAAGTTTATGACTTCAGGTCCCATGTGAAATTAGGACAGACCCACTGCCTCTTTCATCTGGCTGTTTGTTACTTAGAGACTTAATCAAAACACGAGAGACCCACATGCAAATCCTTGTCCTCTTAAATCCACAGTCTAACCCTGGGTAACAGGAAGATGAGCATAGCTAGGTAATACATACAAAATCAGAGGTCAGGGCAGGGATTTATGTGTAATCCTGGAAGGGATATCAGCCTATGCTTTCCTAGGGGGAAACGTGGCAGTAAGATCTAACAGGCATCTAGGTTCTGAGGTGAGGTTCTGCATGCATTTCTGGAAATAACAAGGGAATTCCAAGGAAGACAGCAAGGCTTGAACTAGACCCAGATCAATGTCTGGGCTTCCCACAGCACAGTGGTGATTTTGTGTACTTAGCCTTGGTGAAAACGGCCTGGAAAATGCAAACTATCCTGAAAGTCAAGAGTCTCTGGGCAGCCTCCAAAAGAAAATGTGTTGGTGGATCTGAGCAAGGTAGAACAGTGTTAAATCATTTGCTCTGCATTGATTCCTCTACCATGACATTTACCCACTGCTGAAACAGATCCCAGGACTCCGTATATCACTTTTGCCTAAGGCAAAACCTGCCTCCACAGTGGATGAGCTATTACTGTACACAGTGGTACCAAGCCTAAAGTGATTAGGGATTGTCTGTCCCACTGAAAAGATAAAATTAATGTTTAATGACTAGTTCAGTGTTCCACCAGAGGAAGCCAGGTTCACTCTGTATACAGCAGCTCATACGATGACCCCAGGGCATAAGCAGTATCCTGCTTAGTCTTATTATTGTACCACCCTGTGCCAAACACCTTTCAGCTCAGCTCTCATCTGTCTTTTCTCACTAAATTTCTTAATGTCAGAGTATAAAGACGTGATGACCCTAGGGACCTGTGTGGGGTACACATGAGTTTCAAAGAGAGCTTTGTGGGTCCTAGGGGAAAACACTTCTATTTATTCTTTTTCTGTTCATGAGAAGATCTATCTGTACCCACTGCCCATATTACATTTCCTTTTATTCAGCATCACAGCTCAAAACCAGCTGGGGAACAACAGCATCATTTCTTTATCAGTGCTGCAGAAACGTTCTCAGAGACGAGTGGTTTTGTAACGGTATCCATTTCTGCTAAAAGGGCCCACAACCCTACCCAGGGAGGCACCTTTCACAGTGGATAAAGTGAACATTAATACTCGATCACACTCACACAGTGGCACACTGCTAGGATTACACCCTGTTCCTCATGGTATGTTATAACTTCCCAGACATTTCAAAGGACAATTTGCAGCTCTGATAATAGTGGGATGTCTGGGTAGAGCACTTTTACAACACAACTAGCAGTTTTTTCTGCTAGTATACTCATCTCTCAGTTGCAATTTTACCAGATTGCATTGATTCCTAGGAAATGTCAATTAACACCCATTTGTACAGAAAAAGCCACAAATTGAAGGGTGCATTTACAAGTGTCTGGTATTCATATTCATTTCCAGAATGTAAGATAAGATGCGCTGTCCTTATGGGGTAGAATGTTCTTTAGTGTTAACTCATAATCCCTGCTGCTTGAATAGAAACAATAATGGAGACCTAAATAACTTCATTTTATGAACCGGCTTCTTTGGCTCCTTAGGGTGCCTTCTTTACCTACATGGAGACAATGTAAAATGCTACAACCAGGGTGAATGAACAGAGATTTTGGATCTAACAGTCTTGAACACAGTGTGCATTAGGTGTGAGGTGGTAAAATGTCAACAGGGTCTGTGTCTTTTTCCTTGTTTGTTATTGTGATTCAGATTGCTTCTCTCTAAAATATGTGATACAGTTACAGAAACAGGAAACGTTTTCTGAGAAACTCAAAAATGAGTTTCCCTATTGATGTAGAACCCAGTAAGCCATCGTAATTTACATCAGCTGAGGATATAACCCCAAATCTCCCGTAATTTTCTAAGATGTCAGTTTATTCCCCCAGTTTTGTGAGCAGAAGGGAAAATAAAGGAGTGGAGGACAAAGGAGAAAAGCAGGAGGAAAAACTATCTGTTATTTCTAATAAATTGACAGAGGACCTACATGTTTCGGTTTCTCCACAGGCTTCGGTGTCATGTGTTGGACATAAATGTATTGCAGGTACAGGAATTTAAGATAAATTGCTCCAGTAAAATATTACAAGCAAACACAAGATGGAGAGCAGGCATGAGATCAGAAGACATCTCATCAGAAGTCAGAAGACTCCATAGACATCCAGGGACTGCAAAGTCCATATGCTGTATGTAGGGGAGCTGAAATGGAATGTAAACCAATACAAGAAAAGGAATTTGGTACGATTTTACCACTGTGCTGTTCTTTCTGACTTAGATGGTTCTCTGTTCACAACAGCTCTCACAAAACTAAAAAAAAAAAAAACCTGAAAAAAATTATGCTTTCTTGGTGTTTCTTCCCAGTTGGGCTCATAAAATATCTCTGACTTTCCCCAGTGTATGTAGAGTTGGTTTTCATGTCTGCAATATATTGCATGAAACAAGGGCCAAATGTGGGGAAACAATATAATTATCAGCAGAGGAAACATCCCCTTTCAATGCAAAGTCAACATTTTACAGCAACTAGGAAAAAAGCACCCTTCTCCCTAGCAAGACCAAAAGGGGATAATGCAGAGAGGCATACTGAGCTACCTGCTACTTTGGCCACGAGACCTCAGTTAACCTCTCCACAGTGAGTTTGAGGCTTCACAGCTGCAGTGACGATGGTGCAGAGAGAAAGGCACTCACAGACAGCTGTGGAAAAAAGATCTTTAAAAGAAACTGTGGTCTGTTTATAGGTATGTCTGTTGCTGTAGTAAGGTTTCAGTGTAAGACTTTCAAAATGTGTAATAGCTGCCATCAAGTGCTGGGTATTGTCTAGGATTTTGAAAGTTGTGGGACTTATGGCTATTTTAATTACTAACTGTTAATATGTATTTATGTATTTTATTGTTATTATCTTTCAAATTTTCCTTCTACTTGGTAAAAAACATGTTATCATGTATAACATTAAATGAAAGTTTGTTATCTATATAGTAAATGAATTTTAATATAAAAATGAAATATGCCTCTTCTATCAAAAACTTTCTCCATCCACTGACTTAGACATAGCAGGGAGAGCCACCATATTCTCCATAATATTGCTTTTCCAGAGGGTTTTTTTTCCTTGTTTCACATAGCCTCCAAATTAACATGTAAATGTATATATTTATTTGTCCCCATTACCAGTACTAAAATGCCCAATGGATGTCCATTTAGTGAGTTCCCACTTTTCTCCTGAACTAGGGAAGTCCAAACTCTGCTAAAATAAGATACAAGCATGCCCATTTTCCTCATTCTTCCACAGCTTGGTTCACTTAAGGACTAATGGATAACAATAGCCATGAAAAAATGTGACTATTAAACCTATTTTCCCTGGAGATATGGCCATTCTCACATGCCTTCTTGTCACTATTTATTTATTTGAATGTAAAAGGCTCGCTGTACCAAGAACCCAGCAATTCAGATAAAGGATTATTTCTGTAGAAAGAGTTTCAGTAGAGGTTTGTGGGGGCTGTTACGCTCAAATGTGCTTAAAAAGTCATAAAATTAAGCAATACATTGACATACTTGATAGTGATGCGTGGGGAAAATAAATTTGGAACTGATACTTTTCCTTGCCTTCAACTCCTCCTATGTTTTGCATTTCTAAAGAAAGAGATTTTACTGGATGAGGACAGAGATTTTCTTTGCCCAGAGACCTATCTCTTGGCACCGCTATGCTAAAAGAAAGGGATTTCTTTTAACTGGTTTTCCACACCCCATAAAGCAGTGTATACATGAATGGTATTTAGAGATTGTTCTATTCATTCTTTAAACTCTTACAGTGGAGTCCTATAACATCTCAGTTAAGTCTCCATATTGATTTCTTGGGTATATCAGGTACCAAAGAAAGCACTACCAAAACCGAACAGTCTGATAACTTGGTGGTTCTCAGCACTCTTTTCATCAGATCACAGAATTAAGAATCACAGAATCACAGGTTGGAAGGGACCTCAGGGATCATCCAGTCCCACCTTTCTAGGAAGAGCACAGTCTGAACAAGATGGCCCAGCACCCTGTCCAGACAACACTTAAAGGTGTCCAACGTGGCCGAGTCAACCACTTCCCTGGGGAGATTATTCCAACGGTGACTGTCCTCAATGTGAAAAGTTTCCCTCTGGTGTCCAATCGGAATCTCCCCAAGAGCAACTTGTGCCTGTTCCCCTTTGTCATCTCCATGTGATTCCATGTAAAAAGGGAGTCTCCATCTTCTTTGTAGCTACCCCTTAAGTACTGGTACACAGATGCATGAGATGATAAAAGAAAAGTAAATAACAGCACAACAGGAGGGAAAGGAGGTGAACTCCAAAACTGTTGTGAGATTAAACCCACTCTTCAAGAAAACGGTTCAGTATCTAACAGGACACTTATCAGTGATGCACAAGAGCTTAACCACTGTTATTTGGCCCAGTCGCTGCTCCATGGGAGCTCTCCATGGCTTCTCCTACCAACCAACAATACAATTCCATCTCCAGCATGAGAGATCATGTGGATGTTCTTTGCCCCATGGAAGTTCTGAAATACTGGCCTGAAATCGTGCCTGTTGTGGGCATGTTCTCAGTATTTGCTAGGAACGTCCTGTGGCAGACAGCAGAAGGTGTTTAAGCTTCTGGTTGCAATGTCCAAGGGCCTTACTGTACAGAAAAAGCTACTGATCTGTTTCATACAGTAGCTGTAGTCAATGCTGACAAGCTGTTTCTGGAACAGAAGATTGATTAACATGCCTCTATGTAAAAACACCAGTTCTTATCTTCCCAACATTCCTTTCCTCAGCCCCCATTTCAAACACTAACAGGAAGAGAAAAGTAATACATGGATAAAATGAAGATGTTGCATCTTCACCTAAGTATATGCAGATTAAGCAATAAGTTGTAGAAAAAATTCCATAGTATAAACACAACAGCCAGGTTTTCTCAGCTTTTCTAGGAATCTTTATCAAGAAATAAACTTGATCTAAATATTCAGAGCTGCTTTGCCAGCAGGGGTCTTTATGCCATTATGGTTGCCTTTAACAAAATCAATTTGTACACTGTACACATTGTAATTTAAAATTGTTATTGTCCTCTAATTGCTTTGAGATTCATTTTGCATCTAGGCAATGACAGTATTACCAATGTTTTTCTTATGCCTTGAAATGCAATGAATGTTTTCTGTAATATTTTCCTCCATCCTTAGGACAGTCTTAATGCACTAAAGAAAAAGCAAACAAAGAAATGAAAAATCTCTAACTGAAGTTGCAGAATCAACATGCGGCACTCATTTCTCATGCAGATGCCTCTGTATTAATTCAGCCCTGAAAAGGTTGGGTTTATGGATAATATTGTGGCCTGTCACTGAGACAAATACAGAGCAATTTCTGGCTGTGCTACAGACATCTTATGAAATCTCAGGCATGTCTCGTGGTGTGACTCTCTGTTCAATGGTGGAAGATACCATTTTCTTTTTACCACTCCCATTCCTGTATAATGCAGATTTCTCATAGGAAGGCAAAACATTAACTGGGCACAGAGCATGTGAATAGATGCTACATTGCTCTCACTGGGGATTCTGTTGCTACAGAAAATAGTAAGAATAAAAAGTTCTTTTTTTTTTTCCTGTCCAATTGCTGAGCCCAAGGGGGCACTTGATCTATGCAAGTTATTCATGCAGTTCCATGGGATTTTGTCCCCTTTTAGGGACAGTGTTGCTGTAACTGTTATAGTTCAATCCCACAAGCGAAGACAGACTTGCAGGGAGATTATATCAGACAGCATGATACAGTTGGAAAAAAATATCTGTGTTTCTGAGCACTTTAAGCTTCTCAGATATATAATAGAAGCAGTCATCTCTAAAACTAGTTACAGGCTACAAAACTTGTAAATTTTTTTGTTGTTCCAATAATCATGGAAAAGGCAAG
Organism: Phalacrocorax aristotelis; assembly: GCF_949628215.1. Lineage (NCBI taxonomy): Eukaryota > Metazoa > Chordata > Aves > Suliformes > Phalacrocoracidae > Phalacrocorax > Phalacrocorax aristotelis. Next base: position 160,162,574 of record NC_134277.1, read on the forward strand.
TGTTTTATTTTAACAGGGCAGCTGAACCTAGGTATGTGTGTTCTTCTTCCCAGCCTTTTGGAAACACAGTCAGTAGAGGAAGCTCTCCCTTTTTGGGCTATAAATATTGTTTTACTAATAAAGATACATTTCTGTCCTGGCCTCCTGGCTCACAGATTTGTTTCATCCTGTTCGGTATACTTTACCAAACAATTTACCCTCCCTTAGTAGTTCACTTGTCACTGACATTTCAAAATATCAACAATTGCCTGAAGTATACACGTTAAAAACCTAGGCATCACCAGACTTTGGACTGAACTCACGTACCAACAGCATTTTAGAACCCAGGGTCCCCTCAGTCAAGAAGGATGACACTTGCATCATACAGTGGAGCATTAAAGAGACACCTACACCAAGCAAACTTTGAAAGCAGAAAACACAGATCCATGTCAGGGCAACTGTGCATCAGCAGGAAAATAGCTCAGGAAAGGACCTCATAATTCATATTACACATTTTACTTAGCTCTGGTAAATTATTGAATAAATATGAAAACCTTTGCCAATTAGACTAAAAAGAAGTGCTGTTTACAATGCCATTTCTGATCTCGGCAAGAACGTATCTTAGAGAAGCTGAAGTGGGGACTGCTTTCTCTTGCAAAGCTCACTCATAAAAAATACCTCCTTAGAATGCTAAACAGACATTTTCAGTCATCACCCAGTATTTAAGTGGTTCAAGGCAACTTTCTTAGCAAAAATTATCATTGCGGGAAAGTGGCGATAAATTCAAGGTAATGTTAAAGTTTGCTAGATGGTGGACAACTAGATTAAATTTGCAAACATATACTAAAATAAGTTATTTCTCTTGTTTGTTTTTAACTTGATGCTTAGTGTTCTAGAGTGTTGCTACCTGTTGTGGCCTGGAGTTTTCTCTTCTTCCTGGAGCCTGATTAGGGATGAATAACAAATGGTCCTTCGAACTCTAACAAAAGACTTATGCGATGCTTAAACGCTAAACTGAAAAACTATGGCCAAATATGCATGTTCAAACTCACATAAATTTGTAGACACCTAAACATCTGTTAATGGGTTTGTATATGGTAGAAATCCTTTCCCTGCATCCTTTCAATAGGCAATTCAGTGGTGTGCTTGAGGAATATTTAATGTCCATCAATAAGACAAAGCTCTTCACAAAACACTTCAGTATATTTCCACCAACAAACTGCAGAAAGAGATTACTTAATGTCAAAACCCATGAGGAACAGATAGAACCTGAGTAGCCAATGATGCCAGGTGTTTGGAAATGTCTTCCTTTTATTCTTAGTGCAACTAACATTCACTAGAAGGCTTTGGTGATCATAGAGATTAGCACTGAGCTTTACCCAATGATTTTATCAGCTCTAAAGGAATCTTATCCAGAAGAAAACACTGTATTAAGAATTGTTGTAAATCTCTCCAATTCTTTTTTCATATATATTATTAATATGATTATTCTTTTATGTGCAGAAAATGAGTCCTATGTGAGTGTTCTCTGAGAAGTAGAATCAAATTATCATCACAAGTTATTCTGGGTTCATGAGACAAAAAAAGAAAACTCCTGCATGGTGGAGGACATTTTCCCCCAAAATATGTATTTTACATTTACAGGAAAGGGATTCATACTGTAGAAGAGGTGGTACTTGATGACACCATCAGCCAGAAGGAAATCTCAGGGAACACAGCTGTTTCTATTATGGGATGTCTGGTGACGTTTGACTAGAAGAAAATGGCTCAGTAAAGCAATTAATGCTGAACTTGGTTACTGATGGATTCGGAACATTTATTTCTTAGGTACATGTAGGTTATACATCACTGTCCAGTATTCCAGGCAAAGGACTATATACTAACAGATTTATAATTGCATCAAAGTGGCTATTGTTTTGGTGTATCTGAACTCAGCCATTAAATCCTGGGGTTTTTAACTTTGATTTCATTTTTCTATTTTTCTACAATTTATTGCTACAGAAAGATTTCCCTAAACAGGTCATTCTGCAAAAGGATCTGAAATGAGTTGACTAGTTTATTTCATTATTATTATAGAGGGTCATAGATTAGGACTTCTCTCTCTGGGTCCCACAAACATCTCTCTAGATGATAGCAGGTCCACCTCCAACAAGAGCCCTTGTGTCACAGCGATGAGCACCATCTTCAAGGCATGAGTCTACCCGTACCCAAATGAGCACCTCAAAGATGATTTACTTGTTGCATTCAGACTAGATTCAAGTCAATACTTCAAGGTACATGTGGGCTGTGATTGTGAGATTTTAGGTCTGTTGCGTACACCACAGGGTCTGAGAACAAGCATCCACTGCCAGAACTGTTCTTCTCACAAGCAGTTGTGCATGTAATAGCACTCTCTTGCATGACATGATCTTAAGGTGTGAGTGACAGTTCCTGTGGGCATCAGTACCATCTATCATGAACCAAATATTGAGTCCATCTAACGGGGAGTCACTAGTGTGCTGTGATTTCTCTACAGTAGCTCTTCTGGGAAATCAGATTGGAGAACAGCTTGCAGGCTTGGTTTTGCTATTTTATGCACGTGTTTTTATGGCAGATTTTCGTCTTGGAACCCTGAAACCCATGGGTTTTTTTAAAAGTTCTCAGAGGTTAGGATGTGTAAAATACCAGGGCTTGAGTTTGTTAAGTAACAGAAAATTTAAACAGAATGTGTTTCCATGGAAAGAAGAATCTAAGGAAGATAGTGAAAACTCCATAAAAAGCAGTATGATTTACTTTGAGACTTCTCCATCTCACAGGGTCATCAGATACATCTTGGACTCTAAGAGGAAATTATACCTTTTCAAAGGACCAAGAAAAGATTCCAAAATTCCAAAACATGAATTCGCTTCTTATAGCCTGCTTAACCCACAAGGAAGCTGTAGATGCATGAAGTTAGTTGCATGAGGTTGAATTTCTGGTTCAAGCTTAGCTCAGCTAAGATGGAGAAGAGAGTGACAGCAAAAGACAAATATTTCAATAGGGAGAATTCAGACATTGCTTTCATATGGTCCTTTCTCATAAATGCAGGAATCCCACTTCTGTTTAAATTAGATTCTCATCCCTTTTTTAGAAGTTGCATCAATGTCAGTAGGACATTGTCGGTAAATAAGGCCACAAGGATAAGGACCTAATCTTTAACATTCTGTTTCTTTTGAAATCAGCATTCAACAATGGTTTATATTCTCCTCTATTTTCCTCTTTTTCATGCTTCATTGCCATGTATCAGATGATCCACAACTAATACATGATCCAGTTTGAAGAGAGAGCATCTCTGACAACATACTGTGTGGTCTGATGATCAAAACTTGGTTTTGGCTTTTTACAGATGGGAAAATCTGATGTTAATAGTCATGACAACAATCGTCATATCAGCTTGGTTGCTACCCTAATTTAGGTAAGTGAACATGTTTGAGTTAATTTCATATAGAAGAAGAAAACAGCTGAAGTACTGAAGTATTGTGATCCTGCCCCTCTCCTGCCTCTGCATCTTAATATCCAAAGAGAAATTCTGGGGCACTGGAAAATACGGAAAAAGGGGATGATGCCATGGAAACATGGAAACCGTTCCTCACATACACCGTCTAGATGGAACCAGATGGTCTTTTATATTTAAACATAAATAGTTGAACAGCTGCTTCAAAAGCCAAATGTGGACATTCCAAAGAGGAACTAGCAAAGATTACTCACCTCTCATACTCTCTGTACCTTTGTATTTTACTCAGAATATGTGATACTCTGTAGTCCTGTTGGTGATTGAAAAAACCCCAAGCTGTTATTTGTATGTACCATCTATAAACTGTTTGGGGCTTATGCAGTGATCAATAGGTGTCTCTGGACCATCTTTGCACAGAGCATCAGACAAGATTAGTGCTCACCTTTGCAGTCTGTGCAGTGAAGCAGTTGCCATTAGCAAAGTCAGCAGCGGGGTGGCTTAGAGCACACAGCTACACATCTGGTTGTGAGTAAGGAATATTCTGGCCTAGGACTATGTAGGTTTTAAGTCCTACACTTAAAAACATGTTCAATCACAACTTAAATATTTTGCCCCCTCAGTACAAGAAGAGCACAGACGAACTGGATCAAGGTCAGTTGAGGGTCACTGGGATGGAGCACTTGCCCGCTGAGCAGAAGCTGAGGAACAAGGGCTTGTTTAGCCTGGAGGAGGGAAGGCTTCGGGAGGATCTAACAGCAGCCCCCAGTATCTATGGGGAGGTCATCAATGAGATGGAGACAGTGGTGCACGGGATGAGGATGAGAGACAATGGGCATAAATTGAAAGGAGAGGGATGGCTGGATATAAGGAGGAAAGCTAAGCAGTACAGCAGGTTGCTGAGAGAATTTTTATCTCCATCCTAAAATATTTTTCAAGACTTGGCCAGATAAAGTTCCAAATAACCTGGTCTGAGCCATAACTGACCCCACCTTGAGCTGAAGGTTAGACAAGAGAGCTCCTGAGGTCCCTTCCAACCTAGATTATCCTACAACCCTATGATCCCTTTGATGATGCATTGCTACAGAGAGGTACCCAGTCCCAATGCTGTAATTGTCATCACGAACAGCAGAGTTTTGTTGGTTTTGTTGGTTTTGTGTTTTTTGGGTTTTTTTTCTCAGTGAGATGGTCTTGCAGTGTTTCCACTGCCAAAAGTAACTGCCCCTGCATCCCCTGGTGGGAGGGCATCACACCTGTGTCCTATCACTGCCTTTCTCGAAGTCTCTCTCCCAGCTTAGAGAGGCTTCTAAACTAGTCAGCAGTACAAGGAAGCTTTCCATCTCCCCTAGATGAGGGAAAGTTAAAGAGAAACTCTACTTCATACTGTTTCAAATCACAAAAGAGTAGTTTACTATTGTTTTCCCACTTAGTTTTCTAGATTTTTTAAGGGATTCATTCATCATGCACAGAATGGACAATATTGACTATTTATGTCTCTGATAAAAGCAATTGAGATGAAAAGCAACAAATTAATTGGCTTCCATACAAGGTTTAATTCTCTTGACATGCCCATTATAGCTGTGTGGTCATTGTCCTGAAGAGTTGCGATGGAGTTTAACATTGTCAGGAGGACAGCAAATGAAAATAGCATTAATTTTGCTCAATGAAGCAAAAATGGGTTGTGTCCATTCTGAGGCTGAGTGTGGCTAGTGGTTACTGGTTTCTGAAACTCTTACCTCCCTGATCATTGCAGGTTAATTAGAACCTGGAGACTGGTGCTTCATCACACTCAAACAGATTGCAAAAGCTGGAGGAGTATGTTTAATAAACTGCACTGGAAGTTTATACATATTTATTTCTATCAGCTTCTGTTTGTATTAAAGAATAACACGGTTCAGCTCTATCTAACCTCATCGAGGTAAGGGTTTGTCTGATGCTGGCACCATGCGCAATTATCAAGGATGAAAATTACTATTCCATTGATTACAGTATTATTTATTTTATTTTTCCTAGTGGAAGCTGCAACCATATTTTTTGTTGCCCCTGGCTGGACTCAGCGTAATTCACACTGCGCGTAACGACACACTTTGCCGCTAGCCTTTCTGGTTCATTGGGAAAGATTTGAGTGTGGAGATAAGGGAACTCAGCTCAGGCGCTGCCTTCCACTGCAAATCTTCCAAGTCCTTGACACTTATTGACTAAAGATCCAAATAGGTAGATCCATTGCTGGTGGCTTATTAAAATAATAAGCTGAAAGGAAATCCCTGTCTCAGTGCTGAAGATTTGTGATCTATCAGCTCTGAGATCTGACAAGGAACTAGAAACAGGTTAGGTTAATATTCCCTACTGGATTTTTTTTTAATAGGAAAGTGTGTTTTCAGTGAACAGAACCAAAGAAAATTATAAAAACTTCCAGTGTTCTGGAGGAATACCACAGATCTTAAAAAAAAAAAAAAATCTATTGAAACATTTTTACTTTTTTTAATTGCTGGCTTTATTGGTGGGAAGAAAACCATTTTCCAGCTGCTTTTCAGGGCTCAGGAAAAGAGCTTACAGTTCTGAACTCTGCACCTATTCACAGGATGATGTTGGAAAATTATTTTTCCTTTCAAATTCCCTATCCAAAAAACGAGGAATGTTGATCTTCATTGCTTATGTGCTGTTGAGTGATAGAAAACACTGCATGTGTATGAGAAGTGGTTGCTGTAAAACTGGGGAACGTGAAAACTGGATGGTTAAAACTCTTGCCAGACTTGTGTGGTTGTGAAGGATGGTATTGGGTTTTGTTTGTAGATCAGCTATTAAAAAAAAGATTCCAGGTGAACCGGATGTCTAGCCGTGCAGTCTGAAGTTTTCTGAGTACTAGGGCCTCCAGGCATCTCAGTTTTCAGGTTTACAGCCCTATAAGAGCAGCTAAGGAAAGCTCAGACTTCATATTCTTGACATTGTATTCATATTCTTGACATTGTATTCATTCTTTTCCTAATTGAGAGACAAAAACCCCATCTGCCCTTTGGAAAGCCCTCCGAAAGAAGAGGATTAGGATTTGCTTTATGGGTAGAGGAGATGACAATCCTGTCCATGCTGTGTGGTGGCCCATTGACTTATTCTTCTAGACTATGAAGGTTATCTTCCTTTGCATTAAAGAACATGACACTTTTTTTATCTCGAAATTCAAAAAGAGATTAAACTTGAGTGACTACAGCAGGAGCCTTTCCAACTCCAGCAATGTCAGAAAAGTCCATTTGCCTCTGATTTTAGGACTTCCCTAGGGCTGGTTAGTGCAGCTGACTTGCAGACAGGAATACAGAGAGGAGGGAGAGCAGTTCTTCTTCATTTCCTACATTTCTAAAGGCACCATTGCCACCTCCTATTCTAAGACTTTTTTTTAGCACAATATCTCCCCACTTCCTACCTTGACCTACATTCCCTGTCCCTTTTAGTGCACACCATGAAAGAGCTGCTGAAGGCTGCTGTCCATAGGGCATTTCTTATGCTGCTGTGGATTGAAAATAATGAAAAATAATTTTCATTTCTAAATATCAAAGGGAAACAAGTGAATTGTGCTTATGTCAGACTGATGCATTTTATTTTTGCTCCATCCTTGAAAAAAGTATAAAGAGTTTATTAATTATAAATGTAGGGACATCTGGGAATGTATCTGATTTATTTTGGATAGCAAGTCTAAGGCACGAATGTTACATAACAAGATCCTGCAGACAAAATAAACTGTTTTGTTATCTTGACCAAAGGGCCCCGAATTATGATGTTGAACTGCTTATCTTGAAAAGGCCTTTTCTCTCACTGTTCGGGTACGTGCCTCATGTATTGCCCAATTCAAGTGTTCTGTGAACCAGAAGCTGTCTCAAGAGTGATGGTGGGAAGGCTTGGAGCTCGGTCTCTTATTTCCTTGTGAAGGCAGTTTATTAAAAGTTTCTTTTTCTTCATTATATTCCTTCTTTGGAATGGCACTGTATCTTATTATCCACACGTGCATTACACTCTCCTCCTCTCTGCAGGTACATTGCTTTGTTTATAAGTCGGGGGGGGGGGGGGGGGCGGGGGGGTTGACCTTTATTTTTTAAACAAGATTTTGCTTTATATTTTGTCCAGAGTAGCATTTTTTCTTAAATAACTTTCACTAAAAAGGAAAGAGAGAGGAAGAGAGGTAAATAAGTTCTTAAGGTGCTTTTACAACCTCAAAATAAAATTAAAGATTTTATTTAGAGTCAAATACAGTTTCATCAGCTTTCAAAATAATAGAATCTTAAAAAGAATATATAATCTAGCTTTAATTTGCCTAGAAACAATTTTTCTATAGGATTTTTCAATGTCCCAAATTGACTGAAGGGAATAATACTCTCCTTGTGAAGAATTACAGAGCTTGAAAGAGGGGAATCACCTGGCATATGTCTCCTTTCCACTCACACAGATGGGACCTGCTGCTTGCAAGTTCTTTCACCTTTCAGTCACATGCCACTATGAAAATATGGACTATGTTTAAAACATTAGTGCAGCTGATGGACACTTTAATGAAGGCTTTTTTAAAGCTTTGCCAAACTGCTTTTGAAGCAGTTGACTGAAATGTCAGAACTTCTTCTCATTAAATCTCCCACTTCAGCTACATCTCTTGCGCTTCAGAAAAACTTTTTTCACCACTTCCACTCAGATACCAAGAATAACTCCTGAAAAAGGTAACTTTCCCTCATGAAGACCTGATTTGTGATATATTCCACAGAGACAGATAGTATTTCGGATTTATGTTTATTTTTTGTTTCTGGGCAGTAATGTTAGGTTACAAGCTATGAGTCACTGTGTGTTTTTCTTCTTTCATTTTCACAGCCAAAAAATAATTAACTTAGTGAAAATTTTTTTTTGAAATCTTAAACTGCCTTGGTTTCTACTCATGGGCTTGACGACAGGGGCTTGTTGAATGTTTTCTCAGCTGTATTAGTCTTGGTTTTTTCTACCAGAGCTGGCTGCTGGGTGTTGAAGCCCCTGGTACCCACGCTAGATCTAGTTCTGCTCTGCTAGGGGTTGCGGGATGCCAGCAACCTCTGGGAAGAACCTCTGCATTCTTAAAGTTAGGCTGGTTGGCATCAAAATCTCTATCAAAAAGCACCATCACCACCCAGATTTAGGGATTTATGCTCCTCTCTTACTCAGAAATCATCCATTCCAGCAAAGCTTTGCTGATATGGACTTGACACAGAAGGAAAGTTTATAATGTGTGTGTCTATGGACTGCATCTGAGACAGTTGTGCAATGGCTTTGGAGTTGCTGTTTTCTCCAGTTCTCCATTGAATTTGGGATAAAAATGTTCCATCACTGCTTTTTCCCTTCTCTTTCATCTGTTGACTTGTAATTTCATTTTCAAATATAAACTCATCACTCTCTCCATCCTGGTGACTCATATCCCAAAGTTATCAGATCTTATATTTTAATTAAGACTCCAATCAACGACACATAACCAAAATGAAACCCATTTCCAGCTCCCATGATTGCTAGCACTACATGACAAACAGATCAGTTTTCTGGCACTAGGCAAATAGGACTTTGCATATATATAGGGAGAAAACACGGTGACTAAGAAAGCCTGACTGCTACCTTCTCATGCTCAAGCAGAATTGCACTCTCAAGTCAGAGCCAAAAATTATTGAAAATACTTCAGAAATAAAAATAACACAGTATATTTCTTCCATTGAGTGTTTTGATAGGAAACTACTCTCCTTGTCTCTGAAGACACCATTTGATAACCTTTTATCAATATAAAGCTTCTTTTTTTTAATGCTGTAGAGAAAAAAATATTTATGTGGAGGCAAAGCAAAGGCAAAAATGTCCTGTTTCTTTCAGAGATGTATTCCCAAACCTTTCCAGGGCAAATTTGCTAAGTTTGTCCATTTTTCAGCCTGTCAACACATCCTTTGTGTTCTAATTGTGCCATCTGTAGTTGTAGGTCTTTACAGTTGTCAGTATTCAAAAGGCTGAGTTTTGCAATTAATTCGGAGAAGGCAAGTACTCTGTAATACGTAAACTTAGGACTAGCACAGCTGAAGGGGAGAGAATACTTGGAATAAATGACATTCAGGAATTAATTCTAAAAGAAAAACATCTTACAGGTTCTTTTGTTTTTCTAAAAAAACATGTTAATGGGCAGTGTTTGGCTATAAAGATATCAAGATAAAACCAGCATAGTGAAGCGCTTGAAGCTGTGAGCCATGACTGTAAATTATTCTTTCCATTATAGACTCAAATGCAAGTGCTGCTATAGATTTGTAGTGTCTGCAAACAGTGAATCTAGTGCTGCATATGTAGGTACCCCGGTGTCCTTCTCACATAGGCTGTGGTGTGCCCATTTTATTCCTTTCTGGTTTAGCCCAACTTTGGAAAATACTAGTGGATCCTCTTGAGAATTATGAAGGCACTGCTTGAGTTTTAAAAGCTTAAAATACCTCTATGATCTGCCAACAAGACAAGATGCATTTATGATGCACTGGACCACTGGACCACGATTTCAAAGCTCAATGGACTCTGCTTATTTGCTTTCGCTTCTGGTTCCCAGGATTAATTATCCAAGGTAGATAGTTTCTCAAAATCGGGGTCCCTTCCTACCACCAAACCCGGTAACACAATTAGGGAGGTCTTGGGAACCTGCTCTGAGGTCAGAGGAGGGACTGTTTTGGTGGCAGAGCCAATTTAGGCATATGCCAGGTTTGGACCATGGGCCTAGCTGTGATGGCAACTGGTCATTTGTTCTCACTTTATGAATCTCATATTTTGCAAATGCTGCACCTATTTTTGTACAAGGGACACTGTTCAATGTATGTTTGCCACATGCTCCTCTGCACGTGGACAGCTGGGAGGTTATAGATTTTTTATGCGTTTTCTAGTACCCAGGGTTTTTTACTCTGACCTTTGGTGACAAATAAAAGACTGTTTGTATGTGGAATATTTCATTTTCCCTTTTCAGTCCCAAATTAAGACACTGGTAAATATCCAGGAAGGAGACATAAGTTACATCCACTATGCAGCCACTTCACCTCACACCTACTTTATCTGCTTTAAGGAAGAAATTAGAAGAAACCTCACCCCTCTTACTTGTGTGTGCACAAATGCAACTAATGATTGTCCCACCTAGAAGACAGGAGCCTTCTCTTGCATCAGGAATTCCATTAATTCATGCTGTGGTATCTAGAGTTGTGGACTTAAAAGATTAAACTCTCCTGATGATCTAGTTAGGGCACCCTGACATTGCATTGTACATTTTCTGTTTCTTCCATATATGGAATTATTTTTGTAAGCTGCTCTGGATCTGAGAGGTGAAGATTTCAATATGTAAGACATGTTGGAATTAACTATTCATCCTTAATATGAAGGTCAGGTAATCCAGCATTTTGCCTGTAACTCCATTCTTTCATTGTGTTTGATGCACTTAGAAATTTGGGACAGTTTTCTGGATGAAGCCAGCTATTGGCAGGGTGCTGTTATTGAACCGCCATGCCCTGAGATGGAAAAGACTTCTCTGGTCATCTGTTCCCTCTCCTTGCCAAGCCTTCATTATTGCATGTCTGGCTGATGTTTTGTTCTGTTTGGGTTTTTTCCTGCCAGGCCACGAGTTCTGAGAATTCTTCCTGGGAGATGATTATTCAGGCTAATAAAACTGTAAAATTAAATTAAAACTGAAACTGTTTGATTATGAAACTTTATGTTTCTCATGGATGTTCATGTGCCTACTGGATTAAGCTGAGGGTCATCAATCTGGACACCACTTTGTGGGCTGAAATGAGAGCAGCACCAGGCGCCTACAGGCTTGTGCTGATCTCACAGGATTATCGCCACCTGGAAGAACAAACCAATGGTTCAGAGCCAGCTCACCAGGTCACCATTTCAAGCTCATCCAGAGAGGCTGTAGGTATTATCACCTGATAGCTTTTTGGCAAGCAGATCCTCTACAAAATGAGCTGATGGACTCGGGCCATTCCAAAAAGGTGCTCACATTTTAGAAAAATATCCTCAGATAGCCCAAACCAGCACAAAAACACACACAAACCTAACTCACTGCGGAATACATCTGGCCAGCTATGCATGCCCCAAAACTGCCATCTCCTTATCCAACAACTAAAGCTTCAAACATGCTGATATTCCCTTTCTTATTATAGACCTGCAAGCTCAGGGCAATGTGATAAAAAATGTGAAGACAGGGCATCATCCAAGGAAGAGGATGAGCTTGGGAGCTCACACTCATTACTGGAGAAGCCAGAAAGAACTGCTGACACTGTTCAGCTCAGTTGCTTCAGAATCCCATCTTCTCCTAGAAACTGGAATAGGGCAGCCAAGGGTAAATCCTGCAGGTGGAGATAAACTAAGCAAAGATGGTTGTCATGGTATTTTTCTGCAGTCTGTATTCATAGTGTCAGGGACTCAGGGACAGATATGTGGAGGTAAGGACCTTCAGTTCTTTTCCATTTATTTCCCTGTTACAGCATTGCAGCTTCTCTCCAATCTCCCAGTGGATGCAGAGAATTCAGAAAAGCTGTGGCATGGCATGGTAGAAAGAGACATCTCGTGGTTCCCCCCATCGGAGTCCTGTGTCACTGACCCATGGGATCCCAAGGGACCCTTGCACACACATACCAACACTGCTTCAGCTCTGTGGCTGTATTATTCTAATGCTGCATTAGATATATAAATCCATAATGGGAACCTTGTAACACCACTCACTGCATCCTCTCAGGACAGAGATTAATCTGTGAGCATGTTCCGTGTTTCCAAAACCTTTAAAGCTGGGACTCTCATTCAGTTCCTTAGCTTTGGGTATCATACATATAACTTTGAGGCAAGATCCCAAGAGAAAGTAGTAGCTGCGTCTCCTGCCGAGTCTGCAGTCTTTGGGGGAAATTAAGCAGAAGATATACTTCAGTCATGGTTCCTAATAATGCAGCCTCTTAACTTTGTCCTTTGATTAAACGGTAAAAAACTCTTCCAGGAAGGGTCTGCAATGCTCTTGTCTTAACAGACCCTGTGGCAGATGGAAAGTTGGGCCTCTCCTGCTAAGCTGAGGATGAACTTTCTAACACCTAACTGTACAATGAATAACATCAGATGCCATTTCTCTACAGCCTTGACAGGGAAGATAAAATTCATCAAAGGTGAGTTATTTGAAGCAGTCTTGTCTAAGCTAAAATAAATGAACTATTTAAGTAACAGAAGGACCAAAGGATTAGTGCAAAGAAACTGGGTGTTCTCTTATTGTGCCAGCAAAATGTGCTCCACAAAATGTCTCTGAGCTCACTGAACCAAGGGCACTCAGGACTTAAGTAGAGCACTCAACACATTGAAGGAACAGACTCTAAATGTGCTCTTTATTAAGACAATAGATTCCAAGGTACAGAAGGGAGTATATTTTTTAAAATGAAGAATTCTGAAAATATGTTAATAGCTTCATCAACAAATCACATGAATATTAATATTCATATACTCATTTGTAAAACAATCACTGGTTAATCAAGTTGGTTATCTTCAGACCAGGATGCAAGGATGTTTTGTTTAATCATTTTTTTTTTAACTGGTTTATTAATTAGGTTCCCCCAAAGCAAAGAAGCTCAGGTAGTGGCATTGGGATCTGAATGAGTCAGTTCTGAAAAGATCAAGTGTTGCAATTTCTTTTTCTTTTTTTTTACCTGATGGTGGTGTTTTATGAGATTGGCTAAGATAGCTCCCTAACAGTAGTGAAAAGAAGGCAATACCTGCAGGGTTTAGAGTATAGACTGCAGGTCCTTGTACAAAACTTCTGAGGTTTGCTCTTTACTACCTGATATGCCAAATTATGCCAAAATTAATATTAGTGCACTAGCTGCATATTCAGTGCAAAAAAGATCAAGTGAATATTGAATCAAAAAGATCAAATACAAAGGAGAATAGTACATGAAAACCGAGAGGCACTGCATTTAGTGAAAGTATCACAGGCTCCTACAGGAACATATCTCCATGTCTGTTTCAAATACATATATAAACAAAACAAATCCTTGTGCTGATATTTATACTTCACAGTATCTTGACACCAGGAACAATTCTGCTTTAAGCAATTTTCCAGGCTTTTTTCTTTCTTTTCTAAATCACTGAAACAGAAGCTTTTGAGTCATGTAAGCTTTACAACAAGGTTTTCAAAATGGGTGAGTTAAAGAAAGATTCATTAATTCTTGCACAGGTATATAAACAAATTGTCAGATGTAAAAGTAAATGCTGAGTACATATGAAAGCTATTCCCCCAAATAAAGCTTTTGGGCCCTAATTTTTGGCTATGTACAAAAAGGAATCAAATGCCCAGATCCAGTTATGAACATACAAACATCACATATGACTCAAACCAAGTGGAACTGAGGTGTCAGAACTAGGAAATCTACTTTGAGTTCACAGAATGATTAAGGTTGGAAAAGACCTCTAAGGTCATCAAGTACAACTGTCAAACCAACACCACTATGCCTTCTAAACCATGCCCTGAAGTGCCACGTCTACATGTTTTTTGAACACCTCCAGGGATGGTGACTCCCCCACCTCTGTGTTCTTTCATACTGGGGGGCCCAAAACTGAACACAGTATTTGAGGTGCCGCCTCACCAGTGCCGAGTACAGGGGCACCATCCCTACTCCTGCTCCTGCTGGCCACACTATTGCTGATACAAGCCAGGATGCTGTTGGTCTTCTTGGCCACCTGGGCACACGGCTGGCTCATGTTCAGCTGGCTGTCAACCAACACCCCCGGGTTCTTCTCCACCACGCAGTTTTCCAGCCACTCTTCCCCGGTCCTGTAGCGTTACAAGGCGTTGTTGTGACCCAAGTGCAGGACCCGGCACTTGACCTTGTTGAACCTCATACAATTGGCCTTGGTCCATCAATCCAGCCTGTCCAGGTCCCTCTGCAGACCCTTCCTACCCTCAAGCAAATCAACACTCCCACCCAATTTGGTGTCATCTGCAAACTTACTGAGGGTGAACTTAATCCCCTCATCCAGATCATTGATAAAGATATTAAACAAGACTGGCCCCAACACTGAGCCCTGGGGAATCCCACTCATGACTGGCCACCAACTGGATTTAATTCCATTCACCACAACTCTCTGGGCTCGGCCAGTCAGCCCGTTTCTTACCCAGCCAAGAGTACCCCTCTCAAAGCCATGAGCAGCCAGGTTCTCTAGGAGGATGCTGTGGGAAACAGTATCAAAAGCTTTACTAAAGTCCAGGTAGGCAACATCCACGGCCTTTCCCTCATCCACTAAGCAGGTCACCTGGTCATAGAAGATCAGGCTGGTCAGGCAGGACCTGCTTTTCATAAACCCATGCTGGCTGGGCCTGATCCTCAGGTTGTCCTGCACATGCCTGGTGAGCTCACTCAAGGTGAACTACACCGTAACCTTCCCCGGTACCAAAGTCAGTCTGACTGTCCTGTAGTTCCCTGGATCCTCCTTCCAGCCCTTCTTGTAGATGGGCATCACATCGGCAAGCCTCCAGTCATCTGGCACCTCCCTTGTTAACCAGGACTGCTGATAAATGATGGAGAGTGGCTTGGCAAGCTCCTCCACCAGCTCCCTCAGTACTCCCAAGTGTATCCCTCCCAGCCCCATAGACTTGTGAGTGTCCAGGTGCTGCAGCAGGTCATAAACTGCTTCCTCCTGGATTATGGGGGGTTTATTCTGCAATCCATCCCTGCCTTCCAGCTCAGGGGACAACTGATCTGACTGTTAAAGACTGAGGCAAAGAAGGGATTAAGTAACGTCAGCCTTCTCCCCATCCTTGGTAGCAATGTTCCCCACCACATCCAACAGAGGATGGAGATTCTCTTTGGCTCTCTTGTCGTTAATGTATTTGTAAAAACATTTTTTGTTATCCCTTACAACAGTGGCCAGATTGAGTTCTAACTGGGCTTTTGCTTTTCTAATATTCTCTCTGCATGACCTAACAAGACCCCCGTACTCTTCCTGAGTTGCCTGACCCTTCTTCCAAAAGTGGTAAACTCACCTTTTTTCCTGAGTCCTAGCAAAAGTTCCATGTTCAGCCAGGCTGGTTGTCTTCTCCACCAGTTCGTCTTACAGCACATGGGGTCAGCCTGCTCCTGCTCCTTTATGACTTCCTTCTTGAAGAAAGCCCAGCCTTCCTGGGCCCCTTTGTGCTTCAGGTCTGCCTCCCAAGGGACTCTTTCAACCAGTGTCCTGAAGAGGCCAAAGTCTGCCCTCCAGAAGTCCATGGTAGTGGTTTTGCTGACTCCTCTCCTTACTTCCACAAGAATCGAGAACTCCATCATATCATAGTTGCTAAGCCCAAGACAGCCTCTGACCACCACATCTTACACCAGTCTTTCTCTGTACACAAAGGAGAGTTGCTGCTCTCAACCATCCTGGAGATCCCCAAGATAAAATCCCAGCTGTCAGTTTGAACGGCTGCCTAAGATGGCCTCAAGCTGACAGATGGCCTAGGGACACGGTTCCACCCTCCACTGTGGTTCTGGCACATACAGAAGGGTGTCTCCATACCCAGAGGTTTACGTAGTCCCAGAAGTATGCTTAGACTTTGTCTACCAAACACTGTAAGAAGGTCCTCACAGAAGGTGACTAGAAAGGATAGTGTTATGCCTCCCATCTAAGTGTTATATAGTAGCTCACCAAGGATGAAGAAGACCATGGCCTGGGGGAATATGCATTCTTAACATCACCTTCTGAGAAAGGAGCTTTCACTCAGTGGTCCTGGCCCCTGCTCCAAGGACTGCTTGCCTTTGGATATGGTGCTGGGAGCTGAAACTGGATCTGAAAGCTCCCTACTCCCCCCAGAGTAGAAAAGCAGTTTAACCATTAGAAGAGGAGCTAGGACACATAAAACATGCAAGAGCTATGGTCACACTTTTAATCTGCCTGATCTGAACCTTTATGTCATGTAAATGCTTAACCATTGTCGTGGTTTAGCCCCAGTCGGCAACTAAGCACCACACAGCCGCTCGCTCACTCCCCCCAGCCGGTGGGACGGGGGAGAGAATACGAAGAGTAAAAGTGAGGCAACCCATGGGTTGAGATAAAGACAGTTTAATAGGTAAAGCAAAAGCTGTGCATGGAAGCAAAGCAAAACAAGGAATTCATTCACCACTTCCCATGGGCAGGCAGGTGTTCAGCCATCTCCAGGAAAGCAGGGCTCCATCAAGCATAACAGTTACCTGGGAAGACAAACACCATCACTCCAAACATCCTCCTCTTCCTCCTTCTTCCCCCAGCTTTATACACTGAGCATGACGTCATATGGTATGGAATATCCCATTGGTCAGTTGGGGTCAGCTGTCCCAGCTGTGTCCCCTCCCAGCTTCTTGTGCACCCGGCAGAGCACGGGGAGCTGAAAAAGTCTTTGACCAGTGTAAGTGCTACTTAGCAATAACTAAAATATCTCTGCGTTATCACCACTGTTTCCAGCAAAAAAATCTAAAACATAATCCTATACTAGTTACTACGAAGAAATTTAACTCTGTCCCAGCTGAAACCAGGACAACCGTGTAGTTCTTAGAGGTCTTGATGTTACCCCTGGCAAAACGGTAGAATTTTATCACCGAAGTACAACATGGGATGCAGGTTTTTTCTTTACCATGTGTTTAGTTTTTTTGCTTTGCTTTTGCCCCAATAATAGTTTTGTCCCTGAATCCTGACCAGGTGATTAGGGAGCATTGCAAGGCATGAATTCACAGAATAAACTCCGTTTAGGCTTGGTAAGAGGGCAAAGAGTTTAAGCCTTCCTTTAAAGCATCCTATTGGCTAAGTTTAAGAGCTCTCTGCTCAGCACATGGACCTTTGTGACTCCTGTTCCTGGATGTTTAACAATACCCACACCTTGTATGAAGCCTAAACATCATGAAATGCACTAATGACAGAAGTTTGTATGGAGCACATTATTGTCGCATGCAAACTCATTGGCAGTAATTATCTGGAAAGATGAAGAGGAACAGAGGGTGGATGAGTTAGCTGGCCAACTCCAGCAATATGAAGAAAGTCTCTCTTCATCCCTGTGGGCCTCCTGCACGGCAGGTGAGAATTTTACCACTGAACAACCAGTGCCCTATAGATAGGTACCCAAAAATTCAGCACTGCGGTGATCATATTCCTCTTTCTGAACCCAGCCACCTTTTCCATAATCTTAGCTAGAACCAAGAGCTAGAACTCTTTCCTTCAGTAAGACAAAATAACTGTTGTGACTCGATAGGGCCCTAAGAAATTATGTTGTTCTCTTTCCAGACAGCCACAAAACTTGTATTTAAAGTCAGGGTGTGATGATGGGTAGAAAGCCACAGGCATGTAACCACTTTCATTTATAAAAGTAAGAAGGAGGTAGAATAATTGCTCTTGGTCACAGGTTGTGTCTCAAAGGCCTTGACAAGTGACATGCGTATGTATTCGCAGCTCAAGAGGGTAGGAAGGTCTTTGTTTCACCTGAGTGTTTTAGTGATATCCAGGAAGAAAATATGAGCAAAGACAACTCTTGATTCTCAAATCAAGAGAGATTTGAGAGCATGGGCTTTATGGCAAGGTTGATTCGGAGTCAGAGAGGAACACAGTCTCCAGGTCTTTATCTCTGACCTATACAATTTTGGGTTTCTCTTCCTCTCTTCTGCCTCACTGGAAGATGTCTATTCTGTAGCAGTCATGTAAATACCCTTTCTTTTGGCCCTTGCCCATGCTTAAGCTATTGAAGAGCAGAAGAATGAAGAGGTCTTGATCTAAGAGGTTTGAGAACAACCGAGTTGGATGCATCAGGTTTAATTAAAAGGTTTAATCAAAAATCACAAGGCATCACTCTATTGACTTCACTGGGCATGGGATCAGACCCTATCTGAAACAATGAACCAGAACTCCCCGGATAAATTGTCCTCTTATTTTTTCCAGAATTTTTGCAGGATTTTAAGAGCGTTAAGGGAAGGTTACTCAGAAAGCATAGTAAAGAAAAGAACATTGTTGTGCAAGCAGAGATAAAGCAGAAGCACATCCATCAATTGAGTATGGTTTAATTAGATGAAACCCAAGATGTATTGGCAATCATTTAAAAAATACTCTGCGCACTGGGGGATGAGGAGGTGATTTACAAACCCATTGTTTGCAAATGCAAATGCAAGGAAAAAAAAGGCACATAAGCAAAGCTTTGTGCTGTATCCAGAAGCTTACAAGCAATTCAAATTTGGGTTAGAAATCATGATACTAAGATGATCCTTATATTTGAAAAATGCAATGCTTTTAGAAAAGGCTGAAATTTAAAGATCTATTATTTACTAATGAGAACATAAAAGCTGTTGAATAATAAAGAGGCGAGAGAAGTTTGGGGAAGAAACAGATCTTAGTTGTATGAGAGGGGAAATATCTGTAAAAATAAATCACTATTATTATACCTTACATTTCTTGTGATACGATACAGGAACTGGGAAATAATTTCCCTAAAGGAAGCAGCATATAATTAGTAGAATATGGTAGGAAGTTTAATTCCACAGGGCTACAGTGACTTTCTTCCTCAGAAGGTGAAATTACTAGTGTGTTTTGTGAAAAGAATATAGAAACTTTTCTTAATTTCCTGAGCTAATTAACCAAAAAGGTTGGGGAAAGATTAAGAAAAAGACAGACTCTTCTCAGGAATTTACATTCAAGTTTTAGGTTCTGTCTGTTCCTGAGTTAGAAGAAATAGATGTTCAGAAAGAGCAAGGGAGACTTATTAAAAAGGATTAAGGTTTATTTTTGAAACTGAGTATATTAATGAAAGGTCATGACATCAGTATGAATAATTCACTCCGAAGAGATCTGCCATTTCATCTGGCATGAAAAGCCCCATTGCACAGCCAAGCCTCTCCCAAGTGTGCTCAACATACGGGACAACAGTTGAAAATGTTCATAAAAATAATTCTACTGAAGAGATGCCCTTTTGGAAGAGCGATCTACCATCACCACTGTGATAGTGGGGTTTCATCACTTGTCTTGCACACATCAAATAGCCAGAACTTGTTAAGAAAAAGAATATCCTTCTGGACTCAGATATCTCAGTGCAATTAACATCTGAGTTTATATTTCAGTAGTGCAATTCAATTACAGAGAGATTTTATATAGTGTGATATGAAGGGTTTCTACCCACATTCTGGAGGGCTAGAAGGTCAGGACTGTATTAATAAAAAAAAAACTATGACAAAAACTGATGTGAAGGTTGCAGCCAAGGCACCTACAATGGAGGTGTGAAGCCATCCTTGGGCCATCTCCCTTAACTTTCCAGTTACAATGGAGAGCAATTTTTCATCCCTGGCTTTTCAGAAAAGAAAGGTCTCTGGCAGAGGCAGAAAAGGGCTGAATGAAAGTAAATGAGACAGGGAGTGAACCGGAGCTCTGCAGGAAGACAGCTCAGCTCACGGAAATTTCTACAGGCAGAGCTCTTTAGGCTCCCTGCCTCCTTCACAATGTGAGTGTACTGTGCAGTGCCTCCTTTGTTCCCACTGTGATACAAAGGCCGACTGTCAGCAGACAACTTTCCCTTTTGGCAGCATATGTTTTGCTTCAGTTGATTTTTCTGACTAGTAGCCTGCAAACATAGCGGATGCTTATGTTCACAGTGGGATTATAAACTTCCTACTTCCAATCCATTAAGGACAGTCTGTGACAATGAGTGCACCACATCTTATTATACAAATACGCGTAATCCATCAAACAATTCAAAAAAGTAGAACTCTTCAAAATTTTTATAACTGACTTATAAACCCTGTTCACTTTGTGGAATATGCACAGAAGGCGAGTTAACTGAACAGTTGAAAGCACACGATAAATTACACACGAACTAAAGCAGACGTGGATGTACAAAACCAAACAGCCTCTCCCTTCCCCCAAAACAGGTATGGGGATTATGCTTGAAAGCAGTAGAGCATCCAACAGTACGTTGTGGGTTATGGCGCTGGATCTAAAGTGTTGGAATGAATGTTCTTGGGGATAAAGGGGATTCAGCAATTTTTCATTATCATTAATCTCCCAAAAGCATGTCTTAAGAGAAAAAAATAGCAGCCAGTAGCTAATTAGACATCTGCTTTAAAAAAAAAAAACAAACACAAAATTCATGTTGTGGTTTTTTTTCTGTAGATTTAATACATGTGAAATGTGCCAGACAGCAGGGGCTGGAGATGAACGCTCTCTATTTGCAGAGCAAATGCAGCCCCATGCGCGTCTGTTCCAGGCTAGGACAGTTGTTTAACCTTCCCCCAACATGGCCCTTGTTAAAAAAAATTTTAAAATTATTCATTTTAGGATCGTCTCTTAACAACAAAGTGTTGTCTTAAACCCTTTTAAGAAGAGCAGCCACATCTTGAGGTAGCATGTATGTGTATTACTGCCTTTATCTGCAAATGTAGAAGTAAACCGGCAGTGACGTACTTTAGGGCCTGCTATTTCCCAAGCCTGCTAATTCCCATCCACATCATTTTCAAAAAGGCTGTTCCTTTTAAAGAAACTAGCTCTCCTCCCTCCCAGGTGAATGAGGTCCCAAAGGTTTCAAAGCAAAACACCAGAAATCTTGAAATGTCTGGCAGATCAAGGTGCACATCAGCAAGTTTTTAACTGCAGATGCTGTGAAGTCAATATTGTTTCATGGAGCATGTTGTGGAGGTCTCACCTATCACAGCTACCACTGCTTGGGACCTCTGTAGCACCAAAAGAACTGATCCTAGATGGACACTTTCCAGGCCTCTGCATTCACAAGCAACCACTATACACCCACTACATTTCTTGGGAATGGCGCACCCCACCCTATCTCTGCCTATCCTACACGCCAAAAGTCTTAAACTCTCCATCCTAACAATTGCATGTGTAAGTGTTACTATAAAAGACAAAAAGCCCTACTTCTGTTCCTTTTTCGTACATACATAAGCACAAAACGGAACAGCTCTGTAAAGTCGACTTTTTCTACCACGCGGAAGGAGCACCACTGTTGCCTGCCCAGAGGAGTTTACTGTCTAAGGGTTGTACCTGAGATCTAAGGGTGACACCTCTGATGTAAGGGTGAGACATACACATCTAGGTAATATGTAAACTGTTTTGTTTAAGCTGTACTACACCAAGTTAATAATTATCTCCTTACTATATAAAAATGTCTGTATTTGTGTATATAATTTATTTATATATGTATTTCTAAACAAATTGGGAAACATATTTGAAAATCAGGGTTTTTTTTATTTGCTCAAGCCTGGACAATGTAGAAGAATCATTGCGTTAATTAGTATGCCCCAAAAGTCATTAGTACCACCTCCAATAAACTGTGAGGCATTCATATATCTGTATGCCAAAGTTATTTGATGACTTTATTTCAAGAGGCTGCAATGAGAAAAAGAGAAATTACTTATGAGATCAAAACTTGAAATATAAGCTTCGTACCCAGGAGGTAACACTAATCAAAGCCTGATAATTATCGGTTGATTCCGCAAAGTCTTAATTGTCCCCGAGTCCGTGTCAGTTCTGCAGCATCTGCTGAGCATCTTGCAGAACTGAAATCCTCTTGAAAAGAACGGCTACCCAGGGACTGGTTTTGCCATCCTTGTTGCTGATTTCAGTGGCGCTGTTTGTGAAGTAAGGTGGTGGTGTGAATGAGCTACTTATGCTGCTTGTTTCAGATAAAGAAACTTCTGAGGCAGACTCGGGCATAATTTTGCATTAAGGTTGTTTGCACGTACTATGAAAACTACTCTAGCGAGCGTCTCTAGAAGGCAATCTCACCTTTATAGAAACTGCTCGAAGGTATCTTCCTGCAATTCACACTGCAATTTTCTTTGATCTTTATTTTCTTTTTCCCTAGAGTGGTTTGCCGAAGACAGATATACCTGTTAAAATATGCTAAGAAAAATGCAACTTGAATGAGGACACTTATCTCTCTGAATACAACGCTGGTAGGACAATGCATCGAAAACCACCGATTGTCCTATTTTCCCAATTCTTCAAAATGACTAAAAGCCTTGTCAATGACAAAATACTGAGCTTGACCTTAAAATTTGTTAGGTGAAAATAAGAAGCCCCCTTACAAACCTTGCTCCATGATATTATTTTTCAAGCAATGGAAGGAAATCTTTTGCTACAAGTAGCATAAATATGATTGAACAATTTGCTGTGCTGGGGTTATACATAAGATGAAGTTTGCTTTTAAAACCTTAGCACCAATTATCTTTAGCTATTAATCTTGAAATAATAATAATAATAATAAAGTAAATTCAGCATTGCATCCCAAATTTAGCGGCTGCAAAAAGTTTTTCACAGTGATTCATAGATTCTCACAGATGAAGACTGGGCAGGACTGTTTGATCAGTTAGTTTGACCTTATCCCACTGTCAGGCACCTTTCACTATTTTACTTCTGTGCTGAGCTCAGTAAGTTGCCTAAATAGTAACTTCCAGAAAATTTCCCATTCTTGATTTGAAGACATCACAGCTGGAAAATCTTTGCAATTTGCTCCAGTGGCCAACTGGTCATGCCGATCAAATTTTATTTTCACTATGGATTTCCTTGTCATAGTTCCCAGCTATTAGGCTACCTGAGGGGAGCCAAAATTAAATTATGCTCTGTAGATGATGGAGGCAGAAATGCTACCATCATGCCCCCACTCTGCCGCATTAAAAACAGGGACATGAACCTAATATTCCTATTATGTAGGAAAATGCCTTACCCAGTAGGCAGCATCCAGAGGTGATGTAATGTTCCTTACTCAGGCTGTTGTTACAGGTATATCCACCTAAAGAAGGCCCAAAAATTGCTTCCATTAGTATTCCGTAATTTAGACCAAGTCTGCTAATTTCTAAGCCATCAGTACTGGACTGAGACCTTATCAGGCATTCTCTGTGGCCCTTATCTAAATAATCAGCTCAGAGCCACATAAGGACTGAAGTGCACAGGTGCCAAAGAGAGCATCACTGCTGGCCCTTGCTGGGGAGCATGCAGAAAAGTGCTCAAGGGCTGCTTAAGAGCAACAACAATCTGTTCAGGGACAGGAGTGGGTCCTTCTTCTGGGGGTGGGGCTCCATCATTAGAAAGAGTGGTCCCTTATGAAAGTGTCCTGCTTTTGGCTGGGATAGAGTTAATATTTTTTCCGAGAAACAGAAAGTTTAAAGATGTTTTTAGAGTAGCTGTGCTATGGAGAACAGCAGCCTTTCAAGGGAAATATCACTGCAAAATCCATGGTCACTTCAACAGAGATGACAGAGAAGCAACCCAAGGTGGAGGCACAGAGTGTCAGAAAACTTCTCTGAAAACCAACATGAAATGAGATCAAACCTCACTCGGCTCCCTGAGATCGTTTGGGTCTCACTTTCAGTCCACTGATTTCAATTAGTAGCCTGGAACTAATTTCTCCTCTGATCTCCAGCGCACCTGAGCTGCCTTGCTGGTTTATTGGCCCCCTCTCCTTTGACCGTAATTTTCTCTGGCTGTGGTCCAGAGGGAACATTAAGCACGTGAATTTCCAAATTTAATTATAGTGTTTAAATAATGATACAGAGCATCGATTCCATTTGCTCACAATGGCACAAACCAGCTTTAAGTATTTAACACCTAGGGCACATCCTGTCTCACCGCCCTCCGTTTAATCACCTTCTGTCAATTAGAAAAATCCCTAAGAGGCTGGTCTGCTTTATACCGTTAGAGAAATTGAATACCCCAGGCATTACAGCAGCTTTTATTTAGTGTTTTATGTCCTGGAGAGAAAGATTTGCTTGAAATGAAGTAGATCGTGTATTTGAATCTTTGTACTGCACACCTACAACTCTGAAACCTCTTGGGTACTGGCACAGTCTAACCTGAGTTTATAACTGGTGCTTTTATAAACTCTTTTTACTGCTCTGGCTGCACAAAAGGACTCTGAGGTGGGGACACGTGGGTCTTTGTAGAGAAATTAATGACTAGAGGGCTCAGAGCATGTCTGATGCAGCGTGGTCATGTGTTTCACCGTGCCGGGGAAAAGCCCCATCAGGAGTGCCGGCTCCCGAGTGCGTTGCACCCTTGCAGCCCCAGGACACTGCCTGCAGATGTCTGCTTTTGGCCCCCAGGTCCTGCGAGGCCACGGGACTGCTGCGTCCTGGGCAGCTGCTCTGGGAGCTGAGCTAGGCTGGGATGAGCTGAGAGCTGCCCACTCTCCACTTTCGGAGCCTTTCCATTTAACTGCAGCAAAAAGCCATCCCAGAGCTATAGACAACAGCAATGCTACAGCACACCTATGCCACAGAGCTTGGAGCTTTCTGGTGTAATGAGTCTAAGTAGGATGTTTGCTACTGCACTCATGCTTTCCCCTAAGGCTCCAGCCAGCTTAAATTCACTTGTCCTTGTCATGTTTCTTCACGTCAGCAAATCCATCCCTCCCTCTCTGCCCTAGGACCAAATCACACTGCATGCAATGACAGGTCCTCCACTCATTTTTCCTCCTCATCCCTGCCTGTTGCTTGTATATAGTCACTCCTAAAGATCACCCACAAAGAAGGTCTTTCTCTGCCATACCTTTTCCCTGGCTGCTGTTGGCATCTTGCTTTCTGTGCCTTGTCAGTTTTCACACAGGGCACCCAGGGAAGGAGAATGACCCTGCCTCAGGTCTGACCATGTGGGTAGCACAGAGGAAAGTTTGGTTTGACCCTTCTGCCTCTGAACTCTGTGGCAAAGGTCTCTGATATGGACGTGGCAGGGTTGTACTTGTATCTTCTCCATGTGCCAGTGCTGCCAATGAAAGTTTGGGATGAAAGTGAAGCCTGGGGACTAGGAGGGGAAGGCAGATACAATTGCATTTAAATTTATGGGCTTCATTTCTTGGGACTGAAATCACAGGGTTTCTAGCCCGAGTTTCCCATACTGACTGGACCAAACAATCCTCTTCTTGTTCACTCTGCCACATTTGTTCAGCTGCTCTCCTAGGGGAGGCTAATTTTGCAGCTTCCTTGAACTGATTAAGAGCAGCTTTACATTAATAACAGTGACCTCTTGACAGCTCTTAATGCTGATTTGCTATGCTGCTGCGGCAGCGATCCCAACACCTTATCCAGCAGTCGTAAGCGGTGGAGCTGCAAATCCGTGCTGCCAACTACAGCCGAGAAACATCCCATCCCTGGTGCCCCGGCTGGTCCCACCAGCCCAGCAGAGGACAGGTCTCTTCCCTCATCATCTGCGGTTGCTAATAATGTCACGGCCAGGCCGATGCTGCCCTGACAGCCCAGCGCAGGACTCGTTACACCCATCTGGGAGACAGTTTTCCTCCCTGCTTACTATTCTGTCCACCACCTGTAAGCATTTGCTGTCACAGAGCTTCACAATCAATCTGATTTGTTCATCTGCCCCCCAGGGAGAGATTTACTCACCGCAAACACCTCTTCTTTCTGGCCTTACCTCCTCCAAGATCCATTAGTGTCTCCCATCACTCAGGGAATGTGCCATCAAGCTGCAGACTGCTTAAGATCTGTTTGGCTTTCCTTGCAACTTCCTTCATGGTTTTATTGAATCCTTTTGAACCTGTGCAAGTTTGCTTTTAGCCTTAATGGTTCCTAATGGTTTCTTCTACCTAGCGAGTGCCCGGTGCTCCCTTTGACTCGGCAGTAGGAGCAGGGGGGGGCTGCAGAGCTGCTTGAATGTGGTCATGTCCCCTTTTTAGGAAGTTTTACTCCCCATGTGAGGGCAAGGAAATTCCTATCAAATCCAGCTGCTCATTCTTCTGCTGAAAAAGCCTTAGCAGACCCTCTCTGCAATATGTTCAGTTATATCAGTCTGGTGTAGGTTATTCAACCACCCCTATCCTTTTTCCTGAGTTTCTCTGTTATCTAAGACACCACTTACTGGAATTATAGTTTTATCTCTAAGATGAGACAGGTCTTCCGAGATCTGCCTTATTTGGGCCATCACATCTTCATTACAGCTCTGGAACAAGCCATGGAGTCTAAGTGCTGAAATCATGTCCAAATTCCATCTACCACATTATATCTTAGGCTCCAAAAATACCTTCTTGCTGATGTGGTATTTTCCTCCTCTGAACCTGTACTCCCATATTCCTTTTTACTAGCTGGTCACTGGTTTTCATACCGGAAAGATTTGGAGGCAGTAAAGAGGTTTATAAGGAGATTTTTTTTCCTATGTAACCACTTGCATTTGCAAAAAGATTTTTAATTCTCAAAAATAAATATTAGTAGAAAGGTGGTGGGGAAAGCCATGATCTCAGCTTGATTCATAGCCTTATTCACCTCCTTCCTAAGAATAACAACTCTCTTTCTTTAATACTTTTTATTTAAACTATAGCTTCATATTGATGCTGTCATTCTTACACAATTACTTTCAGAACAAGGGAGGTGTAAAATGTTCCGATTTCACTTGAGGTTATTTTGTATTCACTTACCACTCAGATGTGAATGGCCACACCAGGAGCACCAGCCAGAGAATCACGGGCAAATGCCCACTTCTCCTCCTGCTTCCCAGGGCAGCTTTCCAAGCTGAATTGATAGAGGGCTGTCACAGGGAGCCTGAGGTATGAACAAGCCCTTCATCTCAATGGAGCCTTAAATCTTTAGATTAATGTAGGTGGAGGAAAAAACTTTTCCCAAAAGGCTTAGGCGTGCTCACATCATTTGTAAATGCAATTACTGTAATGGTATGCTCCACTCGGGATAATGTAATTTGCATGAGCAAGTGGTCTATATTTAGTCTAACTACAGGCCATGGCTAAAAGTTGTAATTGTCCTTTTTCTCTGAGTGCATTTGGCACCTCTGCCTTACAAGGACCCATATCCTGCCTGGGCAAATAAAGAAAATAACAGGGCTCCAATTCCATGGGGCAACCTGCAGAGTGTGAGTTACAGCTGCATACCGCAATTTTTCACAAGGTTTTTGCTGGAAAACTTCTCCAGAATATAAAATAGTAGAAAACATCAGACTCGTCTATTACCTTTGAAAAATAGAAGGCACAGACACAGCAAATGAAAACTGGAATATGTGCATACGTGCAAGGCCTCCAGAGGAAAAGGCACGGAGGACTGCTGGGAATCAAATGAGGCTCAGGAAAGTTCTGATAGAAATTTGTGCTCTTGGGAGGAGGGGTAAGAGATGTATATTGAGGAAACCTGCATTTTATTCAGGGAAAATTATATTTTTCTCCTTCAGCCCTCTTCTTTCCTCCCAACCCCACGTGCATTCATTCCCCCTTGCCTGTGAGATTATATATTGAATAGGTGCTGTCATAAGAGGTCAGTTCTCCAGCTCTTTTCTCTTGCAGTGTCCTCCTTACATTGAAGGGGTGTTTTTGGCTGGAGCAGAAGCTTGCACATGTGGTCTCTGTACGGGCTTTCTCTGCTGGAGAAATATGCTGCTTTGGCTTGTTACAGAGAGGGCTTCCCACTGAGGCAGAGGTGGGATTTTATCCTCTTTTATTTTTAAGATTTCTTTTTCTTTAACATTACAAAAAGGATGAACTGATTTGTTTTGAAATGCATGAAGCTTTTTATTATTGTTGTTATTTCATAGTCATTTTATGGAAGTTCACAAATTTCGTATGAGGTTATTTTTATGTCCAGATAGAGCCCCTGAGTTTTACGGTGTAAGTGATGACACAACTAGCTACAGTAGCAGGCACAGCAACATGGAAAGCCAGAATAAAAACAAAAGGCTATGGAGGCTGCATTCATAAAACAAAATGAGGCAATAAAACAAAAGAAAGCATTCTCAGAAGTTGTTTATTTCATTTCTGATGGCATCAGCTCCCACAAAACAGCAAAAAATATAGACAGATGTAATCTTTTGCTAGATAAGGTTTGTCACATAATAAATATAAATACTGCCACCCTCTCTGGAATTGTCTTTATTTGAGGGACCTGGAAAAAAATATCCTTCCTGGGAAATATTTAAAACAGAAGCAATTTTCTATTGTAGAGAAACTAGTAATAATCACTTTGTTTCTCAGTTCTTCAGGGCACTCTAGTGACTAGTGAATTTTGCTTTAATTCAGTAACAAAAAAATTCCTCATCTGAGAGGAGAAAAGACCCGAGACCAGGTATGAACGGTGTTCTACTGCGTGGTTTTGACATGGACCATTGCAGTTTGTCCAAACACAAAGTTCAGAACTAGATGCCCGGTTTTAACTGGTCATTTGTTAGTGACATAGGTCACAACCTATGGATCTAGATCTAATGCTCCTCAAATTCTGAGTTGTTCAGAACAGTGATTAAACAATATCCCATTTTTGCTGCTGTATCACACACACACACAAAAACCAAAACAAAACCCTTTTTGAACTATTTACTTCGATGTCTGTCAGACCAACAGGTTGGAGGCAGATGCTTGCAACGATCCCACGGTATTCTGCTATGTTTGGGGTTTTTCTATTTATAATGCTTAGGCCACAGAAAAAGAAACTCACTAGAGATATTATGCCACCTTTAATGAAATAAAAAGTATCCTTTATGTGAATTTATGTTCTATATTAACCCAGATTCCTTAGAATACTGAACAAGCTTCACAGAACAGCTTGAAAATAAATGGACTGTGAGGCACTTTGGAAAAAAAAAATGTAGTGGGTGGCAGCGTTAGAAGCCACTAACTGGGACTGTGAAGTCACCGGCCTTTGCCTGCTTAACCAGGAGAACTGTAAAGCTCATAAAGAAAGACGAGGAACTTACAAACTGCTAGGGCTGAAAGCTTTTCTTGTTTAATTACTTAAAACCACAACAGTGAATTGTTAATGGAATCTCAATTTTGTTCTCTTCTGCAGAGGTGTCATATTAGGCCCGCACCACCACACCACTGAGCACCTCCTCACCTCCTGGCACTGCACTCACGTGCCTAGTCTGTCACCCACAGCTCATTTTTCTCTTGGTTTCCAGAGGTCAGAGTGAGAGTCTCAGTGCTATGTTTGCATGCTTTTAATGTCTGTTGTTCTTATAAAGAGTTATGAAAATGGAAGAAGTTAGAAAAATGGAAGAAATAGGTGTTGGAAATATCCCTTTGAGTCTTGGGGGAAATAGCTGCTTTTTGGGCTAACTGTGTTATGCCTGAGAGGAAGAACTGTTGATCACATTTCTAGCATGGGAATGGTTTAAAACTGTAAGGGCACCACTCAGAAATGTTTGTGCAAGGCTGCTGCGTTCCTTGATGATGAAGACCAACACCTAGGAGTCAGAGAGGCTAGAAGAGGTCTGAGGATGCCAGGGTAGCCCACCCTAGCACAGGAGTTTCCACAGGTTGGCAAGCAGACAGTGGTTATCTAAGTGGAAAGTAATGTAAGTGCGGTTAACGGGTTTCAGATCATCATATGTTAAGAAAGAATGGGGTCTTCTAGCCAGCCAAGATACTGTGGAAACTAAGATCAGTGATGGTCCTCAGTGTAACACACTCTGCAAGGTGTAAGGTGCTCCTCCAGACACAGGTATCTGCCTTCTGCTGTTGTTTTCTAATTGTCATATAGGGGTCCCCCACATAACGCGCAGATTGTCATACTCTGGAAGGTTGAATGTGTCGATATATGTCTGAAAAGAGCATCCAAGACACAGATGCATCTGAATTCTCTGACTACATGGAGAGGGTTTGACTGTAAAGGGTTTGGAAAGGACAACCTGCCAAATGTTAATCTGTGTAATCCCCTAATTTAGACTGGCAAAGCCATCATTTGTTCCAGGGAAAATTTGTTTTGTTTGGCATTAAAAGGAAAAAAATAAAAATACAGATGCTTTGTAGGTCACTGAAGTTCATAACTGCTGAACTGAGAGTTCAGACGACATCTATTACTGAAACACCTTCTCTGTTCATTCTGATTATGAGAAATATCTTCTTCCGATTAAAGTTACTATTGCCTGGCGCCAGGAAGTTATTATGGTAAGAAGCGCACTGCCATCTAGGATGTCTTCATGAACCTATTCTACAACCAGAAGCCATCCAGACCTTCATTTCAGCAGATCAAACCTGAGAAGGCAGTAGGGTTATCTTACTCCATGGATTAAAGGGTTAATTAGCAGGGTAAAGTTTAGGCATTTAATATTTAATCCAGTAAACAGATATGACAGACAGGCAAGTTAGCAAGCATGTACAGCATAGTAATAGGAGAAGGACTGCAATGGAAGGTGTCTACACTATTCCCAATCATGTCTTTATCTTGCAGCCTTTCTGACATAATTAAAATTTGTTGGACAATTTATAGGTAATATTAGGTCTGGATAAACACAAGTCTATTAATTATGTTTTCCCATCATATAAGCTGTCCTCTGTGGTTTGTACTAGTTAACATCACAACATTGTTCCCCAGCAGTAGGCTGCAGCATGTAGACAGTCAACCACTACCCTTATCTGAAACAATTACTTCACATACCAGAGAGTAATGAAGGAATTGTGAAGTGTTTTCCCCTTTAGCTGTAACCAACAATATCAAGAAAGATCAAAGGAAGGCTTTCCCCCAGATGTCACACTCCATTTCCACTTCATTTCCCCTTGCTTGGTTTGATTGATGCTCCAAGCTAAGGAAAAGT
This sequence comes from Phalacrocorax aristotelis, assembly GCF_949628215.1. Lineage (NCBI taxonomy): Eukaryota > Metazoa > Chordata > Aves > Suliformes > Phalacrocoracidae > Phalacrocorax > Phalacrocorax aristotelis. The sequence continues at coordinate 160,193,514 of NC_134277.1, forward strand.
GCCTTGTTTTATTCTGAGCTGATTTTCTTTCTCATGTGTAAACAAGCAGAGATGTGTAGACTGGGTAGCACAGGAAGCAAACAAGATAAAATCAAATGAAGGCTATCAGAATTAGAGTACACCCTGGAGTCCCATGGGAATGAGAAAAGCATTATCTCCAAGACTGGCCACCCAAACTGGTGGCCTGATAAATGCCCAAAGAGATGGACTATGTGTGACAACCCTATAGCACGTTACAAGTATAAACACCATATTGTGTGCTCCTTCCCGGTCAGGACTTGGAGCACAGCAGTGCCCAAGTCCAGTCCTAACCCTGAGGCACGGCTGTGCAAGCAGGGGGCGGGGAGGGTGCCTTGGAGCACAGCCTAAAAGAGGAGGGCACTGAGGAGTCACCAACTACTGGCATTTCTTTTTGGCCTGGGGATTTGAGGTATCCAAGTCCATGAACCCTTAGGTGCCATTAACACCAGTGGCACAGGACATCCCATGAACCTATAACGACATTTGAGTTTTGACACAGCACATCCCTTCCTCCTTGATGCTCAGCTCCAGCTACACATCTGATGGCAAACACAAGTAACTGTTTTTGTCAAATAACCTATTGCATGCTTTTAAATTATGGCTGGAGGAGGCAGGTGGCCTGCTGTTAACCCAATGATTAGTGCATGTCTCCAGGGTCTGAAAATTCATCTTCACACCTGTCCCCAGCTGAGAAGACACTGTCCTGTGCTTCCTATGCTCCACACAGCCCAGCCGTTACTCCACCACAGCCCTCTTGCAGCTCCTATTGGGTCCAGCTCAGGACACCGAGGCTTGTGACTGCTCAGAGGAAGAACAGGCAGAGCTGGGTCTGTATCTCTTGTGGAGCCCATTGCAAGAGGCTCTTGTTGAGATAACAGTGCAGGACACTAATACCTCTCGGAAAAAAGATTTTCCCTTGTTGACAGCACCTAGTGTAGGTGCAAGAGCAACCACTAAATAATTTGGAATATAATATTAATAGCAGTTAACTAGGAAAAAACCATTAACATACTGGAATCCAATTTACCTTTGTCATGGTTTAACCCTAGCCAGCAACTAAGCACCACGCAGCTGCCTGTTCACTTCCCTCACCCCAGTGGGATGGGGGAGAGAATCAGTAAGAGTAAGAAAACTCATGGGTTGAGATAAAACAGTATACTACTACTACTACTACTAATAATAATAATAATAACAACAACAACAACAATAACAGTAATGTTAATTATAATAATGATTATTATGATGATGATGATGTAATGAAAAGGAAAACAATGAGAGAGAGAGAGAGAGAGAGAGAAGCAAAACCCAGGGGATAAAAAAATGTGATTCAACCTCTCACCATCTGCTGAACGACAAGGCCAGTCCCTGAGCTTCAATCACTCCACCCTCAGCCACCTCCCCCAGTTTATATACTGGGCATGACATCGTATGGTATGGAATATCGCTTTGGCCATATCTCTCGGCTTCTTTTGCACCCGGCAGGGCATGGGAGGCTGGAAAAGTCCTTGACTAGTTTAAGCATTACTTAACAACAACTAAAACATCAGTGTGTTATCAACTTTATTCTCATACTAAATCCAAAACACAGCACTCTACCAGCTACTAGAAAGGAAATTAACTCTATCCCAGCCAAAACCAGGACAACCTTATGTCCTACCTAGTGACTGAAGGGCATGAAAAGGGTAAACATGCTTTAGATCATAAAAATTATTATAGATTTCCCTAATAAAAAGCATTAGTGTCATCAGAATCACTTTATATATTTACAAACTAGTCTCCATTGTCCCTTTGCATCTGCTGTGATTTAATTATGATGGTAGCACCAGTCTGTTAATATTGTTTTGAGCTGGCTTAATTTGCCTTCCATAATTTAGGTAAATTACAGGAGGTGAGAAGGGCTGAACTAGTAACCTTATTAGCAAAGAGACCTTCTTCAGGATGCAGACTGAATGAAGGTTAAAGAAAAAAAAATTACAGCAAAAAAAAAGCTTAAAAAAAAAAGAAAGCTAAGTAGTTCAGGGTGAAACTCCCCCGTGTTAGATGGCTCCTCTTATAATAAAAAGTTAATTTACTTGACCCCGTGTTAGAATCAATATTTTTATTAGGGCTTTTTTTTTCTTGTTCTTTTTTTGGTCTTCAGGTCAGTAGTTTATTGACAGTATAATATATGAACCTTGCTCAATGGCCATTATTTTTATTTATAGTATTGTAGATCATCCTTCCACAAAGGAAAAAAAAATGTTTCTGAGAATTACTATGTCCAAATTATAGCTTTTCCCCTATTAAAAAAGAAAAAAAAAATACAGTATTTGTGGAAGCATTTTTTTGTGTCTCTTTCACTGGTGTAAATGCAAAGTGATCTCATTAAAATGTATGATATTACCTTGGCATAAAATTAATATGGGAGGAGATTTTGACCCGTGTTTTTTTGCATAGATTCTGAAGCCTCTGCTACACCAAGAGCTGCATTCACGTAATTCAGGGAAGGATGGGGTCTAATGCACTCTGATTATTCCTTTATCAATTTTCACTGGCAGCGCTACTCTATACTATTGAATAAGTTATTATGCCTTGATTGATTTTTCTTTCTTCAGACATGAATTTTATATTTGAGGCAATTCCTGTAAAAGAAAGAAAAGTGATGCCACAAAACATAAACCCCAACTTCTCAGAGCAAAAAAGTTATTTGGGTAATTCCACAAAAAAAAAAAAAATTGCGGTAATTTGTTCCTCTACGTTTGACACTTAAATAAAGTCCAGGGAATTTTTGAGTAGAAGGTTGATTTTTATTCCAATTTTCTTTGGTTTTTGCTCCATCCTCCTCACAGCAGAGACTGATGATGGCTGCTCTCAAGAACAACTGATTCAAAACACACTGAAGCCTGTGACAACCTCACCATTGACTTCCATGAGTTCTGGATCAGGCCAAGCTGAGGTTTGCTTGGCTTCTAAGATTGCTGGTTTCTGTTTTCCTAGGTTTCAGCATGAGGTAGCCAGATGTGTTCAAAAATGAACAGACCCTCCTCTCTCAATGGATGTATGTTTAATTTGCGGCAGACAATTGACTATGAGCATTTTAACTGAGAACCAAGACCACAATTTCTTAAAACTGCATATTTCAGCTTGTATTTGACAGTCCTCCAATGCTATCCTGGAATTCCTCAGTCTGTTCTGAACTTCCTCTCTCCCTCTGTCTTATCTCTGATTTTAGTAGTTGTGGGCAATGTTTAACTCTGCCACCTCTATAGAAAATTGACTTGTTGGCCTAGCAAAATGAAAGCTTGGCAGAGACAAGGCAGCTCATCCACAAGAGGGCAATTACTAGGGAAGTAAAGAAGATGGAGAGCCATATTGTCATGAGAATAAACGAATCAAAGGGGGAAAAAATGGTCAAGACTGCCCTGAACTTAGCAATGACGGCAGCTGCTATCTTTGTTGCTATCACTAGGGAGGAATTCAAAGTACAGAGGCTGTTATACAGTGGGCACCCTTACTGCAAGCACATGGTAGTAGGAAGAAAAACAGCATAAAAGGTAATTGAACTGCCTGTGAAGATCTAGAAGAGAATGAAGTGGCAGGTAACTACAGACTTGGATTTGCTATGTCACTTCAGAGCAACCTTACAATGTTTGTAAATGTCTGGACTGGGGAAGAAGTAGCAGGCACCATATATCCAGCCTTTACAGGGCTCTTTTTTTTTTTTTTTTTTGATACTGCCTTGCACAGCATCTTCAAAAATTAGTTAGGGAAGCATGGGCCAGCATGATCCCTTCTAGTGTGGGCCTCAGCAGAACTACCCAACGGACGTTAAACAGTAGCTCAGTATTTAACTGGGAGAAAGTATCTTGTTCCCACCACCCTCTGCCTTTTACTGGAGTCACCTCATTTTCCTCTCACATCTCTGCATTAGAGGGTGTTTCTGGTTAGTAAAAGAAACCATTTGTCAATTTAAAGCCAAGAAATAGGAGACTTCCATCATCCTTCCCCTCTCCACACAACACGCAACAACAAAATAATCCTATGTAGTCTATTCTAGTCTAACAGCATCAAGGATTTTTATGTGGACTGCATTAAGGGAAGCATTATGGTTTATCCTTATCCATGTATTAACATCTTCATATGTAATAATTAACTTCCTCAATAACACTCTGTTTTTGATAGACGTGAAACTCTCTTCTGCTTTTCTGACATCATGTCATGGTACTTATATAAATTTTTATATTGTGGAAATAAGAGGATAAGTTCCTTTTAGTTTTGTTTTTTAAGTCCTTATTCTGTTTCAGAGAGGTATTTCACCATAAGGTTTTAGAGTCCGTTTATTTGGGCCAGGCTGTGTATACCCATTATGGACACTTGTAATTTACTTGGTACCAGCGAGACAAACAAAGATATGCTGTATTTATTCAGGAATAAGACCTTTTTTTAATTATTCAATGCCTGTCCTGAATAAATAATCTTGTATGTATCGTTTGCTTTAAGATGGACGAGCTATTGCACCAATATTAAAGATAGTTAAGAATAATTACCCTCCACAATATAAATCACCCAGTTGCTGTGAGGGATGTCACATTGTATGACAAAAATGGGAGCGTAGGAAATTAGAAAGATTAATGTCATGTTCTGATGCTCTTGCATAGAAATTATATATAGTTTGCATTTCTACTGCTTGATCTTTCCATACCTAAGGTAAATTGGTTTATGAAACATCCAGATGCACTTAATGAAAGATTAAATACAGTAAACATTTAAATTAATCTGTCTACTAAGGGCACCCGGAGTCACTACCAGGTTGAGATTTTTAGCATCTTGAGCTAAATTCCTTATTAACGAGAGTTTTATTTCTTCATTTAATGGAGCTCTTCTGAAAGGCATCTGTCATCTCATCTGGTCACAGCAAATGACCTTCCTCTTTGAGATAACTTGAGGTTATTGGATTTTAACTCAAAATCCTCTCCCAACAAGGATCACTGATAAACACTGAAGTTGTCTGGAAAAGGAGACCCCAGTGTGGCAGCCAGTGACTCCGCTCAGTGTATGGCTACACTACATACTATGTGAAGATGTGAAAATGCTCTGCCTGTGCTTTGAGCTGGCCCAACCCCCTTGACCATGTTAAGGTGGCACCAAGCAGATGGAGGTCAGGCCCAGCATTATGTTGGTAGTCACATGGCTTTTGCATGGCACCTGGGCTGGATCGTGGGGCTCAGAGCACAGGCAGTTCATTGCTCTGAGGTGCTCACCATCATGTAGGCATGGTCACTTTCTGGGTGCATTATATAAATATATGCATCTATGGTTCCTTATCTGAAGTGCTAAAGCCAAGGAGGGCCAAGAAATCTGGCTGGTGTTTGGGATTAAAATGCTGTGTCAAAAGAAACCATCCTCTAAGCTTTGCCTCTGTAATTACAGCTTGCTTCTTAAATACGTATGAGCTGCATTCCAGCATGGCATATCACACCATCTGCCAGATGCTGCCCTTGGGAGAGAGAATAATCTGTAACATACAGGAAACAGTTCATTTTCCATAATAGTTTTGCTTTTTAGTCCTCAGATACATTTAAATTAAAATAAATTCAGCAAATTCCTATGAAGAATATATTGAGTCAAAAGTTTGCAAGTTGCCTCTCCCAGTTCCTTCACATTGAACTGGACTGGTCTGCTGAGTAAGTCTGGTCATAATGGGACATGGGTTGATATGGCAGTCAATGCCTAGAAGCTGCTTTGAATTGGGAATTATTTTCGAATTAGGATGCTGCGGCCTTATCAGATCTGCTTGGATCTGTAGTTTAAAGTAAACTGGGTCATTAGAACATGTAGTGTGGTTAATGCTAATGAGCTGGTTGGTTTAATTACATAGGAAAACAACTCTAATCATTGGAGGGTGGAGTTTTTGTTGTTTTGTTTTGTTTTTAAAACTGCTAACACCAATGACGCTAATGTTTTCTCTGCTAAACATCTTCTGATAACACGCTTACTATTTATCATGTCTGGTGATAAAACCTTGAAAGTGTTAAAGAGAAAAAAGTAAAACCACACTGAAAAGCTGTGCCTGATGCTGATTTTCTGAATAGAGATACGTTTTCTTACCTCTCTTCCTTGTCAGATGGTAAGTAGTACCCAAAGGCTTCCCAAGCTCAGAAAAGCCATAGAGATATAAACTAACACCCCTGGTCTAGTCTATTTTTAAATGGAGAGAGTGTTAAATGTCATCTGGGAGGGTGAAGTATACTTACAGCAGCAAGTCTAGGCTGTTCACCTTTTTCACTGCATACCCTGTGTAGTGAAGGTCCTTCAAGTTATAACTTACTGTCATCTGATTTTTAGAAAAGTAAGTAAGTAGAAATGATTAAGATATTTAAAACTTTAATAATGGGCTATCTGATTCCCAGAAGACACCTTTGTCAGCTACCTGGTATCTTGTTGATGAGGTTCATCAACTAGTACACCTACCCTGACACTGGTAATGTTTGTAAACCACATTCAGGCCAATGAAAAAGCTAGATCAGTCACATATAGTCCCCTGTACCACTTAATAAATCAGGCCCATGTGAGAAAACCCATGGAAGCATCTAACATAAGCCATACCTTGGGAATGGATTGGGAAAGACCAACTAACCATGAGCCCTGCTGAGTCAAAATCAACATGTGGGCAGTTAGGAGGTGACCAGTGAACGCAAGCAGAGAGGTGGTCTCACCTGGAAACAAGAAACTGTCACTAGGGATTTTCATCTAACACTGGTGTTCCCTGGAGAAGTCAAAGTATTTGACCTGTTTGATAGCCTAGTTTTCGTTTAAAAAGTGTATGAATCTATTAAAATACCTCAGCAAAAGTAATGTACCTTAGCAAAATCAGCTGCAGTTTGCAGGGTCAGTCTACCTGGTTCTCCTCCTGTGAGGGTGAGCTCTGCCTGGCAGTGCCTCCCCGAAGAGACATTGGCAAGTGCGTGGCACTGAATGCTCAGAGCCCAGATTATGGTCTGTGCCAGTCTGTATCACTGACATTCTCTGAAGACAACAACATTTGCAAAATTTGTGACAAGCTCGGCCTCAGCCGCCTCTCTATGTGACCGGTCTCATCTCTAAATGTAGCATCGTAAAAGTTGTTAAATGCTGCAGACTTCATAACTAAAAATATGAAGTATAAACAGTATGTGCCAAGCAGAATACAAATGGTTATACTTACACTGTATGGGAAGTGTTGGCCACATATGTCTCATAAGGCTTTCTGTCAGAAGGGCATTAGGTGAATGCTAAATACCTCAAGAACAGAGAGTTAAATATTGACCCTCATTTACATTTATTAGACCATATGCTTTGCTGTCAGGGAGCATGAACGTTGCATGCTCCAGAGCTGAGAGCAACACTCCCATCTGCTAACGCAGCTTCACAGCTACTGACTTATATCTTTGATGTAGACTCAGTACTGAATGCCAACAAGATCTCCAGGACCTTATCAATTTAACAACTGAACCATCAGTGAGAGTCTCATTGTCTTCCAGGGCATAGGCTTTGATCCAGAGTGGGTTTTATAGCTATATAAAATATATTTAAAGTATTCCACCTTTTTAGTAGATCAAGAGGCACAACAGAATAGATGGAATATTTTATGTAGTGTTTTGGTTTTAATACTCTGAAGGCAAGAGCAAGGGTTAGAAGCTGATCACTGAAGGAATTATGTGTTTTGAAAAATGTTTTCTGTACATCACATTTGCTGCATGCAGGATAGATGTAAGTATATTTTCACTGAAATAGAATGTGCAGTGATATATTTCTTCATTTCAGTCAAATGTAGATGTCTAGCCTGCCATTATAGATGATTAGATAGCTGTATTTACGGTCTGAAATTATTCTTAATAACACCATTGCTTTCAACCTGCTTCTTAAGCTCCAGAAGGGAAATTGGTATTGTGGCTAATTATTTTCAGCAATCCTGAATGCAATAAAACTGCACACACTGGAATTACATGTATGTCTGTTCATAAAAGCACACACCCCACTGCTATAGAATAATAGGCATTCTTTAAAAAATGAAAATCCCTCCTGTTTTATCCATATATCATAAATAATGAGTATATCTGTGATGGATGGTGTACGGAATAATGTCTTACTTTTCTCAGCAATTGCCTCACTCACTTATCTTTAGAATATAGCTCTGGCTAACAGCAAAGAAAGGGACACCTACTTTCCCCCCATGGCCATTTACAAGTAATAGCCTCACACTATTTGTCATTTTCATTGCACTGTGGTTAGTAAAGGAACAGATACTGAAGGCTTATTTCTTACTTGGCATTTGACCATGAAACTCCAAAACTGCAGGGGTAATGTTCAAAGTATCCAGCCTCATATGCTCCCTCTGCAAAGGGACCTGGTCTGCAAAATCCCGTGGGCTGCACCCAAGGAAGAATGGGTCACCTGAAGTCAGACTTAATAGTCTTCTTCATTGTTTGGATCTTGGAAGTCTCCAATTTAGATTCTGTTTAGCTTGTTGCCCGTGTCCCAGAGATGAGGACAGGACGTAGCACTTTTCTTTCCCTAACCACAGACATGGGAGCCACACACACTGGCCCCTCATTATCCTCTCAGAGGAATGGCTAGAGGGGCTTGGTAAAGCATAACCCGCACTCCTATATTCATTCTGTTCTGTGCTAAGCCAAGAGGAGGATGCTGGGGAGTGCCAAATTCCCTCATTTGTTACCATAAGAAGGAAAAACAGAAACAAAGAGGTACGGCCTGAAAAACAAAACAAAATAAAATAAAACAAAACAAAACACCCCCACCCTCACACCTCTTCCCCCCCCCAAAAAAAAGCAACAACAAAAAACCCCCACCAAACCCCACAACTTTATTTTACCTGAATCTGACATCTTTCTGTTAATCAAGTAAAGCTTAATAATGGATGGGTTTAAAAAAAAAATGAGCCTCTTTGGCCTGAATTCATCCTTTCTAACATTAGGTGCCTCATATTTAGTTAATTTGTCTCAGGCTAGTTTCAGAGCTCTTTTGGTAATCAAAGGTGTTTCCTTTCCTAAGAGACGTTTCCCTGAAGGGCAGTATGTTCCTCTAATTATTTTCCACTGAATGCAGCTAACTAGATGACGGTTTTTCAGCGAGAAAGACAGATGAGATGAGTCCTACCTTCGGGGCCCTGACCCACTGCAAATGAATCAGCAATGGACAAATCAATGCTATTAAAATAATTTGAATTTCCAGTCTTAATAGCTCTTGAAGGTGAGAGAGAAGAGCTGCATAAACTTAGAAAGAACATTTCTACTTGAAATTACGAAGAGGCAAAAATGACATATTTCATGTAAGGCACTTGTTCTCGTGGAGTTGCTCATTTCCTGTACCTTCCTAACAAAAATATTTCAAGCTCCAATCTCTCCTCAGCACTAAATGATAAGCTTGACAGTAGATATACTGTTATTTTGCACGAGTAGATGCTGCATTCATTTATAAGGCTTTAAAATAATTCTGTTTAGCAGCTTGATCTAAGATGAAAGCATGTTCCCATTACTTATTCCTAGTCAACAAATACAAGGTATATAATTTACACAAAGAGAGCAACATCTGGCACAATCCTAGCTGCTGGGAATAGTGGAAACTGCACAAGGTATCCCCATTATCCTATCAGCCTAATTTTGCTAAGCTCATTTTAATGAAGCGCAGAAATGTGACTGCCTATTCAGACTCTCATCCTGGGAACATATTGTAATTAACTGCCTGAGCAGCTGTACAGCGGTAGGAGAAGGCTTTAAATTATGTGACTGTGTTGATATTACTTGTGTTAAAATGATTTTGGAGATTGGAAAGGAAGATCTGATTGCCTTTTATGGCAGTGTCTAAAGCCTAAATGAGTTCTGACACCTGAAGGAAGAAGAAATAACCTGCAGATTCATGTCAGCAGTCTGTAAAATGCATTTGGAAGCTTGATCACTGTGACCTAACTTTAACAATTATTTCAGCCCCTCCAGTTATTGTCACATATTTGATTCTCAAATGTTGTTTAATTGATACTGTGAATGTTAGCATAAACTCGATGTCAAAGGAACAGCTATTCACTGTGAAAGCCGATATCTTTATTATCACAAGGAGCGAAGGAACCACCAATGACTTTTGCCATGAGTAAACAGCAATAGTTCATTGAAAACCTGCGAAAAAAAATGAACTTGGAGAAAATATTACAACACTTCATTAAATGAGAGCAAATGGAGTTAGTATGGCAGACAGCTACAGTCTGTAAGGCAAGGATGGGGCAGGCCTTGAATAATACATTTAAGGTGTTAACAGCAATGGTTAAAATACTGTCTTCTGTAGGATGACATAGTAGTTCTGCAAAGCTGAAAGATAGCTGCAAAGCTACCTTTGTTTCTATAAAGTGGACTAAGACATTAAGACAAATTATAGTACAAAGTCCATCATGGTGAATTATCATTAAATGCACTGTGAGCCTAAAGGCTACTCAAAGACTTCTGCACTTCGAGTCCTGTTCAAATCACTTATGTCAATAAAATGAGATTTGAACAGAGGAAGCCTTCCAGGTTACACTCCAACCAACTGACAGTCCACACTACTGAAATTTGACTGCAAAACAGTGACAGCAAATCACCGTGTAAAAACAAGACCTAGCAAGAAAATGTATCCTAGATTTTACAGTATGTTTCTGATCTCAGAGTCCTAATCTCCACCAGTTGCCAGACTTCAGCAGTCTGCACCACTCTTCTAACAAAGCCCTCAGGAATGTATGTTAAGTTTTGAACGTGGGCTTCAATTTAGTTTTGTGGGAAAGCTTTATGTGTTCAGGATCAGGCTTCCCCTAGGATGATGTCATGGTTTAACCCCAGCTGGCAACTAAGCACCACACAGCTGCTCACTCACTCCACCCTGGTGGGATGGGGGAGAGAACTGGAAGGGTAAAAGTGAGAGAACTCATGAGTTCAGATAAAGAGAGTTTAATAGGTAAAACAAAAGCCGCACATGCAACCAAAGCAAAGCAAGGAATTAATCATTACTTCCCATGGGCAGGCAGGTGTTCAGCCATCTCCAGGAAAGCAGAGCTCCATCACACATAACGGTTACTTAGAAAGACAAACACCATCACTCTGAATGTTCACCCCCTTTCTTCTTCTTGCCCCAGCTTTATATGCTGAGTGTGACATCATATGGTTTGGATACCCCTTTGGTCAGTTGGGGTCAGCTGTCCTGGCTGTGTCCCCTCCCAACTTCTTGCGCACCCCCAGCCCACTCGCTGGTGGGGTGGGGTGAGAAGCAGAAAAGGCCTTGACCCTGTGTAAGCCCTGCTCAGCAGGAACGAAAAGGTCCCTGTGTTATCAACACTGTTTCCAGCACAAATCCAAAACGTAGCCCCATACTAGAAAATTAACTCTATCGCAGGCAAAACCAGCACAGAGGGGATGGGACATACTCCTTCATGTTACTGGAGACATGTGGTTTGCTCACACGTTTGGCCTGCAGAGAGGGTGAGTTGAGGGTGTCAGGAACATGCTTTCCAGTGCGTGATCAAGGGGAAGCTGTGGGAGCTCCAGGAAAGAGTATGGGAGAGAGCAATCCAGTTAAACATCTCATCTGCCTTTAAGAACCTCTACAGCTGTAAGCCTGCATCCATCTGGAGGCCTAATCCAGTGCAAAGGCTGCCAAGAGGACGTGTGTCTTTGATCCTGGAGCAGAAGCAAGCAAGTCTGTTGCTTAGTAAGGCCTGTGATCTCATGAACTTTTTTTGTTTGCTTCCATCTGTAAAAACAAGCCATTCTTGCAGCTCACATTTACGTATGGCCTTCATAACCACATATCTTGGCTAGATATGATTTCTTTCCATAACTGCTTGTTTGCAAAAATCACTTGATGCGTCTTGTTTAAGAACATAAGGTCTCCTGTGAAGAAAACATTTCTCACAAGCTAGTTGTGTATTGTTCAACGCAGAAGCTTCTGGGCCTTATTAGTGTTATTATTTGTATTTCAGAGAGCACCTCAGAGATTTGAGAACAGTTGTTCTTTGGCTGGAAGAATGGGTTTCCCTATGAAGAGTTGCTTCAGGGACGTTAAAATCGAAAGTGGAAATGCCACAGCACAAAGCACACAAAGTGGCATTCTGACATGATTATGAGGGAATATAAATTACAGCCACATTAGTACTAAGTACTAAATATCAACATAAATATTTGCCTATTCCAGCTGCAGATTCTAATAGAGATTTAGACACATAAGTGCCTAATAGTGGCAAAGCATTTGTTCTAAGAATATGGATTTTCATATTTGTGCTGTTATGAGCAGTATTAATTCTTCATTTGAAGTACATTTGTCTTCATTATTCAGAGTATCCCTTTTCATTAGCACTGGAAATTCAGTCAGAAACATGCTATATTCATTCCACTGATTATGAGCTAAACTACCCTCTTGGGTGAGAAATGCAAAATACATTTTTTGTGCTTTAATTAGACCTCTAGCAAATCTTTGGCAAATGGCAATTTCAAGCAGAAGATGAGAGAGCTATTTCCTTTAGTCTCTTGCTACCACGATAGCAGGATGACAGAAGGAGCTAAGAGTTAATAGGAAACATTAACCAAAATTTGCCCTTGTAGCAGCTAGCAGTTCAGCTGCTGTTTCATATTTCTTCCATGACATCATACGCACTTCCAGACTTTCACATTTGTCCATGGCCTTCAGGGAGTGCACACCATGGTAATAAGATGAACTGCTTTTAAAAGATTGTGCTAATACCATCAGGGCTGACACAGCACGGATGCCAGTGGAGGTAAGGGAGAGTGCTGAACTCTTCCCCTCTGTTCCTCTCACAGGGAGGATGAAAAATGTACACTGTGATGCTGCCAGCATTGCAAGTGTCTCCAGCTGCCCACAACCAGCAACCAGGATCAAAGGCTGGAGAGTGCCAGGGCCCCAACATCCACAGTGCCCAAGGTTTGAGTGCTGTGGTGGAGGAACAGCAATGGGGTCTACTGGGGCCGGGGGAAGAAGGGGTGATGAAATCGCTCCCTTGCTTTTTCCCAGGAAACCTAGGTCTGACCATCAGCTCAAAAATGCAGTTGTGCTCTCCAGGGATACAGGTACACTGACAGATTATTTGGCTGCATCGGACCACCCCAGTGGTCCTTTGTGGACTGGCTGGCCATTGATGGGTTAGAGAAACACCCAGCTTAGCCACAATATTCTTTGTCCTAAAAAAGGACACTAGCTCATGGGAAAAGCAGTGACTAAGGCATCACTGAGGTATAAACTCCTTCCCAGGCCTGCCCTTTGCCTGCCCGCTGACTCGGGATGAGTCACTGTCATTTATCCTCTTTCATTTAGATGCTATATCCATTCAGTGCTAATCTTTTAGGGCAAAAGCACCTTCTTAAACAGGTTTGTCTAACACCAAAGATGACTGAGTTCCCTGAGTGCAACTGCAGTGAACAAATAGTATGAAGGAGGCCAGATGGCTGCAGAGTGTAAAAGGCTTGTGCGCTGCATTTTTTGGCCTTTCCAAATAGTATAAACTTACAAATACCAAAAGGAAACAACCCAAAGGCAAAGGAGGAAGGCATGAGGAGGCGGAGAAAGGAAGGGAAACTATGTACTAACAGTGTATGATAAAACACTTGGCAATTCGTCATCTGGCTTCTTTGAGATAAAAAGGCAATATAATGATATCAAGAGCAATTATGTCCCAGTCTATGAAATATCTTGGGCTATGCTCTAGCCTTCATTTTTCAGCTTATGAAGCATCTTGGGCTATGCTCAAGTCTTCATTTTTGATTCTATATATTTGGCATTTTGTATGTTTTGTCTCTTCTGCGAATAATGGATTCTATCATCATTATTAGTTATTATTTTCACTGTGGTATCTATTGTACGCTTGAAGGTATGAGATATGGCTGAAAAGTGACTGGACTGCAGTTGAATATATTGGGTTTCAAGGAGTTTCCTTCACGTGCCTAATAAAGACATAATTGGAATAAGAGGGCTGAAACTTTAAAAAAAAATAACAACAAAGTTTAAAACAACAGCTGCAGAAATTTCTGCCAGAACCAAGAGAAATAGATGATAAATAGATGATAACTCTCTCTCTGGACATTTCGGGCCAATCTGAGTGTATTTCCCAACAACCCAGTGGCCTTGATGACATTCAACATAGCAGGGCAGTGTATTGCTATCTTGGTGTGGGTTGCAGCAAAGGTCAGGCCAACAGGGATCTTTTCTGGGCTTAAAAATAAAACATACACAGCAGGAGAAGTGCCAGGCCTGGAGAGCTGGGAGTCTAAGAAAGCTGTTGTAAAAATGTAGGCCTCTTTTAGGGATAAGGGTGAGGAAAAATACACGCCATGTAGCAATAAGGAAAGCATTCTGTTCATAGGGGAGAGCATGACGAATAACATGAAGAAGTAACAGAAGAAAATAGATCTTGCCTTAAAAAAAAAGCAAACGCTGCCTGTAGGGTATTAATTTATTTGGACAGTACCTCTGTAACCAGTCCTCCTCCTGGATTTAAACACTCTGCAAACAGGGCAAAGGGGAGCTCTCTGCCGTGCAGAGCTCACAGGGTAAATGTGAGATGAGAGGCAACGGGCGAGGAAAATGCAAGGAAACCAGCGCACACTGTTGGTCAAAGTGGTAAGGCCAGTGGTTTCAGGAGAGGAAGGGCCTAAGACCGGCTCACACAGCAAACAGGTATTTTAGGGAGGGATTTCAGAGGAGAATCATAACAGAGTAGTTTCAGAGCTGATGTGGGGTTTTCCTCCCTAATGTAAGGGGAAACTTCAGAGGAGGCACAGAGGAGCTCTCGTGAAAGCACAAAGCAAGCAACCAAGCTGATGTGAAGGCCCAGCTGAGGACAGGAAGATGAGGAAGGCGAGGAAAAGGGCAAAAAATGTAGGCAATGAAATATTTTCAACTAGTTTTTCCTGGATATACTGTAGGCCAGTGAAGAGCATAAGCAGTTGGAAGAGATAATGGGTGTCATGAACAGCGGTGTTTTGAATGGGCAGGAGAGAGGAAAGGGAGAATGAACACATTATGATGAAAAGGCAGGTAAATGATGTCACCACAGTGTCGAAGCCAAGAGGGCAGAATCAGGGCCAGATTCAGGGCTGTGGTGAGACTACACACGCACAAAAGAGGCACAAGAGACAGGCTGAGATGCTAGGTAAGAAACTGATTGCGGTGCAGTCTTTGTGTACTGCTCAGCACAGGATTTATTCTCAAAACAGCTGACAGGATAGATTTGCTCTTTTTGATGTTTTTGTACTATATGCTTCAGGAGTCCTGCAGCCAGTGAGCTGATCCAGCCTCTGCCAGCCATAGGTGGGCCATTGGGTCATCACAGCAAGCAAATGCAGCTCTATTGATTTAAAGATGTATGAGTCTCCTGCTAGAAAATCATTGTATTCAATGGTTTCTTCATTGCATTTAATCATGGGAGTAGGTTTTCCATTATATTCAAATGACATTTTTTTCCTTTTCTAGGAGACAGATGTAAAAGCACATAACAAATGCATGGGAAGAGGCATTTTTAAACCAGGCTGCACAATGGAAGCAAACTTTAATGACAAGAAAGGTCAGTCTGGCAGGTCCTTTTCACACATAGTTGTGCATGCAGAACTTCCTAACTGTTAAATTGCTACTACAGTGGTCAGGACCAAATGAAACCTACCTTTGCTCTCCCCTTCAACAATGCTTATTAACCCAGACAGAAACCTCACCTGCTTTTCTCAGAATAGAGTTATGTTGTTGTTTCTCTGTTCTTCCGGGCTCATAAATCTTGAACTCCTAGTTGTGCCCCTGGAGAGATGGAGTGCATGTCCTTGCAGTATGGTGTCTGGGGAGACAAGAGACAGAGACTCAAAATCCCTTGCATCAGGGAAGGTTAAATTTCTGCTTTCTAGGTACTGACTTCTTCGCTGTCATGTGTTTGAACATCTGCAGTGTCAGCCGATGAGCGTATACATGGCAGAGGGCTCCTGCAACTATAGCACCACAGGCCAGAAGCTCTCCAGGCTCTTGGATGGAATTAGACCTTGGTGCCTAAATCTGAATGTCAAGGAATCTTGAAGATGACATGGGCACCTACCTGATCTGAAGGGGTGACAGCAGAGATGTGCAATGTTTGCATTTATATAGATAGGGAACTTTGGGGCTGACCAAAGAGACATATAGACAATGGACAATAAGGAGAATATCCAGACAATTGCTATTTTAAAGCAGTGGTCTGAGCTGTTCGTATCCAAATTCTGCAGAACATTAGCCTAATTCAGTCTTAAATGGCTTTAATCTTGCCTTCACTGCAATTACATGGTATTGAATTGTGTCCTGCACTTACTTCTGCAGTAAGTTGTTCAGGGACACCTATGTCTTAGGATGGTATCAAAACACATTTATCATTCCCCTGTATTTCCATTAGCTTTGTGACTGTGACTTCCTAACCTGATATACTGCTTCCATTAGCCCTGACACAGACAGTTGATCTGACAGAGGGCCCTTGCCTATCTTCTTCAATATTTTTTTACATTTCTAGATCTTGTACTTATTCTAAGTTTAGAAGATAGCTATTTGAATCAGTTCTTTCTTAGCCTATTGTTATTGTTTTTTATATTTAGGTCTCAGTGTAATCGTGGCAAAGAACCTCAGTCTTGATCAAATCTGTTTCATTTTCTCCCTTTGGTCCTCCAAAACGGTAATTGGATTGTTGTATAAGTTTAGTGAAAATAGCATTTTCCATTTTCTAGCATCAAAGGTCTTCACAAGTATTTATTGATTGCCATCTCTTATGAATCCTTTTTGAAGCAGGTAAAGTCTGTTACATCTCTTTAACCAATGGATAAACAAGCCTTGAGGTTCTTCACAGAGCTTGAATGACAACCTAGCATTGATATTTTTATTAAATTCCTTATTTCACATCAAATTCTGATAAGAAACTTAATCCCTCCCTCAAAAGCCCAGGTCTGGGCTCCACAGCCCATGAGTTTTACTACCACTCAGTGTTAGTTCAGCACATTGCAGTGGAGTACAGACACCACAGAAGCTGGGGCAGAGTACCATGGTCTTCCTCTGATCTGCCCATGCTGTCATGGAGGTGTCAGCAAACTGCTGCTGGGAAGGTTTCCTGGACCCTGTCGGTACTCAAGTTGTGCCTGGGACAATCTGCAGAAGGTGGGACAGGCCAGAAAATGTACAAGAAAGCCTTCAACCAAAATAAGTCGAGGCAGTCACATCCCTCTGCACTCCCCTGTAGTGAGGGACCAAGGAGCTGAGATCCCACCTCTTCATTTGATCACACTCACCTCCTCTGATTTAATAATTTCAATACACCACATGCTTGTTCAGGAACTTTCAAAGTGCAGTGAAATTTGTTGGCCTTTACACAACTGAAATACTTTTTCAGAATGGTTTGAAATGCTTTCTCTTGACCCATTTTGGCACCAAACTGTGTTTCCCTACAAGGCATGCAGCACTGAAAGGGAACCCACCAGGAACCCCATTCTCTGGATGGAGGCACATACCCAGCATGGATGTATTCTGGTATCATTTTTCCATGTGAAACAAATTAAGTTTTTTCAGTTTCCTCCAATAAAATAAACAGCTGGGTTGTCCCTTTCTCTTCCTGCTTCAGTTTGTATTTCTTTTTCTCAGGCATGGGAAACGTGAATTCCCATGCTATTCCAGATGAAGTCTCATGTCAGTCTTGTATTTGCTTATGCCCTTAAACGCATCTTGCCTGGTATTCCTAATCTTGGAAGTACATTTGAATGGATAGTCAGGTATGTCTCCTTTATTTTATATCATGATCTCCCACGCTGCAGCCAAAATTCCTGTTCTTGAGGCCCGGGTGACTTGCATTTCATTCTGACATGTTTTAGGCCGCCTCCACCCTATGGTCATCTAACCCTTCTTCAATCATATCCCTAGTCTGCTCTGAGATGAAAGTGCTGCTTAGTTTTTCTCATAAGAAATTTTCCTAATTTTACCCCTGCTTTTTCTGCAGAGGTTGTTAATGCATGTTTTTAAATATTAGTTTCCAAAGCCAGAGACCTTTTTTCCCCTGTGATAGTTTAACCCTCATCATAACCTATTGTAAATTTTCTTTTTCAATTTCATCCCTGCTCAGTTCACACTTCTTCACTTATATCCAGTTCATTCATTTTAAGTAATAATATCTTACATATCAAGAGAAAAATGCATTTGTTGACTAATTTAGAGAACCTTATCTTACCAAAAAAGACTTCAGCTTATTCTGGGGAACCTGTTTTTGACAAAGTCTTGCAGCATATTAATTAATTTCTCTGTACATCTATATCTTCCTTAAAAATTTATTCCAAAGTCTTAGATATAACTGGCATCAAAGTAACTGGGCTTTAATTAGACAGTTGGGGATTTTTTCCCACCTACTTTGATAAATCTACTCCGGTCATCTGATTTGACAAGATCTCTGATGAGATCAAGAGGTATGCAGAGAAACTGTGAGGAGGAAAAGTACTTATCACGATACCACAGGTCAGCTATTTTTCATTAGTCCACTGAAATCCACAGGGCTGATGAACATGGGCTTGTGAATTCAGAGTCAGATATTACAGCCCTGTCCTTAAAGCCACCTTTTTCACAAGATTTGGCACTTCAGGCCAGGGTGATTTAAGAGCCTGCCATCCCCAAATGTCCCTGCCAGATTACTGATTAGGTGTGGTGCTGATTTCACTATTGCCAGTAAATGTAAACCACTATCAATCTCAGATGACTTTAAAACTTCAAGCTGTAAACTGTGCAGGCTGATGACCCAGATTCACAATCGTCTCTGATTTAGCTGCAACAGTTGAAGAGTTTATCTTCCAGGCTGGTGACCTCTTCAGCCACTGCAGGTAAATCCAATGTGAATCAGAGTCTGAATTGCCCTTGTTTTCCCAGTTATCCAGCTACCAATGCACAAAGAGTCATGAGAGTCACGCTGCAAATCTCTGCCCTCTCCTCCAGAGGTCAAAGTCTTATCAGAAAATATATGATTCAAAATACTGTGAGTAGACTTCAGCTATTCCGATTGTCTCATCAGGCAGTGACAATATATTATGTGGTGGTGCAGCTGCCCCCTGGCCACTCTCAGATTTCAGGACAAGCCATGCACGTTTTGGCAAAAACTCCCATTGTGCTGTTATCTTAGTCACAAGTGCAGTGACTGGAGTGCCAGGCACTCTCTGGGCCATCTGCTGCCTGAAGGGTACACCAGGACCACCCTGAGATAGCAGGATAAACCATGCATTCTTTGACAAAATCTCCCGCTGTGCTGTTATCTTGGTTGCGAGTGCAGAGCCTCGGGCCCAGCTGCGTGCCAGAACGACGCAGCGCCAGTTGAGGCCAGAATGCGAAATACTCACCAAAGCCAATCATCTCGAGATTCTATAGTGATCCAAAAGTGCGACCTTGTGAGCTCTCCAGGACCACAGCAGGCTGTGTGACACAGTGTCTCCCGCTGGGCTGGGAAGTCTCGCAGGGCAGATTTCGCGAGGGTTGAAGGATAGACCATCGACGATTTTGCGAGGGCGCAAAGGCCTGACTTCTCACGGTTCACTGACCATCTCTTGATGAATGTCGGCACACCGCAGCGAGTAATTCATGAAACTCACGAAAAGGGAAATTTTAATCACTGGTTAACCTCTGTGCGTGCGCGTCTGTACGTGCACAGTTTGATTTAAACTCTTATCTGCCTGTCTGTGTGTATGTGTGCAATTTGATTTAGAGCTGTCCGTCGGTCTGTCTGCATATGTGTGGGATTGGATTTAAACCTCATCTGTGCGTATAACCCTGCTGTAAGTTTCAGGTGACCCATGCCATTCTCGGATCTTTAACTAAGTTGCTATTTTGATTGTAACAAATTTCATTGGACCACTCTGTTAAATTGGCTGATGCTTAAGAATTATACGACCAAATTTTGTGATCTATCTCAAAACTATTAGTAAATCCTAAATTGCTGCTAGACCAGAACAGTGTAAAAAAAACTTACTGTGTGACAATTATTATTAATATTAATAAAAATTTAATCAGATTATTGTATTCCAAGGCCTAGGAAAGAAATACGCCAGGAAATAGATCCCTACTGCTCATATTCTAGGGAAGATTCTGACTATTTATTGTTGCAGTTCATGTTTCGGTTGGCAGCTACAGCAATGACAGGCTGAGAGATGCGAGAGCTGTTGCTCTACAATTAGACTGCGCCTTGCAGAATAAGTCTTGGTAGGAGCAGAGAGCTTTGTGCCTGCTGCTGAGTGATGGGATTAGCTCACATCTGAGCACAGAAACGATCCTGACATGCAGGAGGCTTTTGAAAATTATTTGGGTCTATTGCAGTAGCTGAGATTTGAAAAGGCAGATGCCACAGGGTACCCGACAGGCACAGAGTAAAGGATCTGGTGGGACATGCTGGCTGTCTACGATGACAAATAAATGCTCCTGGACCTTGAAGTCAAGTGTTACACATCAGCCCACACCCATGCTAGTAAACCAAACAAGGTTGGCACACAAACCACTTTGGGGAATGATCCCTGGACAATGCCAGCTGCTGAACTGTATCCAGGGACTGCTGGGGACTGCTCAAGTTGGAACAGGACAAATTCTTGACAGGGAATGGTCTGGGGATTAACCAGCACAACAGCCACATTCCTGTGCCAAGGAGTAGGATGGAAATTACAGAGGCAGCCTTGGTATGCAAATAGATGTAGAACTAGTACTTCACAGGTAGGGCAGGAATGGTGACGGAAAGGTCTGTGGTAGGGCTTGTTAGCAACCAACACTCATGATTTGGTTAAGAAAGTCACCAATAGGGCTGGCTACTCTATGCACATGAATCAGAGCACCTGGTCCATCATATAATAGAGAAGTCATGGCACAGAGAAAACTAGAAAGCATGGATTGGCAATGTGCTTTGCTCCCTTCTCAGTGCTGGCACATCCAGGCTGGATGGGGCAAACCCACAGCTCCTGATGCTGGTTTTAGGGCACTGGCTCATGCTTACTGACTGCAGAGGACCAGGCAAATTCATTGCCCTTGGAGCCTGAGGTTTGCAAAATATGTCCTGTATGGGTCTATACATCCTCATTGACCCACTCCGCTGGGATGCAGCAAAGTCTTTGGGGTGCATCTCCCATATTCATGTGTATGGGGAAATACGTACTGCATTTTGCCTGAATTTCTCTCAAAACATGTTGTTTATCCACTGAGCTATCTCACCTCTGTATTAGTTTGGTCTGTTTAATAAATTCCTCCTGAGAAAAACAAAAGGCAATGTTTCATTGTTCATGTGTCATATGTGACTTTCAAAAATGATCTTTCAGGCAACGGTTTTTAATTTGACCTGATTAAAGAAGCCTTTAAATAGGAGTCAACAGGACCTCTGCCATGCACAGTCCTTGTAAACCCAAGAGCAAGTTCTATGAAAGAAGAAAGAACAAAAAGGGGAATCACCTACATGATTCTCCAGTGGAAGTGGATTTTTAAAAAAGGCCAAAATAGGTGCATTTATACATGCAAAAAAAGTATGCACGCAGATATATGGCAAATATTTTCATCTGGCTGACAGTAAAAATAAATAATTTCACCTTTCAAGTGACAAATGACTTCTTATTTGGCAGAGTTGATTAAATCTGTTTTGTGGCTAGGAAAAAAATGTGCTGCAGTTCACTGATACAGAAACAATTATAGTAGATTTGTTTTGCTGATGCAATTCCAGACATGAACTAATTATCCCTTTATGAAATCACATCTGTAAAAGAATAATTGATTTGAATGAGTACAATAGTTGTACATGAGTGAGTACAGCACCTGTTTTACCTCCACAGTACTTTTTTATAGTCTTTAAAAAAATTCTTAATAGTGGCTGGTTTACTATTTTCTTGTTTTTATTTTATACATATGTATGCATTGACGTGTACATTTCCCTCGTGGGTATATATTTAGACATAAAAATGTTGGGCTTCATTAAAACAACAAATTAGCTTGGAGCACTGCGGAGGCACCCCAGTTTACTTAAATGACACAATGATTACTAAACTTTCTGTTGAATTGTGTTGCTTCCAGAGGCTGTCCAAAGACTTCATACAACATAAAGCTACTCTTATTTTTTTTTCATATCAAGTGACGTAGTAGAAATGTCTCATTTCTTCTGCCTAATGGATGTTCTGCCTAGAGAGTAGGATTCCGTACAACGGCACATTTCCTGCTGATCCTTGCAAATGCTTTGACATGCAGAAACAGGATATATACTGGCATCCAAAAGTCTGAGATAAAGTAGAATAAGGCCATATGAGGGCCACAAGTCCAACAGAAGAATTTCAAGGTATGACATGAGAAATATAGCTAAAGGAATTTACAGCATATGGTGTGGAGAACAAACACCTGACAGATATGGCGATAAACAATATTTAGAGAATGTGTTAAAATAATGTCAGTAAGAGTAGAAATTCAAGTACGCTATTTGGAAGTGATTGGTGACATATAGTTGTCAGGTGAAGTAGCCAGTGGAATAATTTATATAGGGCAGTACTAACTTGGAACAACTGAGGAAGAAGGCCATTGGTACTTGCCCATCAGGAGTGACTGAGAGTCTCCCCTGCTGCATCTGTGAGAAAAGCAAAGGCGTTATTAGGACATATGAGGTGAGATTTTTTCCAGTATATACAGCAAAATACAAATGTCACTGTATCTCACAGAACCTTAGTGTCCTTATTCCTGAAGAAACCTCACCTGCTAAACTCTGAGCCAGTGAGGTCCCACACTCAAGAACCCAAACCAGGCACGGTGAAGAAATGTAATGCGGCTGGGCTGCTGCGTAGCAGGACACTGGGCACACAGGGCTTGCTCAAGCTGTCATGAGAAAAGGAGGAAAGATTTTATTAAGAATTACTTCCTTCCCTCCATGTTTTCAGTTCCAGAGAGGCAGAACTAGGTTAATGCAGGGCAAATAAACTGGGCGTAAATACATTTAGACAGCAGCCAGGAGAAAGTTTCTAACTCTCTGCGTACTGAAAGCCTGGGTCACAGACAGTAAACATCCATAAGAACAGAGCAGTTTTGAAGTACCACTTTCTCCAAGCTCAAGATTGGTGCGTCCCTGTGAGGAAGTCAAGCAAAGGAGCCAGGAGACCTGCATGGATGAGCAAAGAGCTTCTAGAGAAACTCGAATGGAAGAAGGAGATTCACAGTATGTGGAAAAAGGGACTGGCCACTTGGGAGGAATACAGGAATGTTGCCAGGGTGTGCAGAGATGCGCCGAGGAAGGCCAAGGCCCACTCAGAATTAAATCTGGCAAGGGATATCAAGGATAACAAGAAGGGCTTCTTCAAATACATCAGCAGTAAAACAAAAACTGGGGAAAGTGTAGGCCCACTGCTGAATGAGTAGCGTGCCCTGGTGACACAAGATGCAGAGAAGGCAGAATTACTGAATGCCCTCTTTGCTCCATCCTTTACTGCTAAGGCTGGCCCTCAGGCATCTCAGCCCCCAGGGGTGAGAGAAAATCTGGAGAAAGGAAGACTTCCCCTTGGTTGAGGAGGATTGCATTACAGATCACTTAGGCACACTGGATCCTCACAAATCCATGGGCCCTGATGGGATGTTCCCATGAGTGTTGAGGGAGCTGGTGGATGCCATGGAGGACAGGAGAGGTGCCCAAGGACTGGAGGAAAGCAAATGTCACTGCAATCTTCAAAAAGGGCAAGTACAGAGGACACAGGGAACTATAGGCCAGTCATCCTCACCTCCATCCCTGGAAAGGTGATAAAGCAGTTCATCCTGGAGGTCATCTCCAGGCATGCAGAAAAAAAGAAAGTTTTCAGAAGCAGTCAACATGGATTCACCAAGGGGCGATCATGCTTAACCAGCCTGATAGCCTTCTATGATGGCGTGACTGGCTGGGTCGATGAAGGGAGAGCAGTGGATGTTGTCTGTCTTGACTTCAGCAAGGCATTCAACTCTGTCTCCCATAACATCCTCACAGGCAAGCTAAGGAAGTGTGGGTTGGATGAGTGGACAGTGAGGTGGACAGAGAACTGGCTGAATGGCAGAGCTTAAAGGGTTGTGATGAATGGAGCAGAGTCTGGTTGGAGGCCTGTCACTAGTGGTGTTCCCCAGGGGTCTGTGCTGGGTCCAGTCCTGTTCAACATATTCATCAATGACATGGATGATGGGACAGAGTGTAACTTCAGCAAGTTTGCAGATGACACCAAGCTGGGAGGAGCGGCTAATACACCAGCAGGCTGTGCTGCCATCCAGCGAGACCTGGACAGGCTGGAGAGCTGGGCTGAGGGGAAAGTAATGAAAATCAACAAGAGCAAGTGAAAGGTCCTGCACCTGCGGAGGAACAACCCCAGGCACTGGTACAGTCTGGGGGATGAACTACTGGAAAGCAGCTCTTTTGAGAAGGACCTGGGAGTGCTGGTGGGCAGCAGGTTGACCATGAGTCAGCAATGTGCCCTTGTGGCCAAGAAGGCCAACGGCATCCTGGGATGCATTAAAAGCAGTGTGGCCAGCAGATTGAGAGAGGTTATCCTCCCCCTCTACTCTGCCCTAGTGAGACCACATCTGGAGTGCTGTGTCCAGTTTTGACTCCGCAGTTTAAGAAAGTCAGGGAACTACAGGAGAGAGTCCAGCAGAGAGCTATGATCAGGGGACTGGAGCATCTCCCTTGTGAGGAAAGGCTGAGAGACCTGGGTTTGTTTAGCCTGGAGAAGAGAAGACTGAGGGGGGATTTCATCAATGCTTATGAACATCTGAAGGGTGGGTGTCAAGAGGATGGGGCCAGACACTTCTCAGTGGTGCCCAATGCCAGGCCAAGGGTCAATGGGCACAAGCTGGAACACAGGAAGTGCCACCTGAGTATGAGAAAAAACCTTCCCTGTGCAGGTGCCAGAGCAGTGGCACAGGCTGCCCAGGGAGGCTGTGGAGTCCCTTCCCTGGAGACATTTAAACCCCGCCTGGAAGCGTTCCTGTGCCCCCTGCTCTGGGTGTGCCTGCTCAAGCAGGGGGGTTGGACGAGATGATCTCCAGAGGTCCCTTCCAACCCCTGCCATTCTGTGATTCTGTGAGACAGATCCTGATCATCAGATCACAGGGATAAGAAACTGTGTGTACCTGTAATAGCAGGAGGCAGAATCTGATGATCCTTTCAGTCTAGTATTCTAGGTACAGTAAAATAGCACAGCTTGATCTTCCAAGGTGCCAAAGAACAGTGACCTATGACTCAGGAAATTGTCTTTATTTGTGACTGACCCAAAAAAATACACAGGAATTAAGCATCTATTTAACTATTTGACTGAATTAGAGTTTTAACAAGCACTGCAGGCTAATGTATTTAGTTAACAAGAACTAATTTTCACAATGCAACATTGCATTGTTAATAGGAAAAAAGTCATCATAAAGGGAACTGAAAATACAGCATAAAAGAAACTGAATTTAAGATTAAAATAATAGCATAAATGCAGCAGTACTAATTTTATTGTTCACAACAGAAAGTTAGTGCTGGTTTCTCTTAACTAACAGAAAAACAAGCTTTATATAGTCCAAATGTGAAATTTAAAAATGGGCAGAGTTTACCATGTTCAGTGTGTTTATTCTGGTTGAAAGTTGCATTGATTTTGTGTTATCTGCTACTTTCAAGTGTATGCTATTAAAAATGTATGCCATTTTCATGCTGTTGAAATGCTGTGTTATTAACACAGAGGAAGGAGGCTTTGACCTGTACCTTAATACCAGCCTTTTAAAGGTCCATGAATATCTACTTGCCAATGATTTTGGTGGGACTAGAAACAAAGGTGCCTTCTATCAGAAATAGCTTCCCAAAACAGCAAAAAAAAAAGAAAGAAGAAAAGGGAAAAGTTGGTTGTAATTAAATAGGAAGGTCATTCTTTCCATTTTCAAAGCACAGATTCAAGTAACCTAAGAGTTATTAATGGATCCAGCGTGCTGATGATCAAAAGAGAAGCTTGAAAGAAGTAAAGATTTTCAATACCATGCTGTTTTCACGGCTGCAGGCCTACAGCCATCATAGTTATTTCTTATGAGAAAGTGCAAAGCCAGGTTAAACCAATGAATTTTTTATGGAGAATGTGCTTTCAGTTTTGGAGATATAATGAAAACCAGTTTGCATTTGGCATTACTTGATAGGTGGGAGCAGAGACCTTGGTTAGGTTTAATTATTGGAACTATTTAGATACTTTATGATGAAGTCATTTAAGTCAGTTCTAAACAGCTACATGCCAATGATCTTCAACACTTCATTTCCATGATTTACTTGAAAAATTGGATCTATAACTGCCCCACAGCATTGTGTTGTCTATTGGATGTACTGGGTTGAAAATGTACATTCTCTTAACGCTGCCATTTTTCAGCAGAAAAGCCCTGGAAGAGATTAGACAGAGATTGAAAGCATTGCCAGAAACTTCATGTTTTGACAGCAAATGAAGCAAATGAAAGGAACAAAACGAAAGAAGCAAATGAAAACTCGGTCGCTGAGGAGACCTGCACTGGTGCCAACACGACTGGCAGAGAAGCGCTCTGGTGCAGTGCACAGGAGGATTTCCTGAACTGGAGGAAGATCAGGGGAGTGTAGAGACCCAACAGGAGCCCGCAGCTCATGTGGCAGCAGCTGACAAGACCTGTGCAGTGCTAGGAGCAATGGTGGCCAAGCGCCAACATGTATAAAAGAAAACCTTGGGGAGCACCGTGAACAGTGCAAGCAAACAGGGCAAGGTGTGGCACTTTGGATGGGATTTTGCCTGGAAGATGTGCACAGGAAGGATGCTGTAACTCTGCCACCTTGGCCAGGGTGTAATGGTATCTACCACTGAGCTAAAAGGGCTCATTGAAAGAGCTTCAAACTAGATTTGAAGCGGGGGAAGGGATAACACCAGTCTCCGTAGAGATAAGTCTGGAGGCAGCATGCCAATGTTTGAGGGATGGTAGGCTAGTGAGGTCCCTCAGGCTGCTCCAGACTGTACTGTGTACACTGGGCACATTTGACATGTCCCTGTACTAATGTCTGCAGCACCGTAGCCATCTCAGTGGGGGTGGGGGATGGAGATGCACACGGTAGTAAAGACATAAAGGGTCTCAATGCATTAGAAACCACAGAAGCACCTGAGAACAGTCCTATAGGATTTAGGGTTTCTTCTCCCCAAAAGGCGGCAGGATCAATACCCCAACTGAAACGCACCTACACCAATGTACTCAGCATGGCCAACAAAGAGGAGGACCTGGAAGCCACTGTGCAGCTGGAAAGACGATATCGTTACCATCATGGAAACATGGTGGGATGGCTTGCACAACTGGAGCGCTGCAATAGATGGCTACAAGCTCTTCAGAAGGGATAGGCAAGGAAAGGCAGTGGGGTAGCTCTGTACGTTAGTGAGTGTTTTGACCATCTGGAGCATAGTAATGGTGATGATAGGGTTGAGTGTTTATGGGTATCAGGGGAAAGGCCAACAAGGCAGATATCATGGTCAGAGTCTATTATAGACCACCCAACCAGGATGAAGAGGCAGATGAAATATTCTGTAAGCAGCTGGGAGAAGTCTCACAATTGCTAGCCCTTGTTCTTGTGGGCGACTTCAACTTGCCAGATGTCTGCTGGAAATACAACACAGCAGAGAGGAGACAGTCTAGGAGGTATGTGGAGTGTGTGGATGCAGGATGAAACATAGTGGCAAAGACTGCGAAAAAGGCTGAGGTACTTAATGCCTTCTTTGCCTCAGTCTTTAATGGTAGGACCAGTTATTCCCAGGGTATTCAGCTCCTTGAGCTGGAAGACAGGGACAGGGAGCAGAATGAAGCCCCCATAATGCAAGGGCGAATGGTTAGCAACATGTTACACCACTTAGACACACACAAGTCTATGGGGCCGGATGAGATTCACCCAAAGGTGAAGGAGCTGTCAGAAGTGCTCACCAAGTCACTTTCAATTCTTTATCAGCAGTCCTGGATAACAAGGGAGGTGCCAGTTGGCTGGAGGTTAGCAAATGTGATGCCCATCTACAATAAGGGCTTGAAGGAGGATCTGGGGAACTACGGCACTGACCTCAGTGCTGGGAAGGTTATGGAGTAGATGATCTTGAGTGCCATCATGTGGCACATACGGGACAACCAGGTAATCAGGCCCAGCCCACATAGGTTCATGAAAGGCAGGTCCTGCCTGACCAACCTGACCGGGTGACCCGCCTAGTGGATGAGGGAAAGGCTGTGGATGTTGTCTGCCTAGACTTTAGTAAAACCTTTGACACTGTTTCCCACAGCATTCTCCTGGAGAAACTGGCTGCTCATGGCTACAAAGGGTGTACTCTTCAGTGGGTAAAAAACTGGCTGGATGGCCGAGCCCAGAGAGTTGTGGTGAACAGAGCTAAATCCAGTTGGCGGCCAGTCATAAGTGGTGTTCTCCAGGGTTCAGTGCTGGGGCCGGTCCTGTTTAATGTCTTTATCAATGATCTGGATGAGGGGATTGAGTGGATGCTCAGAAAATTTGCAGATGGCATCAGGTTGGGTGGGAGTGTTGATCTGATTGGGTTGTAGGAAGGCTCTGCAGAGGGACCTGGGCAGGCTGGATCGATGGGCCCAGGCCAATTGTATGAGGTTCAACAAGGCCAAGTGCTGGGTCCTGCACTTGGGTCACAACAACCGCATGCAACACTACAGGCCTGGGGAGGAGTGGCTGGAGAGCTGCCCAGAGGAAAAGGACATGGGGGTGTTGGTTGACAGCCGGCTGAACATGAGCCAGCTGTGTGCTCAGGTGGCCAAGAAGGCCAACAGCATCCTGGCTTGTATCAGGAATAGTGTGGCCAGCAGGAGCAGGGCAGTGATCGTGCCCCTGTACTTGGCACTGGTGAGGCCACACCTTGAATACTGTGTGTAGTTTTGGGCCCCTCAGTACAGGAAAGACATGGAGTTGCTGGAGTGTGTCCAGAGAAGGGCAACAAAGCTGGTGAAGGGCCTGGAGAACAAGTCTTATGAGGAGCGGCTGAGGGAGCTGGGGTTGTTTAGCCTGGAGAAGAGGAGGCTGAGGGGAGACCTTATCACTCTCTACAACTACCTGAAAGGAGGCTGTAGCGAGGTGGGGGTTGGTCTCTTCTCCCAAGTAACAAGTGATAGGACAAGAGGAAATGGCCTCAAGTTGCACCAGGGGAAGTTTAGGTTGGATATTAGGAAAATCGCCTTCACCAAAAGGGTTGTCAAGCACCAAACAGGCTGCCCAGGGAGGTGGTTAAGTGACCATCCCTGGAGGTATTTAAAAGATGTGTAGATCCAGAGTTTTCACTCACTCCATAGACACCTTTAGCATTCAGTCTTGAACAAATCTGAGGGACACAGCCACTAGTATCTCATAGGAGGTAAATTAGCTGAGAGAATTTGTAAAGGGCGGGTGATCTACCAAGAGACTGTGAAGGTCAGGTGCATTCCCAGTCCTGAAAAGATGGAATAGAGAGGACCTGTGGCAAATACAGACCTTTCAGCTTGGCTTAAATCTACAATGAAGTTCTGGATTAAATCATCAGACCACCCATTTGTAAGAATCCAGAAGATAGGGGGTTAGACAAGAAAAATACCAATGTGCCAAGAAAAAAACCATTACTGAACATATCTAATTTCCTTACAAAACTATATAGAAGTTCACACGGCAGCAAAAAAGTTTTAGATTTCATACAGTTTAATTGGCACAGTTTGGGACACTATTTTCCAAGATGCTATGTTATAAATAAGAAAGAGCACACTCTAAACAAAATCATATATAGTAGGTACAGAAATAGTAGGACACTACCTGTGTTTCACACTAGTGCTGTTCATAGTGTTGTTCGGGACTTTTACCAGCACTTCTTTGCCAATTTGAGAAAAATGCATCGGGTGGGGAGCCATCCTTCTGCTCCGTGTTTAACAGCGAGTCTTTTATGAATTTTCAAATGGTGTGAAGACGCTGCTGAGCCTCTCTGAGAACAAGGTCAAATTCCCAGATGATCCTGACATCTGAAACATGCAGAGTGAAATTCAATACGAAAGCATGCAAGGCAGGAAGAATTCACTGTACAAACACACAATACGGACTAACTCCCCAGGCAGTAGCTATTCAGAAAAGTAGATGGGGGATACAGTGAGTCACAAGTCGGAGCTGAGTCAACAATGTCCTGGTGTGTGAAAAAGCATAAATGATCCTGGGCTGTGTGGAAAAGCAGCATGCATCCTACAGAAGATATGAAGCTGCAGACCTTACTATAGACATTGATTAGCATTTGTAGTCATATAAAGGTTTTGCTGACACAGTAGTGGGAGCAGGTCTCACAGATGATGTGATAGTAGATGAACTGTTTGCCTAAGATAATGCTAAGGAGGTCAGGAGGACATCAAAAGGTGAACAGGCCTGTAAAAACAGGGTAAGGGAGACAAATTTATTAAAGAAAGCATGTGTGGTGTCCTGTGCCAGGAAGGGAATGCGTGCTTTTCTAGATTATACAAAATAGCAAGGGATTGTTTTGACCAGTGTGTAATATTAGGTTATATGATAAAATGCTCATTTGCACATGCACAGAGGAGCCATGGGGCACAAGGGCATTGGGAAATCCCCAATACTCCAGTCAGAGACACAAGCTGCTGCCCCAGCCCCTGTCCTGGGAGCGAGTGACTGGCTGAGTGGGAGTTTGGTGGCTGTCCAAGCTTAAGCTATCTGTATTGGGTTTGCATGGCAAGGTTTTGGTAGTGGGGGGTTGCAGGGACGGGTTCTGTAAGAAACCGTTAGAAGCTTCGCCCATGTCTGATACAGCCAATGCCAGCCGGCTGCAAGACGGACCTGCCGCTGGCCAAGGCTGAGCCCATCAGCAACAGCAGTAGTGCCTCTGGGATAGCGTATATAAGAAGGGAAAACAAAAAAAAAAATTGCAGCCAGAGACAGGAGTGAGAATATGTGAGAGAAACAGCCCTGCAGACACCAAAGTCAGTGAAGAAGCAGGGGGAGGAGGTGCTCCAGGCGCCGGAGCAGAGATTCCCCTGCAGGCTGTGGTGAAGACCATGGTGAGGAAGGCTGTCCCCCTGCAGCCCAGGGAAGTTAGCGGTGGAGCAGATATCCACCTACAGCCCGTGGAGGACCCCACGCCGGGGCAGGTGGATGCCCAAAGGAGGTTGTGACCCCGTGGGAAGCCTGCGCTGGAGCAGGCTCCTGGCAGGACCTGTGACCCCGTGGAGAGAGGAGCCCACACTGGAGCAGGTTTGCTGGCAGGACTTGTGACCCCATGGGGGACCCACGCTGGAGAACTTTTTGGAGGGCTGTCTCCCATGGGAGGGACCCCACGCTGGAGCAGGGGAAGAGTGTGAGGAGGAAGGAGCAGCAGAGACAATGTGTGATGAACTGACTGCAGCACCCATTCCCTGTCCCCCTGTGCCACTTTGCAGGGAGGAGGTAGAGAATTGGGAGTGAAGTTGAGCCCAGGAGGAAGGGAGGGCTGGAGGGAAGGTGTTTTAAGATTTGTTTTGGTTTCTCATTATCCTATTCTGATTTGACTGGTGATAAGTCAAAAGTCTGTTTTGCCCATGATGGTAATTCGTGAGTGATACCCCCGTCGTTATCTTGACCCAGCAGCCTTTCGTTATTCTCTCCCCTGCCTAGTTGCGGAGGGGGAGTGATGGAGTGGCTTGGTGGGCACCTGGTGTCCAGCCAAGGAAAACCCACCACACCCATAAACCTGGATGACCACCAAACCATGCCTGTGGTCATGCTGTGAAAAGCAAGACCGTGGATCAACGGACACAGTGCACCAAGAGCAGAAGACAATGACAGCCACAAAAGTACATCTTTCCACCTCATGCAGCCCTCTTAAGACCTCATATGGAGACTAGTCTGGGTCAAATGGGTATGGACGAAGAATGCTGTACTTTTAGTTTCAGCATGACCAGATCAGGTGAGAACACTGCCTGTGAGAACTGTAAAGCCCATATTGCTCAGAGATGTCTACAAGCAGGTTAGATTGTCATCTGCCAGGAAGGCTTGGCTAAAGCTGATCTTGTCTTTGGTGAGTCAAAATTCACTAAAAATCTTATAAGATTCCCAGTCACTGACAGATTGCAGTGAAGACAGACACCAATTGCCTGCAACAGCTTTCACAGAAAATGATGATACAGAAACAATCAAGTAAAGAGCCAAGACAAACTCCTCCCAATGGGAAACATTCCTAATTACATCTGGTTTCAGACCTACATGAGGCACGCTGCTTCCTTTGCCAAAAGCATTTGTGAGCTGTAGTAAATTAAAGCAGAAGTCTCCAAAGTTTAAAGCATGCAATCTACAAAACCATATTTCATGTACATCAAGCACTTTTCAAAATCAATGACAACCATCTAAAGCAGACAAGAGCTCATTCTAAAACTCACTAACAACTGCAATGGATTTATTACCTCAAAAGCACACTGATATGGAAATAACCTTTGATGTGGCATAATATATTTTATCAATTTCATTTCTGAAGAAATATATTATTTAAGCTCCAATTTGTAAATACAAAAGAACAAAATATGTGATAATAGATGTGGGCCAGCAGAAGTATATATATAAGTAAATCTGGCTTTTTGTCAAGGACTGGAAAGGCCTATAGGAATATGCAGTAAATGCTAGGGCAGCAGATCTTAATCCCAGCAAAGAACAGTCCTTTCTTTAAAGAGTATTTTATGCATTTAAAAAATAGAGACCTACTTCTGTCTCTTTTTTGAAGCTTGTATATCAGAAGGAGAAAATGTTCAGTACCAGCCTCAAGTGAAGTTATAGATGCAGCTCTAGAGACAGAAGTATTAGTAAAATAGCATTACTGGGGTAGGCAACACATAGGCTAGTTTTTAAATACTGAGTTCATGATTTCCATACAAAATGATCAGGCTCTGAGTTGTGGAGAGGACTTTCTAGTCCTGTATAAAAACCAAAAGGCTCTTAGAGGTCAGACAGGCGATTAAGCGTTGTCAAGGGCTGCCTGTGAAATGGGCTGAAGTATCCTGACTGATATCAGACACTGAAAAGGTCTCTGCAGCAGGGACCAGACCAGGACCCAGTAATCCACATACTCCACAGAGCAAGGCCTCCTGCTGTCTGCTCTCCCTTGTGGCTCGGTAGCTTTAGCTGTGGACCAAGTGACTTTTACAGAAAATGCCACATCCAGGTGATGGAGATGCAATTTTGAGTTCTCTCATCCTGGGGAAGGAACTGAATGGAGGTCTCCCAGACTCTGGACATGCTATGGAAAAGGTAGTCAACTTACAGTGTTGATTCATCTCAAGAGAGACGATACGACATAGGTATAATCTCTGCTAGAAGACCAAATGCTTGATCCCACAGCAGACCAACAAGTGTAACATGCAACACTGCATCAAGCACCTGTATTTCCTTTGTTTGTCTCCAGGCTGCTCCCAGTCAGTGTGAAAAACACCCCTCATCTTCTGCCAGAACATTGTTTCAGCCCTGGAGAGGGAGCCTGCTCCCAGAGGTGGCATTTTGTGGAGACACCAGGGCGATCCCTGCCCCCCCGCCACACAGATCTTAATGGATCTCAAACAAACTATTCTAAAAGAGATGAATCATTGCAGATGGGGGAAAAACTAGCAGGCAGTTAGTGAGACTGGGGATGGACCAGAAACCTCGAGTCAAAGGAGAGGTATGACAATCCAGCGGTACAGACGCATCCTGGATTGCTGACGGAAATACTTGCTTTCGAATTAAGGATCCTACAGCCACGTGACCATGGGTGGATTTTACCTAAGTGATTTGATGAAGGCAATTTAGGATTAGTGTGGCAAAGCAAGGACCAGCATGGAAGAGCAGAGAGCCTCCAAAAAATCTGCGTTAAACTTGGTCCTCCTTAATTTTGCTCACGAGTTACTTTCATGTTAATATTCTGCTGCAGCCAGGCAAAGCCAGCCACAATGCACAGGGTACCGAGTTGCAGGGAATAAACCTTTTTAGCGATGCCTGGCAGTGAGTTAGGATAAGTTAAAGTTCCTCCTCTGTTGTCACCCTCCCAGGAGAGGGGAACAGTGGAAATACCAAATGAGACACATAAATGCTAGAAAGTGAGATTTTTAAAGCATCAGTACACTTTTAGTAATCCCAGGTGTTACTAATAGCATCAGTATGGGCATTTATTTTCCCCACGCTGAAACTAGAGTTTTAATCCCCTATTGATTGACGCTGAAGTGCAGGACATATTGCAATTTACGTGATCGATTCGCGTACCTTGAGGGAATCAAGTCATCTGGAAACCAAATTTTTTCTTTCCTCACGGGTCCCTGTTAGATAAACATCTCTGTAAGCAAAATACCTTCTTCAAATTAAGGGCAAGAGGTCAAATACACTGCTAGCAAAAGCAGGCAGAACTTCAGTGAAGTCTGAGTAGAAAATTTGACCTGATAAACACATTTCCTTAAATTATGAGAATTAACTTGGCTTCAAGAAAAATAACTTTTTTAAGACTGAGAAGTTACAAGATTCCTAACAGAAGATATGCTTGGCAGCACCCAGAAAGTGATATTCACCTATTTATATTTATTAAGAATGCAGGTTTTTTTCCCCAAAATAGCAGGTTACTGCAAGAGCCCAATCTAGTGTCCAATTCAAACACCTGGGATGTGCTCTGTTTCTCACAAAGTGCCACACATTCCCCCTACTAAAACCACTAGACTTCACTTGGCCGTAAAAAGAGAAGCTTGAATATCCCAGACACTTCATGAAAGGAAGACAGGAAACCTGTTCAGAACCCACAGATAAATCACCTTAGGAATAAAGGCAGAAGGAGGAGACAGACCCGGGTGCCTCTGGCGCGTGTGCTCCTGATCGACGTCTCCTTAAGCATTCTCTTTTAAAGCTTCATGTCAAAGTTTCGCCAGTCTCTTGACAAACAGAGTTTTTGCTACATTCAGCCCAGCAGGGGAAAGTGTGATAACTTAGAAGGATGAAACTCAAAAGTATTTCTGGTTCGTTTGAAATAGCAGCAGCCATGACTAGGTAATAGAAAACAAAGTTCTGCTCATTGCTGTGAACCCTGACGGTGTCTCAAGCAGGAATGGCAACATTTAATTTTCCTTCTACGTTTGTCTTGCAGGGACGAAGTGCCTTGGGGAGGGAAAGAAAACGGCTCCCAGCATTCATACCTGCACATATTTATCTATCTGCTGAATGACAAGGCTAAGGACCTGGGGATATAATACATGTGAGCTTTCCGATCTACAGCACTCAAAGCCAAGAGCTAAGTAATTCTGTAACGCAAAGTTTTGATCTGGTTTGTATAAAAATCTGATTTATATTTTCTGATTTAGGTGCAAGTGGGTGGCCATTGCCCATCCGAAGAGCAGGTGGAAGCCTGTCCAGTCCCAAGGCTCGTGTGTTTCTGTCCTGCCACCGACATACCACGTCATATGAGATGAAGCACGCTGTCATATTATAGAGACACCTCTCTGCAAGCTTCACGTGAAAGTTATTGTGAGCAAAAGATTTGTTATTATAGACACACACACCCGTTCCTTTTTTATGTATTATTGATGGCAGAGGTAGAGAGATTCAAGACTCCCCTGTGCACAGCAGCTTCCCAACAGGGTAAAAGTTGTAAGGAAATTATTATTGGAAGACACCTTTATAAAACAAGGTAAATGAATCACTTCTTCATCTTCCCCACAGAGAACGACTTTTATATTACACTGTTACAAAGCTCTCTTGTTAAATTTAGCTACAGAGATGATCTCTTTCTAGTCACACCGATGTCACTGGGCTAGTGGTTGGAGGTGGGTGAGGCAGCATTCGGAAAACTACCTGTGGTTCCAAAGCCGTGCTGTGTCGTCGGAATGAGCCTGGATATTTAGTTCAATCCCCTTCTTCCTAAGCAAGTTTTCATTTTCACACGTTCCTGTGCAGCCGTGTCTCAGCTGGGTGTAATGGTGCCAACACTTTGGAAGGAAAATTGCTTTCCATTTCTCACAGTATTTCATGCATAAAGCATCCCTTACAACCAGAAAATGCAGCGGCCTAGCCTGTGCAGCGCAGGGCAGGTACTGAGGCCTCAGGGAACGGGTGGGCTGAGGCCTTTTCTGCTTTTCCAGTCTTAACCAGGCCAGACCCATGATCCTTACTGTCATGACCCAGGCACTCAGGAATACACTGGCACGGGGCAGGACTGAGAAAAGAAGGATGATATTTCTGGCTGCCTTCTCCAGACTGAGGAGAACTCATTTAATTTTAAAATTATTTGGAAAAAACAGATGGTATCTGAAAATTTAGTGCAATGAAACTAAACTGAAAAAATGAAAAAGTGTCAGGTTTTTTCCATAGCTGGGCTCAGCCGGGCATAGCTGTTCATTTCTGCTTGTTTGTCAGTCAGAATCATACAAAGAAAGGTTTATTATCTACTACCAAGAAGAGTTTATCGTGTCGGTTAAAGTGGCTATGAAAGAGCTTTTGGAGGAGTGTGAAGCTCTATTTATGTTATAGGCAGCCTCGCAGCAGAGAAGACATATTTCTATTCACTTCTTGTGGGAGATGAGGGTTTTATTTTTTCCTCTAAAAGGTGTTTGTACACAACGCTGTAGGAAGGTGCCAGACAACGCCATAAACACAAATCTTCTGTTCATCTGTCCATAAAACAGCCCAGGCTGTGTCCCATGCTCAAGGGACACCTCCTCCTCCACTTCTAGTCCTGGGGACCAGCAGTGGGAGGGCTGCAGGGCATCATCTCCTCCCGCACAGAGAGCCCATGCTGCAGCTAGACCATGTGTGTCTCACTCCCTTCATCTCACCCTGTAAGATACAGCTGCTGCCAGCACCTTTTTTGTTAATGCAGATATTTACATCAGATTTAACCTCACTCAGATTTATCAGAGCCTTTCCTTAAACTGGTGTGAAGTTTATTCTTGCTCCTCAGGGAAAGCATTCAGAGCCCAGTAAAACAAGTCCTCAGAATGACTATGAGTATGAACTTAATAACAAAAAATCACATCCAGGGATCACTGCGGTAGCTGAAAGCGTTGCCGATGCCCTTTTCTGTTTTCTCACAGTTTGTTACACTGCGGATGGGTTCAGCTGCCTTTCTGTGGCTGTACAGCGCAGTAGTTAGGAGGAGATGGAATATGTGAGTTATTTTGTAAGCTGAGGATTAGAGAGGGCCAGGAACAAACAAATGCTTGACAGAAAACCAGCATGAACTGGAAGACAGACACGCAGAGCATTTCCCTTGACCCAGCAGAGCACAAAACTGTTCACACCCCGTAAGGGTCCCCACGGTGTCCTACAAACTGCATCTATGGAAATGCTGACTCAGAACTTCCACCTCCCCGTGCTTTGCTGGCAGCACATCACAAATCATCCCAGCACTACAAGCGCACCTCAGACACAAAGGAGGCGAAAAATGGGCTAATTTTAACCCTTCAAGAATGTTTTCAGGCTGTCAGACCCAAGTTGTGTCTTTGTGAGGGTGAAATAGAAGGAAGGGACCTAAAAGCACTTGAGAAAAAATTAAAGGCTAGCACAAGCACATCGCTAATTCAAAAAAATCCTGCAGCCGGGTATTAGAAGAGCACCGCTACAAAGCAATAGGTTATAAATCCTTGATTCCCTTAAAAACACTAACGCGAATCATCGCAAGTTTGTTATTTGCTGCCTGCCTACACAGCCGCCTTTCAGTGTGAGCACTCAAGGAGAAATTTCTCTGGACAAGAGAGAAGCAGCGATTAAACTTTAAAAATCCAATTCATTACTTTAACCCCACAATCTCCGACACTTCGCAAAGAGAAAAATTGGTATTGCACTTAGAATTTAACAACAGGGCAGACCCGATCTTGCCAGTTTGAACAAGGTGACAAACTTTTCAGAAAACTTACATTATTGGAAGGGGCTGGGGGGGAGAGAAACCTTACCGTTTGCATTCAGGGTTTTATATAGAGGGTTCTGTAAAGGGAGAAAGGGACCCAAAATATTTACTGGGGAAAAAAACCGTGCAGAACCTGTTCAGAACCCAGGCTGTGTCACTCCAGCCCTGCTTGCTTATTAAATGGAAATCAAAGCAACCAACCCAGAATGCTCCATATTCTGATTAGAAAAGAGAAAAGAAGAGGGGAGGGAATTGTTATCACTGTATTTGCAGCATAGCTTGCTGACTTTGTTTCTTTTTCTTATTTTTTTTTATGTGGTAGCTTACTTTTACAAGTGTTCCATTAATAATTCATGCTGCTTCTAAACGGCAGGGCAGCCGCGGCTTCTTTGTCGCATTTCACAATGGCTGAGTGACAACGGCGGCTCTGACTCCAGGCTGCTATCTCTGACTATCTGCCGGGAGAGACACATTGCTGTCCTTCCTTTGTCATTCACTCCCTGACACAGCTGTGACAAATGCTGGCATGCCTTGTCATTCCCTTCACCCTCCGATAACAGAAATCTGCCACTTTTCAATGTGCGCCCTGCACTCTTGTCCCCCAGAGAAGAAGCTGTATGTTAATGATGCCTGGTGACGCGCAGGTCTGCTCCGCTGGTTGCTCTTCCTCTGGTTACGTATTTGGACTGACCATGCTTCAAAAAGCACGAACTTTAAATGCTGCTTTGGGATCAGCACCAGCTAAAGCTTGTATGATAACGGTGACTCCAGGGGGTCGAGGGGGAAAAAAAGGCTGTCTTTTTTGGTGAAAGTGATAGGAGACAATGTCAGATTTTAGGACAGAGAATAAAAGAGCACAGATGGAAAGAGCTATGTGTTTTCCATCAGTGCTAAGGAGCTTTTGGGCCTGAGCTGGCAGGGTGCGGTGTAACCCCCACCACTGCTGGAGGCTTCCCAAAACCTCTGCAGGACAGCGCACGCAGGACATGCCGTACACCTTCCGTATGTGCTGAAGGATCACAAACTGCTTTGCAGAGGTCCATAAAGAAAGCAGCCCTGCTTCCTTTCTCAGATGCTTGGAAGTGGTGGGTTTGTTTTCAATGGGCAAGGTGTTGTGGGGATCCCTCTGACTCTGACAGCAACTTGCAGTCCCCCCCGTCACCCCCCGCAACAGGGAGCACATGCTTGACGCGCTCCGACAAAATTGCTCTGTTCACTTAATGTGCAATAACCATTACAGATATGTAGGCACCTGTTCGGGATGCTGATTCCAGGAAGAGGCTGGGAGCCTTAATGAGTTTCCTAATTTCCAGCACTTTGATCTTCCCAGATAAATGGATGCAGGCAAGTGCAAAACAAGGATTAAGTCATCATAGCTAGAGATGCCAATACCAGTCTATTGAATCCACCATGCCCTTGGAGCAGGCTGCGGCGCCTTAATGGGGCATATCCAGCATTCAACCATCATACCCTCGGCAAACGTTCACTACATGTTGCTATTATAAACACAGGGGACAAGATGTTACAAGGGCATTCTTTTTCCCATGGAGACACTGAATGCTGCTTCCTTTATCCTTAGCTACAGCAGCGCCGTTACCAATTACCATCACGAAAGGAGAACAGCTGGCACTTGTTCGAACAGAGCGCTCTCTCCAGACCCCACTGAAGCTGATGGAAAAAGGATCTCCTTTCTTTCATTGGATTTTGGATCAGACTCAGAGAGACCTGATGGTTTAGAAAGCGGGGTGGGTTTTTTTTCCATTCCTTTGTTACTTCTCCATCTCATGTTTGTGACTAGAAACCATTTTTTCCAATCTATACACTCAGTGACAGGAGGTTGGGGCAGCATTACCCCCACTATTTTTATAAAATAAGAGATCTTAATTAAAAAGCTGCACAGCGGGGCTGGAACTATTAGAAACCAGAAAGGGAGAAAGAATGAGGCTGAACAGCAAACGGCCAGACTTTTGATGTCCTTTGCACATGATGTTTTTTCCCATTAGAGTACTTTCACGGCCGCTCCACGCGTTTCTCAAAGCTCAATTCATCTTGCACACAGACTTTACTGAAAGGTAATAAGCAACTCCTAGCTAGAGAGTCAATTAACATGTAATCTTTGACATTTTGAATCATCAGCACCTGCCAGATGGGTTTCTCCTTTATACAGGATGAAACCTATTGCTTGAGTGTTTGAGAATTTGTTACATTTTTCCATATTCATCCAGAGTGCTAAGTTTTCCAGTCCCGTGGTAGGAAAGGGCACTGAGTTTTGCCTCTGAAATTATCAACAAAACTCTTCTTGATCTCAGGGAGTGAGAAACTGATCCAACAGTGACTGTTGTGAGATCAAAATTTCCTTTCCTCCTGCAATTGCCTTGACCATTTGGGGCCAGACTTTCATTTTCATACCTGTAGGGCTCTGACCAGTGAACAGAGGCGGCGTGCCTGGGTGGCTACAGCAGCTGCTGACACTACCCGCCGTTAAGGGTTCCCTCTCTTGCTGTATGAACAGTTCAGCTGCTCCTGAAGCAAGTACTGACCCTGATGCACAACGGTAATATGATCTGAGATTGCCTCGTGTTATCAGAATGCAAATCAGAAGTTCAGCAGCTGCTTCACAAGGCAAAAACCTTGGGGAGAGCGTGAGAGAGTGGGCAGCTGAGGATCATCATCTCTACATCATTCCCAAGTTGCCAAGACACAAGGTCCTTCATTTGATCAGTTTTGGCAGAATACTTCAGGTGACTTGGCTTAGTGGACAATGCAAGTACCTCAGAAATCAACCTGCAGACTGGTTGGACGGGGACTGTAAATTCTCAGGTGCAGGAAGCACCTACTGCAAAGGACCCCAGCCGAGGTAAATGGTTATCTTTGCTCTGTAATTTCATTATGTATAATAAAACGGCATCTGTTAATTAATAATACGCACATATCTAAATACAGCAGTCGAAATAAGCTCCATCTTGCTCACCTTTCTGCATTACTGTCAGATCCCCGTAAGTCTCAACATGGCTGAGATTCCACGTCAGTTCAAAGAGCTGTAATTATCTGTCCTTGAAAGATTAACACGGAAGCAGGATTATATAAAGGGATTAAACATACACACAAAAATAACATACTAAGTAATGTAAGAAAAATTGTAGGTGGACTGATC
This sequence comes from Phalacrocorax aristotelis, assembly GCF_949628215.1. NCBI lineage: Eukaryota > Metazoa > Chordata > Aves > Suliformes > Phalacrocoracidae > Phalacrocorax > Phalacrocorax aristotelis. The sequence goes on from NC_134277.1 coordinate 160,234,536, forward strand.
TCTGAATCACCTGTGAAGGCTTAGAAGTTGTGAAATGGCCCTGTATTATAGAGCTGCATATTTTCCACCCCCTGTTTACCTATGTAGAATGATTGCAGTAAACTGACACCTGTACCCAGGACTGTTGTGATGATAACTTCAGTTACCCTGGGACACTTGGTAGAAACAGCCACAGCTCTGCAAGTCGTTCAGTTCATCTGAATGTCATGCAAACATACATATATGTGTGACATCAAGTGATGTCTTTGCCATTTTCTCTTAACACTTCTGAAAACCAGGCAAGATAATAGCAACACTCATGAAATAGCGATTACCATCATTGTGTTAATGATGGTCACAGAAGAAAGGCTCGGGCTCAATGAGCTCCGAACTGGAAATTAATTTTGCAAAAGAGGTAAGGAATATAAATAGAAGAATCTGAAACCCCAAATCCATGAGGAAGTGATTTACTGAAATTTTCTGTGGACTGTATAACCCTAAGGTAGAACAGAATTCAAGCCTTTCAAGAGAGATCTCTGCCACATTAATATGTTCCCCACATCACCACCACAAAGTGGCTCTACCCACTGTAATACGCTGCAGTCAGAAGAAATGGCTCATACCTCAGGTTCACTAGATGGTCAATTAAATCAAGCTGATAAAGCAGATGAATTCAGCCAATGGACAAATTAAGCGGCACAGAAGGTATTGTTGCCAAGGTAGAAATGTAACACAGAGAGCAGATGCAGAGACGCTGCTGTACTCCCAGGGAGTGCTGTGCTGGCCAAAGCAACAAAACGCTACCAGAAATTAATGGCAATACGGCCTCCATGCTGAACAAGAAAGCCGTGCCATGAAATGCATGGCCCAAACATTGTGCTTGATACAAGTAAAAATGAGAGAGAGGGAGACATTATTCAAACGGTAATCCAGCAGGTAAGAGTTTACCATCTTTTATGAAGAGTTGATCACTGTAAAAAGGTTCCCAATGAGAGAAGAAATTAATTGCAGTCAGTGTTGCTGCCGTATAGGCAGAAAGGTCACCAAGGGTCTGGAGCAGGAGCTGCACAGATTGAAGTTTCTATTACACAGTGTTAGACGGAAATGCAGAATAATTACTTTTGCAAGCTTGCGAAGGATTAAACAGATTTAACTGGGATGAACCTAGCTACAGCCCACTGCATCAGCTGTGTGACAGTAATTAATATGCAGATTAGAAAAAAAAATTAAATAGAGTAATTTACTTTGCTTTAAGGCAGTATCTTCCTTTCAAAATTTCAGCAACATCTCAGGCCTTAGCATAGATGGATAGTGTGGAAGATGTCTTCCAATGCTCAAAGTTCTTAATTTACAGAGGAGTCAATTTTCCAGGCTTCTCGTTAATGTCGGACAACTTAATTTGGGACTTAAAATTGAAGCTTTAGTTTTACACTACAAATTTAAAAAGTGTTTAGGAAAAAAAATGTTCAAATTACCTACAAATACGCATAATGAAGTTGGGATAGATGTACTTGCTTTGGCTTGTATTTTGTTATTTGTGCTTTGCAGCTACATAAAGGCCACAGAGAGCATTAGACGTGCTTAAATTGTCAAGCTAATAATTCCCAAATATTCATACTGATGTAGCACTCACAAGCCCATCACGCACTAGAGTCCAACTGCTTTATTCAGTCTGTCAGTCAGACCCAAAACCGCATGGGCAGAGCTGGGGTGGTTCTAACAGGGCCCATCAGCAGTCCCAGACAAGGCACGGTGATGAATCAGGTCCAGGATTCACCTAGGGAACGCGGTGAGGAACCGCAGGAGACTGCACAGGAGGCACGGCTGCAGACAAAGCTGCAGTGTAGGTCTGAGGCCCATCCACGGGACGGGGGCAGAGGCCGGACTGGAGACAAGCTACCTACAGCCAAGATCCAAGGTCCTTTTAGGAAATGAGGCCAGACACGTCTCCAAAACATCCATGACATTTTCAGTGTTGATCCCAGCTTCCAAAATACTTCAGTTGCCTGTTGGTTTTCTGCTATACGGACTTAATAGGCGTACTGTTATACCAGTCACGACGTAGGCACGTACTCTTGAGACCCATATTAAGAAAGGAGAAACCAAGGCTGGAAGCCCAGGTTGTGTTACGTACTGCTTGATTTTCAAAAACTTCAGAGGGCATGCAAAGTACTCCTCACCTCTGCTGACCAGACCTGGGCATTTAGCTCTGGGCAATCTCCAAGATCATCATCCTATGAATTTCCTTTTTAAGATTACTAAAAATTCATTTTCAGTCAAAAAAGGAATTGCATCCTTATTTAAGTTGTAGCTACCTGTCACTAACTAAACACAGATATTTCTTTAGCCTCTACTATTTTTTTCTTAGAAAGGACAGAGAAGGATGGCAAGAACAATTCAGAAGGATTGTGGGACTTTGCAGTCAGCAGACAACCTTATTATAAAGACAGCTTCACAAGTTTTGTGTAACTGAATGTGAGAGAGTTACGTCTAGGGAGAAATGCTTTATTATTAGTTGTACATTTCTGCTAGGATAACGTACGTTACCGGTGAGATTTTTAAACTCTCTCTGACTGGCCTGATTTCTTAGAAGCTCACCCCTGCCTACACTACGAAAACAAAAACCATCACGAGGACACGTGGCTCAGAACACACGGCAGCATGCCGGGATCTTTGCTGCCGTTGCCTGCGTGGAGAGCTGTTGCAATGTTCTGTTTTATGCAAATAAGACTTGACCTTTGGATGCTGAGAAACTGGCAGTGCAGCTCTTCAGCAAGTCCTGAGCAACTCTTCTGCATCTATTTTTACAGCAGTTTCATCTCGTATTCCAGCTATTGCAAGAGTCCCCCAGCCACCTGTGCCAGGAGCGCCGCAATTACTACCCAGCTCCCACCTCGACCCACCGTGCGGTTGGATGTTTACTTAGTGGCGATGAGCCCCCAAGATCATCGGCATTGGAGAATTAGTTCTGTTGTTTTTGTGCTGATGCTTTATGATCTCTCCATATGCATAGCTAATTTTGTTTTTAACCACACTAGCTGTTCCTCTCAATCTCTAAAACCTCCTGAGAAGCGGTATAATCCCATTGGTTCCCATTGCCATGATCCATGCTCCTAATACATGCAATTACTACATGCATAATTGCCAGCTCACATAGGCTCAATTATTAGTTGCTAAATCAGGTATTTAACAAGTCCGTCTAAATCACTGGGAGGGTAATTTAAACTCAATTTCATATACCCTTGTGGTGTCAGCCTCAGCAAAATGGTTTAGGTTCACTGTAAATCACAGAGTAACCAAGTCTTAGTGCCTTCTGTTTTATAAGCAGGATCTATCGTCTCAGAAGAAGTAAAATCCTTTAACACAGAGAATCCTTTTACATTTCTGGTATGTGGATAAAGCACACTGCTTTGAACAAAGGTTGAAAAATGGACCAAGCTAAGCATTCAGCATAACAAAAGAGCATCAAGAGATCTGAAAGCAGAGCAAAAGTGGCAAGGCACATTCTTCTGAATATATAGCACAAGGGAATAAGCATGAATGTCCAATTCAGATGGATCTTGGCTCAGCTTGGAAATACACAATTAAATGACAATCTGGCTTTATGCTGAGCTGTGATGTAGGACATCTAGCATGGAAACCTTATTGATGCCTCGCAGCACTCGGTGCCCTGAAGTCTTTGTGAACCAACTTAAGCATAAAGTACAGACACTAACTGCTAGCGAACTAGGCAGTGCGAAGAGAGAAGAAAGTAAAAAAGTTTGTAGCTTAAGACAATACACTTTCATTACTTCAAGGGGTGAGCAGAGGGGAAGAAGCCCTGGTGGCTTACCTATATAGATAGCATAAATACAGAATTTTGCTGCTAAACAATCAATATTTTTAAATCAAGACAGACGTACTTCTCTCTTGCAACATTACAAATTTGGGCTTTCCAAGACTATCTCTTAGATGTGAGCAAGCTGTGTTTACACTTGCCTTGGTGTTACACTCCTACCTTGGTATCTACTAACATCTACCACTAGATACCCTCAGCTGCCTCCCTGAGGTTGCCCCGTAGCTCTGTGAGCAGAGGGCTTGGGTGAAACTCTCCAATATGCTTCAAGGGGAGTGTATGGGATTAAGTTAATGCTTCGAGAAAATTAGAGGGCTCCTACATTTTTCTGCTACTTTTCTGCTGTCAAAGCTATCGAGTAACCTCTAGCAAATGAAGAGAACAGCAGCTGAGGACCATACTGTCTTTTTAGTGACCACCTCTAGGTTCAAAAGTTGACATCTGTCTGGCACTTCAGTAAATAATTTTGGTAGTTTCAACTGCTACTGTCCCCCAGCTGTTTTCTGACCTCACAAATCTATGCCCCCAGAGATATGGGGTAAATTTGGGTTTGTCCTGTGCAGGGACAGGAGTTGGACTTGATGATCCTGGTGGGTCCCTTCCAACTCAGGACACTCGATGTTTTAAAACAGCACAGCTATGCCAGAACAACTTACAAGTACTACGATTTGTAGTAAAAAGTTTTTGCGCTGTGGCAGTGCCCAGAAGGTCAAGTCAACACCCAAACAGAAATGGAAAGCAGCTCCACACTCGTGGGACTGTGCTCTAAATTGACACGGCTTCACATGCAATTCATTATTTAAAGATTTAAAATGCAGCCTGAACAGCTAAAACCAAACTCCAAAAAGAATGTCACTGTCTAGGCTAACTTTGTGGCAAGTGAAGGATGGCTGCTTCTGCTCAATAAATGGATCAACCTTTGATCAAAGAGTAAGAGGTATGCACAGAACAACTCCAGAGTTAAAGGCAGGCGATAAATCATCCAGGCTTTTTATATCAGTTGGAGAATTATAATATACTGAGCATCACTCTTACCCTATTTCTGTTGAGCCATGAACGGGCTCTTGCTGTAATGAGACAACAAAAGCCACAATGTGAAAACAACAATGATTATTTTTTTTTCATTAAATTTGGGTGTCTACTACAAGTCCTGAGCTTGTTACATGATGAAAACTGATAATATGATCACAAAAAAGGAAGTTTCTTTATCCGTCTTCCATTCCTTTTCTAGTCCGAAGTTCTTACAGTTGCACTAATATTATTTACGTCCCACTCTGATTCCAGACCCACTCATGAAGAGTGCTCTCATCAGCATCATGTTCTCTTTAAATCATTTTTTGTTTAATTCCAATTCTGGCAGCTTGGACTGGATGGTTCTAACACAAAATATCTCTGTACTGGATGTTAGCTTGCAGACAGAATAATCTAAAAAGCCAACTATCCGACACTTGCCATCACCAAAATTGTAAGACGTATTTTCAGAGAAGAAAAGGCGTACCAGAGAACTTGCATCGCAACAGCCACGTTAACTTTCCCACTGATCAACTGATGTGTTATTCAACTACTCCGAGGATGACCTAAATTCAGGCTCCACATGGTTGCCTGAAGTTTTGTTGTTTCACTAAAAACTGACATGCTACTTCATTCCCAATTTCATGGAGAGTTTTTGAGTTGGACCTTTTCTACTGTATCTTGGATTTGACAAGCTATCTAGCACCAAAAGAGTCTGTACTCTCTTTTTAATACTCCAAGCCCATTCAGCTTTCAGCTTCCAGAAAGTATTTTCACTCCTAATAGTAGTAGCAAAATAAATGCTCTCAAGGCTAATCAAAAAGGGGAACCATTTCCAAAACAAATTGTAAAAACATTGACTAGCGCTGCAATCCAGTGGGGTAGTTTGTTCTTTATTCGTTGCTAGCCCATAAAGAACATTATAAATGAATTTTCATATGTGTTCCTGTAAAATACACTTACAGTGTATTGCATTTGGGTGCACGACACAAAACGATCCCTTATTTTCCAGAAGATAACATTCACAGAATCACAGAATGGTAGGGGCTGGGGGGGACCTCTGGAGACCACCTTGTCCAAACCCCCACTTGAGCAGCCACACCTAGAGCAGATCTTTCAACTGAAGAAAAAAACATAACAAAGCCTGTTCTATGAATTCCTACTAATTGTTTGATTTCATTCCAAAACACTGAAGACCTTTTGATCCCTTGTAATTTACTTAGGCTGATAAAGTCATTTCCATCTTTTCAGAAAAAATATATAGCATTTAAAAAATCAGGCAGAGCTCTGTGCAATGTATTGACTGTCGTTTCCCTCTTCATCCACTTTTAGCAAACAAGACTATAAAAAGTATTTTTAGAGAAAATAAAAAGGTCATTTATAGCATTGTCAAAGACATTTATTTTCTGTGTTTGTATTTTACTGGCAACCACTACTCACTTCAAGTCTTGCACTGGACCTTTCATGAAGAGTAAGTGGCATAAGAATGAGAGAATATAAGTGACAATTCTGCTCTTATTTAACATCCCATCAATGCCCATCCCATCAATTCCTTCAGAGTAAGCTCTGACAAGCACCCTTCTTAGGTGTGGCTCTGAATATAAAACAGGTCTTATGCCATTTTGTCCTCCTTTGTTGTTATTAAATGCCCAGAAATCTGTAGTGTAAGAGAATCCTTTGAGGTCAGCTGCCCTGTTCTTCCCACAGGCCCAGTCCTAATGTCTGGCTATATTTTACTCAATGCAATAATACAGCAACTCAAGAAAAGAAGTTTCTACTATTTCAGGTACTACCTTTCAAGCTAATAGTTCTCCCCAACAGTATGTTAATAGTGTTATTTGGCCTAATATTTCTTTTGCTCATTGACATCACATCTTTTCATGTTCTTCTATCACACTAAGCCCTGCCTGCTCTCCTCTGGTTAAATCCTTAAATATTGTTGATCACTGAACACATGGGCACTTGGCATCAGTCACCTGGTCAACCTACGTAAACCCAATTCAAGAGAGGGGAACGTGCAAAGAACATTTTCAGTAATCCTTATCTCCAATTTCTTCCTGTGTTGGTTTCTGAGGTGTTGTAGGCTGATATGGAACCAGCTGAACTCGGCAGAAAAAACCTCACTGAGTTTAAAAAAAAAAAAAAGCCAAATCCAGTTACACCAAGCTCTACTAAGTGTAGCCTTCCCCTGAAGAAACTATGGCCTGGGGAGAGCCCAGGCGGGAGCAGGGGGTCCCTGAAGGGCTGCAGCCCGGGGAAGGGCCCGCGCTGGAGCAGGGAGGGGTGTGAGGAGGGAGGGGCGGCCGAGAGGGGCTGGGATGGGCTGACCGCAGCCCCCATCCCCACCCCTGTCCCGTCGGGGTGGGGAGAGGAGTCGGGAGCATGGGAGCAGTGTGTGCGCTTAAGAGAGAGACTTTTTTTATTAGAACTAGAATAACTATTGCCATCCCTTTCCTTCATCCAAACAACTTACAAATTAATTTATTAGGCACCTTAAACTTCATTTAGAGAGCAGAGAGAGGAAAATAGGTAGCTGCACTAAAACAAGCAAACAACTCTTGAACTTGTCGGCTGAGGTCCCCTCCTGCACATGGTGCCATCAGATCAGGAATATACTGCCTGGCTGGAGTCACTTGCCAACCAGATGCTGCTGCAGCTGCAGTAGTCTTTCCAGCATTCTTATGTCAAACTTTAGCTTTACTGCAACCGAGGGCTCAGCTGACAAATACCTGTCATAGCCGATGGCTTTCTATCAACGTGGCAAGTCATTCCCATAAGCATCAACACATTCTGTGCTCTAAAACATTCTGCTGGTTAATCTGAGAAAAGGCGATCAGGGTGGTCATTGGCAGCTCATTCTGAGAAAGAAAAAGTCATTCTGGGATGGTGAGTTTGCACTGTGCTCTGCTTTGTACAGGACTGGAAGGAATTATGTTTACATATAAGCAGAGTTTTTTTATCCATTAGTATTTACCAAGAAACACGTGACGGCTTCCTTCCTCTGCCTCAACCTTCTCAAAGATTGTCAGAGAGGAACACAACAGACTTTAACAGAATTTTTTGTTAGGAACATACAAGAAGGGCTCTGTAATTTGCACTGTCCTTTGAAACATGTGGCACTGCTTTTAATCACTTAAAGCCCAATACAGGTAAGTAGAGAACAGGAACACATGAAAGATTGTCTAACCAATTACCTGTACCTTGTGGAATTATAGCAGAGATTAATATGATACTGCATATTTATGTCACAATATTAAGTTTGATGCTCTCAGGATGTGCCAAAATACATCTCTGTGACTGAGTGAACATGAAAGTCTTCCAAGATGAAAAGCTGTTCTCATTTCAATAGGAAAAAAAAAGGCAAATGGAGTAGCGCTGCTGTTGATGGAAATGATGTCCGGTAACGATGGGAAAGCTGAAAATGCAAATTGAGAAGCTGTCAAGCCATGTGCAGTACAACTCAGTAACCTCATTGTCATCATATTACAAAAGGGAAAAGAACACCTGCAGTTTATCACATTATGAGCAAAGACTCTATTATTAGCATTACCTAAAGAAATCACATTTTTGCTAATGATGCATTCTGCAAATGAGTTCATGTCTTTCCCTGCTTGAATTTTCAGATACAGCTCGAACGTACCTACAGAAAGCAGGCACTGTAACCTGGTGTAAAAAAAACCAAACCCCACAAACCACAAAGCAAACTATAACAATCCATACTATGATTTTCTGTACGCTATCTGTTTCACTCAGCTCTGCTATGTGCACTCTGATAAGTCATTATTTTCAGATCAAAAAAAATTAGAAAATAAAAATCAATATTCCTTTCGATTCCACAGTTGCACAGTCCTCAGTTGAACCACTCTGTTCTTAGAGAAATACAACTCCACATTTAAGCATGACAAGACAAGACAGACGTGCAGTCTTCTAAGGAGTAAGACTGGTTGATATTCCTCCTACCTCCATAAAAAATTAGGTGTGACTTTGGAAGAAAGTTCTCCCAAAGTGGTTAGTCTCAAGTATTCAGTATGCTTTTATCCCAAGAGTTTCATCTTCAGAAGGGCCAGGTACTTAAAACTTCCTCACTGGGTGAATTTTCACATCTCCATTGACTTTACTGAAGCCTTAACAACCTGGAAAGCCTCCTTCATAGGCAGGCATGAAGAGTTCAAGCCAAAAGGATTCTGCAGTTGAACACAGCTCCAAAAGGTTCCCTCACGTGCCAAACTCTCTGCCCACCTGGATCTTAAAACATTTATTTGAACATTTCAATATCTTGCAATGTTATTGCTGCTACTTTATTCCTCTCTCTGCTGTGCTAACAGTACTTGCTTATTCCCGAGATGCAGGGGGTTGTGTTATGTGTTTTGCTTTGGTTTTTTAAGTTTTTAAAGCACATGTCCATGTTGCGAGCAAATTTATCAGAATGTGAAAGCATTTTTCTTTTCCTTTATTAAGACTGAATGGATTAAGTGCCATGTTCTGCATGGCAGCACTAGGGTGCTGTATGCACTCAGAACTTTATAACTTCAGAAGGAATTTATTAAAACATTTTGAAAATCTCAGGCTTGCATCAATGTAACTTCTGTATTCTTGTTTGAAAACATGCCATTAAAAGCATTCATTTCAAGTATATATACTCATGGAGTGTAATTCCTTATTATAGCAGGAACAACTGGTCTAACACAATGATAACCTCTGTAGCACTCGTCTCTAGCTGTGATTTGATACAACCCAAAATTTGAGGTAAAACAGCAAAGTAGAAGTATGCAGTTCCTTTCTCTCTTCATCCCACGGATTTTGCAGAGAAGTGATACAGATCCGGTACAAAACATCTGGTAGTGCAGCTTCATGTAAGTCAGGATGCTACACCGGCGGGTTAAAGTCACTAGCATCAAGAAACGGAGCTGGGATCGAGAGGGACCACGGCCAGCCACAGAAGTCAAACCACATTAGAAAGAAAGGCAGATCCCATCTTCTCTACTCAGGAAAGAGAAGTTACCCTCTGTGGATATAACAACCTAGCGACATAAAAAATTTTGGAACCTCCATTTCCCAGAGCCTCTCCTCTGCCTTTTGCCCTACGAGGTCCAAATTTTCCCCTTGGTGTACAGATGCTTATACCATTCTGTGACATGCGGTCCTTCCAGAACTGGTGTCCCTAGTTAGTTTCTATAAGACCTTTCAAAGAAGTCAGCTCCAAGCGTCATAACCTTACCTTCCATTAAATCAGACTCTGGGGCCACTAAAATTATTTGCAGCTTCATTTTTTCATTTTTTAAAACCTTTGCAGATTCCAAGACCCATCTCCCCTCTGTGCTCAACACTTTCCCAGAGACATTTCATGTGTTCTTAGCTGTGCAGATCAGTTAGACCATCGCTTACTCGATTTATGCATGCATTAGCTTTTAGAGAGTAATATTTGCCAAGCGTTAGCCTCAAGCCAGCATACTCCTCAGGTGTCAAAGAAAGAGGGAAAAACAGAAGATCATATAGTGTAGCAAATGCTAATGAAAATCACCAGTGAGTGGGAAGAATGTATCATCTTCAGAAACAGAATCTACTTGACTAACTTTAAACTGTAACTGCTTGTCTCCACTGAACTGAAAAGGTCACTTAACCCTCAGAAAAGATTAATTGGATAAAAGGAGTTGAATCTACGCTCAAAACAATCTGTGCTGTTTAGGTGATAACAGACGCAGAACTTGCCAAGCAAAAGATCTAATTCTTACCTTTTTGGTTGTTCCAAATCCAGACAAAAGACAACTGTGGCCTCTCAAAACAAGCGCCTGGTATAAACAAAGCCCTCTTTGTTTTCTTTATGCTTCTGAAAAAATGCAAGTCTTTGGACATTCACTTTGCAAAGTACAATGGCTTACATTAAAGAGGAAGTACGTATCTCCTTGTACTATTACAGATGTTGTATATTCTAGAAAGGAGAAAATGTATTAATTATGGAGGCAGGCAATCAATGTGCGGTACTCGAAACGGCTGAAAGTCCTTCCTGACTCTCACCTCCATTACCTTGCACCTTACACTTCCCAACCATTGCATTTCCAAGCAGAGTTGGGAAAAAACCTGGAACTTAAGAAAAGACCTGAATTGAAAAGTAGTTTTTTAAAATAGAAGAAAAATAATACAGAAAAGTCACTAAAATGTTTATGCTTTAGTGTAGGAAAATGTGATATAACTGGTCAATTATAAATCAAGCCTTAAATTACAGCAGGTATGCACGGCCGCGACGTAGGGGAATTAAAATAAACAAAAAACCAAAATCAAAACCCTTCCTCCAAGTACAGACACACCTCTCAGACAGAAGTACTGACTCTATCCGTAAACAATTTACTTAAGAATTCTTGAGGAATGCCTAGCAGGACACTCTTCCATTTTCCCCCCGTAGTCAGATAATAATACATTGTTGAACTGATTCAGAAAGGTTTTACGTTAAGAACTTAGCTGTTACCACATATAATCATGGTGCTCTTCCAAATGTAGTTTTAACAGCAAGTGGCCCATGAATATTTCAATAAACTCTAAGAAAACTTTCTGAGACTCCTTTCTTCTCTTTTAGAAAATGCAAAGCATTATTCTTGCAAATCAACACTTCATTTTAACCAGGACTTAGAGAAACAGAGTTTCTTATGGAGATTAATCAAGTTGATACATTCGGTGCATCAGTTTCTATCATCTTGCCAATGCTATTAAACACTTCACAGCTCACTCCAGGGCAGTTTACTGAACATATAAGAAATCAACACCGACATCTGTGACCAGCTCCAGCTTGTTACAGAAAAGGTCTTAGCAGAAAAGGTCTCCATCCTACAAACGTAACATCCCTGGGGCTTCTTGTGCACTATCAAGATTAAGCCAGAGGAAACATAGCTACCACCGAAGTAAAACGATTTCCAGTTCTTTTCCACTAACAAATTTAAATTCCCTACCACCACAGTCAAGGGGGAAGCTACCAGTACCTGTCTGCACCCTGACTTTCATTGCACTAACAGACACTAACAGAACCCAGCACACTTCGAAGAGGCAGAGAGCCGACTCACTACATTACACTAACTTAGTCAAAAGCTTTTTTCCACTTTTCTACCCAGAACACCCATAAATACGTTCACACAGAAAGGTCTGTCTAGACTTCGTTATGCTACTTTCTTGATTAGAGACTACTGCCTGGAGGAATAACTTCTCAGAGTCAATGCAAAACAGTGTTTTTTTACTTAGCTGTGAAAGGGAAGCCAACACTTAAGAAATTAGAGCGGTAGAAGAAAAATATGACAATTTTGTTATTAATTAATAACTTTTATAGCTCAAATTTAAAAATATTAAATCAGAAACAATTCAAGATTCATGAAGAAAAATCTGAAACTATATACATGCATAATTAAGAATATCTAGATTCTGGTCAATATTTACTTAAGTTTTTTGTACAAGTTCTTTCACACAATCATATTTACAAGCATGTCTTTAAAACATATGAACATACATCTCTCATAGCATTTACAAATAATTTGAATATAATTTTTTTTTTCGGAAAAACAAAAGAATACTTCATTGATTTGACAGATTTGGTTTCATCATATGGTACTGGTCAGGTATTTACCCAGTGGGATGGGAAGAGTTATCATTATTCAATTATCTAAATAACAGTCACCCTGCTGGTACCCAGAATTATAACATATGGCTTTAAATACCTCCCAAACTCAGAGGATCATCTCACAAGTACAAACTACAGGCCATCTGTGGTATGTTTCTAACTGAAGTCTTGAGCCTTTTTGGGGGGTTAGATCCACAACTTGGCAAACACATTGTAAGCATGTACTCAGAAATCAGAAGCTCTTCTAATTAAGAAAAAACAACTCTGCTTCCAGTCAAGTCAAGCACATATTAAGTATGTATAAAATGGGCTATATGGGCTTTTCTAGACATTTTAGCTACCTTTATAGATGTTTTATTATTGTGGGATAACACAGTTTTGAACAGACAATATTTGTGGGGATTTACAAGAATCAAGTGAGAGATCTTCTAAGAAGGGGAAGAATACGTTTTCCTCAAAATATGAACACTTTTAGGAAAAGAAAAGTCTGAGGAGGTTTTGTACATACTACGTCTAAGTTACTGATACAATCCAACCAGTCAGATCACTATCTAGTAAAAAGGTCTCGCGTCACAAATTAACTGAAAATTTGTCAGCTTGCTTGCTTTTGCTAGGAAACAAACCCCAAACTTTTGGCTTTGGCAAATCAAGTAGCCACCTCCTTTGTACACTGTTCTCTAGAGCTCCTGCACCGATTGTTCCACAGTTTGTTCTTCTACAGGCTGCATAGCTTCCTGAACGTAAACTATGAATTCTGAAGCCTCTCCACCCTGCGTATAGACAGTCACCGTCTCAATTCCCTCCACTTCATCTGATGAGACTACCAGGTGATGCTGTTCAGACAGCTCCACTGAAGCCTGCTGCAGTGTCTCTTGAATCATCAAAGTGTGATTGGCTGATTGCTCCTCTTCTTTTACCTGCAGGGAAATTGAAGGGGTTACAGAAATTTCACCTTTCCAATAAACACCTGGTATTGCGATGATTAATGAAAACACAGCACGGAAATTAGAAATCAGGTAGTTTTGAAAGAAAATGCCAGTTTTACACAGAATTTGTAGTGAACACTTTTGATTAATACGTGTATAGCTAGACTGAATACTGAAAGCAGTAATACAGCATCTCAGTTATATGCACAGAGAGCTGCAAAGTTCCAGGAACATAGGTCCTGGGAGACAGCTTTAATCTCTCAGCAGTCATTCATTCAAAACCGCTCTCATTTGAATAAATCTGAAGTCAAACAATTCCTCTAGCAGCACTGAGGTGAGAATCCATCAAAAACCACATGAAAAAACATCTACTGTACCCATTTCATTCTTTTTCTTCTATTTTTTTTTCCTAGCCAACTGAGTGCTCACAGAAGTAAAACTTTCATTGTAAACCTCAATGGCCTTTTATTAGAAAACTGTGAAATGTAAATATTACTGAAATAGATCCCCAAGACCTACTGTTTTTGAGGCAGCAATTTTTACATTATTGGAAGGATAGTGACAACTGAAAATAACAGAATTTTTACTTAACGTTTTGCTTCCTGTCAAAAAGAAAAAAAAACCCAACACAATTTGGTGTCAAATTCCAAAGAGTTCAAACGGCTGTCAATTACTAAAATACAGTTCTTACTAGAATTCAAGGACAATTCTTCATTCTTTACCAGATCCATACAAAATTCCTATGCACAGTACTGCAGGCCAGTAACAAGACATCAGAAAACTGTAAGTCATGTGGAGGAAATGCATTCTCTCAAGTGCCAGTGATAAAAGAATGTACTTTTGAGGAGAGCATAGAATTTCCTGATCTGAAAAAGGCATCTGTTAGGTGTTTTCAGTACAATACCACTCTCTGTGTCCACTGAAGAGAGCTGGGATTTTTTCTGGATCATCAATGCCAACCCACCAGCAACCGCAACACGCAGTTAATCAAATCCTCTCTTCCTTCTCTTTTCAGAAAATAGGTTGGTTTTGTTAAGGCCTGTTTCTCTTTCATTTAGGCTTAGCCAATGTTTTATGAACTAAGCTTCTGGAGATAAATCATGTTTATTTCTCACTGTAAGAAAGTAGCTGACTGAATTTGTAGGAGGTCACATTCTCTGTAACAAATACTTTTTTCATATCATCAAGTGCATCTATAAATTGTCCACTTACACAAACAGCACGGAACGAAGACAGAATTGCTGGCTCACCTACATCTCACGATGGAAAGCAAAACTCCAGGGTATTTCCAATAACTGTACAAAGTGTAATAATAAGAAGAGAACAAAAGACTCATAGATACCAAATGACTGGATCTCAGTGTACCCTTGTATCTCAGAGCAGTATATGGTGTGCTCTTGGCAGCACTGAGCTCGTAAGTGATTTTGAAAAGAATAGGTCAAACCTGGCAGATTCCAAAGCGTGGAATCTGAATTATGTAAATTAGAAAGGGGCTATTTTTTTTAATTAGAAGTTGATTCAAAAGTTCTGCAATTCTCATGCATACAACATTGTTTTGTAAAGAGTAGCATTAGAACAATCAAGTTCAAGAGAATATAATTAAGATCAGTATTGCTGCTTAAGAGGGGAGCAGGGGCAGAAGGGAAGAACTACAGCGAAGCTTTCATGTGCGTGTTTGACTCCTTAGAGGCCAGCAAGGAGAAAAAGAAGTTCTATATATTTGTTTTCCTGATGGTCTGTTCTAATTTCATTTTTTCCCCCTAAGCAACCATTGCCATTGTTGTACACTGATTGTTTTAAAACTTTTTTATTCCACGTTTAAATTATCTGTCAGATGAGGATTTCAGAGATGCATAAACCCCTTAGGATTTCGTATCACTTTGGACTTTCACTCAATTCATCAGGCTATACAAAGCTTTTTCTTGAAGAATAACAAGTATGTTCAGGTGTTAAATTATTCAGAGGTCCCAGAGTCAGTACACCTCTAATATATTGATGAAATATATGTGGATTTGATCTGGTGAAAGATTTAACATCTCAAGAGAATCTCGCCATTGTCATTGACCTACTGCACAGGATTCAGATTATAGGGATAAAACTACAGGAATGGGCTGAAGTCCCTTCCACGTTCTGTGTTTTTTACCAAGCAGATCTGAACATTTTAAATGGAAGTTACTTTAAAGAGCTCCTGCTGAAGTTCAACCTCAACATCCTACAGAAGCGGGAGATGCTGGATGCTTGTCTTGACAATAGAGTTTGCAACCACCCTCAGAAAAAACTAGTTTATGTCGTCACAAAATATGGGTTTCACCAAAGTACCCTTTAGTAAATGGAAGCTTGAGCCTCTCTTCGAAAAGCAAGGACCTAAATCAAGAAAAGGCAGACAGCACTGTTAACTTTCTGCTCTTGTTCTCTTGCTCCTTCCCGCACACCCTTTTTTTCTTTTTAATTATTAAAGAAACGCAAAGTCCTACTGAAAACAATAGGAACTTTGTGAATCTATACACAGCACTCCCTTTTTGTAACTGTTCTCTCCTCTTTCCTGAGGCTACCTGCTCCAGTGTCAGCTCCTGTGTGAAAGGAAAGGACATACACAGTTCTGCTAATGAAGATCATAACAGGCAGTCAAGTCTAATTACTAGTGAATGCAGACACGAAGCTGCAGTTAAAAATGTTAGGTAATTAAAATCTCACAGCTTGTTACGAATCAGCTCAAAATTACAGCCCTTGATGCTAGAGATCTTCAAACAAATACCCAAATAGGGGTGTCTAAAATTTGGCCTTTTATTTATGCAATGTACGCTAACTTCTGTGTTAGCGCACTATCCGTAATCCTCTGACAACGTGCCTCAGCCAGAAAAATTACACTACATTCGCTAAGGGCTGCAAGAATGCACAACACAGTCTGAGATGAATCTTGTACAGTCTCACTTTAGTCACTCTAAATCAAAATCCATAAATAATTTTAAATATAGTTTTGTGAGCGTACATAAATAACAAAGAAAGGAAAATAAATAAAGCACAGTTGACACGAAAATGAAATGAAACCAGAACCTCATTCAATCCAATAGCAGCAATCTAATACTTGTTCAGTTTTATGTGCTTTTGAAATGAAAATGGCCAATAAAGAAAGTTAATTTAACCTCCCTACCTGACTTTATTGATGTGGTTTTATTACCCTTGTCATGCAGGGTAAAGAAGACTAATGCCATTATTTCTGGTGTTTCTAGCTTCCAGTATCTTTTTTGGACAGCTATCTGTAATCCCTTTAGTTTGACAAATCACCACATTATTTTGGATATTTACATTTCAAATCAGTTCAATGTTTACATGCTGCTGCTTGGTTCCTATTAGATTGTTCCACAGGGAACAATCTCAAAACATTAATTTACATCCCTCAAATTGATGAAACAGTGGGACAGCTGCCATCAGAACGAATGAAGTCACTACACTCAATTCTTTTTATTGGCATCTGAAATCTTTTGAAGAGTAGCATCCAAGACCTCTTTTCTGTTTGAGAGCCAGCTGAAAAGCATCTGGCTGCTTATCCCTTGCTAAAGAATGACAGCAAGAAGCTGAAGCCACACACAGCTGGCGTATTAAATTAATTGGGTACCTGCATAAATATTCTTTACCAGCTAAATGTGTGTCTCACAAAAGCCAATGGGCCTTGCACCCCCATGGCTTCATAAGAAGCTCAACATTTCTAAATTATAGACGTTCTTAATTTAAATATCCGAGGACCATTCAAATACATGTAAGTGACATTAAAAATGGGTATCTCTTAGAGGAATCTCTTCCTCTCAAAACAAGCAAGTCTTTTTTAATTTGAGAGAAATTAATTCAAACCATTAAGGAAAATATACTTCTTCCCTTCCCTGAAAAGGAGTAAAAAAAGATATTTGCAGTAAAATGCTAAAGCTGCTTTCTTATTCTAGAGCTCATCCTGAGAAATAATGAATATCTTCAATTTTCTTTGAAGTCAGCAGGAGTTGCAGGTCCATAGTGTTTAAACCAGTCTTGGTGAGCTTGACCCAAAAACCTCTACAGAATCTCTCCCTTGATTTCAGACTGAGTGCTGCCTTTCCATTTACCATGAAGAAGAAAAGTTAATCACAGAGATCTTGCAGGATCTCAAAACCCTACACTAGATTACAGATGCCCCTATTTATATCCTAAATATATCGCAAGAAAATATACAAAATATGTACAGAAAGGATTAAAAGGAAAAGTGAATACAATGCATTCTAGATCACAAAGACCACCTGGATTTGTGATGTGCCCTTACGTTGGTGTCTACAAATCTGTCTCTACCATTTTGTTCAGTGCCATTTCAGTAATTTGAACTCTCTCAGTTCTAGTTTACATGTAGATTTATTGTGTGAAAAACACTGTAATTTGATCACATGAACCTCTGTAATGAGGTACAGAAGAAAGACAATCTGGTGCACAATAGTTTCAGAATAATAAGAGACTTGAATATGAAAGACTTGCTTTGCATAAAATATAAAACCCTAGCTAGCAAACAGATCTTCATACTAGCGATGTAGATTTTTAATAAGTCTTAGCAACTGGCTGGTTGAATATATCCTGACAGAGAGACTGGCATCTTCACTCATCTGGCAAAATACTGTATGACCAATTTCTTTCTGAGAAAGTACGGTAACATTGCCATCATTTCGAGAGCTCTAACAGGACAATAATCTTGCTATAAGGTTTTATCTATATGTTACACAGATGACAAGAACTCCACAGTGGCTGAGAAAATGGGGCCATCTGCCCCAGCTGAAACTTTCTTTTGCTGTACCATCACCTTAAGCATCAAATCCCTCCATGTCCTAAAGCAACTGCAAACCTGACAATCAACCTATATATAACTCCATGTATTGGCAAATTTTCTAGATGAACACCAGCACCCACATCATGTAGGTACTAATCAGAGCCAGACTGAAATACAAGATGAGCTGCTGAAGCACAATGTGCAGTAGCCTTTGACATGACAGCCATGCTGATATTATTAGATATTTATTTTTGAGGATGTGTTACAGTATAAAATTCTGTTCTGTGATCAGCTTCAAGCTGATGTGTAATCTTTGCTGTGCATTGCTACAGCTGTCACTGTGAAGAAAGTGACTGTTACCATGGTAGGATTTTACTGGAGCCTGAAGTGATCACAGAATAGAAGGATGAAAGGAACTAAAATAAAGGGTGAAATGCACGGAAATCCAGTGTTTCCTTTAGCCTGATAAAGATCTGCTTAGTTAGTGAAACAGTTGATATACTTACTCTTCAGAGCAAATTATGTAGAAGTCGAGGTTGAAAACAGGTTGCTATGCTTTTCAGGAATAGCATTAACCCTACACTCCAAGCTACAGAGGTAGTAAGAATATCAGTCCTGCCTCTTATTTCTGAACGGGAGAAAGAAAGAATGAGTTCAGCAGCCAATTGCTGCTCTTTATTGTTCATATTAATGCAGTGTTTTGGACCAGGACTTGGATTCTGTGAGGTGTGCTACACAGAAAAAGTATTTTATGCCCCAAAGGCCTTATAATTTCAATATAAAACAAGAGACAGTAGCAGACAGAAAAAAGGGAGGTGGTGGCGTACAACATAAATGAGACAGTGGTAGTTTTGTGAGACAGGCATCCGTATCAATATACCAATAGCCTAACCGCACATAACTACTGTCATCCTATTTTTGAAGATTAATTGAGAGAAGACAGTGAGGTATAAATAACTCTTCACTAAAAATCCACGTAACTAAGCACAATACGGAAGGAGGCATTAAGAAACTTCTTTGAAAAAAGTAATGAGTAATTAAATCTTCATGGACTGAGCAAAGGTAGGAGTCAAAAATTTTTACAGCTAATGGGAAATGTGACACTAAGTCAGGCAGGAGTAAAAAGCCTTGGAAATTAAAACAAGCTTTTGTGTGATGTGGCAAAAAAGGAACATCAAGCGAACAGAATAAGAGAGGGTGATGTCAAGGGGGGCAGAGAAAAGTAATCTTTGAATTTCTCTGAAAGAATACAAAAGGGGAAAAACGTAATCTGTGAGTGTCAGGAAAAAGACTATCAGAGTTAACTGTAGCATAAAATAACGATGGCTTGGACAACCATTTTAGCTAAGTGGTTGAAATAAGAGACCATATAAAAGTCATCATGCAGAACAAGTCAGCACTGTTTAGCTAATCACCTGCATGCAAGGCCCAAGAATCCTATCTGAAAGGGCCATCAGCTTTCTGGCTTGAATAACAGGAAAGACATCCCATAGGGTTGAAGAACAAAGTGAGCTACTTATGAACAGTTGTACAGAAAGACTGATATCATCGTCTTAGTGTTTAATGATAATTATTAGTGATTAATACAATCATCTTAGCCATCTTCGGAGTGAGCTTGAAGTGATGGCTCTAGAGAACAGGAAAACTTTAGAGGATAGATGCAATCTTTACTTGGGACAGGAGAAGACTGTCTAGAGTGGCGGTGTAATTTTGCAAACAGATGCAAAACAAGTTAAGTGTCTGTGTATTACTTAGTTACTGGCTTTTTGACTTAAGCTTTTACATGCTCATGTGCTACATGTAAGGTGGCATAAAACTGTCTGTTTGCAGTGCTCACCCAGATATATCGTTCAGAAGAATTACAAACTAAGGAAAAGAACAGGAGTGGCATGGTGAACAAGACCATGGGCACAGGTTAGTTGGTTTTCTGGGGTGCTGGTTTCATTTTGTTAGAACAAAGGCCACCGGCTCTGCTCTCTAGCAGTTCTCTGCATACAAGGCAGTCAGCGTTTGCACTGATGAAGATCTCAGTGGCTTGCTCAGACAGCAAAAATAATACCGAGGAAAAGATTTGAAGTGTTACACAATCATCTGCTGATATGTTTCTCACATCAGGACAATAACCTCTGGTCCAGTATGACACACAAAATGTATTACAGGCCTAAACGTGGCAAATTAGCAGCACATTTTTCTATCAGTATCTAAATGGAAAAAAATCTGAAAAACAGATAACATGCAACCAAATTTAACTGGTTACTATAGTGTACTGATCTGAAACTTTGGTTGAGACTAAGAATCCAAAAATCTACTGCTCTGGTTCAGTAATTTGAGGCAAAAAGAAAAAGCCAGATTTGGACAAAGAACTGTACATAGTTTCTATCTTTTGTTTCAAAGAGATTTGGTATAAGTAATACACTGCATTTACCAAAAATACATTAATTAAAACAGAAAGTATCTTGTTACCGTTACACATTCCTGCTAAGAAGCACTGGAAATGGAAGAGCAACAACTCTGACAAAAACTAGAGCTGACGGACACAGACCAAGAAGGGGCAACTCTTCTGATGATCGGGTCATTGCACCGAGGGATTCAGGAAATAAGCTTTTAAGCTTTCAGTGATGTTCATACTGTGAAACCAAGAAAATGCACTTTGAATGTTGTCTCGCTGGAGAAAAACTTAGATACATGACACATTGAAAGAAACCCCTCTTCAAAACGTAAGACAAAAGGGGCTCTCATTTCTGAGGGAGATGTTTCTTCATCAGAAACTCTGTATTTAAACCAAACAAATGTTTAACTTGGAACAAACTACTACTTCAGGATCAATGAATACCCTTATTTGATGTACATGCTAACTGAAAGAAATAACTATACATCAAGGTAGTTTGTAGTTAAATATTCTCCCCCTCTCTCTGTTCTAGTCTACATACAGATATATTGTGTGAAAAACAAGTCCTGGAACACAGACCTGCAGCCACTGTCAACCAAGGGTGGCTGTGATATTGGACTGCTCAGCCTCCAATCCTGTCTTTATATTCAGCATGTGAGCTATGGAAATAGTCCACCTATAAAATAAGGGGCTGAACAGCCTCTGCTAGCAAAATCAAAAACCAAATGAAACACTCTCCACCGTAAGGCATGAGGGCAAAAGTATATCTGTAATAGTACACAGAGAGTCAAAAGCTCAAGAAAGTGAAGTGACTTGTACTTTTCCAGTCCCTCCACCTTGCTATGTGCTCTGTTCCCACAAAACTGCTTTCTCCCCAATTTCTTGTGTTTGCCGTCCACTATGAACAATATTTCCTGCCTTTGCTAAGCATTTCTTAGCCTCTTTCCTAGTCATTCTTCAAACTTAGCACACTCTGCTGTCACTTTTTCCCCACCTTGTTTGATCTTTAAGCACTGCAGAACAACTCAAATATTATGCCATAAAGAAATATCTTCATTAGCTCTGTCAGAAGGAGATCCAGACCAGATCACCAGTAACTGAAAAGGATTCAGACTGACAAGGATACACTTCTCCTGCCATGCTGTGATCAAAGCTTCAGTGTGGATTTTTGCCAGTCTCAGATCATACTGGTAAAACCTCACATAATTAACTTTTCCTCTTGGGCATTTGGTGTGTATTACATTCCTTAGCAGCTGTTTGTTTTCATAGCTGTCTCGCAACAAGATTTCTCCCAAATTAGATACCAGAAAGAGTTTAAATTTAATAACAGGTTAGTATACTGACTCCCAGGCAAGAATGAGCTAAAGTCATTTCAGTCTCTAGACACAACCTCTGAACAGCCTCATATACATGGCACTGTCACAGCCAACAACAATTCTCATTTCCCAGTCTCAATCCAAGCTAAATAGGGCTAACTTTGCATTTTTGGCATTTAAAATCATAAGCTGAATCCCAGTTCAGGCTGGGATTGGTTATTGCTATGTTGTCAAAGTGTTTTCTTTTTATAAAATCATTCCTACGAACAAAAAAATGTAGAGTTTCCAAAGTCAAAACTGAAATTTTTTTATTTCTCAACACCCATTTCAGGAGTTGGGAGCTGTGAACAGACTCCCTGATCTTGATTTCGCCTCCTTTTTAACACGTATTCGTGATTTAAGATACTTGCTATAATTTAACAGAATAACACCTCAAACGTGGTATCCTTTCTGTCTTGTGACTTAGTAGAAAACAATTTTAAATATATACTAGTCAGACCTAGCTAATGCACTGGCCATCTTGCACTATGCTGGAAAGGACTTACGGACAAAGAGGGAGTTTGTTTCTGCAGGCAAAAGTCTTGCATTAACCTGGCGCACTACAAGAACTGCACACTGAAGGTACCTCAGCACACAGGTTAGGGGAAGTGCTAAAGCAGATACATCTGGATTCACACATAATTTTAAGGATCAAGTGTAAATGGCACTTTTATGGGTGAGAAGTAAGGAAGAGAACAGCTGTGGGAGAAAGTTCCAGGGAGGAAATGGGAGGCAAAGATAGCAATGATATAGTGCAACATTTACAGAAAAAAAAAACTTTTAAAATGTTCTAACAATTTAGGATTTTGAAGAAATTTCTTGGTGCAAATATAGAAATATGAAAGCAACTTCCAAGGGCTATCTAAAACTGAGGTATGAAGGTAAGAACGTCCTTAGAGAAAGAGGAAAGAAACCCAACATAGAAATCATAACAACTACAATAAATGTTGTTAAGGAAAAAAATGGACCCAAGCTGCTAAGCAAGGACTCAGCGAGTCCATTAAAGAACAGGAGTAGAAATTCAGTGACAGATGATGCCAATATATTGCTGACACTCTGAACGAATTTTTTGTCTCACAATCCACAAGAGAAGCTGGAGGTCACAGAAGAAAGTGTGGAATAAATTTTCCAGTAGGAAAGTGAAATATGAACATGTCTTAAGATCACTTCAAGGTTAACAATTAGGAACTCAGCATAATTAAAACCTGACAAAGTCGTAGGTACAAATGAGTGATATCCCACAGAAGGCAACTCAGTACTGAAGAAAAAAAGAAATGCTGACAGTTCTGAATAGGAGAGGATTACAGTCACGTTAATAACATTTGAAGACTTATTTCCTTCAAATTGAAAATGGGTGTGGCTGTAATTCTAAAGCAATCTTATGGGGGGAAGGCAAGGACTGGAAACTAACTAAAGGTGTGTAACAGATCAAACAGACTTTGATAAAACAATTTATACGGAAAAATAAAAGAAAAATTAAAAGTGAACTGTTTAAAAGAGAAATCATCATCTACATCTCTCCCTTGGTCCTTGCTCTGCTTCCATAAAGCCCACTAAAGGTAACTAAGCAGCCAGTCAGCTGTCAGTAGGCATGCCGCCACCTGATCCTCCCCTGGGAAATCACAGACCTGCACGCTCCTGCACACGCAAAGCGAAAAGTCACTGAGGCTACCAGAAAAGACATGAGTAGGCATTCCAGTACACGCAAGAAATATGTTAATAGAGGAATGGTGCTTCGAGCATCAAATTAAGGCATTAGTAAAATCCAGTGTAAACAGAGATAGCACGAGATTACTCGGCTTGAGGTGTACTTAAATTCTTCACTGATTTTGCTTCTGTGCAACTTCAAGCTAGGGGAAAAGGCTCTTTATATTAACAAGACTCTAAAGGGACGGGGGGCGGAAAGAAAACCAAAAAGAAAAGCAGCAAAGAAATTCTGTGCTCTGAGAATTCAATTTTTGGTTTGATATGGGAGTGGAGCTTGTAGCAGTTTGACATCAGACCAGTGAGAGCCATTGATGTATACAAGGCAAGGGAAAAAGGAGTGATCAATGCTTAGCAGCTTATAAACTGAAAAGGCTGGAAATATAGATTCAAAAGTGAGGGAGAAAATTAATTTGGAATATAAACATTTACTTACAAAAAGCTATCACCAAACTCAGTCTAACAAGGATGATGATAGATTTTAAGATGAATCATACATTGATCAGATTTAATCTGAGGACGAAGGATCACCGAATTTTTTAAATTACGTATTTTTAAAGTTTAACATTCAAATATCAAACGTAGTTTCTCCTTGGCAGCTGATACTTCAATAGTCACTTTCTCTACCTTTTAGCAAAAGGGCCTCAAAAGATGCATTTTTAAGGGAAGAACAGGTTTCAGTAACATTGACAGACAGTACAGACGAACACCAATGGCTAATACTGCATTCAACCCTTAGATAGGTCATACGTATCGCACAGCACGCATGTTGGCAGTGACTCTACTGTTAAAGTTGTTCTGAAACTGGCACATAATAGGACTAAAATGTCTCTTCTCTTTAATGACTGAATCTAGCTTCCAAATCTGGATCTGTTATTCTTCAAAAACCCCATGAACTTCTTCGGTGGTTGCTACTCAAAATACCTGTTAAACAGTGCAAATGAACATCTCAAAATGCTTTGTCTTGAAATTCTGCCTTGCCTCCCTGACATTTGGGCAGCAAGGTTAGGAATTATCCAAATACTGCCTTCACAGACTGCGACTTCCCACTTATATGGAGCTCTCATGAATTCAATGTTCACAACACTGCAAAAAAACCCTGAATTCCAAAGTTAGTTCTAGCACTCAGAATAATCAGTTTTGGTTCATTTAAATAAAAGGAGCTAGATGAGCTCCTCAGGAATTTAAGACTTCTCACATACTTTCTTCCCTCATCTATCAACCCCACTGAGTACAGAGACCCCAGTGAACAATGAACAGAACGGGAAAGGAAAAGCAGAGAGGTGTAATGAAACAGGGGGAACAAATGGAGCTTGGAGAACACTGTGAGGAGAAATGAAAAGTAACAGCAGCAAAGTTAGCGGACACCTGTAAGGAAGAAACACTGAGCAGAAGTCTTGATGTTTGCACTAAATAACCACCTCAAATTGATAATTTTTTCCTTTTACTTGCTGATTTTGTGTATCTTCTCATTCTTAATTCCTAAAGTGCTTTAGTAATACTGTACATTGCAAATATTTTTAGAGAAAACTATGCTGTACCCAACTTCAAGAAAGATATACGTACTTTAAAGTTATTTCTACCAACATCTTGCACGGTTTTGTCTCATTTTAAGAGGAACTTATATTGTCTACCACAAATTACATCACTTAATTATCAGCTGAATCCACCATTTTTCTGGAGAGGGAATTAGTGCAAAAGCCTGAAATTAACAGTCGATCTTACACTTTTTTTTTTTTTTTTTTTTTTATATTGATCTATATCTTCTGGTCTTGCACAATTTCCCTGGTAACAAGAACATTAACTACAGCTCTTCTCAACCAACTACAACTCAATTTAATTTTTCTTTATTTATCTCAAACGTGGGTGGCCACGCTGACTTTGTCTCACATAAGCAACTGCTGCAAGGAGAATCTGCAACACTCTTCTCGGAGCTGTTACACGCCTGCAGACCACTTGTGTTGCAACCCTTATTAGAAAGGCAGAGTGAACTCGGACTGAGAAGTCGTCTCAATTGTCCCCAGGGTACGTAACTTTAGGACCGCACAAATCTGTCTAACTTCAGCCACAGGACAGCAGTGCAAAGACTAACGACAATGGTTTGTCTTTGGGTATGGTCCTACCGCACTACGGCTGCAGAGCACACACAGCTGTGCACAAACAGCACCTTCTCAGACTCTTCTGTATGTGGAAGAACGCTGTGCCAAGGACCTCCTGATTCTTTTAGATGACAATAGGACTAAATGCCCACCCACAACACAGGTATGCTATTTTAAAAAGCCTGAAAACGCCTGCTAGAAAAAAAAGCTGTACTATCTCACACGCACGCATATATACGTACATATATACATGTGTATTTGGTCACTCATATTTTATATATGTGCAAAAATGTATGCATTTTTATATGTATAAACATGTATGGGTATGTGCGTGTAAACAATCATACACATAACATGTGGTCAACAATTAGTTTAGGAATAATTCTATACATGCCTTGCCCAGTGATTAAAAATTTAGCCCTTGCAAAACAATACTTATTTCACAACAAATATATGAAAATGAAATACAGCTTTTATTAGAAAAGAAGAGAGCTCTTACCTGCTTTACCACTGTCACAGTGCCAGGTGCCATGGTAACAACAGAAGCAACTGCAGTAGCATCATGGGTTTCTGAACCCAACTCAATGATTTGCTGCAGGATGTTTACAGCTGTTGGATCAAGTCTTTCACCTTATCAGAAAGACAGTAACCATAAGATCATTACAGTAAAACAGCTCTAAGGGAATGTGAATCTAAGTGCTACAGGCACTCTTTCCCCTCCTGCCTTAACCCTGACTCACAGCGCTGTTTATAAATTTCAAATAGCTCAATGACATGACACTTTAATAATAGATCTATGGCAGGAAAGTATTCACAAAACAATTTGCCCGAGGAATGCATGAATCAGCAAGTGAAGCCACATTTTCACCCCTACTGGAAAGAGATCTAAAAGAATAAATTGAATAAACAAACAGCAGGTACAACTCATAGCAGTAACTGTAAATTAGGAAGCTGCAAGACTTTACAAATCCAAATGTGTATTTGTCAGACATTCAGCTTAAACAGAACCTGAACTCTATACCTATAACCACAACAGCTATTTGGTATATTATAAGCCTGTGTTTACCATCTGTCCGGCCATCTGCAATACCTCTCAACCTAGAAGTAGTACTGTTATCACTGACACGCTGAAGGGAGAAGTTAATTGCTTGAGAGAGCTCATGCTTATCACTTTATAAGCAAGGGATCAGAACATGTTTGCCCCTTTTTTTTAAAATCCTCTTGATGTGCGTAGCCCTGCCAAAGGAAAGGCAAGTTTACAAAAAAACCCACCCCATATATAGTTGTACTCTCACACTTCTCCCAAAGTGTGAAAAGGAAAGATTTGGATGCTGGGAAATGTCTTTTGTTACGCAGGAATATGAATTCCCCCCCTATGGCCCACCATTCCCACACCGTCAGCATCAGAGATATGCCAGGAAGGGGAACAAACCGTCAGGTCGTGTTAAAGCTGCCTTATATTTGCTGTAGTCACTGCTGGAACTAGGACAAATAGAATAAAGCTCATCTCTTAACCCCAAACCCTTACAAACTGAGGCTGATACTGTAATGGGGATCTAGGTCAGATAATTTCATTTCAAAGAGAAAGTAGTTATATAGGTATATTTATATTACAAAGATAACATAGTAGTTATCTATGTAAGAAACAAGTTTATTTGAGTACTTAAAAATGTTTGCTTGCTTGAGTTTTTTTTCTATTAACTGCCTTTAGAGAAGATACGACTCTTTTTAATACCTAGAGGGAATACACAGGAAAAGTATCTCAAGTTGGACGCACTAAAAAGCAAATCGTTCTACTCTGAAAACTACAGCCTCATGCTGTACTGTTATGTACAGCATATTCCATGATCACATTTATTTTAATTTCAATATATAAAAAAGCTTAAGAAAAGTTTTCAAGAGGTTTTTACTCATTCAGAATTCCCAGTCATTCAAATAAATTAATATACAGAAATTGTCAGTAACACAATTTAATTGCAACATGCTTGGAAATTCCATTAAAAATGGGAGATTTTGAAATATATCTGTATTATGAACTATAAAGAGCACAACAGTAAACAACTGTAAAGTGCTGCCTTCTGAAAGCCAACACATGCATTTATGCGCACGTGCG
This sequence comes from Phalacrocorax aristotelis, assembly GCF_949628215.1. Classification (NCBI taxonomy): domain Eukaryota; kingdom Metazoa; phylum Chordata; class Aves; order Suliformes; family Phalacrocoracidae; genus Phalacrocorax; species Phalacrocorax aristotelis. The sequence goes on from NC_134277.1 coordinate 160,262,327, forward strand.
CAACACGCATTTATTGTATAAGAAACCAAAACATATGAACACCTACTCTAGTCTCTCATGTTTTAACACTCTCAGAAACCTGGACAATTTTATTTTTCTTCCAGGTTTTTTTATTTCCCACTTAGCAATCATTACCAAATCCCACTCCTGCGCTTCCTCAATCTGATACATTATAGCTTACTTCATTTTGTGTACCATCAGAATTAAGTTTGTTAGCACTGTCTTGGGACCACGGTAAATGAGCTATTCCACCGTGTCACTTCTGCAGTCTGGCTGACTTAAGCAGGGAGGAAAATAGCTAGAGAATTGCCATTAGATACACACCATCTACTCTGCCAAGATAGCTGATTTCACAATATATTTAATAATACAGGCAGGAAATTCCACACACCAATAATAAAGCACAGAACAGAGTGTGGTAAGTATTAATGATGTAAGGATACAGAAATTCATAAAGAAGGGTAATGTCTCACTATTCATCCTCAAAGAAAAATACAACCCCACAGAAGTAAGTTCTGGACAACAAATTTAATAATTTTTAATAGTTTCACAGGCGATCACATATTGCTACCTATACTCAGAAGAATTAGGTATTTAGGAAAAAAGATATATTTTGTGTTCCAACCTAAAAAAGGTAACTTACCATTCTCAGGAGTATATCTCAGGTTCTGTAATGCAGCTACGGCAGCTTGAGTGCCTTGAACATCTTCTCCAGCCTCTGTGATATGGAGATACTGAGTGGATGCTTCTTCAGAAACTTCAGCAGTTAACTTGAAGACAAAACCCAACCAAGGCATGACTAATCTCACTCTCATTTTAGCAATTCAGAGAACAATGAAAATTCTGAGTTTGAAGGACTGAGTTTTGGACAACAAATATTGTAACAGGAGTTATAGAAATACTGGGTGAAACAGAATTCAAGAAGAATATTACATGGCAGTTGGGATACCCCAGTTTTCTTCTCAATTCTACTTCAAAAGTTGTTTTAAGCATGCCAAATTTTCTTGACTTCATTTTTGTTGCACCATTATTTTACAACTAGCAACAGACTTCTATTGTATCAGGGTCTAGTAAAGACCTTTTGGGCAATATTAATTTATAATGCATGTCCTTGCCGATCTGGTAAAATGCCTTTGAAGTTTGAAAATGGCATCTTGTTTTAGAAAAATTATCCTTTCCATAACTACGTTTTTCAAGACAAGCTTTATTCTATTCCTGCTGCGAGGAAACGTCTTTATTTATAGCCGTTTCAGCAATGGAGACATGTTTGCATCCTGGGTGTCCTCTTATTTTTTCAGGTTCGGGCATCTACTGTGAGAGTGTGCTGAGAATCGTTTCTGAAATGCATGTGGACACAACACCTTGAAGGACAACGTTTTAAAATGCTTGCCCTGTCTTCTTTGAATACCTGTCCATATAGAACCTACTCTGATATTTCTCAAGGATTTAACATTTTACCTGTGGATACTGAAAACCTGTTCAACAAGAACTGCAGGATGGTTCTTCCAAATGAGGCATCAGATTTGTAATGGGGGCTAGACTGCCTGAAATTTAGCACAACAGTCTTAAACTATGGAGGTCAGCCAACTGCACTTGACTTCTGGCTTCTTCCTCTCATTGAACACAAACAATAGCCCACTCAGGCATTGAAAAAGATTCAGCTTGCCAACTGTAATTTTTTAAATAAAATTGTCTTGATAATTCTGTGGTTTTCCCATAGCTTCTGCCTCTACAGTCAGCTCTGCTCTATAAAAATAACAGTTCTCATTTTAAAACAAATAGCTACACATATGGCAGCAGAGAAAAAGTGTGAAAAGCTGAGCCTTCTCAGGGTATCTGCCCTACCATACCCCAAACTGAGAAAATTCAGGTTGTTGGTTTAGTTTTATCTAACCCAGCTTCTTAGGTCTAACTTAGCTTTTCTTATGGTCCAATCTTAGCAATACTGTGATTGCCTATATACTTTGGATTGAAGCTGGAAACACAGAACAGATGACAGAAGACTTACTTATAACGGCACCATTTTCTCAGCTGATCAATTTACAAAATCAGTTTTCTAGATTCTAACCTTTTGTGGACCAAGACATAAGCTCCCTTCATTAATTCAATATAAGCGTGCAGCTTTGCACAGCTTGCGGTTAACACCAGTGAATATTTAGCATATAACAAAATGCACTAAGTTTTCCAATTTCACTTTTTTTTTTACTAAAACTTTCACCCTTTCTGCTGCAAATAGAGGATTAGAGCCCTAAGATGCAGAAATAAGCCCTTACAAAGTTGTTAATCCTACCAGATATTAAAGCAGTCACGCTTAAGTGTCATAGCAATGTATGCATTCAAAAGGGACATGAGATCACCTGACCTCCTGATTTTATATAAAGTCAAGAAAACGTTTTTGAATACTTCTTATGCTTACTTTTCTCCCTAGAATTTTTTAAAATCTTAGGGGCAAAGCCATGGCAAGTTTCCTTTACCTCCCACTTGGTCTCCCCATCATGTTCCACTAGCTTCATTCCATGCTTGTTTTTAAGATGTCTGTTGAACTCCCATTTTGTACCATAGACAAAGCTGCAAACAGGACACTTAATGCCACCTATAAGGAAACACAAATAAACCCTTGAGTTATTTTCATATAAATTCTTTTTCAAGGCAGTAAGGACCCATTTGATTTGACCCCTTTTCAACCAAGCCACATAACTGTAATTTAGCCATGCGTCCAACATAAAAAAAGGGGGGGGGGAATAAAGTAGTTGAACACTTACAGTGCTTAAAGGGAAATTTTGGATAATGGTAAGGGAAGGAGTCTGGAACAACTCATATATCTGGGAAGGCATAGCAATCCCACTCCCTGCCTGCGCGCTTCCCTTTGGTGGATGTGAAGCTGCAGGAATGCTGTTCCCGTCTCTCCCCACCTCTAAACCTCTGTCCCTGGGGAACTCCTACCACAGAGCAGTTAGAAAGAAAGAGCAGGAACAGACAACTATTTGCATTAGCCTCAGATACAGCATCATTTCTGCAATTAGGTCCCCATAATTAGTATTGGTTTCCCCTCTCAGTAGCTAGATGTTAAGGGAGATAGCCAAACTATAACAGAGAGAACGTAAGCTGCAAAATAAATAACAACTTAGCTACCGGGTGAGAACTTGTGCTTGCTTTGCTAACAAACACCATTCTAGAAGTGGTATGCATGTTAGACATCAGAGAGGGGAAAGTTTTTTCAGGGAATGACAAGTTAGACCAACCTCACCCCATTTTTTTCCTGGCCACAAGAAATACTGCAAACCGAGGGGATGCTTCAGCCTGCGCAGAATCATCCCCACAGTCATGATTCTGGTTGAAATTCACGTTTAGCAGCACCTGTGAAGACTTGTTGTAGTTTCCAATTGAGGTTTTTTGCAAGTCTGAGGGTGTCTATGAACGATGTTCTGCTTTAGGCCCACCAAAAACAAAGCCTAGCATGTTTTAAGTAATTCTAAGCTAATGCTTTTGCCCTGTAAATACTCCTTTATTTCAAATCATAGAGTACCTTAGGAACTAGTTTTAATGCCTGCTCCATTACATATCATTGCAGCTTCAACTGTAAACTGTCCAAAAATCTACAAGATGGGTCTCTGACAAGCTTCAGCCTTAAATACCAGTTCCCTGTTGCCTTACAAAGCCCTGGTGTGCTGGCCTTCAGGTCACAATACAGCACCATAGTGCACTCTACTCTTTTCAGTAAGTGCTTGGATTTTTTTTAAGTGCTTATAAACAACACTGAAGTCTTAATATTTAACATACCGAGTAGTGACACCCTTTAACAATTTTTTTAAAAAATATATCTTCTCTGAGACAGCTGTTCTAGTTTTCTCAAGATTCAAACAAACATTATTAAGTTTTTTGGCACAATATGGCCACTGTGCCAACCAGAAGAGTTAGCAATGTAATGTCATCTTCACCCAACTATCTTTGCTTTTGAGAGTTTCTACTTTTTATGTTAACATCTAAAAATGCAAACCTACATTTTCTGACTATCTTCAAAATGATGCATAGAATGAATTTAGCACAATGTTCACTGTCTGAGGATGCACCATTACAGGTAAAAAACTAAGCGTGACAAAATCATAAGCATCCAATTTTCTACACTAGATTAAACAGCTTTCACTTCTTTTTCTTACAAAAGTAATTTGGTCAAATGTCAGATCTCAGTTGCTTGTAATTATGCAAATAAGTAGTTCTCTTTCCCCCCCCCCATTGTGTAAAGCGGAACAGAAATAATCTGCGTGTGATATATTGTTGCATTAGGTGACCAGAACTCGCTCTGACATACCTAACGGCTGGGGGAGGGCGTTATGCCCCTTTAGGAACTATGCCACCAGATGGCTGTCTCCACATTATCATGGCAAATGATGACTCTTACCCATCATGTTCAAATGCCTCAAATATACCCCCATAAGATGGTTATAAGCCAAGTTCTCATTGCACATAGTCTTTTTTGAATAAGGTGATTAGAACAAGCATTCTGTTTTACAGTAATGGAAACCTACCATATGGTATTCTACCAGGTGAATAGAAATAAACTTTTTATTTTGATAAAACAAAATACAACTACACTCTAGGGTAGGGTCTTTCACTGATGCATTATCCCTCTACAATTTCCCCTTTTTGCTCTCAATATATTTTAAGTCTTCACCATTATAGCAGATGCTCAATACTCCATCTCTATACAAAACTGAAATAGTTTTCCTATCAAGGAGCTTAACACTCAACACCTCACAAAAGCAAAATACCTTCATTCAGATTAGGACAAAGATATTATCAGTTACATAAATTGAAATTAAATATTCATTTCACAGCGATCTGTAGTATTAGGAAAAAACCACTGTCGTGAAAGACAGGACACTTTTCTGCATTGGTTTGATACTGAAACTATTATAACAATACACCAGATAAATTAAAGCTGTAACTTTTGGCATTATAACTTTAACTAAAGAACAAATAATGGAAGCATAGAATTAAGCTGGTAATATATAACTCCACATCAGTGACTTGGTATGAAAGCTCAGGAAAATTAATTTCCAGATTATTCTTTGAGCAAATTGGTAAGACACAGAGGAAGTCAATGAATTACACACCTTACCTACTTTCAATACCAAACCTGATGTTTGCAACAAAATAATGCACACAAATATTATACAGCTCCACAACTTTTTTCCATGATTTCTGCCAATCACACCATTGACATGTGCTCTGCAAATTATTTATTTATTGGCCTAAAATCTCCGTAAGACAACTATTATTTGATGTTAAAAGAAAACATGTGATGATAGTGGTATAAGAGAACACAGAGGCCACAACTGGATCATCGCACATACACTGCACAAGTTGCTGCACACACACAAATACAAAATTCATCTCCCAGAGAGTGCAGAAACACGTACACAAAGCAATGGATGGCAGGGAATACCAGTGAAGAGAAAAGAAACAATTTCAGGAAAAATTTTATGTGTCTTGTCCAGCACAAAGCAAATGAAACTAAAAAAGGAAGCTATCAAATGAGCAAGTAGGCAGGGTCTCACAGAAAAACTAATAGGTAATGCATATATAATAGTCTTGTCCCCTATGCAGAATACATCCAATTCTTATTGTATTTATTTTCCTTTATTACTTTAAAACACTAAAATAAATGTCAGATCATAGACTTCCATTTAAACAAACAAACCACCCCAAAGCCCCAAAACCCCAAGCATTTCTCTGATCCTGGCTGATCCCAATTTCTAATATAAGCCCCAAAATTAAATCCTGCTGTCCGTCCCTCAAAATGGAGTTGCTCAAATGAGTATGTTCCCTCTCCCATTCTATGAATCATTCATTTATTTATAATCTCATTCTAGGAATCTTGAGTAGAGTCCAGCAGTCTATATTCATATAAATATTTCCAGTTAAGATTATTTGCAATGTCTGCAATGCAGTCAAAAACCAGTTGAGAGTAGAGACGAAAAGATGAGCAAGTGTGAGGCAATTCACTCTGGGCTCAGTGGGTAACTTAGAACAAGCAGAATACAACGGAAATAGATATAGACAGCTTTTATTAGACATTAAGCTTTGTTAGTTTCCCTTCTCACTTTTTTCCCAAACCCTTTCACTTGCTGGTTCTCCCACCTTTTCCTTTTTGTCTACATTCCTTTAATATCAAAGGACTTGTTTAATATCAGTCGGAAGGGTCTTCTTCCCCTATATAGATACATGAATAATTTTCCAAAATTGCTTTTCAGACCTATGAATATGGTAAGTGGAAACTTGATAGAGGCTAGTCAGGCAACAAGTTGCAATTGCGAGTGCAAGCAGGTCAGAAACACATACCCTGTCATACTGCATAAGTTTTCCACAATGATCTGTGTGTGCTGTGTGACCCAGATACAAAAGATCATCTCATTCCAAAATCAGGAAAATTTTTATTAACTTCAGTAGGACTCACATTTATCAACTCCAAATGCAAATCCTAATTAACTCAAGTCTCCCACAAGGAGCAGGTTTTTTCCCTAGTAAGATGCCAAGGCACTGAGAAAAACTGACATTTCTACAGTATGGTAAGAAATCTGCAGGTCTTGTGTTTTTATTTTGAGCCCACGTGTAAGATCCAAGGGATGCAACATAGAGCAGCAAATGGAGCTGGCAAAGGAGGTTGCATGTGGGAAAAGTGCACCTTCTAACATAGCTTTCTTCATGGCAGAGTCCTGATAAAAGGCACTGACCTCACAGCCACTGCACGGATTTGAAGCCCCTTTACTGCTCTAAAACTCCACACAGCAGGTGAACACATAGAAAGCAGGCACAGCACTTGTGGGCACAAGGAATATAAATGCTGTATAAGGAAGGGAAGAGAAAGAAGGATGCAGAGATGGAAAGAACAGAATAGAATATTTCAGCTGGAAGGGACCTACAATGATCATCTAGTCCAACTGCCTGACCACTTCAGGGCTGACCAAAAGTTAAAGCATGTTATTAAGGGCATTGTCCAAACGCCTCTTAAACACTGTCAGGCTTGGGGCATTGACCACCTCCCTAGGAAGCCTGTTGCAGTGTTTGGCCACCCTCTTGGTAAAGAAATGCTTCCTAACGTCTAGCCTAAACCTCCCCTGCTATCCCTGGTATCACTGGATACCAGGGAGGAGAGATCAGCACCTCCCTCCCCGGCTCCCCTCCTCAGGAAGTGTAGAGAGCAATGAGGCGGCCCCTTGGCCTCCTTTTCTCCAAACTAGACAAGGCCAAAGTCCTTACCCGCTCCTCACAGGACATGCCTTCCAGCCCTGTCACCAGCCTTGCTGCCCTCCTCTGTACACATTCAAGGACCTTTACGTGCTTCTTAAATTGTGGGGCCCAGAGCTGCACGCAGTACTCCGGGTGAGGCTGCGCCAGCGCTGAACACAGCGGGATGGTCACCTCTCGACCGGCTGGTGATACTGTTTGATGCACCCCAGGATGCGGTTTGCCCTCTTGGCTGCCAGGGCACACTGCTGACTCCTACGGAGCCTGCTGTCGACCAGCACCCCCAGATCCCTTCCTGCAGGGCTGCCCTCCAGCCACTGCTCTCCCAGTTTAGACTTGTGCCCGGCATTACGCCGTCACAGGGGCAGAATCCAGCATTTGGACTTGGTATATTTCATCCCATTAATCATTGCCCAATGCTCCCATGTGGTGGACAAAGCTCGTCCACCACAACACAAATTACAGGCTGTTCTCTCTCATCTCACTCTAATGTCTTCATTATAAAACTACTGCATTCTCAACAACTTTACAGGCTTTTTGTTTCAGAAGTGCATTTATCTGGATCCCAAAGGGGAAGGAAAACTTAACTAGCATATGATTTATTTTATTTGTTCAAAAAGCTATAAATATGATCCTTAATTTCATATTAACAGAATTTAATCTCAGGTACCTCTTCTAAGACTGATTATGGACAAATAATGCCTCACAGTGCTCAGATATTTAAAAAGTTAAACAAAGCTCCCCATAGTGCACAATTCTGCCTTCACCAGCATGACTACATGATCATAGAACCATTATGGACGGAAAAGACCTCTAGGATCAATCAAATACAACTGTCAACCCAACACCACCATGACTCCTAAACCATGTCCCCAAGTGCCACATCTATGTGTTTTCTGAACACCTCCAGGGATGGTGACTCTAACCACCTCCCTGGGTAGCCTGTGCCAATGCCTGACCACTCTTTCTGTAAAGAAATTTTCCCTAATATCCAATCTAAACCTCCCCTGACGCAGCTTGAGGCTGTTTCCTCTCATCCTATCACTTGTTACTTGGGAGAAGAGACCAACACCCACCTCACTACAGCCTCCTTTCAGGTTGTTGTAGAGCACGATAAGGTCTCCCCTCAGCCTCCTCTTCTCCAGGCTAAACAACCCCAGCTCCCTCAGCCGCTCCTCAGAAGACTTGTTCTCTAGACCCTTCACCAGATTCGTTGCCCTTCTCTGGACACGCTCCAGCAACTCCATGTCCTTCTTGTAGTGAGGGGCCCAAAACTGAACACAGTATTTGAGGTGCGGCCTCACCAGTGCTGAGCACGGGCATGATCACTGCCCTGCTCCTGCTGGCCACACTATTCCTGATACCAGCCGGATGCTGTTGGCCTTCTTGGTCACCTGGGCACACTCCTGGCTCATGTTCAGCTGGCTGTTGACCAGCATCCCCCGGTCCTTTTTCTCTGGGCAGCTTTCCAGCCACTCTTCCCCAAGCCTGTAGCGTTGCATGGGGTTGTTGTGACCCAAGTGCAGGACCCGGCACTTGGCCTTGTTGAACCTCATACAATTGGCCTTGGCCCATTAATCCCAGCTGTCCAGGTCCCTCTGCAGAGCCTTCCTGCCCTCAGGCAGATCAACACTCTTGCCCAACTTGGTGTTGTCTGCAAATTTTCTGAGGGTCCACTCGATCCCCTCATCCAGATCATTGATAAAGATACTAAACAGAGCTGGCCCCAACACTGAGCCCTGGGAACACCACTCGTGACTGGCCACCAACCGGATTTAGCTCTGTTCACAAGTCTCTAGGCTCAGCCATCCAGCCAGTTTTTTACCCAGCCAAGAGCACACCTGTCTTAGCCATGAGCTGCCAGCTTCTCTAGAATGCTGTGGGAGACAGTGTTAATAGGCTTCAAGTACTGACAAAGCATATATGACCTCTTTAAACTGCAAGTTCCCCAACAACTTTCACTGTCTGTGAAAATAATAATAAAATTCTACTATACATTCCTACCCTGAAATTTGTATACAAAGATCTACTTTTTAAATTATTCCTGGTTGTTTGACAAAAAGGAAACAAAGAAATGCCATATAAAAATAACACAGGCTCAAACTCCTTAATGTAGTATACATTTCTCCATTATAGTGCAAACATCAAGATCTCAGACTTTGAGTGCCTTTCTGTGTGTCATGATTTCAGTATTATTTTATCATGGATTAATGCCTTTAATAGATAAACGTTCTGTGTTACATGAATAATTTGGAAATACTATTTAGAAATAATGTCATCTTAGAAGAATTATATTTAATTCATTATCTAATACAACAACATTTTGGTCTCTATTCTTCTGCAGCAAAACCAGAAATTTTGAATATCCCAAAAGATATTATAATAAGACTGGTAGTTTCAATCAAAAAAAAAAAAAAGGAAAGAAAAAAAGAAAACACTTTCTAACAGTATCAGAAACACAGGAAGGAACTCAACTCTGCCAACCATTAAAATATTTTCAACACAATTTAATATTTAATTTGGCTTTCCCCTCTTCTTCCCTACTTCCCCCCACACAAGGCACTAGCAATGAAGGAGCTTTGCACCAAAAAAGGTATCTGACTGTGTACTGAATTGTTTGCTTTGGTTCGCTTGCCCGGTGTGCAACAGCAAAGCTACTCAGGGGAGTCAGACAGCCTGTACATGTTCCCTTTGCTAGCACCCAGACACTGCAGGGAATGAGTTGCTATTTGTGATACCTGTATCAAGCAGGAATAAGGCATCTAGTGACAGTGACCATCTTTTCAGAAGGATACAGGACTTCATCTGGGATGAAATTTATAAACGAAACAGCCAGGAATATCACTTTTTATGCTACTATATAAATATGGCAAAACCTACTACAATCTGATTTTCTCTCCCCCCTGGCATTCCATTAGCTCTGACACTTAATCTTGAATTTTTGATCCTCCCCAAAACCCTTTTTGCCTTTACTTAGTTTATCTGTGACAACAATTTCTCTAATTGACCAGGTGTATATATCTAATTAGTTTTATTTATCTTTGTGTGGTAGGACTATAAGTTTTACACAGACAGCAGTAACAAGCAGTTGTTCTAGGCAGAACGAGATATTTAGGCCTCTACCACAGAAACGTGACGTAGAGAAATGCAGGCCTAGTATGACAGCCCTGAGAAGTAGAGACCCGGGATGTGGCACAGGGGAAGGCAGGCATGGAGCGATAAGAAGGACTACACAAGCTTCGCACTGAAGAACCCACAGCTATAAACAACTCAGAAATGATCAGTTAAAAATACGCAAATCCAGAGCTGGATAAAACTGGTTTTAAGGACAACAAAAATAGTGCTTAACATACATGAAGAGCACCATAAACAGTAAATTTGGATTTAAACTGCAGCTACAGACCAATGAAAAAGAAAAGCGTAAATATGTGTAAGCAAACATGTAACAACGGCCCCAATTTTTTGATTCCTTTCAACATATAGTGACACTTCCCTTACAAAAGGAAAAAAACAAATGAAAATGATAAATATGTGCAATAATGAATAGCACAAGCAAGGTAAATCAAAACTTTGGTTCATCCACCCTTAGAAACCAAGAACAAAGGACACTGAATGAAGGATAAAAGGTGGCCATTTCAGAATTACCAAAAAGTAGTAATGATTTATCACTTAATGCCCAATAAACTAAGGAACAATATCATACAAAAGTTTACCTTTACACCAAGTTTGCTTCAGCAAAAACAAACAAACAAGTCTTATATGGTGGAGATGTACCTTGTTGAATAAGGGCTTCTGCTGCAGGCTCCCCAGAACCTACATTTACATACTCTTCATTAGGATGCTTTCTGTTGTAATGCCTCTTCAGGGAACCAGATATGTTGCAGGAATAGTGGCAATGTGCACAACGGAAAGGCTAGGGGCAAAAAGGAAAACGTTAGAATGTACTTCCTGACCTCTTCAGGATACAGGTCTAGGCTGCAATGTTTTCACTCTGAGAAACCACGTTCATTTCTGGTTTAGGCATCTTCCAGGGAGACCGGCCCAAATTCAATATAAATGGAGGTTGTAACTAACTGTTACATAAAATTTGGTACTTTTTATCATGTGCAAGACACCAGGTATTCTCAACATTGTAAGATTATTACCTACTTTTCATAATTCAGTAAACTGTGTTTTCATAATTGATGATCACAGGTCTGACCACGTGGAGACTTTCTACTACAAGGGAATAACTCAGCTGTTGCAAGCTTTGGTCTGAAAAGGCGTAGTAAGAGAGCTAAAGTAACTGGAGGTACAATATGATTGTACAGACACCCTAATTTAACAGATAACCATATGTGACAGGGTTGATGTCTTCCCTTTCCCTTCCTTCTCTCTCCGACATGCTCCCAACTGCTCCCCTTTCACTGGCACTCGCATTCATCTGACCATTTGGTGACTTACGTTTTGGGAACTAAATTAATTAATTTTTAAGAACACACGACTCCCTTCAACTGACAGGGAGAGACATTTCTAAAGAAAAAAGTTTAGGAAAACAAGCATTTGTGCCTAAAGTTAGCCTTTGAGAATAACCCGACTGAAGTATGTCACAGATCTCAGGAAGCTTGGCACAACCACCAGGGTCCTGGAAAAGAACGCAGGCACTGACCAAAGTCCTGGGGGAAAAGTCAAGTACCTCAGAATGGGATGCAAAGTGTTTCATTCACAGCAACCAGGCCCACCTAAAGCTAGTCAGCAGAAAATGGTTGGTACAGAAACATTTATTAAGAAGCTGAATTTAAAGCAGGGCAATGTCTGCAGTCAGGGTCCACTGACCAGTACATTCCTGTAAGCTTGTTACTTATGACCTTCCTTCAGACTCCAAACAGCGAAAATAAGGAAGAAAAGTGGTGTTCAGATCCCCTTAACCTTGCAGTTCAGAGGGTACTCCAACGTTCAGCAATTTGATTTTTCAGAAAGGGGTACCAACTATCCTTTTCGTTTGCTGAAACGGTCTTTTTTTCAAGGAAATAATCCAGACAGACTGCTGTGTTCTTGTACCACTCTCTACATACAGAATCACAGAATCACAGAACAGCAGGGGTTGGAAGGGACCTCTGGAGATCATCTTGTCCAACCCCGCTGCTTGAGCAGGGACACCCAGAGCAGGGGGCACAGGAACGCGCGTCCAGGTGGGGTTTGAATGTCTCCAGGGAAGGGACCCCACAGCCTCCCTGGGCAGCCTGTGCTGCTGCTCTGGCACCCGCACAGGGAAGGGTTTTTTTCTTATATTCAGGTGGAACTTCCTCTGTTCCAACTTGTGCATGTCTTGTATGTTATCTGCTGTCGGATAGCAGGATTGCAAATTCATGGGACTTGGAAATCTGATGAATAAAATTATTATTAAGTTGTTTAACTACTGACATTCCTCCGAGTTTGAATGCATGCAAACGGCTGTCCCAGAAGGAGGCAACGTGTTATGAACAGTCAGTTTTTGAACTCCTTTTTACAAATACTCCTGATCGACCTATTTTAGTGTTTTGCAGTTCTCTTGATAATGCCTTGAATAGCCACACTTATATGCAGGCTGACAGAGGACTGAAAAGAGGTGCCAAGTCAACAGTTCTGATCCCGAGGTCAGAACCAGCTACATTCCAAGAACTGCATTATGAGTACACTCAGCCCGTTAGCCATTAAAGAAGGAAAATGATGCATTTTCATTTACAAAAAATCCTTTTAAAAAGATACATCCACAGCAAAACTACATACTTAAGAAAGAAAAATTATTTGTGCAAAATGTATCAACTCTTTAGACGACTTGCTTCATTTTCTTATATGCCTTGTCTTCCAAAATTTAAACCATGAATCAAAAGACTGTCTTCCTTTCTGCTTTATGGAGGTACATAGCATTGGTACTTATTAAGAAAGGCTGAAGTGTACTCTTTATAGAAGCAAAATGACTTGTTAGATAATGGAAGATGTTGTATATGAAAATAGTATGATGTTTTCAGAAAAAATATGCTCACTGCCAAGATAAAGTGCTACATTAAAATGGACATTTTCATACATACAAAATACTGGATTTTTCTGGAAAACGAAAGGATGTAATTTCTATTTCCTGAATATAACATTTCAAAATTCATTACATCAAGATGTATCATGCTGAGAACCAATGTGAAATTTAGGAATAAAACCATACTACAATTTATTAAAATAAACCATATCTCTAATCTAAACACTTCATAGAACCATTAACAATCTTCAAAACCCTTTCCAAGACATGTTTCAGATAAATGGGGTATTTTAAAATTAATTCTCTTCAATTTTCTTCAAGTATATGAACTCATCTGTAGTACATTAGACTGGCAAACTTTCAGAGAAAATTAAGGTGGGCAATGAACACTGATGTATGGGATTTGATTTCCTACTTCCCCAGAACATTTTAAGGTATATAACAGATTAATTCTCTCAGGGACTGACAGTCAAAAAATCCAATCATGTTTGTTTTATATTGCAACATACGTGTATTTTTGGCAAGTAAAGAAACTAATTACAAATTGTCCATGAACGAAAGGCCCCATCTCAAAAGACTGAATATAAAGTCAAAATTCCTGAAATATTAAAATGTTAAGATGCCATAATTCTCACCAAACAGGAAAACATGTCAGATTTAAAACCGTTGTCTGAAGTTCGATGTATTTTGAAATGACTTATCAGTAAACATGATTTCTATGCTTTCTTACCTTGAAAGAGACGTGTTGTTCCATATGACGTAGGAGCTGTGGTTTTTGGGCAGCTGTATAGTCACACACTGTACATTTAAACTGCTTTCCTGAAATGAGAGCAGAAAACGGAATAACATTTTTCAATTTAAGTTCAGAAAACTACCAATTATAATTCCTCATAAAGACAATTTCCAAAATGCTAACAATGAATGAAAACAGAAGTCTGGCACTTGCTCTGCAAAATTTTGGTTAAATAGAGCTAAGAGCAGAGTAAGGATGAAAAAAGGCTCGAGTGGCATCTTTAAATTATAAGCATTAAACAGCCTAGATGCTCCTGGGACAGTCAGTTGGGAAAGAAGAAAAAGAATCGTTATAATGCAGCCTAAGTGGAAGAAGGAAATCACAATTTGCAAAGCAGATCTGGAAACACTTAACATACAGATGATTGGTCACGTTCACATGTTTTTACCTACTTCTGTCCCAAGCACTGGATTCTTATGATTCAAATACATTTAAATTTTCTTGGGTTTTCCACTCCAAGTTTTCTTGATATATTTCTGGTAGGGTATGACATGACTGATGATTTTTACCACAAGATTTGGTTATGTGTTTAGCACTACTCTTCCAGTACTGACTCAAACTATCATAAAAGGGCTTTCTATACTGGCTTAACCATGGATATAGGGAGAAATAAAATATGCTATAGACAAAAATAAGGTTAGAATGGCAAACAATACAGAGGTTTTTTGTTTCGACCGTTCACTTCTGCAAGTTGCTTTATCAACGTCAGACTGAATGATGCCTGCTTGCCTCGTTCATCATGACATTTTGTCTTTTCTCATTGGAATCTCTGCAGTCACCTTGAGACTCCCATACGGTCACACAAGGCAAGAGAAAGCATGTACCGGAACGAGTTCACACTTTAGATGTGGTGACTTACACGCTAGTGGCTACCAAACACTAGGGATAATGAGTAGGTTCTGCAACCTGTTTTTGGAGAGTGCTGATTCATATTTCTTTCTTTTAATTGGGCACAAATTACCTCACAATGCATGGAGTTAAAGTAACTGTTGGACTTCTCCTCTTCTGCATCAACTGTTTCAAAGACCATAGAGTGGACCAGCATAAACATCGCTCTCTCAGGTACCAACCTAAGAAGTCTTTGGAAGATTTGAGACAGTCTCTGTCTCTTGAGTACTTGGCAAGCTTAAAGTCTGCATTGTAAGCAGGTCTTTTACAGATACAGTCACATAAAGTCAATGCCATTTATATTGCATTGACAAGATTATATCTGAATTTTCTTTACATGTCTGTGAATGTCTTTACATGCCTTTCTAGTCAGGCATCAATACTGCAGGTACGAACCCTCCAACCTGAAACAGCAACAATAAAGCTGAAGAACAGGAACTGGAATTTCAAGTAATGAAAGCTGATGCTCAGAACATTCAGTCTAAAATAAAGTCAATATTTTTAAGAGAGGGCATGATTAATAACTATGACACTTTGCTTAGAAATCAAATGGATGCCCTGTCATATGAAGTCTTTGAATCAAGTCTGCTTAGCCCTTCCTAAAAAGATATACTCAACTTCAGCAGAAATGTGATGCAAAATTATTAGATTAAGTTACGCCTGTACTCTGCAAGAGATTGGACTTCGTGATCCTAAGATCATTAGTCCGAGTCCTTAAGACAAGATGGTCAGATTTTGTCATGATACATTTTTAGGATTCTCTAATGGGAATGAATTCTCTCTGACATTTTTGAGAAATATCTGTTGCTGTTTGTGGCTTTGCAAAAGGTAAAACTCCCAAACATATTACCATTCTATAGGTTTCTCTTACTTTCCCGACAAAGCATTCTCTCTCCCAAATCTTTTTTTTCCTTATGATTTAAAATAACACAGTTTCCTTCCTTCTATACTCTGAGTTTCATACTCCCTTTCTCCATATTTCATCTTTAAAATTCTATCAGTCCTGCTACCTCCAGCCAAATTACAAGGTGTATTAAATACAGAAGGACATCATTCCTGTATTAAATGCCCATGGATGGCAAACTGTATTTGACTGGCGTGGAATAAGTACGTGCTAAAAACTGCTCCAAAGGCAGAAAAAAAGCAGAAGGAAGGATGGAAAAGAATCATGCAGAATATCCTGTATTATCCTGAAAAGACCAGGTTTCTTTAGATTCTGGATATTGCTTTAAAAAGTTACAAGCATTTTATACTGAGTGTGAAAGTTTCCATAAAACAGCTAAGAAAAACCTTAAGACAATTTCTGGTATCCAATTAAAATAATGAAAACCAGGTTTCCTGGTTTATTTCTCATCACTAACAGTAATGCACCTGGACTACTACAGAATTGTTTTCTATCATGCCATTCTTGAGAAGTCTGTCTTCTGAAGAAGAATAAAGCAGACAGAAAACTGCTTTATATTCCACTGGTTAAAGTGCCCTTGCAGGGCAAATATTTGAACAAAAACTGCCTGGATTCGTGAGTCAGGGAGACAAGACTCATAAAGAGCGAAACATCTTTCAAATTCATTTATTTGTGAAATAACTGAAGAACGCTAGATGTGTGCTAGTAAGAACTTTTGAAGTGCTGCCACTATAGGAAGGGACACTGGCAGCGAGAAACTGTCAGCATTCAAGAGGCTGAGAGTCCCTTGACAAATCATATACTACATTCCTGGTGACCGACGTTATCTTATTTTTCACAAGCGTTTGAAATGCATGAAGAGTTTACTGGGGTGGACTTAGTGAGGAAAATTCCTTAAGACTCCACAGACGGAGAGATTCTGTTTCCACTGGAGCCAACGGCAAAGGGCATTTTCCAAAGGTACAGGGAATTTCCTGGACGCTTTTGGAAGTGTAAAAAGCACAGCAAAAGAACCTAAGTCTTGGGTTCATTTCTATCAGTCAAAAAGGGAGGTGCATCAAAAAGGAACATGCAGTCACCTCAGTTATTGCAGAACATGATGAGAGTCTGAAGCCAGCTAAAAAAGCCTCCTGGTAATAAGACTGCCTCTAGAGCCAAGGTTTCTGTCTGACCTAGCAGTAAATGATAAAAGAATATAGTTCCTTGCATGCAATTAAATGTTTAAAACTAACTTCACACCTTTAAACCAAATCAAGACAAGGCTTGCTTCTGCACGACTACAGTGCCATTCTTAACAGTGCCAAATTTCAACTCAGCCTCAGATAAATTGCAACAATTACTTACACATGTATATATTTTATTCAAGAATTAGAGCTAACTCACAGGTAAAAACCAATTCAACTTTCATTGCTGAATTCCACTATTTGGACATGCCAGATGGTGAAAACAAAACAGAATGGTTTTGAAATGAAACCCCATGCAGGGATTTTCTAACAGCAACATAGAAAGAACCTTTTTTTTTTTTTTCTTTATAGTCTAATTGTGTTCCAAATTTCTTTTTCATTCAAATACAACCTGCCTCCTTCCCCCAGCCAGGAATCAGCTGAGGATCACTTTTGGAAAGTAAAATTGTGATTCTTGCATATGAAGTTTAGATGTATGTGCAGCAACTGCTTGTGATTGACCAAATTACTTCAAAATATTGGAAAGTACTTTTTCAATAATGAGGGATTTACTAACTCATGGTGATACTACAGCAATTTTGGTAATACTACAGTAACAATATGCGTCCTATAATATGTATCATATCAATGTAAAAGGGATCACCTCTTTCACTTATACACATGGATATAAGCATACATATAACAAATAACTATCTTTGACTCAAAGACTTCACATATATTCTGAAGCTGTAACAAAGCCTTGTGCGCTTTCTATGAAAGGGCAATGCTAATGAATATGCAAATCTAAAAAACTGGTTTAAATGAAATGGTCAGTAAAGAGTGGAACGAGGTTTCACAAGGTTGCATGATGCGAACCCTGTTGCAAAGATCAAGTCACTAAGTCATAACAAAGGTCTGTACAACTTACCCTGCTAAACCATTTACTTCAGTTTGATAATCACATAAAAATAAATTATTGCTGTATCCCAAAACTTACTATAGAAGATATTTTTCTGGATTTGCATCTTTTTTTCTGTTATCATCACAGAAATATTAAAATTACAGAGCAAACGCATGTGCTGCATGTGTGCCTGTAGAGAACACACGCTCAGGCTTGCCACTGCCTGAGGAGACCTGGGGACACAGAGCTGCAGCAGCCTTGCCTCTACTGGGCTACTCCTAACAATATTCTCACAGAAGAAAGTAATAAGAGACTTAACCACAGAACTATCTGTATTTCCAAATTTCTATTGGGATCGCATAAACGGTTATGAAGCCAACACAAAATTTCAGAAAAATCAAATATTCCAGAGACAGCTGTCTGTCACAGAAATTATTTTTGCAAAGTTTTGAATTATTTCACAAACACTGTCTCCTGAAAATGAACAAAATTTGTAAGTAGCACTTAGTGTTCAACTGAAAAATGCCTGTTAATAAGGTCCTATAGTACAGGCAGTATTTATCACCCTAAAATAAACTTGGATTTAATAAACATGCACTTACCATCAGCAGTATGAAGGAGTTTATGGCTCTTCAAAGTGCCTTTTGATTTGAACTTTTTCCCACACATATCACAAAGGTGCGTCTTCTCAGTGCTGTGACGATTCATATGGGCTTTCAAGTTACTCTTGCTGCGAGTGGCATACTCACAGAGAGAACATTTGAAGGGTTTGACACCTGAAAATCAAAAAATATACTATGAAGCAAACAAGCTGCACCTTTTGATGAGAGGGTGGACATCTGTTTGAAAGAAATATCAGATCATGTGAGCAACATGGACAATGAGGTCAACATTTCGACATTTGGATTTCTACATTTAAGAAATTTCATCTGTAGCTTCTGTGTAAATGATACTGAGCTCTTGACAGCATCATTTAACTTACTAAGAAAAGGAGGGGTTCTTTTAGAATTAAATACTTCCCTATTGAAGGCAGGTACTGAGTTTAACCAAACAAATATTAATACTTCGGTCTTGGTGTGTCCATCCTTCATTTAAGATAGAATCCAGACTGCCTAAGCTGATGCCTAGCTGGTGTACATATTAAATCTCCCTCTAAAAGTCTTCAGATAACTATCAGTCTCTATTTACTACAATAAAGAATGAAGAAACCTGTTTTAAGGAGGATTGGTTCATTAGGTACTTAATATGTAAGCTGGAGTTAAATGTGCAAAGCTGTGTTTTATTGTTAATTAGTATCAGATTTGCTAATGGCTCACGCGGTAGTACTTTTTTTCCCCCCTCATCCTCAGTAACATGCAAGCACTTACAATTTCACTTCTTTAAAACGGTCTAAAGCATGTAATAGACACACAGTATGTCATCTAGCGGAAAGTCTACAAGAACAAAGTAAATCTTTCAAAGCAAAGTTCAATAAATCTGAACTGGCAGAGTAGTTCAACAGTTTCATGAGGCTCTGGCAGTTTTAGATTGATACTCATGACCTTAAAACTAGATTTACAAGCATGAGGAATTATTGTCTACTTTAAGCAGACTCGATTGCATGCTTTGATTTGGGAATAAATTCCTATTCACCTCCTTCTCCTGCTAGTTAGGTGAGATCGGGTCCAAGCTTGCCTGGAAGAATAAACAAACTGTATCTGTGCAATACAAAAATAATTGCTCTAAGCCTACAATTTTACATTACCTAAACTCCTTAATGGAGTAAAGGCCACTGGAGACAAACACTACTATCGTACACGGGCAGGTAAGCTCATAGTTAAAGCATTCAAACAAATATCCAGTACTAGTATAAATGTCTGAATTATCTGCATGGGGACAAACACTTTGGAACCAAAATATCAGTTTGAGAGTACCAAATCCCATTATCCCCTTTATGCAGAGGGATGGCTAAAGAATGCAAAATAATGCTCAAACACCATAGGCTATCTGTTCCACAGATTACTAACTGACTAAAGAGCGTACAAGTGGTCTTCCACCTGTTATAAAAATAGAAGACTGGAGAAACACAAGACTTTACTGGGCATATATTTTAAGTTCAAGATATTTTTAACCTATGTGTTGCCGTATTACTGGAATTCCTCCCTAAAAAGTCATAGATATGATCAGCATTATCTTACGGGTTTTTCATCACCGTGTCAGCTGGCTGCCATGCTCAGCATGATTTAATTAAAATACACCCAGAATGTATATGTATACATCAAAGCAACTGGATTTCAATTTTTTTATTAATAGATTTCCAGACCAAGTATTTTTGGACAAATGTGAAAGAGCAGCAGTTATTCATGGGAAGATAAAGAAAATTACTTGCTTTAAGAGACTGAGCATGTATTTAATTCACTCCTCTTTACTCACATTTATTATAGAATACTGTATAGATGTTTATGAATGAGTTTTGGAAAAAACTGAATTAGAAACTTATTAATTTTATAAAACTTTTAAGTTGTCTATTCATGTTATAAGAGTGCAGTTCCATAAGTGATCCTCAATCTATTAAACTAACTATTTAAACTCTATGGTAGGTTATTTGATTCAGGTATAGCAATAAATTTTAAGTCCTTTTTATGTCACCAAAGCTTGTGTGGAATATAAGACTGATTATATGCCCAAAAGCTTAAAACCAGAGTTTTACCTTCATGAGCCCAAATATGACGTTGAAGGTCTGATCCATTCTTCATAAAATAAAAATCACAGTAGGGACATTTCACAGCCCGTTTTCCAATAAGTCCTTTCAGCTGAACTCTTCTGCCAAGAATCTCAGAAATAGTAGTCATTGAAACCTCTGAGAGAAATGTAAAAGATAATAAAAACCAGAAAGACATGAGGGAATTTGTTCTATAAGTAATATTGAAGAGCTAGATCCAGATTCACTCCAACTTTTTAAAAGCTCTGCTTCCCCTACTGCCACTCAGATAAGACCTCAGCAAAGAACACAAGGGCCTTTTTCCCTTTAGGGCTTCTACGATGTTCTGTCCTTTCTCTCCTGATCTGTGGACTCAGTGTCCCTAACTTTCTGGTTAAAAAAAAAAACAAAAACAAAAACATTTTAAATATAAAAATCTTGGGTGTGCCACTAGCTTAGAAATAATTTTCTAACTATGAACTTCCCCAATAAGCTAGTTTGGTGCTTTTCTCTTCAATATTTTCACAAGACTTTATTCAAGATTTCATCCCAGCTTCCAGATGCCAAGGATCTGAAGACAATCCATTTCAGCCACATCTTATCTTTCTGATCAATCTTATCATAAGAACTATTGATAATCAGCAACTTTAAAGGAAAAAACAGACTCACAGAATAAATGTGACTGGAAGGGACCTCTAAGGTCACCAGCTCCAAGCAGGGCCAACTTTGGAGTTCCACCTTCAAAGTTACATCAGGTTGCTCAAGGTCATATTCAGTCCTGTTCTGGACATATCCAAGGATGGAGATTCTACAATTTCTCTTGGCCTATTCTGGTGTTTGACCACCCCATAGTCAAAATTATTTTCCTGGTTTCTGATCAGAATCTCCTTGCAGCAGCTTCATGTCCCTTCACTGCACAGTTCCAAGAAGATACTGGTTCTGTCCTCTTTTTGATCTCCTGTTAGATAGTGGAGGACAGCAACTAAGATTCCTCCCCTAGCCTTCACTTACTCAGGCTAAACACACTTGACTCTCTACATTTTTCCATCATACAATCTAATGTTTTAGTTGTCACAGTGAAAAAGCTCAGAATAATGAAGTTTTAATTTAAGCGTCCCAAACACACATAATGAAAACATTGCCAAATGGTTTTAAAACCCAAATCCAATTACTCAATCATTTCAGATTAATAAAATGCTAAATATCACAACTCGATGAAAGTACAGGACTTGTGCAATATAAACATTAAGACATGAGAGCTGACGACTTATGCTCAAAATCTTACAAAATTTGAAAGTTACAGTCTAAACTTAGATTTTTACCAAATATGAACTGTCATACCTAGTCTCCTGATGATTGGTCCCAGAATGGTATCAAAAATCCTGCCTGAATTCATACACACAAGGAAAACAACCTCAAAAGGGAAAGGTAAAAGCTCATGAACTGAGCAGAGATATATTCTGAAGTACCCGAGAAAGAAAAATACAGGCACAAGTCTGAACCCTCATCTGCCTTCTATGGCTTAGATCCTTCTTTCATGACTGCAGGCTAGTATGTCTGCTCAGTAGGGAACTGTGAAAGCTGATGCCTCTCAGGACTATTAACAAATATAATATTAAATCAGACAGTGCACAAAAAGGTAGATAATTCTGAGAGCTGGGACCAGAATGCAGGATGACTCCTTCACTGCTGAGTACCCAAATCATTTGGCAATAAAGCCAAGCTCTCTTATCTCTTTGGTTTGAAACACTGCTCTACCAAAGCCTACAGAGATTTTTGTCCCACTGCCTTCATGGGACCAGAATTCAACTCCTATTCTCTGCAAACCTAGAAGAGGAAGGAATACTGTTTTACTATTTTATTTCATACTTTCTACTTGATGAAATAGAAGAGACAAAAGAAGGGTCATGCTGAATGATATTAAGAAAGGAAGGAGAAAGGAGCTCCAAAAATAGCAGTTTAATGATAAATATGAAAGTGTTTCAGTTTAAATTAATTTTTGATATGTCGTTTTAAAATTCAATTCCTTTTAACAGTATCCGTTTTTCCTTTCATCTTTATTCTTTTCCATTTACATTCTTAAAAACAATTGCACTCATTCCACTGCATTACTTCATAGCTTATGTCATCACACCGCTCACATTTATTTGGCTTGTAATTAAGTATGTTGTATGAATAAAGGATTTCCTCCTGATTACAAGGACAGCATGCACAGGAAAAAGATTTGTGCATTAATTCTCTTCCATATATTGAAACGGTGTTGCTGCATAACTACTGCATAGGTATATCTTAGATGTAGTATTTCTTTAGTACCATGGAGATATACCTAATAAATCTGGTATTTTCCTTCCAAGTTCTATTCGCCTGCGATGTATGAATTAAAAATGAGGACACAAAATAACAGGCTGTGCACGTTTTCTTTTTTAGCCTTACCTCTACTGTAACCCAGAGCTTAAAAGAACCCACTTTCCTGGATCAAAAAATTTACACTATACTTCTAAAGGGATTCAAATACCAAATGAATTGTTCAAAAGTATTTAAATGCATGAGTTTACTGCATCAGGGCTCCAGAGTTAACTGGTATTTCTGGACCCCAGACACAGCAA
Organism: Phalacrocorax aristotelis; assembly: GCF_949628215.1. Taxonomy (NCBI): domain Eukaryota; kingdom Metazoa; phylum Chordata; class Aves; order Suliformes; family Phalacrocoracidae; genus Phalacrocorax; species Phalacrocorax aristotelis. The sequence continues at coordinate 160,285,502 of NC_134277.1, forward strand.
ACACTAATAATTCAGCAGTCAATGGACCAACAGCAACCTGTAGGGACACAGTATATAACATACTGCTAGTTCACAGATCACATTATTTAGGGAGGCCTCCTATACTCCCTGGCTGAGACAGCACAAAGGCTTTACAGGCACAGCTCCTGAGATTCAATTTCTATGCTTCCTGGGTGACATACCTCCTGACTACAGTATAGCACAGAAGCCTTTCCTCATCTCAATTTGCTGCATCAGACATGTCCCCTGATGTATGACAAGCCCTCCAACCACACTGTTGTAGAGTGGTCTGCAAATAAAGAGGTTTGGTAACTAAAGAGCTGAAGTGGGAGTTACTCTGAAATTAAAGTGAAGGAAACTGTTTAAAACACGGGTCTAGCACTATCTAGTGGCAGTAGGAAGACAAGAAACTACTGCTTTACCCACTATGTTTTATTTCTGAAAAAGACAAGTTATATAATTTTAACTAGATTTATTCCTCCCCAAGCTCAGTTTAAGCATGGCCAGTATTTTCTTTCTTAATATCAAATTATGTCAGGTGATAAGTTACAAGTTACACTGTAGGTAAGTTTAATTAAAATATGTTGGCCAATGCGATCAACTCTCCTTCAGCCACAACAGCAGTGGGCCTTTCTAGCCACATAACCCAGATGCTGAGGAGGAAAGTATGGACACACCAATGAGTGAGATTTAAAGCAGTCCCTGCACCAGTCACTTGAGCACTTCGGCACTGAATTCCAAAGATTTGAGAAAGGATTGTTTTCTCAGGCACAGCACATTGACTTACCGCATTCATTTTATGTCGTGCTTGCACTGATAAACCAGGGCACTAGAATGCACAGTATAGACAGAGTTTGAATGAACTGCAGTATTTAGCTTGGATCCAGCCAGGCTTGTCGGCTGCAGTTTAATACTGGCCATACTATATCACAACTTGTTCTAGTATGAGCCTTGCTGCAGACTTCAGTGAGCCCTGGAGGTAAAGCCTAGCCACAAAGTAACTGAGGAGACCTAGAGTCAGCTCAGGGACCTCTGCATTCCTGTCAATTACCTACAGACAAATAACGTGCAATAAATCCATTTCTGTCAGTTTATGTGTGGCCAATGGGGATTTTATGTCTTATGGTTGTTACAGGATGTCTATATGCCTAATGCCAAACTCCCCAGTGCTTAATTTGAATTCACCTTGGTCTTCTTTTGGAAGTGAGCTCTTTGCCACATGAAGGCCGATTTCTTAGCACAATTACCTGATACACTCCACAACACACAAGCTCAAACAATAACTTTTTTCACTCTAAATTCTAATATCTGCAAACCCAATGCAATTCTTACTCTAAAACAGTTAAACTAGACATAGACTCTTCTTCTTTGGAATGTAATCACATTACACTGCTCACTCTAAACCTTTATCCATTTATTGCAATAGACTGAGAAATTTTCCTTGATTTTTTCTTACCAGGGTGATTTGTCTTGATGTGCGATTTTATAAGTCGATCTTCAGAAAATGACTTCTCACAAACAGGACAGGAATAACTCTTTTTATCCTTAAGCGAGAAAGAAAGAAAGGAAGAGATTGCATTATCAGTCCTCTGGTGTAATCACTATAGTCATTACTCAGTAATACATGGTTCCCAACGAAGTTATAATTGAAGGTTCAGTTTTTAGGGAAAAAAAATGAAGATATTAATAGTGAAATAAGTGAAGGAGAAATCTTAAAATACTCTAAGCACATCATTAATCCTCATGAATGAAGGGCAGCAAGTTACAGCACATGAGAATACGCACAATAAATGTAAGCATTATCTTCTGACTGACTCTTTAGAGAATCAAGAGTCAAAAGATCAAGTCACACAACAGAAGAAAATGTATTTGATATAAGCAGTAATATTCAGGTTTTTTCCATTTTTTTCACAAGTCCACCCTTCTGAAACCTATGGACCAGATCTCATTATTCTGAAGACATCCACCAGTATGTGTATTTAAAACACTACTTAATGGCCTGAAATTGAGAAGAGTTAACAATGACAGCCGCCATTACTTACCCAGTGCCTACATTTCTAACTACAGCATTTTATGTATTACCAATGAAGTATTATTCTACTATTTTGATTTAAAAACTTACTGACTACTCTGGCTTTTAACAGTGTCCCTAACATTACAAAAGATTTAACACCCTTAAACAAGTTGAACTGGACAGTTTTGACGCAATTTCTTCCTACATGCAGTTCTAGTGTAACTGTAATTTTATTGTTTTTAAAAATGCATCTAAGTCCACGTTAAAATGTAGGAATTTTCTCCATTAATTGGTAAATTACCCCATTTAAAATAACCTTTGCTGCTTATTATATAAATTGAAGAAGTTGTTCTTTACAGAAGCACCAGCTGACACAACAGACTGGATGCTTGCATTGGGTTTGTATGGCAAGGTTTTCATAGCAGGGGTCTGCAGGGGTGGTTTCTGTGAGGAGCTGCTAGAAGCTTCCCCTACGTCTGGTAAAGCCAATGCCAGCCGGCTGCAAGACAGACCCGCCGCTGGCCAAGGCCGAGCCCATCAGTGACAGTGGCAGTGCCTCTGGGATAATGTATTTAAGAAGGAGGGGGGAACCGAGCAATTGCAGCCAGAGACAGGAGTGAGAATATGTGTGAGGAATGACTTGCAGACACCAAGGTCAGTGAAGAAGGAAGGCAAGGAGGTGCTCCAGGTGCCAGGGCAGAGATTCCCTGCAGCCCGTGGTGAAGACCATGGTGAGGCAGGCTGGCCCCTGCAGCCCATGGAGGTTAGAGTGCAGCAGGTATCCACCTGCAGCCCGTGGAGGACCCCACACCAGAGCAGGTGGATGCCCAAAGGAGGCTGTGACCCCGTGGGATTTGATTTGATCGGCAATAAATTAAGCTAATCTCCCCAAGTTTTGCCTGTAACAGTAACTGGTGAGTGATCTCCCTTCTTTACCTCAACCACAAGCCTTTCATTATACTTTCTCTCCCCTGTCCAGCTGAGGAGAAAGAATGATAGAGTGGCTTTTTGGTGGGACCCTAGCGCCAACCCACCACAATGCTCAATCTAATGAGTGGGCTATCTACTCACTTCTGCACTGACCAGATTAACATACGACTGGAGTACCAAAACAGCACATGGAGTGAAGTCTAGCTAGTCTTGACAACTAGGCAGATATAACCAGATAACATATTTTCTGGTGGGAGATGTGTACCTACCAAACCACTGAGGGATCACTGTAAAAGGCAAGCTGAAGCCACAAAACAGATATTTCACTAGTTATTTCAGGAGGACAAAAAAACTTCCTGAAGCGCGTGGAAGGAAGATTACTGTATCAAAAAAGAGACAGATCACTATGTTACAGAAGAGAAATTTGGAGGTAACAGGAGAATAAGGGTCCTGGACTCTATCAGTTTCCGACCTGAGACTAAACAGCATCTCTGAAGAGTGAGAAAAAATGTTCAAGGAGGTTATTATTGTCTATATGCTACACTTATACATCTATAAATGTACATATCTCTTACCAGAAAAGCAATACTTGATTTGTTTTCATGGCAAACAGATTTTGGAATATGATGCAGGTATTTGCATTCAGTATCATGAACCTCTGAGAAGGAAATCCCTATGTTGAAGTACCTACAAGTTAAAACCAGAAGTAGCCCTAGAACTCATGGGCTGAAATAGCAATAAATAATTTCATGACAGTAAGATGTGGGATATGAAGGCCTCATTGCTATTAATGTGGCAATGGCACAAGAAGAATTCTGCCTGTGCTGTCAGAAGGTCATTTGGTCCTGAGAGAAAACCTACACAAGGGAGTGGGGATGGCAGCTTCTAAAGGATTACACCCTGAGTAAAGCAAAGACAGTACCTTCACAGAATCCCAGAATGGCAGGGGTTGGAAGGGACCTCTAGAGGTCATCTTGTCCAACCCCCCTGCTTGAGCAGGCACCCCCAGAGCAGGGGCACAGGAATGCGTCCAGGCGGGGTTTGAATGTCTCCAGGGAAGGAGACTCCACAGCCTCCCTGGGCACCCTGTGCCGCTGCTCTGGCACCCGCACAGGAAAGGAGTTTTTTCTCACATTTAGGTGGAACTTGCTGTGTTCCAACTTGTGCCCATTGCCCCTTGTCCTCTTGTTGGGCACCACTGAAAAGAGTCTAGTCCCATCCTCTTGACACCCACCCTTCAGATGTTCAAGATCCCCCCTCAGTCTTCTCCAGTCTAAACGAACCCAGGTCTCTCAACCTTTCCTCATAAGGGAGATGCTCCAGTCCCCTGATCATAGCTCTCTGCTGGACTCTCTCCTGTAGTTCCCTGTCTTTCTTAAACTGCGGAGTCAAAACTGGACACAGCGCTCCAGATGTGGTCTCACTAGGGCAGAGTAGAGGGGGAGGATAACATCTCTCGATCTGCTGGCCACACTGCTTTTAATGCATCCCAGGATACTGTTGGCCTTCTTGGCCACAAGGGCACAGTGCTGGCTCAGTGATTGAGTTAGGGCAGCCACCATTTTGGACCCTGAGAATCTCAAGTGAAGAAGGAAGAGCAGAGAATACTAGCTGGTTTTTGGAAGAAGAGATTCAAGGACCCTACAATGCTGACAAAATCTCCTTGAGAAAGAGCTGTTGATTGGCAGAATTAGGGTCTCTCAAATCATATAACCTATTATCCCTAAACCTGCTACTGATGATTTTGGACTTCTGCCTGAACACGTTACTCAAATGAAAACTGGTAGATTAATTCTAAGAAAACTCTATAGCACTGTTTGCACCTTTTCAAAGACTGGGTTGCAGAATCACATTCATAATTCGGCACATATAAGGAAAACATCGGCACAGTATTATTTAGGGGCTGTTGAGGGGTCACCTGAAATTTGCGGACAGATCTGTCTGTTCCTCAAACTTGCCATATAACTGGTTTCAAAATATACAATAAATGAAGAAAAAAAATTAGTATACTTTTAATGTACAGTTGGGGGCTGCTGGTCTTTAATACTCCTTGTATTAAGTACTTCTTAGTGTGCCCAGAACACTGAGACAAATACACCTTCTGTTTCATAAAATTAAATAGGGAAAAAAAAAAAAAAAGAAACCCAACACTCCACTCCACACAGACTACTTTAGGTAAAATGCTATAATTGTGATAACTTTACATTCTTGCTAATACTCTTCAGGATGCCAAGGCTGTAAGCCTATTCTTGAGAGAAAAAATAAAAATCATCAACAAGTACATCAAGAACTACAGAGCAACACGAAAGTATGGGCACCAAGAAAACATCCTTCTGCATGACGATGGTAGCAAAATATTTCAATAACTAAATAATCCAAACAGCATTCCTCAAGCAGTTAGAAGGTTATCTATACCAAGTTCTGCAGTAAATGATCTTCAAAAGTGGTACCTTTTGTAGTGTAGCAAACAGATTGCGCTTCCGAGCACTGAGTCCTTTCAAAGTGTATCTGTCAAGCTCCAGTCTCTCACAGAAAGCATCCATCTGAAGCCAAGCCTTCCACTGTTGTTTGACCAGGTTGGCGCCACGGACTTTTGGAGCTTACATTATTAGTTTTGAATGTTTAAGTGTACTTCTGTCACTGCACTGAGAGCTTGTGACAGTGCTAGTCCTTCAGTGTAATCCCATCACCCTCAAAATGAGGCTTTAAGAAATCCTCTGTTGCAAATGATGCATTTCAGAGCACCCAGGTCACAACACAGAGCCCCAGAGAAAGTCTTCCCCACCACAGCTCTAGCTCTTCAGAGTGCCCTTGTCATAGGCGATGACAGAGGCACTTTGAAGGACTTAGGCTGAGGTTGTAGTAATACCTTCATCACATTCTCAGTGTGCAAGTTTTCCTCTGGTAAGAATAAAAGCTATTTATCCTATGCCTTATCAGACTGCCTACCTTTTAAATGCCTTTGAGGTTTTATTTGAAGGACACAAACAGAAGCCAAGTATCAAGAGACCTGGATCTACCTTTGTTAGAGACCAGCTCCATAGTCCAATCAGCTACTTAAATTTCAAAGTCATTTCCACACTTCCTGAGATTTGCTTAATCCCCCTATTAGCCAATTTGAGAAAAATATAAGAAACTTAAAGTAATTCCAAAATAGTTAGCTTTCTGACTGAAAGTACTGTTCACATTCCACGAATGAAGGACGAATTACGTCCAAAAATATTCTTAAACCTGGTGAAAAAAACAGTCTAATACTATCAGAGAATTTTCTTGTTTATGCTACGTTTAATTATAAAATAAGGCCATTTACATAGGGATCACAATGCCTTTCTCTTTATATAAATGAATCAAAATTATGCTAAGAAAGCATCAGCTATATTGCATTACCAATTTATAGCTCTCTGAAGAGAATTTTGTTTCTATGAGGCATGTGTTTCAAGATAATTCAATGGGTAGGTATACTAGTATAGAGCCAAGAAAAGTAAAATGAAAAGCCTCTGCATATGTAGCATTTAAAGCAACAGACCGCTATGAAGATTATTTAATGAATCACACAGCACTAAATATGACCTACACTGCAAAACATCAGAAGCATTACCAGCTGTCTATTGCACTCGTCCGTAAAGAGACATCCAGATGACACAAGTATCTCCTATGAAAATACATAGAATACATATGATCATATATTATATGATCTATATGGCAATTCTGCTACTAATTTCAAAAGAGACCATGTGAACTCCTGACTGCTTTGTTTGATTGATTTCATTAACAGTGTAAAATTAAGACCAAATTAGACAAATATGTCATAGAAATCAACAATGCATTCCCCTCCTCTTAGTAGTAGTGACATGATTCTATGAGCAGGAAATAAAACAAAGCTTTACTAAATATTGGTACTCTGAGAGCATTTCCAGTGAAAGTCCCCACAACCCAATTAACACAGCATTCAACTGTATAATTTCGTAGAGGAATAGAGAGCCAAAGCCTGTTCCTGCACCCACACAGTTCAACAGAAATTTAATTTCTAAGGCCTATGGGAACAGAATTAGGGCCCTGAGTTACACTTCTGAGGAGTGAAGACATCCAGACACCTTCACCACAGTTGTCGTGATATTCAAATCAAAATTTGCAGGAAAGTTTTCTGAATTAAGCTGATGTCCTATTAAAACGCAACTTAGTGGCTATGCACACATGTGAAGGAGGCTACAGAAAAATTTGCAACTGGCTAGACAGACTTCTATGAAGTCTGGCAAGCAGTAGAAATCACAGCTCACAATATGACAAGCACCTGCATACAGTACTGTTTAAGCATTTTCTTATTAAATAACCACTAATAAAAATGAATGGCTAGCTGGCATTCAATATGCACGCAAGGACCAAGAACAAAAGCCATTTTCCAACTGAGTGCTTGATCATAGATTTTTCCATTAATTCCTTCCCTTTCCTGTACCTTGCATTCTTGACTACATCGTGGCACTGCTCCAGAGGCAAAGGTATCACAGTGACGGTCTGAAGATGAACACTCTTCAGGAAGGGGAAATAAGCAATCAGAGCTCAAGTATCTCGCTTCCTACCGAAAGCTCTAACTATGCCATTACACGAAAGGTCAGCAGCATAATGAAATTTCTAAGCATCCTTCCAAAAACAAGAATCATTTACATGCTGAAAAGTACATGAAAGCACATGTAGGCTCCTAAGAGCAAGTGCTGGTTCTGGGTCTGAACTCCGTTTTTACAGAGATGCATATCTTGCAGTGCCTATTACATATACAGATTTAACACCAAGAATTGTCATAAACCACTAGTCAAGCCTTAGAGGTAAAAGACAGGTACTGAAAATCAGAGAATATATGCAAAATTTTGGTTTTAAATCAAGCCAAGACCCAATTACCAGACTTCAAAAGTAAATCTTAGAATCACAGAATGTTGTGAGTTGGAAGGGACCCACAAGGATCATCAAGTCCAACTCCTGTCCCTGCACAGGACAGCCCCAAATTCACACCATGTCTCTGAGGGCCGTGTCCAAGTGCTTTTTGAATATCGCCAGGCTGGTGCCATGATGCCTCCCTGGGGAGCCTGTTCCAGGGCTCCACTACCCTCTGGGGGAAGAACCTCCTCCTAATGCCCAGCCTAACCCTCCCCTGGCACATCTCCCTGCCATTCCCTTGGGTCCTGTTGTTGGTCACCAGAGAGAAGAGATCAGTGCCTATCCCTCCTCCTCCCCTTGGGAGGAAGCTGCAGACTGCGATGAGGTCTGCCCTCAGCCTCCTCTGCTCCAGGCTGATCAAACCAAGGGACTTTAGCAGCTCCTCGTATGGCTTCCCCTCTAAACCCTTCACCAAGTTCATGGCCCTCCCCTGGACACTCTCTGGTAGCTTTGTACCCTTAACGTCCTGTGGCGCCCAAACCTGCCCACAGCACTCGAGGTGAGGCCGCCCCAGCGCGGAGCAGAGCGGGACAATCCCCTCCCTCGCCCGGCTGCAGCGCAGGGCTTGATGCCCCCCAGGCCACGGCTGGCCCTCTTGGCTGCCAGGGCACGCTGGTGGCTCACGTTCAACTTCCATCGACCAGAACCCCCAGGTCCCTCTGCAGAGCTGCTCTCCAGCCTCTCGTTCCCCCGCCTGTCTGTACAGCCAGGGCTGACGTGCCCCAGGTGTAAAATCTGGCACTTGCCCTGGTTAAACTCCATACGGCTGGTGATGGCCCAGCTCTCCAGTCTGTCCAGATCCCTCGGCAGGGCCTCTCTGCCCTCGAGAGCGTCATCGGCAAACTTAATTAGAATTCCTTCCAGTCCTGCATCCAGGTCATTAACAAAGAGATTAAAGAGTACTGGCCCCAAGATGGATCCCTGTGGAACCCCGCTAGTGACTGGCTGCCAGCCCCATGTAACCCCTTACTGTGACCCTTTGAGCCTGATCTTCCCTGCCCCATCTTCCCTATAACAATGATGTGTAGCCAATACTGAGGCAACAGGCAGCATGCACAGCTTCCACCATCATCCCCCAGGGAATAAACAATCCCAAACTCAGTGCAAGACTTGGATGGTGCAAAGAGAATAAAATGGCAGTATAGTGTGCAACAGGGATGAACATTAAGCTGCTTTTTAATAACCATCATTTATCTTGTTCACCAAATATGACAGGGATCCAGTTGAAAAGCATCCAGCAACAACGTAACAGAAGACAGGCATTCATACAAGGAACTGAACTGAGATTTTTATATCATCTATCTCTAGGGAAGCTTTAATTTTATTAAGAATTGATTTTGCAAACTGAAATTAACATTAAAGTAGCTTTCCACATTTAACTGTGCATAGTTTGTTAAAGTACTATATTTTGGAATGAGTTGTCCTGTTCAGTGAGGTATTCAGTAAGTAAAAACACCAAGCAGTGGGCACTGGCCAATATGAGAACTGGCAAGTTCAGTTACTGAGTAAATTCTAATACATGAATTTTTCAATCCATTTAAATACTCTAATATATTTGACAGTAAGCATAGTTCTGAAAGATCTCACTGTCACACTGTTTTTAAATATGAAATGCATTTTCTCGGTTCTGTTTAGTACCATGAAAATGATCCTCCTGGTGGGAGCTGTCAGACATTCATCACTCTTGAAAAACAGGTACTTAGGTAAGGATATGGGATATCTAATTTTAGGCTCTTTTTTCTTAAGTAGTCTCAAATATCATTCACACAGATTTTTGCTGTCAGATGGACATCGTAAGTATAATAAACTCAAAAGCAGCCCAGAAGTATGTCTATTATGTGAGCTTTCTGCACATTTCATAACAAATTCAGATTCTGTTTAAAATACTACAGAGTCAGGGAGCAAAAGGGGGAAAAATGTTCCCTTTTGCGTCACTTGTTTTGTTTTGTTATTTAAAGCTGTCCTGCAGTTACAAAAGATGAGTACTTAACAAGAGTAGGAGGAGAAGTGCTCCGTTCTGTTATAAACACCTTTCAGGTAACTTCAGCTGTTGGAAACATTGGTCAAGATCCTGCCTGCTGACTACAGAAGATGACCTGAAACCACTAGGCACTGTATATTAACAGCTTTTTAAAGTAGCTATGCAGAAAGTGTCCACATCTGAGGGAAAATTAATATAAATCCTTAATTCAAGCATCACATTTCACTAGGAAAAGGAAGTGTAGCAACAATATCATAGGACTAAGTGTGTAATGATGTTGCTTTCTCATGTGATTAGGAAGAATCTGTGGTGCATAGTATCAAGGGTGTGTAAGATTTATTTATAAGATAATGCCACCAAAAACCATAATATTGTGTAAAGAATGAAAAAAGGCCCATCTGTGTGAATACTTCCTTGTTCCTAAAGGATAGGAGAGTGACTGTTGCAATTAACTGGTATTCCCTCATGTGTGGGAATAAGAATAAAAATAAATTCAGGAGAAGGGTAAATCACCTTTAGGAAGTATTTTACTGTATAAATTATTAAAAACTCGAATTGCAGGGGCGTAGTTCATGCCAATTTTCTGGCATTATCAGTCAAGAATGTTTAATTACAAATCACATGCTTGTCATTTTATGAAATCCTAAATTGTACTTTATTCAATACCAGCATCTGCATATAAAATCGTATGAGGTCATACGTTCCACCTAAGCACTGCAGATGGCCTTCAGGAAGACTACAGCAAAAGCAGACTAAATTCATTATTCTGGGAAGCAGGCACTTGCCAAACATCCGTTTCTGGAGGTCAGTTTGGAATGGGAAGGAACTTACCTGTGTTCATACACTGTGTGAGTGTATGCACATTACAACCTCTCTGGGCATACACAAGCCTAGAATGTCCTGGATCAACTACACTGTGCAAGCAGAAAGGATCCTGCCACATGGCAGGAAAAGAAGGCAACACTGATGTAAAATAAATAATTGTTTTTTCTTAAACTTCCAAGAAAAACATGTAAATAATTTCACTTCTAAAAAAGTATCTTAATCAACAATGAAAAATAAAATCTCCTTCCTTAGCTTTAAAATATTTCTTATTCTGAACACCTTAATATATTTTTTAAAACGTACTTTTGAAACAAATGCAAGCGGCATTCATATCGAAAACATTTTTCCTCCACAGATTATTCATGTGATAACGTTGGATCAGAGCAAGATCACAAAGCAGCGTCCTGCACAAAGAGGGCTTCCAGTCAGGCATGCAGCCCCTTCCATACTCTCGAAGAAAACACGCAGCAGGGCACGTTGCGGAAGTAGACCGGACCTGTTTTTAACACAATGGAATTTAGAGCGGGAAAGCTTACTGAATAAGATAGGAGCCTTTAAAAAAAGATCTCTTCATCCTTGTAACCACAACAGAACCTGATAGATATTCAAAGAGATTGGCTGCAACCAGTTGGAGCTATCTGGAAAAAAAAAATTATTTTCAACGATTTAGATTTCTGCCTGTACTAATTAAACAAGGAACATATTTTCATTTTACCACAATCATCTATTTATGAAGGAAGGGAATCCAGCTGCAAGAAATGAAGTAAAGTAACAATAGTACCAGACGTCATTTTACTCTCTCAAGATCCAAAGAATCTCAGAATACTGGGAAAACCAAAGGGAGAAAATGGATATATTCTACTGAAAAATACTACGAGAGGGACCAAATACCTAGTTGCTGTAACTCATGTATTGCCTGCATAGAAGTATGCAGAGAGCGCTCAGGTAAGAACCCTCACCTGTGTCTTCAAACATTGCCACACAATTCCAAACATGACGACGACACTGAATTTAGGCAATGATACTGTTTCGTTTGTTACTTACCAGCTCTGTGTGAACTTTAAGATGTGCCTGGAGCTTGTATTTATCTGGAGTAGAGTAGTCACAATGTTCTGTGGGACATTTCAGCAAAATATTGCTGTGTTTCTGAATGACGTGACGCTTCAGGCAGTTTTTGGTGATGGAAGAATAATTGCACTGGGAGCAGTAATATAAATGTTCTCGAGTGTGTGTACGAACGTGCATGTCATAATGCACTTGGTACCAAAACAGCTTGCCTGAAAATAAAATTAGACATGAAGAAAGTAATTTCTAAACAATTGTTAGTGAAAATTCCAATACCCAGTTTTCCTGTCGGGCAAAATACAGTCCGAATCCTGACCCTTTTGTCTTTAATAAAAACTTGTCCTAAGGACCCTTCACTACTGAAAATATGTTTACAAAACCACTTTTGACTAAAAAGATTGTGTGTCATATGTCCTGAAACAGACTAACAAGGGCAACTTTAATGCATACCAATGATGTTTTTCCTAATAAGAAGTCCTTAAAATCTGTTCTATAGAAGGAACTGTACACTAAGAGATTGTTGATATCTTTTTTACTTCCTTTTGTGTTATTCCTCCCTGAAAGCCTTTCTGACATAGTGGCACCTAAAAGAAGCAGCGCATAGCAATTCATCTAATGTACACTGTTAAGGTGTTTCAAAAACTTTTTTTTTGGTCCAAATTTTGATTCCTTTCCCTTCTCAAGAATGAAGGCTACAAAATAAATCCCAAATAGTTTCCTTTCCAGCTATGCAAACACAAAAATTTTCAGCTAGAATAAATGGGAACGGTGTATTCTTCCCACTGTCATAAACTCAGAATACCAATTACAAACAGAACAGTCTTGATCTGGTACTGTGTAATGAAAATTTTCATCTCAAACACTGACTGAGAACGAGTCACAAAATAAATGCCAGCATATGTATCTATTGTATAGAATGCATATTATCATACGTCCGTCCATACTATATGAAAAAGACTCTGAATTTTATACTAAGCTGATAATGAAGCTTAAGCATTAAAGCATGGACTGACTAATGCTGATCACATGCCTACATCTGCTGTGTTTGGCCCTAGTGAAAGTTATGAGGTGGGGAGAGGCATGTGGACAGAAATAATCTAATTCAATCAAATTTCACATCAACAGAAAATTGAGCCTAGCAAGGCATTGCTATGCTGTATTTTCCACTAGTGGGGTTTTTTTTTTGAGATTTGAGTCATTTCACACTGTTTACACAGCCTGAAATAAATCTCACTGAACCCCAGAATCCATACTGAACCACAGAATTAATACTGATACAAAGATACACAAATATATCAAAAACTAAACCAGTGGAGCAGGAAAAAGATAGCCCACTGTATCACATTAAAAAAACCATCATTCTACTACTCCTTACCACAATATTCACATTCCAAGTCTCCATAAACTTTCCTTATCCTCTCACACAACTCCGTGTTCATTTGTCGCTTCTGCAAGCTATCCAAGATCTGCATAAAGGCAACAGCTCCACTCCCGCTGTCTGATGCAGCTGCATTAGAAGCGGCTGCCTGTGAACCGATGGCTGCGTTAGCTTCTGGTGCAGGCAAAGGGTTTGTGGTTTCTGCTGAACTCGGAATTGGTGGATTGCTTGTTTCTGATTCACTGGAAGGAACAGATTGATTTCTCTCTTCGGAGACCGAAAGGTTCTCAGTCACTGCATTGCTTTGATTTGGATTTAAACTTTTGTCTTCAGACAGCAAAAGCTGAACTTCTTCACCCTGCTCAGTTACAGAGCTGCAGTGATTAACTTCCTCCTCATTTGCAGCAGAAATTTTTAACTCATCAGAACCAGAAGCACCATTTTTCAGCAGAAAGCAATCTGACGCTACACAGGATTGAATGTTTGGGACTGCTACATCTGTTGTCTGACACAGCGTCTCTGTTACATTCTCCACCGGAGGATTTTCAAGTTCTAACAAAGGGACTGTATCGATTTTTAAGTCACCGTTGTGTTGACCATTATGGTTTACATCTGCAGCTGTTGATTCACCTTTACAAGCAGATGACTGTGGTGTGTTACTAGCATCAGCACTCATGATAGTCAATTCATCTGCACTTTGTGTTAGCTCTTCGCCAAGGGCTTCTGGCTGGATATCGCCTCCTGGCTCCAGAAGGCAGAAACTTTGATTGATAGAACTGTTAAAAACAGAAGCCTCATGCAAATCTGCGTGCACGTCTTTGATGTGAGCACGGAGTCTTACAGAACTGACAAATTTCTTCAGGCACACAGAACACACATAAACAAATGGGTGTTTTCTCACATGAAGTTCAAGGGCTTGGTATTTAGTGGCTCCATGACCACAGAGCTCACAAGCAAAGGGCCTTTCATCGCCATGAACAAGCATGTGACGGTCTCGATCGAGTTCATTTTTGAATTTGCGTTCGCAAATATGGCAGTCATAAAGAAGTTGTCTTTTGCCTTCTCGTGTCATCAAGCGAAGTTCATCAAAAACATCTTTCACTTTTTTATCTTGAAGGTCATGTGTTTCCTTGATGTGCTTGATCAAATTTTTAACATCTGAGTATTTCTTTTTGCAGAAGCGACAGTGCTGCTTGATTTTCTTGTGAACTCTTTCAATATGGACTTTGAGATGGCCTTTGCTGAGACAAGTGAACGTACAATAATCGCAGCTAAACTTTTCCCCTGTATGTTTCCGCATGTGAACGTTAAGGTTGGCTTTGATTGCGCTGGCATAACTGCAGTATGAACACTTGTAAGGTTTTTCATTTGTATGGATCCTCAGATGTGCTTGGAGGGAGTGCTTAAATTTGAACACCTTGTTACAGTATTCACATGTAAAAATCTTCAGCTGAGTTGGACCCAACCTAAAAAGAAACCAAACCAGATATATTTACAATATCGAAACTCAGTGACGTAATATGTCAAAATTTCCCTAGATATTAAAACTGGACAGAAATGTTTAATTTATTTAAAAAATGTATTCTCCACAGGTTTTTTGAATTCTATAACTTATGCACAGATTATTTTCAGCTGTTCCTTCATTGAAAAGGCTCAGAAAATATTTCAGTTTCATGAAAATGGTTAGAGAAACATTTAAGTCATATTTTGCATTAATATGAAGTTCTTCAAAATTACCTGCTAGATTTCATTGCCTGTTCATATGGAGTTTGCTGAATGGCATATTCTTGATATCCTCTTCGCTGTGATGGGTCTTGAACTGCTGTCTCTGGAGTTGTGGGTTCACTTTCTTGTGGAGCAGCCTCAACAGGAACAATTTTTGTGGCTCCTAAAAGCACGAGAAAAAAAAAGCTCATTAAAAATGTCATACTAAAACGTGCATCATCTAAAATATACAAGTGTAAAAACCCCATTAAACTCTAATCATTAGCTCAACTATTTTAGTTTCTGTTAAATTCATGAGCATAAAATGGTGGCTACACTTCCAGAAGCCATTAGAACTTACACCGCAGATCTGCTTAAGTAACACGCCAGGACTGCTGGTTCTGAGGGTTATTCATGGTGCTTGATGCCTACTGCTACAAGACCCTATATCCAAACACTTCTACCTTTAAAAAGCTGCAACTTTTCAAAATGTAATTTAATTTTTTTTTGCTTCTGCCTCATACTACATCCTTTGAAAACTTCAGCCAGGATTTTTAATCAGTTCCACAAATAAGGCTGGGGAAAACACGCTGTTTAGTCTATATTTAAAAGTCTGAACACCTTTTCCTTAAACAGATCTTTTATTACTTATATTTTGGGGCATGCTGCCATCCCCTCAGAATATAATAATATGCTCCATGTGCACTTCTCAATCTCTGTTAGAAGCCGAAGTAAAGGGGCTCTACTAAATGCAGTAAGATCAGATTCAATCCTTCAGAGCTTTACCGTTAATTGAGGCAAAAATATGCTTATTTTGAGATGTGGTTGAGCTGAGATTATTTAGCTGGGTGTTCCTCATTTTCTGAACAGTGACAGCAAAAACTTAATGCTGGGCATCCATAGTTGCCATTGAAGGTAATGAAAATCCATATAATATTAATTTACACTGAAAAAAAAACCACAAAGCCTCACGTATATGAAACCAAGCACCCATTAGTGATTGATCCCCTTCTTTTTAACTTCTTTGTCTGTCTGTAACTCATCCACCCACATGTTCAATGGGAATGCTATTATCTTCCAAAGTTGAAATTATGATATCTATTTGTATATTTATGGATTTATTCACATATCTATTACAATTATATAAATATTTGTGAAAACTTCATATTCTAACAAGTACCACAGAAAAATATTTGAAAAAAATAAATTTTGTTTTCTGGTCTGATACTGGAAAGTGAATAGTAAAGGAGGGACCATTTACTGAATAACAAAAAGAACACAAGACACAGAATATGCAGTAGTAGATGAACACCCATCCATCCTAGGAAAAAAGTATTACAGGACCTATAATTAAATACTGTTCTATCAAATACTGGGGACAAGGAAGCGAGAGAGGTTGCACATGAAAATATCTTTGAATTAGAGTTAATAACTTCCGGGAAAACTGAAATTTGGTAATTTTCCATTTATTTTCTTTTTCTTGGATATTACATTAGTATCTGATCTCATTTCAATTCACCTGATTAGAAGCTATGGGGGAAAAAAAAAGTACAATACACCTTTATGACAGAGGAAAGCATTTACAATACAATACAATACAAGAATCAAAAATATCTGGGACACCAAAGTCTGGAAAGAGCCTAGAAAGCAAAAGACAGAGTCAACATACTCAAGGTATTTTTAGCAGATTCTCACTGTTATTCATATATGAGTATATATAACATGAAACACCTGAATAGAAAGAAGAAAGTTCAAAGAATGATGCATGAGCTATTCCTTCAAGAAAAGGATAAAATTAATTCTTGTTCCACTCAAAAAGCATGTTCCTGAAGATATTATTTACAAAATATATGCAGGATTAACATAAAGTCTCTGAAACAACAAGAACAACAGAGCTAAATCACAGAGAGTACACCGTCCAAAGAAAATTAGCTGGTTAGCGAATTACTAAATCTTGTTTCCCAAACAAAAAACCTTTCAGCCTGCAGACTAGCAAAAGCATCAGGAAAAAGGCAGGTAGAGTATACGGGAAAAATCATTAACAAGTAGGGGTTACCCAAAAATATGTGTGAAAGACTTAGGGACAGTAAGTTAAGGAAAGCAGTGCTGTACAC
The DNA here is from genome assembly GCF_949628215.1 of Phalacrocorax aristotelis. Classification (NCBI taxonomy): domain Eukaryota; kingdom Metazoa; phylum Chordata; class Aves; order Suliformes; family Phalacrocoracidae; genus Phalacrocorax; species Phalacrocorax aristotelis. The sequence continues at coordinate 160,302,442 of NC_134277.1, forward strand.
AAGACTAGGGAGAAAGAGGGAGATCCTGTGGGACCTTCAGAGTTACTGAAAGTGAGGAGTAAAGATATTTTAAAAAGAGGCCACTTGGAATTATGTAAGGCTATTGAAGCTTCTTGTATCAGATGGGACGTCAGCCAACTCTGTAAATGAACAGACTGTAATAGCTCTGTTGCTCACTGAACTGCCTGGATCTAAAAATGGCTTTTTTGACTACTGTTTTTTACCAATGCTTTCAGTTCCTTACTGAAGGTGCTGCCAGTTGATCAGAACTGATATACCAAGTTTTCAACCTAAATGTTACCAGAACATTATCGCTTCCATTCTTCCTGTCCCTCCCTCTCCCACAGACGCCAGGCTGCCCAACCGGACTGCATCTCCCAGATTGCACCATTAGTAGACCAGTGAGAGGAGCTTGTAGTTACAGTCCAGGAGATGTGGTTCAGTTGATGGGTTCAGCATAAATAGACATTAGACGCCAGACCAGTGTTCCCATACTTTAATATTTTTAAAACAAAAGCAAATTCTTCTATATTTAGAACAACCCAGTTAAAAGAAAATAGATCTTCGACTGCCCTATATGCATGGCTACCTTTCTCAGGCCTCCCATTTCCTGAATGTCAGACAAAGATCCTCCTTAAATGCTCTGCACTAAAGCTCCTCTGTGCCCTTCTGCCTTTCAGAACATTCAAGCATTTCCTGAAAACACTGTTGAACTGTTTAATAGACTTTTGTGTTACCAGTATAAAATTTTAATCATCTAAATTAGGTGGAATAGATAAGTACTAACTCACCAGGATTTTGCAAACTCAGAGTGGACAGAACACTCCAGGTCATCCTAACACTACCAGCTACATTCCCCATGCAATTAATGAGAGCCAAATATTGTAAAAACCTAAAGAAGATCCAATTCTTCGAATGTACTGACGGAGTACTTGCTCACAGTGGGCCACCACAGCCCCTCATGTTAGGTAGTTACTTCCTACCCTTAGAAGATACGGAAGCATTAAGAAATATTAGATGCCTCCATCCGCTTGGGATGCTGCCTAAGTATGGGCTACTAATGGTCCAGTAGCCACAACAATCACAGCTATATCATAAATTAATTGCTAATGCATATGCCCAGAAAGTGAGAAACTTGTTTTCTAGGCTCTACCCAACCTAGCAGGTAATGAACCCACATGTCCACATCCCAAGAGAATGCCTTCAATATCCATGTCTCTAAATGCAGCCACAGGCTAGGGAAAAGTGTAAGAACAAGGCAAACAGACAAAAGATCTACTTTTCTATTAAAAATATCATAAGCCAGTATGGAAGGTAAAAGTTTTCTAAACTGTTTCCCTGGACAATCACTTCAAGAAGTCAGAATATACAAATATCAGGGGGGAAAAAGAGGTCAACTGTACTGATCATTTAGTTCAAAAAAATCCTTCCTCCAGCACTATTATGTTTCTATTTTAAATGCAGAATGGACTTTAGTTTACTAGACTTTATTTATGCCTTTTGCTTTCCTCTTTTCAGTCAATATCATCTGTTCTAAGCAAATCTGCTTTAAGAGTAATAAGATTTGTGTTCCTCATTACATTCTGAAGGCAACTTCTACTGATAAGCATTACCCAGCATGCCTTATCTCTGGCTCAAACTCAGTGATGGCCTCTTATCTCTTACAGTCTGTCCATTAGAAAAGTATCTTGCCCTTCACTATAGAACTCTCCGATACTTATCAACAGCCTAAAAGGTAATCACAATGGAAGGAATTATCAGGAATGGATCAGAAATAAAACAGGAGACACAATCAACCAAATTCATACTAAAATCTAACTAAATCCCGTGAACTTCAAGTATGGACAACAAGAAGGACATAGAAGAACTAGAAAACAATAACAAAGACAAAATCAGACTATTTTGTTTGGAAAAGGGACACATATCTCAGAGACCTTCAGCTTGGAAGCGAGATAAACAAAAGAGGAATATCAGAAAGATCTCTAAAATTAGCAACACAGAAAGAAGTGCGAATAGTCATTCTGTATCTCATAAGCCATGAATAAAGAGCAGTTCGAAGAAATAAGCAGTCAGCACGCTTAAAACAAAACAAAAGAATGTGCACTTCCACCCTGTGTGTAATTAAATTATGGAACAATTACTGCACGATGCTACAGAGACTGAAAACAAATGTATTCAAGAAAGGATTTAGACAAATTAATAGATATGTATTAAATATGATGATCCAGATGCAACTACCAGCTCAATGGCTGTCAAAATCTGGGAGGCTTTACATAACATGTTTCTTATTTACCTCTTATAGAGATGCTGCAAGCTGCCTTTGGAGATGACTGATCCAACTAGATCAATCTTTAAGCTATGGATCTTTTTTCTTTTTAAGTTTAAACCCCCCCCCCATTATAATGTAGATACCTTGGTCTGTAAAGGTGAAATAATTTGTTAAGAGTATGAAGTGAATACTTGTTTCTTACAATCTCTTTTTGAGCAAACATATTTTTTCCATTTCTAGAATATCCTATGGAATGTGCTCCAAACGCATATGACCCCTGCTAAGACAGTTCTGAAAGTGAAACCAACAGAAACTAACCCTACCCCGAACCCTCAATTTTCCCCATGCAAACCCACCCCTCACCCCCAAAATAAAGCTTAAAAAAAAGCAGAACCTTCTAATATTTTTATAGGTTAGCTCACAAAGAGGTTAAACACATTTTAACTCGGACAAAGAAACAGAATCACAGACCTCTGTTTGGTGGGATGAAGATTACTACCCCTTTCAACAGAGCTGGACGTTAGACTGGCTGAGCTAAATCAATCTGTAACCCCATGGTAATATAGATACCTGCTCACATTCAGAGGGGAAAGCTTTAATTTTCCTAACCTTGCTGATTTCCACATTTGCTTTAAATTAACATAAGGTTAGCTTCTCTTCTCTAGCCCTCTACTCTACATGTTCTGTTGCCTCAGAAGTGCCAGCACAGGAGTTTATGAGGATGAAGACGATCAGCGAATGGATCTGGCTAAAATTTACACCATATATACATACATCCTTCCTTTTCCTACATTTATATATATATAAATACATCCTACATATATATATGTGTGTGTGTGTATATATATATGTGTATATATATACACATATATATATAAATACATCCTACATATATATACATACATCCTACATTTACACCATACACACATACATTCTTCTGCAAATCCATAATTAGTTTTCTATTGTGTTTTACCACAACAGTAAACATGTACAATGCTCCAAAGGACAGGAACTTGTGGCCAGGGGGTGGGATGGGAGGACAGCATTGCCCCTGGGACAGCAGTCTGTATGTACTGGGCTTAACCGCTTAAGCCACTCAGCTCCTTTGAAAAGGGGCAGCCTCAGTCCTCCTCCTTTCCCCTGAAGAGAATGAATGAGACTCATTTTGTCACCACTTTCCCACTTTCCAAAACTGTGCAGCCTCAATGTGAGACAGTTCAGCAAGCACAACTGGTAGAAAAAGAACGTCTCTGACAGAGGAAATGAGTATGTGTATGTGCATGTGCACACGTACGTGTATTTATTTTGCCAGTTTTTTGAATCAGTTTACCACAGGCTGACACAAGCACTACTGCTGGTGCAGGAAATGGGAAGTGAACTGGGAAATAAGAGACCAGCAGGAAAGCTCCCTTGGCAATAGTCTGATATTGAACCTATTCAGGTGTGTCATAAATGCACAACCATCATTCCGTGAGCTACAAAAAATGTCATCTTCAACAGAAAAGTCTGTTATCGGTTTAACAGAAAAGACTGTCATCAGTTACATTAAGTCAGTCCCAAAAAAGTAAACAAAACATTCTTCCACTTCTTCCCCACTTCCCAAAATTTCGATGGGAGAAGGAACCAAGTGTTCATAAATTACAGCACAGGGTACAGCAGCAGCAGAACACAGCTGGCCTTTTACAGAAAGTGGTTCCTCAGTGGAAATTGGGGAGAGAAAAACCTGCACAGCGTTGTATTAAGAATTTGTAGGAAAAAAAATCCAACTCCTTTAGATATCAGAAAATAATTAGCATCAGGAATTCAAATACTTTGTTATTTTTGTATTATCTTGAGCTCTACCAAAAACCCGAAGAATTCCACCACTGACCATTTTTACAAGAACTTAAACCAACTCCCCCAGTTAAAAGCTGAGTCTTTAAAATATTGCAGGATTCAAACAAAACAACAATTAAATGTTCAAAGTAGAACCTCTCCTTAATCAAACTAATTGAGCATGAATAATACATTGGTTTTAGAAGCCTTGATAATATACCAGAATTTAAACATGAGAAATAAAATACATAAAAAACCCGGAAGACTGAATATTTGGCAGAGTTTACTCACTCGTTCTTAAAAATAGATGATGAACAAAAGTATCTGCCATTCACAACAAAGTATTTTTAGATGTGCATATAATTGTAGTTGTTCATTCTCATTCTTAATTGCAATGCTTACAAAAAACTGCACTGTTTAATCTGATACGAGGCGTGTGTGTTCAGGAACACAGCACTCCCCCTCTTCAAGGTCTTTGGGTCCCTCCAGTTGTAGAACCACAGAATGGTTTGAGACACCTTCCACTGGACCAGGTTGCTCAAAGCCCCATCCAAACTGGCCTTGAACGTTTCCAGGGAGGGGACATCCACAGCTTCTCTGGGCAACCTGTGCCAGTGCCTCACCACCCTCAGAGTGAAGAATTTCTTCCTTATATCTGGTCTGAACTTACCCCCTTTCAGTTTAAAACTGTTACCCCTTGTCCTATTACTGCAATCCCTGATAAAAAGTCCCTCCCCATCTTTCCTGTAAGGCCTCCTTAAGTACAGAAAGGCCACAATAAGGTCTCCCTGCAGCCTTCTCTTCTCCAGGTTGAACAACCCCAACTCTCTCAGCCTGGCCTCGTAGGAGAGGTGCTCCAGCCCTCGGATCATTTTTGTGCCCTCCTCTGGACCCGCTCCAACAAGTCCATGCCCTTCCTGTGCTGGGGGCTCCAGAGCTGGACGCAGCCCTGCAGGTGGGGTCTCACCAGAGCGGAGCAGAGGGGCAGAATCCCCTCCCTCGCCCTGCTGGCCGCGCTGCTTTTGGTGCAGCCCAGGGTAAGGTTGGCCTTCTGGGCTGTAAGCGCACATTGTTGGCTCATGTCCAGCTTTTCATCTACCAGTACCCCCAAGGCCTTCTCCACGGGGCTGCTCTCAACCCACGCCATGTTTGCAACCCAGGTGCAGGACCTTGCACTTGCCCTTGTTGAACTTCACGAGGGTCACATAGACTCACCTCTCTAGCCTGTCAAAGTACTTCAACACCTGCACAGAAAAATAATCTCCCACTTTTAATTCAAACTGTATTTACTCTGTGGCTTAATGCAAGCTTTCACATTTCTAAAGCTGTAAACCTACTACCTTTCATATGTCTCCCAAGTAAACATTACAGAAAAAGAACATGGGGAAAAAATCAATGTTGTCTGACTGTTCTTTCTGGGAAGTTAAAAACTAACTGATCTGTTTGTTCAAACAGATTTTGAAGAGATCAATTTAGCAATAATGTACTGAACACATGATATAAAGCAGCGTCCCAAACCTAAACAGTGCATAGCAAAACCAGAGCAAACTGTTAATGTAATACTCCTAAAAGCATCTTTGATTTAAGAAAGGAGACAGAGTCTGAATATTTCCTCTACACTGTGGATAAAATAGAACTAATTCTTAAAGCCTTCTCTATTTTCCCAATTGACAGAATACTTATCTGACATCTTCAACAGGATTTTACTGCACTGGACATGAAAAGGGCTATTTCCATGCATCTTCAAAGCAAGAAAACAGGTGGCTACAGAATGCTAATGCTTGCAGAAAGATGACTAAGTTTTGATAGTGCTCAAGCACTTTTAAACTTTATTTTCAACGTAACTTTAGAGATGTTCCAGCACAGAGAAAGCAGGGAAGAAGGGAGAAATGTTTTATCTATTTATACTCTTCAACAGCAGTCTATAGCAATAACTCTCCTCTTCAGCACATGATAGGTCTCAAGAGAAATGGAATAAAAGACTATGAAAGATCTTTATAAAAACTCCAGACGTTGAAGTATTATTGAGGAAGGGGAACAGCCTAAGAATTGCTAATGACATTAAAATATATTTAGATCATGGAAATTAATGAAAAAATAGAAGGAAAAGCAATGAAAAATAAAACATGACTGTATTAAATTGAATCTTTTTCTTTTGAATCTTCAAAGAGCTAACCACCCTTATAATCTCTTCCAGAATTTCCAAAAACCTGGAAAGTAGGATAATAATTCTTAACTATCTTAATAAAAATTACTTTTTTGTTACACATATTCTAGCTGGGAACTTGAACGTAATAAGATTACTAATTGCCAACCAAATAAATGAGAGGACCTTCAAAACCAGCTGCGTATTGACCATAAATGCTTTGGTTCATTAAAGCCTTTTGAATATAACATGCACTGTGCACAAATAGCTCCAAAGTTTAAGTATTATGAGTCACTCAAAAAGCATATGTGTGAAGAAAACCCAAAGTTTTTGTTGTCCGAGGAAAAATTTTACTAGGTAGTAATTAAGGCACCACTCTCCTCTAGATTTTAATTTCCTTTCATGCATCACGTTTACTACATTTTCTCCACTACCTGTATTTACTATTATTTCATTTGCCTCTTTAGACTAGTTTCCTAAGAAAGTGGGTCTTTGATTGCACTGCCTACCATGTCTTTCCTTCCCTTCTTGAAAATTCTTCTAGTCCTTGCCAGAAATGTAAAGAACTCAAAGACAAAAATTCTTACAAGGTTCATAAAATTTAGCACCTGGAGAGAGGAGACCCCAATTACAGCTCTTCCCAAAAGCCCCATGGAAGGGAGGGTGCATGTATAAATCCATAAACTAACACCTATATGAACTCATTTACTAACACCTACGTGAGCCCCTTAACCAAGCCGCGGCGTGTTCCCCTTTGCCCAGACAAAGGCGTGGAGGACATGAGGGGAGCCTCACGTACGGCCGTGAGGGGAATGGGCAACCAGGGTCGGGGAGAAGTGACGTGTGGTGGGAAAGAGGCAGAGAGGTGGGAGAGACAGTGGGAAAATGTCTCTCTCACATGAGAGAACGGCACCTGTGGTTAGTGAAATGAAGAGGCACAGACCTCAAAACCGCCCTGAAGCCAGGCTTCCACACTTCCAGTGCTCACCAGTCTCTTGCACCTTCCCCCGTATTTACAATATTGCAAGAGCAAATTTTTAACAGAGCAGTGTGAGTCCAAACCCCGTGTGATATCTCTCAAACAATAATTTGAAGATGTTTTTCATTTCCCTTCTAAGCACACAGGATATTTGTAGGTGAGCTCGCCCAGCTTCCTCTACCATCACCACTAGAAATGCATTTTAGCGAAGTCCTAGCATATCACAGATCTCAATATCAAATGATATTAAAGAACAACACAGAAAATCCAGCTAGCTTCCAACCCACAACAATAAAATCAATAAATACATGCTAGCTGTTCTTAGCAAAACAAATATTCAGAAATGTTACCAATAACAAAGAGGAGAACAATAAAGCTACAAAGCTGAAAATAATGCACAAAACTATGAAAAAGGATTCTGTCAGTCAGGTGAGTGACTGGTTCACACAAACAGGCAAATGCAAGTCCAATTCTAAAACAAATACTTTGAAATTATTCCAAAATCCTTTGATGAAAAGGCACTATAAAAATTTATGGATGAAGAATCCTTTAATCTTCATATAGGAACCTTACCTAATTTTCAAATATATCTGTCAAACTATTTGTATGAATAAATGTTAAGTTATATATACACTATGTTGTTTTGTGTTTTCATAATTAAATTTACATTTATCAAAAATATACACACAAATCAAGAGCTGAAATAAATATATTCCAGAGGAAAAATACTTTCCTTTTCTTTGGTCACTGATTTTTTCAGTTTCTTCTTTATAACTATGCACAGACTAAACATAACTGATGTTAATGCACATAACTACACCCAGGGCCAGCATTTGTCACACCTATGAAAAAATGTGATGGTAGTTCTAAAATTACGTAGCTGCCAGATGCAGACATTCTGTATCAAGGTAACCAAATGATACTAAATATTTTTTCAGATAATAAATATCCTAAGCCTTTCACTCTTAGACCAATGACTATTTTATACAGCGTCAGCATGGACAAAACCAAGCTTGATTATATAATCGGTGATTCTGATTACCTGGAATGGCTTCATGGGCTGTCAAAACCACACTTATAATAGGATTTTTAGCTCCGGAAACCTGTTCAGTCTCCTTAGTTGAGGGAGTTTTCTCTGTTTTCTGAACTCTGGGCCTCTTTGGAGTTTTTTCTCGCTCATCTTCCTTCCTGTCAAGGTCAACGTCAGAATCATTACCTAAAGAGCAAACATCAAAAAGAATGTAACCATGTACAAAAAGTAACACAGACACTAACACTACAAGAAAGAATCAGGAGAAAATTGTTGCTGCTGTAGAAAGAAATACGTGTTATCAAAACAAGACGTGCTGCGTGAGTCCCTAAAGTAGAACTTTTTTCCCCTCTAATAAAACTAGTGTGATACTTATACAAATAGAGAAAACAGACAAAATAAAGAAGAAATCAAAATTTTAAAAACGGACTCTCGGCAACGTTTGTGTTTCTAAATTGTCTTGACATTATTGTGGATTTTTGTGAAAATTCCACATACTTTGTAGAATTCCTTATGATTTCACCATTAATGAACAAACTACTTCTCTCCCTTCCCTGTGTAATTGTTCTGATGACTTTAGGATTATTTCTCTTAGTAAAAGATTTGTTATCCATCTTATTTAATGGAAAGTCTTCCAAGAAGCTCTCTGGATTAGGCTCTTGTCACCCAATGTTACTCTGAATCAACAGCTAGAAACATACTTTTTCAGTGTCGATTCAAAAAGAATTAAGGTTCAGAACAGTTCTTTGGTTCAACCCAATTCCTGACATGTAACTCTTCACTTTGAAGGCCTGCGCTTCTAAATCATCCCCTAACTGTTGCTGTTCAGAATATCTTCAGCCTCTTAAACTGGACCTGTTAACTAGAAAGCAACGCAATAGCTGTACTGAAAACACCCATCTGAAATAAGAATGAATGATCAGTAATCAGGCAAGGTATTCCTTGAAGCTATTTCTTCTTTAAAGCAAATGAGGAACTTCTTACTGAATTTAAAAAAAGAATAAAAACAGAGGGTTGCAAGTTTATACCAACAAAATTTCTTTATATTAGATGAAGTGGTAGAAAATGCAGGCTAGAGAAAACAATCTTGGCAAATTAAGGCATTATGCAAACGTTCCAAAGGTAATAAGTAAGGAAAGCAAAAACTGATGGAAGAAAGAAAATTATAAATAAACCCAGTGAATTTCAGATTTTTTGCTTCCTGAATATCAAGCAGCTGACACGGTCTCCAGAATAAGTCACTCAATGTATATTCATAACATGCTGTAGCTGTTCTACTGAGATAGTGAAATAATATATAAATAAAACCTAGTAACAGCAAAGCTGTGGTGTGTCTAGAGCGTTTATGGCATGCAAATAGCAAAAGCAGTGGAAAGATATGCCACATGAAAATAGCCGTGTTTTAATTCCAGTAATATTTTGTAAATATTCAAACAGGTCTGGCTCCTATGGCCTTACCTTATTGGAAGAAGGGGTTAAAGAGCGCTGGCTGTTCCTTAAATAAAATGAAGGGCACCAGCACAAACCAAAGTATCATAGTTAGGACTGATCAAGTAACTAGCACCTGGATAAACTGCAAGCCCTTTACTAGATACCAAACCAGAAGGAAACAGGATATGTAGCAATTTTAGATTTCTCAGGCATACTGAGGCAGACGTGTACAGTGACAGCTGTTAATGACTTGACGCTAATTTGTAAATCTGAAATTCATATTTACAATACCTAGAACGAGCAACAACCACATAGTAAACCAAATTCAAACATGGGCAGCAAGCCATCTTTCCATGGAGTCATGTTAGCAATGGCTTTTGCCCCAGCTTCTAGAGTACAGAAAATTATGCTCTGTCTTGAGAACCCCCTGCTTTTTAGTGCCTGCTAATGATTTCTTCACTTTTATTACATAAATTCCCTGATATATGCCTTTTCTCAACTACCTTTTTCTCTGTAGATTTCTGTGATTTTGGAAAATCTTGCTGCTTTATATAGGTATAAAGAGTCTCATTATGCCCCCATTAAACTCCTTAATATAGTTGTAAATTATTGACTGATATTGAAACCATGTAATTCTAACACAAACATTTCTCTGCAACACTTAAGAGGGATATTTCAGTATAAAGAAATATCCCCTTTGATCAGAATCTGCTTGTGCAATGTTTTCTTTTGGTGGGATGAAGAACGGTAGAAGGAAACAAATTCATTTTTCCACATTTCTTTCATGAAACAGCCTCTATTAGTTTATTATGAACAATAAAACAAATCATCACAAATTTCAAAACAGGACCAGGCCACCAACAGAAGAAAGCCTGGTCATAAAGAACCAAAATAGACAAAGAATGTAAGCAGTTTATTAGATTGTTTCCCTGAGGCTACTTCACATACTGTTAAACAACAAAATACAAAATTTAATTTGGTTAATTTCTCTGCTTTTGTTCAGTGGACAGTAAGAGTTAGTGATAGTTTTAGGGGGAAAAAAAAAAAGACTTGATATACCCATGGAAAAAACTCTAAGTAATTTTTTGTATGTTTTTGCTAACAGAAATGCAGAACTATAGAATCACAGAATCACAGAATGGCAGGGGTTGGAAGGGACCTCTGGAGATCATCTTGTCCAACACCCCTGCTTGAGCAGGCACACCCAGAGCAGGGGGCAGAGGAACGCGTCCAGGCGGGGTTTGAATGTCTCCAGGGAAGGGACTCCACATCCTCCCTGGGCAGCCTGTGCCACTGCTCTGGCACCCGCACAGGAAAGGAGTTTTTTCTCATACTCAGGTGGATCTTCCTGTGTTCCAACATGTGCCCATTGACCCTTGGCCTGTCGTTGGACACCACTGAAAAGAGTCTAGTCCCATCTTCTTGACACCCACCCTTCAGATGTTCGTAAGCATTGACAAGATCCCCCCTTAGTCTTCTCTTCTCCAGTCTAAACAAACCCAGGTCTCTCAGCCTTTCCTCACAAGGGAGATGCTCCAGTCCCCTGATCATCTTTGTAGCTCTCCGCTTGATTTGCTCAAGCAGTTCCATGTCCTTCTTAAAGTGTGGGGCGCAAAACTGGACACAGTACTCCACATGAGGTCTCACTAGGGCAGAGTAGAGGGGGAGGATAACCTCCCTCAATCTGCTGGCCACACTCCTTTTAATGCAGCCCAGGATACTGTTGGCCTTCTTGGCCACAAGGGCACATTGCTGGGTCAGGATCACCTCGCTGCCCACCAGCACTCCCAGGTCCTTCTCAACAGAGCCGCTCTCCAGCAGGTCAGCCCCCAGCCTGTACTGGTGCCTGGGGTTGTTCCTCCCCAGGGGCAGGACCTTGCACTTGCTCTTGTTGAATTTCATGAGGTTCCCCTCGGCCCAGCTCTCCAGCCTGTCCAGGTCTCATTGAAAGGAAAGCTGTGATTAGGACAACAGACTTTTCCATTTTGCTTGGGATCACATAATGAATTCCTAGTAGGCATATGAATAGAATCCAAACACCCTACATCTAAATCCTCCTTTCTAGCCATTACAAAGTAAGAGTTAGTCAGTTTGATGAGGAAATAAAGGGGTTAAAACCAAAAGGAAAAAAAATCATTGTCTTTTCATGTTACTCTGTAATTGAATTAACTTCTGTGTACTGGAATTCGACTAAAAACCAGAAAAAGGACAAAAATTGTGAACCACAGAGTTCAGTTGGTTAGTGATCCACACTAATGAATAACTATTTTCTTTCCCAATGTGTCTCTAATCAGGCAGACCAGTTTGCTAGCTCCTTCAGTTCAACCAAGGGTAAAAGCTGTGGAAAACAACAGACCTGATACAATAAATATAGCTGACTATGACTCTCTGCTTTCAAAACAGAACCCCAAAAAACCTATTTAAAAAGAGATTTTAAGATAATATACCGAATTGTAAAATAAAAAGGTTTCTTTATTAAAATGTTGCCATTTCATACGTACAGAAACCTTGTACACAAGTGCTTAGCACTAATTATGACGAATATGGCCATGAAAAATAATTTCTTAATATACACAAAGCTTGTAAGTACTTCAAACGAAGGACTGAATCTCCCACCTTCTCAATACGAGCTGAGAACATCCAGCAACTAACAGCACTATGTTCAAGATCTGCAAAGATGCAAGGAAGGTAGTGAGTGCTATGCAAATTTTGTTAACACAAAAAAAGCCCATGCACATATTAGCCAAAAGAGAGAAAATTCAACTGATTTACTGATAACAGCTTCAACTACCACTAAATATTTGTATGAACACACTCAACACTCACACAACACATTAAAAAAAAAAGTCTCTCTTCTCTACAGAGTGGTGAAGTCAGGTTCTAATACTTAAACATTACAATTTTTTCACTAATCTGATGCATGTTGACGGCAGTAGCCCCATTCTTCCCCTTTCTGAGAGGAACAAGCACCTTCCAGAAGCCTTTTGTTGATGAGGAGCACCCGGAGCTGCACACGTTGCCAATACCTTTTACTACAAACATCACTATTTCACAGTTTGTATGTAACCTGAGACTTTTAAAAAAAAGAGAAACAAACAAAAAAAAAAACACCAAAAAACCACCAAAACTAACACTCTCCCTCAAATCATCAAACAAACAAACAAAAACCTTAACTCTCAGTGAGAGCTGCTTTCTTCCTGAACTCTCTACACCAAAAAACCCTGAACTAGAAGGTGTGCTTTAGGAAAGAACAGAGAGGGAGACAAAAGTATGTTTTAATGAAAAACAAGAGCTTCAGCTTTGACCACAGGGCTCAAACTGCCTTTCCATAATATAGGACCACCTCGTCAGTAATTTAGTTGTCTTCTTGGAAAAAATCTACTTAACCGTCACTACTGAGGATTAGAGAGTCAAAAGAAGTGCTTTGCCTCTCACAGCCAGGACAGTTCATCTGTACAATACAACAACTCTTGTTGTATTATAAGGGAACATCCATAACTGTTTTTAAGATGATTTAGAAGAAAATGGAGTATATGCAACTTAGAAGAGCTAAGCAAAGTTTCTCCAAGCTGCAAGGGTCTTTGCTTGCTCCTAAACAGATTTATTTAGACAAACTGCCTCACTTTGCATCTCCCTTGCTAAGCAGTCAGCTTAGCACTTTGTCAGCTGGCACTTCGATTCAACAGATGAATAAACTAACCTCCTCTATCTAGCGACATGCATTTTAAATGCCTGCTTCTGTTTGTGCAAGAAATACAACGCTGTGCCTGTGCCTTCTAACACGTTTAAGGAATGGTCCTGTCTGTGTTGATGAGTAAAGCTACTGTCAACTCTGAATGAATCACTGCTTTCAGAGTCCCATCGAACTAGATTGTTCATCTGTCCCATGATTCTATCTGAGTCGTTAATTGAAGGTACTGCTCTCTGCATTCGTAATTGGATGTACAACATTTTGCAGGCACAGCTACATATCCCTAACTGGCATGTTTTTAAACTGCTCTTCGTTCAGATTATTATTTTTTTATCCCCTAAACAATGCTGGTATTTCATAGTAGCAAGTGAGTAGCTTGGGGGAAAAAAGTAAACTGGCCATTCAGAATGAACACATGCAACTGCTTCTTCCTGCAGACTGACGTACTACTCACAGAAATAATTCATTTAAATTAGAATCCACTTGATGGCAAAAACATTTTAAACTAAGGCCAGAAGTGCCTTCCTTAACAATTATGCAGGCTCCCAATTCACTAGGAATGAATGGTTCACTCCAGAGAAGAGAATCTGGGCTGTCCACAGCTCTAGTCCATCTTCCACCCAAATCCCATTCCCCAGCTATCAAATGTCCTCTCATACCTGCCAGCGATTCAGGTATGCTGCAGTGTGGGACATGGATGGTGGTCAAAATAATTACCTGTTGCGTATCTCCCAAAACAAGCAAGTTTGGAGGCAGCTGCAGGGGAACAGCCAAAATCCCCAAACCCATTCCATCCCAGTGGTGGGGACTGACCAGCTCCATTTTCTGCCTGGGAGCAGAGACAGTGAAGACACGTGGCTGTTCAGGAAGAATCTCAACTTGCCTAGTTTTGTCTTAGGACAAAAAGACCAGATGGCAGTACCTCCAGCCAGCCAGACCCAAATCATTGGCCAAAACTGCCAATTTGGTTTAACCAAATAAAATGAGAAATAGGCGTACACACAGCTGTGCTTAAACCACAGCAACTTTCTTAGGCAAAGAAGGCCTCTATTAAAAAAATGTATTTCCTAAGCATGTACATGGGGGACTGTAAGCACAACGGACATTTTTTAGTGCTGTGCAAGAAACTAACACACTTTTTTCTTGCTGTTTTCGTGAATGGACCCACAAGGTGAAGGCAATCATTGTGCATCAAAGGATTAAATCAGATACACCAAGGATGTCAGGAACCAGTAAGGCTTGGTGACTCCTGAAAGAGTGAGAGAACTATCAATGAGTCACTGATCTCTCAGAGGTCAATGTGGATCACTAATCACAGAAGCAAAGAACAGCAGAGGCCCATTACATCCACCAATTATTTCTCTGACCAATACATATTGCAGTTTCAATACAGTTTTATAGTGATTTATTCATTGTAATTTTTAAACGTCCAATATGATAAGGATTTCAACACTTCACTTGTCGGTCTATAAAAGAGAGCAAAACATTTTATTACTTGGAAACCTTTCCTAATATTTCAACTTCAGCTCAATACTTATACAACGTTTCTCTCAGTAAAGAATACCACACAGAATAACAATATATACCTTTTCAATATTTATACGTTTAGCATATTTTAGCAACAGCTAAAACACTGGTGTGTTATCAGCATTATTTTGGTCACAAATCTAAAACACCACATCATGAGCTGCTACTAAGAAAATTAACTCAGTCCCGGCCAGACCCAGGGCTAAGTGAACATATACTTTATTGTTAATCAGATGTCCACACAGTGCTAAATTTTGCAAGAAATTAAAAACATAACAAAGTAGTAAAAAAAAAAGTACAGAAAAATCACAAAAGCATTAGAAAAACAGATAAAAGTGATTTCAAGTTGGAAAGACATGGATAAAAGGGTGGGGAAAAACACCCAGTATGTATTAGGTAAGAGGTCAGATACTAAGGGAGAAAAACTTGCAGTCAAAGCTCCTTATGATCTTTAGCCATTTACTCACAACTACTGTGTCTGAAATGAGAAAGAAGATATTGCAACTGTGGAAGGTTCAAAGACCCTCAATAAAATTCTCCATCTGGGTCTTAGAATTTCAGCAAAGGAGAAATCTCATTAAATTAGAAGTTTCAGTACTCCTTTTCTCATACACACTGAAATAAGTGTCATTTCAAGACATTTTTGTCTCAGGGACAGTTTACTCTAGAAAATGTTGGTATCAACCACATCTAGTCACATAACTGAAACATCTGTTGAACATTATACACACATAAAATAAATACCTGGTGTAATACTTGCAGTGCTATGTGCCGAGACACCACTCCCGGCGCATGATATATTTAGATTCAACACCATTTGATGACAATGAAGCTACAAAAAGATCTCTCAACAGTCAGTAACTGATGACAGAATAACCTGGAATTAAACCAGATTAAGGCACCCACAAACTATGTTTCTAAATTGCCATTATAGACAAAGCTCTAGTTAATACAATTAGCGGAGCCTACAAGCTATTTAGCTAACCCTATGTTCTCCACCAGCTCCCCTAAAGTACTGACTTGATCTTTGCAGAGTATAATTAAAGCTTAGAAAACCTAGTGCATAAGCACATACATGCAGACGGGTGCTAGTCTGGAACAGACACCCACCTACAGTGACAATAAATGAAAAGCAAAGCACATAAAGAAAAAAACTTTACTGACAAAACAACGGGCTCTAAACTGGCTCTTACAACACAGGAAAGATCCAGCTGTCTGCCTGAATAGTTCCCTGAAAACGTAAGTCCAATACTCGGCAGTAGTCAGAAAAGCAAACATAATCTGAGGAATAATTAAGAAAAGAGTAGAACAGAAAAGAAAGATTAAAAAATTATGCCATGGTGTAAACCAGAGATGCTGTTGTGTCTTGAACACCCCTTGCAGTTCTGGTCCTCCACCTCAGAACAGAGTTGCTGAGAAGAATAAGACTGATCACATGCATAAGCAATTTCCATATAGTCTAGTTAGTCTGCTGCTTAAGACTCATACAGGGTAAGAATAATCTTAATGCAAATACGAAGATTTCTAAATTATTAACATTATGCAAGAGGTTAATACAGCATTATTATTCACTATTTCCCACAGTTATAAAGCAAGGCGGCACCCAATGATATGAGCAACGTTGGGTTTAAGAAACAAGCAAAAGTAGCAGTATTTTACAACCTATGTAATAATGCTCTGTCGTGGTTTAGCCCCAGTCGGCAGCTAAGCACCATGCAGCCACTCGCTCACTCCCCCCACCGCTGTGGGACAGGGGAGAGAATCTGCAGAGCAAAAGCAAGAAAGCTCGTGGGTTGAGATAAGAACAGTTTAATAATTGAAATAAAATAGTAATAATGGTAATAATGATGACAATAATAATAATAATAATTAATAATAATAACAACAACAACAACAACAACAACAATAATAATAGGAAAATATCGAAAGAGAAATGAAACCCAGGGAAGAGAAAAAAAAACACAAGTGATGCAACCGCTCACCACCCACCGACCAATGACACCGGTCCCTGAACCGTGACTGCCTCTTCCCCCAGCCAACTCTCCCAGTTAACATACTGGGCATGACGTCATATGATATGGAATATCCCTTTGGCCAGTTTGGATCAGCCCTCTTGGCCGTGCCCTCTCCCCTCCCAGCTTCTTGGGCATCCGGCAGAGCATGGGAGGCTGAAAAGGTCCTTGACTAGCATGACCACAACATCGGTGAGTTATCAACATTATTCTCACATTAAATCCAAACCACAGCACTGTACCAGCTACAGTGAAGAAAATTAACTCCATCCCAGCTAAAACCATGACACGCTCTTAAACACATTAACACAGAACATCCTGAAAACTGGAAACCAGGCAGCTTTGTAACCCACTTAATTTATTTAAGAGTTTAACAGCTGCTAATGATACAGGTGAAACCTCTAGTTCACGGGCTGTCAACAACTTTGACAACTAAGAATCTTGGTGCACTTGTCCAAGTATTATTGGTTTTAAATTATGAACAGGTCCTCATGAAATTACATGAGCAGGTAAAAAGCACATTTACAATTTCATTATTTGCTTGCCTTTTCAATTTTAGACTTTTCTGTTCACATTTAGAAGGTTCATCCATCATCCTCAAAACTTTCTTCATAACAGAATTTGAGTACGGTAACAATTCAACAGCTCGAATTTTAAAGAACATGTTTTCTGAGCTGGTAAAGCAACACAGGTATGACAAACAATCCTAGGCATAGACCCTATTGATCTTGTCCACTCCTCGGAAAGTTTTGAACTACTCTATGTTATCACATTTTCTGAAAGGATAATAATAATAATATGCATGCTACTTCTAGCTATGTATTCAGAAACTGAAAAGTTGCCCCAAAGTAATTCATATGGTAAAGTCAGAAGTGAAACGTTTTCATGTGACGGGACAGTAACCAGTCGATGGTTGAAGACTGAATTTCCCAGATGTGTTCCAAGGAAGAATTATCCCTTCAGGACAAAACCAGCCCCCAATACCTTCACAGTTTGCAGCCGAGGTAGGAAGCTTTGGGAGACATTCTAACTGCACCGGTCGCCAACAACTGAAAGCCCTTGTTATTTGCTGCTCAAGAATGACTTATTTTGCGTGATTGCTTTGCTTTTGTCAGAGAATAAATAAAAAATGTTCCATTTGCCCCAAATTGCGGCTGTTTTCTTTTCAAAGAAGGAAAAGGTTGAGCAATTTACTTTGAAAAATCTGCCAGTGTGTTTTGCAGCAAGACAGACCTAGATAGGATTTAGGAGCTCTAATGAGCAAACTGGTCAAGAACAGTTAATTTGAGTTTATACTCTGATTTCAGATTTCATTTTGAAAGGCATTAGAAAAGGCAACCAAAATAATGCAAATGTTAACTGCATACCTAGCACATACAAAAAGCAAAGGGCAGGGACACTGTGAAGTCAGGGATGAGACAGCTGGAGTGAAGGTCACTATATATCGCTGAAAAATCTTAACACTGATGATAGTAAAAAAATAACCAGGTACTTCATCAAAGCAAGAGTTTCTGTGCTCTGTCAACATATTCTAAGTCCATTTTCATTATTCTTTGCCACAGAAGTTAAATTCTACATCTCACGGAAAGTAAATTAGTTATAATTGTTGCGTACCATAATGACAGACAGGACACAAAATGGTAATAGAAAACTGGAGAAAAATCAATGGCAAATTTTGTCTACAAGTAGAATCAGCAGGCTATCGTGATACCAATTATAGCAAAAGCAAAAACCTGATTTTAAGGCAAACACAAAACTCACATAAAGTTAGATAACTTGGACAAATGTATTATTTGTACGCTTGTGACATTCTCCTTTGAGCAAAGTTAAATAGGCAGTTGGACTAGATGATCGTTGTAGGTCCCTTCCCAATTGTTCTTTTCTATTCGATTCTAAAACTTGGAGAGGTTGAATATATTCAAATCAACCTTAAAGCTGAATTTAAACAATGAACTCTCATACTCCAAAAACATTCATTCCCATAAAGTTCTGTAAAATTGAAGGGGGGAAGGGGGGAGTTTAGCATTACTTTTTATACAGTAAAACAAGCTGTCCAGAAAAGCAGTCTTTAAATCTATCACAAGACCAGGACAGAATCTAGGTGTCCCAAGTCACATGATAAAAACACCTCTACAGGATTATCCTTCCTCACCTACGTGTGATACCTGCCTATGTGGCCCACCCCACTTCTCACTGGAAAACTGTAATCCTCTTTGTGAGAAACAGAACAGTTGCTTATGCAAAAGAAGCATTTCAGGGAGTTTAAGATCATCATTAGTGCAATAAGCATTTTAACCTTTTTGAAAAGAATTAAAAATACCTGGTCTAATATTATTCTCGGTTTTGCTTCAACACGCTTTGTATGTTAAAAGAAACAGACAATTCAATTCCATTTAAAATTAACACTGGGGATTATGAGTTATTACCAATCAGGTTAGAAGATGGAAATACACTGTTTTACAAGATGCTTCATGTATTTTTGTTGGATATTTTCTTACCTCCATCTCCTTCTTCCTCTCCTTCATTCAAAACAATAATGCAGATATGTTTCCTCAGCTGACGTGTGTTGGAGAACTTCCGACTGCACTTCCTACATTCCAAGCTGCCTGGTGAGACTTCAGCCAGTTCTGGTCCTTCTTCTGTCCCAGGCAGAGTTTCTTCACTTGGAACAGGGTTATTTTCTGCCACATCTTCATCCACACAGAACTTCTTAGTAGACCCTTTTGGTCTGCCCCTTTTCCTCTTCACTACATGAAGAAAAGAAAGTTGAAGTTAAAAAGAAGCTATAATTAAATTCCACGGCTAATTAGCTAATATCCATCTGGTCTTTGAAAAACAGGAATAGTAAATGAAGTTCAAGAGAGAATCCCTAAAGCTTAAAAAAGCTTAGCTTCACAAAAACTTATTTTTAAGGAATGGTATTTGTTGGCATTTCTGCTGGCTGCAAAGCAATCACAGCATTTGTGTTACTGAAATCCGCAGATGTCAAAATGGCACAGTTTTACAGAAATTACACTGCAAGAACTCTTTAATACTGTGGTATAACTGTATCAGGAGAATTTACAGCGGTTCTCAAATATTTAAAAAGGCTTGGTGGCAACCGCTGGGCAGCTACCTACACAGGAACAGGAGGACTCATATGGGCAACTGATGTATCGCCAGAACTTCTGAGGCTTATGACAGTCATTTCATTTCCTTGCTCCTTGTTTTCCTCCTTCCAGGACAAAACATATCTCAATCTACTTTGAATTAGCAATGCCAGGATTAAGTTTTTAACAATGCACGTGACCATAAAGTCCAGCTGTCTCTCTCTGCCCAGCTTGCCACCAGCTACCCATTCACACTCCATTGGACCAATCGCAGTTCAAAGCACCACCTGAGATTAAGAAAACACAGTAACTGAAGCATACACTGTCATTCATCTGTTAGCACATAACCAAGTCTATCAGAAACATCATCGCTTGGCTAGAAAAAAAGAATTTGCTTAACTGTTAAAAATAAAGTAGCATATTAAATAAATTTAGAAAAACACCAAACACTTATTCCAAGGATGATTAGGAAGAAGTTTTAAATTTGCCATTAAAAAGATTTTAAAAGTAAAATCCTGTTCCCCCATGAACATCTTAGTTGTTTCTGGGAATTTTACACTCATCACAGAATCACTGACCCCCATCTTTACACTGACTGGTATTGGATGCACAATGGCAATATTCTGGGAAGACGTCCTGTGCTGTGCTATGTGATTATGTATGCAGACATAAAAAAGGTACTTCAGAAAGAAAAAAATTACACAAACTATATAAGCCTATTTTTATACTGTTCCTTCACAGGAAGCATTCACATAAGCTTCTCCAAATTGGTCCATTTAATAATCAATTGTCTCAAAAATGTTCATAACATGAGTAGCAGAGAACATTTCCATTTATGAGGCCTTCATGTTATTGTAGAGAATTATATTTAATTAACCCCTTGAAGTTTAGCTACGCAAAACGTGTGTGTGTGTATATACATATAACCAAATTCTACTGAGGCCTGCCATAGTTCCCATAAATTACTTGTCTGGGAGCATGCTACTTAAAAATAGAGGTCCACAGCCAGACCTCCAGAACACTAGGTCCTAGACGACCTTTTTTTAAAGCTTATTTTTTAAATAAATAAAGTTGAATAAAAGTAAGCTTAAAAATAAAATAGAAATAAATTCACTGTTAAGCATCTTTAACTCTTTATAGATTAGACTGTAGACCATGCAGATCATGGCACGCCAGCACTATGGATTCCATTGGGCTTAGTGATGCTCAGTACAGTGTTTGCCTCAAAACCAAGCTTTACCAAAATTGATTAAGGAAGGACAACACCCTCAAAGGGTAGGATTTTTCAAAGTTACTTTATTGTATAGAGGAAAATGCAATAAATTGGTTAGACTGAAAGTACATAATAGATTTTTCTCCTCTGGTTTTCTACCCCTCAGCCTTAACTCAAGTACATTTATAAAGTTACACATGTACAAAACATCTTCCATAAACCATTTTAATGTTATAATGGGGCAAGTATCTCTGACTCTGGAAGAGTAGGAGATGTAAGTGATCTCTATGAAATGGCCCTTCTTCTCCAAACCTGTGTGAGTAGCTCAACACAGTCACCTCACTGTTAGCTGTAGCACGATTCAAACAAAAAGTTTGTCAGAAGTCACAAAACACTTGTGCAAGTGTTCACCTAAACGGCCTGAACAAATTTTAATGGCTATGGCAGCATGAATCCTTCCTCAAATGTCAGTATAGAAAGTTTATATTTTACTTAATCAATTACAAAGGCATATGGCTGTATTCACAATCTTCTGCACCAGGTGTCATACAAATATACACAAATAAATCTCATCCACATCCTTCTGTTGTTACCATTATGCGTACACATCACAGCACCTAGGAAGACCTCTTATCCCCCAAGCCCGAATGCACGCTCTAGCTGCATCCTGTGTTCAAGTAAGGATAAGGCAGATGCATATGCCACATTTTTAAGTGTCCTTAATGAGTTAAACTCCTTGGAGAATACGACGATACCCAGATTCTAACTTTCTTCCAGGTTTCATAATCAATAGATCAGGCCTGGAGACTGTGCTGCAGAGAGCATGTATCCCATAATGCAGATATCGCCTAAAATAAACAATCCATCAGTGAATATTACTATTAACAGATGAAGCTAGGGCCATCGATGCTGTCCCTCAAACCATTGCCAATCTGACTAAGCATAAGCAAGAAAAGGCAGAGAGTTTTGACAAGCACTTTGAAGGAGACGGAGATCATTATGAAAAGTTATGAAAGGAAAGCCTATGCAAAAGTGGAGCAGGAGTGACTACAGTTATCAAGTTACACTTGATAAAAAAATTCTAACATCATCCTACCAAAATGACAAATCAACTCTAACTTTGGGAAAGTGGTGTGACTAAATAAAATTCAGCAGAGAGCTCTGCCAATAAAATTACGTTAGAGTAATGTCACCTATTACTTGCCTAGCATTTTCACAGTACTTATAAAATAATTAATTTATTACTCAGGCGGAACACAGAGCTCCATTAACAACTCGGCATTCACTTGTCTATACCAGCTCTGGAGTAGCTACAGCCTTACAGCCTTTACCAATACTTGGAAGAGAAACTATGTTTTCAAA
Source organism: Phalacrocorax aristotelis (assembly GCF_949628215.1). NCBI lineage: Eukaryota > Metazoa > Chordata > Aves > Suliformes > Phalacrocoracidae > Phalacrocorax > Phalacrocorax aristotelis. The sequence continues at coordinate 160,325,006 of NC_134277.1, forward strand.
GGACAAAAAGATGTTCATTTATCAGCCAACGAGTACTAAAAGGAAGTTGTAATTTCTAGACTGTCATTCATCGATCACTTCTCCTTCTAGTGACAATAATGAATTACTACAAGGAAGGGTCTACTGACAAAAAATGTTATATTATAAACCTTGAAAGTTTTACCTGCTGCAGATTGCATATCAGGAGGGGAAAAATGATGCCTTTTTAAATTCCTATATTCAACTGTGAAATACTTTCTTTTTTTTAAACAGAACACAGAAAATAATTGAATAGGACCTTCAGAACAGACTACCATCTTCTCCAGTTAATCTGTGTGATGGAAAAGAAGATATATTAGAGTATATCTATAATACGAGTTGAAATCTATGTGAAAGTAATTTACCTCAACATTCTTACGGACAGCAGAAGGCAAGGAGTTGGGCTACATAATCTCAAAAAGGTGGCATCATATGATCATATCAGATGACAAAAAGTATTCATGAAGAATAATGAAAAAAGGTAACTTATGAATACAAAACATATGAATGTTGTATTTTATTTAATCAGACTTGCAAAGTTATTTTCTTAAAAGCTGTGTATGTCTAATTTCTGCTGTTTCAGATCATAACAGTAACTACATACTAGTCTCATAAATGTACAAATGCATGCTTATCATACAACACAGAAAGTGCAGACAGTCTCTGATGCAAATGCAAGACGTTTACAGAAGAGCCTTTCTACTAAAGAGAATATGTTACAAAGTACTAGTCTCACTGTGCTCAGAAATACAGTTTAATGAAGGGCTAAAAGGAACAAAGATTTAAGAAAGGAAGATGCATTCTGCATGCCTGGGAAATTCATTCTGTGCGATTGAAATAAAATTAGAATGGCATTTTGAAGCTTGATGTAGATCTGATATTTATTATCTTCTTCTGATGCGCTATTAATTTTAGGCATTGTGTGAACTAATAACCTGGTGCAATTCTGCCTCACCAACCACCTGCCAAGACAGCACCAATGTTGAATACTATATGGCCATTATTAGAAATATCTTTTTATGTTGCTGAAGTTAATATAACTGTTGAATTACTGCTGGTAAATAAGTTGAGAAATATCAAATGCTAATGTTAATGATTAAAAAGTTTAAAAATTTTAAAACTTTAAAAACTCTAATATCATGCTTAAAAGAGTATTTTAAAATCCAGAAATCATGATGATTAGAAAACCCTAGTAGTTGTGTTAAATAAGAGGTTTGCCAATAGTATAAATCCATTGCTCAGTAAGGGTCTAAAAGAAGATAAAATTATGAAATCTGAATTATTTTGAAGCCATTACTAATATTACAAGGGATTGCAATTCTAACTAGTTAGAAATAGAATGAATGTTAACTTCTTCCACTTCAGAGTAAAATTGTTCTGTATAACTAATTCAACCTTTGGCTACCAGATTGCTTTGTTTACTAGTGCCAGTATGAAAGCAGTTAGAAATCATGAATCATGCCATTTCCTTTTTGAAATAGAACTATTAATATAATCTGAGACACAACAAGGAACAAGTTAGACAACTCAAAGCACACCACCATTCCTAAGCCTCAAGAGCCCCATCCACAGGGTCCTGGTTGCTCTCCACAGCTAGTGCAAAATCTTTGGGTTGAGCTCAAAGGGTCACAGTAAGGGGTTACATGGGGCTGGCAGCCAGTCACTAGCGGGGTTCCACAGGGATCCATCTTGGGGCCAGTACTCTTTAATCTCTTTGTTAATGACCTGGATGCAGGACTGGAAGGAATTCTAATTAAGTTTGCCGATGACGCTCTCGAGGGCAGAGAGGCCCTGCCGAGGGATCTGGACAGACTGGAGAGCTGGGCCATCACCAGCCGTATGGAGTTTAACCAGGGCAAGTGCCAGATTTTGCACCTGGGGCACGTCAGCCCTGGCTGTACAGACAGGCGGGGGAACAAGAGGCTGGAGAGCAGCTCTGCAGAGGGACCTGGGGGTTCTGGTCGATGGAAGTTGAACATGAGCCACCAGTGCGCCCTGGCAGCCAAGAGGGCCAGCCGTGGCCTGGGGGGCATCAAGCCCTGCGCTGCAGCCGGGCGAGGGAGGGGATTGTCCCGCTCTGCTCCGCGCTGGGGCGGCCTCACCTCGAGTGCTGTGGGCAGGTTTGGGTGCCACAGGACATTAAGGGTACAAAGCTACCAGAGAGTGTCCAGGGGAGGGCCATGAACTTGGTGAAGGGTTTAGAGGGGAAGCCATAGGAGGAGCGGCTAAAGGCACTTGGTTTGATCAGCCTGGAGCAGAGGAGGCTGAGGGCAGACCTCATCGCAGTCTGCAGCTTCCTCCCAAGGGGAGGAGGAGGGACAGGCACTGATCTCTTCTCTCTGGTGACCAACAACAGGACCCAAGGGAATGGCAGGGAGATGTGCCAGGGGAGGGTTAGGCTGGGTATTAGGAAAAGGTTCTTCCCCCAGAGGGCGGTGGAGCACTGGAACAGGCTCCCAGGGAGGCAGTCATGGCACCAGCCTGGCGATATTCAAAAAGCACTTGGACACGGCCCTCAGAGACATGGTGTGAATTTGGGGCTGTCCTGTGCAGGGACAGGAGTTGGACTTGATGATCCTTGTGGGTCCCTTCCAACTCAGGACATTCTGTGATTCTACGATATACCCTGCACTGAATGAAATCCAGGTTGGCAATGTACAATGACCATTATAGAAACAAGCTATGTAAATCGCTCTATACATGAAGCAGAATCATCATACCACAGGTTTTATTAAAAAACTGAATTACTGTTTGAAAATTACATTCCTCTCAATTTATTCATGTACCTTCTCCATCTTTGTTTATGTTTGTGGGTACTGTTAGAGGTTGGAGCGGAATAATGATGTCATCTGCAGTGGTCCCTTCTTCTGTATGTTTCTCAGAGACATGAGACAGTAGTTCTGATTGATTTGGTGAAAATAAGTTACAAAGCTTGCACATGAAGATGGAATTGATCCCTGAAAAATAAGTTTAAAAAGAAGAATTAATATTCCCAAGTTTTACACGTAGCCACTGGTTATTGAGACTTCAGTTTAGTTAACACAGCAACTGTCAGTTAATGTAATACACTTAACAGATAGTAATGACCTGAAATAAAGATTGTTACACCATTAAATTAATACATTTGTAGTAAATCCCTAATTGAATTAATTGAAGAAGTGGTTAAACTTCTACCCAGATCCTCACAGGGCAAAAAGGTTCTTCTGGCTCTGATCCTAGTAGTAACAAGACCCAAAAGGAAGCAGGATAGATTTAGACCTTTTTTTTTCCTTCTACCCTCAGACAACGTTACAATTTCGTATTTTTTCAAACATCTGATAATATTATATAAAACACTAAGTCTTTGTGCAGGTTTGATGTGTATCACATTGGGATAAATGCAAAATATTTTACCCTTCACAAATTAGCTCTAAAATACAGAGAAGCTGGGCCTCCAATACTGATTTCTGTTTGCGGACCTCGCTGTTCTTTCCTACGTGTACTTAACCTCTCTACTTACCTCACCTAAGGAAGCCTAATTCTCTATTGATCTGTGTAAGTGTTGGAAACAAAGGTCTGAAAGAATTAAATACCATAAAAGATAAAAGGAAACTTTTCCTTCACTACAGTAACGTTTGTTGGAAAATAAATATATTTTAAAACAAATGTATGCTTTGATGTGTCATTTTTGCCATAGCATGTTACCATGAGCATACACTGTGAGCTAAAAATGTTATGTGCTTGGTTTCAGGGGTCATTATCCTTAGATGTGGCTCTGCCACTAATGAGAGTGGGGAGGAAGGTCAAAACATCTCAGGCAATGTAGAACACAAAATGTTGCCTCGTGACAGTCACAGCTATGCAATCACATCACCTTCCTTTCTTCTTCCAGCCATTCTCTTCAGAGCTGTACAAATACAATGTTTTTTTCTTCTTTTATCCCAATATTTGAGAAAAAATATCAGGCCTCATCTTGACCCATCTACATGGAGAAAAATGGGCAGGAATAGGAGGAAGATTTAAGGAGAGGACTTTGCTTTCTAAAGCTGCTGTGATTTGTTTTAATGGTTTGATTTTTCAACGGTCCCTGTGCCCTTCAGTGTCCAATGAAACCTAACAACAACCAGGAACCCATTTTAACACCACGCTTGTTCTTCAGCTACATATATAGACACCTGGACCAGAGACTGGTTTCAATTGCTCCTCTCATATGTGAGGGACATACGCTCACTGAAATCAACCTGGAACAACCAATATGATTTGAGGTACAAACCAAACCACAGATTAGCCGGGTAAGTACAAATATATTCAAAGAAATTAAGCGATACTTTGTGAACTTTGGGATGGCTCTGCGGGGAAGAGAACAGGGAAGCTGTATTTTGGGACCTGTTTTCAAAACAATCCCAAGCGAAGATCACTACCCCTGTTCAACACCATTCCCCTCCCTTTGTGACACACTAATAAGGTTCACCCCACTCAAGAAAAATCTATCTTTAAGGTGTTCTGAATGTTAAGAACAGCAGAGCTGGCTCTTACAGTTATTTGCACCTGAAACTGTAACAAAAGCATCCTCATCTTCAGAAATAATACAACTGCCTCAAAAATAAAAGGCAGAGTATGCCTTCATCTATTTTAAAATACCTCTGAAAAACAACTCCAATACTGTTCCTGCTGGCTGAAATACTCTATAGCACACACACGAGCAGCTATGCAAAATGTGTAATATGCTCAACCTGTTCTTAGGAGCTCGGTAGGGTTCCTTCTGAGGCATTCTGCTGTCTTGAGCACACACGTGTCTATTTTGATTGCAGTATGTTTATAATGAAGTGTTCCTTTGCATCAGTTCCTTTGAACTAGTTCTGCTCTAGTTAGTATTATTGTTTGATTTAAAAAAAAAATTAATGAAGTCTGTTATTGACCCAGCAGATGACAACTGTTCTCTCTAAATGTAAACACACATTTAAGATTCAAACTACAAAACCTCTGAGCATTTACCCAAAGGTTTAACTAACACGGAACATTGAAACATCAGGATTTAGCTGACACTTCTGGTTTGAGCTTCTATTTGCCGCTGTTTCTGCTTCCTGACCTGCTAGTTGGTTTCCCTAAAAGTTCAGGCTCACTGTTTTCTGTCGCCTGTCTTCTCCTTCAACAGCTGTAATTGTTGCTCACACACCATTTATCTCTCACTGCTCCCCGTGAGGACTTGGAGGGGCAGAAGAGCAAGAAGAATCCCCAAAAGTGCCTGATTACACAAACCCTTGTTCAAAGTCTTTCCAAAAACTACTCAGGATTCACACAAAGCGATAAAACCATGGGAAACCATCAAACAGAAGTAAAGCTGGAACAAAACCAGAAGTGAACAGACCAGGTGACAGGGAACTGTGTGAGTGTCAGCGAAGGTGCAGAAAGCATCAAGAGAATATGCAGGCGATGCATGTGCTTTGCTCAGAGGTGAAAGCAAAACTGCGTAAAGAAAATGACTGAAAATGGAGATCACAAAGCAGAGAATAAACTGTGCGATCATGGGCCTCAACAACTAGTTTAGGAGTAAGTAAACGATAATTGATTAACCAGTTGCTAATTAGGTGGTGTAGCAATAGAGCAATGAATTATAGTCAATTAAGTGTAAAAATCAAATAAGCAATAAGTTAATTAACTATGCAGGGAATCAATGATTAATTAGTGAATAATTAATTATTTAGGAAATCAACAGAGCAATTAATTAGACAGCAATTAAATATGCAGAGAAAGAAAGGAGCAGTAATCAAGTATGCAGGTAAACAAACAACAGGAATTTCAGCCAAAACCAATTTGGAACCTTCCATTTGCTAAACACGCTCTGTGTTAATTCGTTACCTTCAGTTTGCCCATATAAACTGTTCTAAGCGTACATCTAAATAAATAATACCATTTATTTCTTCTAAAATGGAGAAGTGGCAAATTAAGCTATAACGTAAGCGAAGCTATTTCAACTTTTTCTTTTTAATTCTTCCAAAGATCTTCGGGTATTTCTTAATTGGCCAATTATTTTTCTTTATACAAAACATGTCTACAGCAGGGGGAGATTAACAAATGGGTTACTAAAAACAAAGAGAAAATTGCAGACTAGGAAGTAGGCTCCCTTATTCCCAATCCCTTTCAAAAAGCATAAAACAGTACCTGTCCTGTTTCACTTTAACGTTGGAGTGGGGAAGACAGAAAGGGGGAGAAAGAAGTACTTATATTAGAAAAATCACTGAAATCAACAGTATTTAAGGGAATCAGGTAATATATTACTGTCATATATATTTTCAATTATTGTATGACAAAACCTAGTCCAGAGTTCATTTTAACTAATCATAGAACGGTTTGGGTTGAAGGGACCTTTGAAGGTCATCTAGCCCAACCTCCCTGCAGTGAGCAGGGACACCTTCAACTAGATCAAGTTGCTCAGAGCCCCGTCCAACCTGGCCTTGAAGGTTTCCAGGGATGGGGCATCCACCACCTCTCTGGGCAACCTGGGACAGTGCCCCACCACCCTCATAGTAAAAAATTTCTTCCTTATATCGAGTCTAAATCTACCCTCCTTTACTATAAAACCATTACCCCTTGTCCTGTCACAACAGGCCTTATTACAAAGTTTGTCCCCATATTTCTTATAAGCTCTTCTTAAGTACCGAAAAGCCACAATAAGGTCTCCCCGCAGCCTTCTCTTCTCCAGGTTGAACAACCCCAACTCTCTCAGCCTGGCCTCGTAGGAGAGGTGCTCCAGCCCTTGGATCATTTTTGTGCCCTCCTCTGGACCCGCTCCAACAGGTCCATGCCCTTCCTGTGCTGGGGGCTCCAGAGCTGGACGCAGCCCTGCAGGTGGGCTCTCACCAGAGCGGAGCAGAGGGGCAGAATCCCCTCCCTCGCCCTGCTGGCCGCGCTGCTTTTGGTGCAGCCCAGGGTAAGGTTGGCCTTCTGGGCTGTAAGCGCACATTGTTGGCTCATGTCCAGCTTTTCATCTACCAGTACCCCCAAGAGTTTCTCCACAGGGCTGCTCTCAATCCCTTCAGCCCCCAGCCTGTTTTGATACTGGGAGTTGCCTCAGCCCAGGTGCAGGACCTTGCACCTGGCCTTGTTGAAACTCATGAGGTTCTTCCAGGCCTACCTTTCCAACTCTCTGGATGACATCTTGTCCTTCTGGCGTGTCAACTGCACCGCTCAGCTTTGTGTCATCTGCAAACTTGCTGAGGGTAGACATGATTCCGTTGCCTAAGTCACTGATTAAAATGTTAAACAGCACTGATTGCGGTACGGACTCCTGAGGGGCACCACTCGTCACCAGGAATCAATCAAAAACTTTAATTTTACATAAAAGGTAGGCTAGGGGTTGGGTATTGTTTTGTTTTATTTTTTAAATAACTGTTATCACAAGAAACACAAAGCAAGGAGACAAATCTGAATTTATATGCCATAAATCATTCTAATGCACCCAAAACTTTTCACCACTCTTTTCAATGCAGGCAATAGTTAAAAATTTCCATGACAGTCTTTGAAGTCCTGCAGTTGTTAATAGGAACCAGACCTCTGTAGTTAAAAACAAAAATAAAAATTCACTGGATATCTACTGGCCTGTGGGATAACGGAGTTGATAGTACACATACTTATGCACCTGGCCAACCTTCCTACAATACATAGCAATAAAATTCAGAATATTAATAACTACTTTTTTCCTTCTAAACCTACAACACACCTGAAATAAACCTTGCTGCCTCATCACCATCAAATCCTTAACAAGAACTTTCTGCAATTAAAAATCTTACATGTCATTCTTAGACTACTACTTTTGTTGGGGTTTTTCTTTTTTTTATTATTTGTGATTGTATTACAGACAATTAGTAATGCTAATGGTGGAAGTGAAAAAAAGAATAAAGTATATTAAATGTAAAAGATTTCCTGCCATCTTCAGCATATGCAATATCATCTTTATTCTCAGTTTAGTAACTCCGTTATCTCTTCAGTTATACTAGTGTTTGTTTCCAATTCTTCCCCCCTTATTATGCATTTTTAACCCTTCCCTTGCTGTTTCCTGCATATCTTACATCATGCTCTGTACCAGACTCTCTCTTCTCTCTCCCTGTTCCTTACTACGCACTTCCAAGCTTTCAACATAACTACTCACATTAACTTGCACTTCTGTTTCCAACCTCCCTTCTCCTTGCAGGTACAAGAACTTTGCCGCTCTCTGTTGAGACCTTGTAGGAATCCAACAGTGCTTGTTCTTCGCTTAAAATCTTAAAGGTAAACATATCTTCCAGGTTGCACAAGATCTAGACACGTCAGAAGTAAAGCTACTGCAGTCTTCATTGGGCGTATTATACCGCACGGCTACTGACGCTGTCTTACCGAATCCTGCCAGAGACTCAGATTAGTAAGAAGCTTATCTTTATTTCCAGGGTTTACACCCAGTTACACGACAGAGAAAACCACCATGTCTCTTTCCAGCAGTACTTCTTCCTGTAAAGACACAATTTAAGCCACTGATTTGCCACTGTCTACTCCAGCACAACAGCTAGAGGATCTCCAGGTACTTAGCCACAGATGTGGTTCCTCGCACGCTTGATCCTAAACTCCCTTTGCTTCTATCCTGTCTACAAGCATATCAAGGTTTGCAAAGAAAGGCCTTATGGTAGTATCAGTTTCTTTACATAACTTGCTAGAATTATTAGAAACACAAACACATGCCTTTGGCTCAGAATCTCGTCCTTGGGACTATTCTCCTTCTGCCAGTTCCACAATACCGGCTCCTTCTCCAGAGCCCGGCTGCATTTCCAATTTGTTGCGAGTCACTTAACTCCCTGCTCCAGTTCCCTGGGCAGCTCGCCAAGAGCTAATGGGGAACGGTGCAGCTCCATTGCTTCACCTGACGTGCAGGTCCACAGGACTGCTCACTCTTCACTAAGGTTTTCCAACTCTGGAGTAAGTCATGCCATAGCACACAGCCTTTGTTGCCAATTCAAGTATTAGGTTAAAAGGTTGTTTTGGTTTTTTTACATACTCTATATGAAAGCCCTTAAAAGCAACTGTATGAAAGTCCATCTTCTGTTGTGCATCAAGATGTACAGCCAGGAAACAGAACACCGTGAGACAAGAATGAGATTAAAAACATCAACAAATGAAACAACAAATAAGATTTAGTCTTATCATTTATAAAGGTATGTGGAAGGTGAGTCTGCTTCATTAAGGCTATCTGATCAAGGATATTTTCAATGCAAAGGAGGTGAATAAATTAATTGGATAAATGATGAACAATAACACACAGAGACACAAACCTGGTAAACAAGAGATAACAGACAATGCCAAGGTCCAAAAGTCTACATTACCAATAGATGGGACACCAAGAAACTACAGGCGCAGCTTTGAGAGGACCACCTGGTCTGTGTAACTGGTAAGAAAAGGGAAACAAGAGCAACAGGAAGATTTGAAATACTTCTGGAGCCATCTGTGGGGTTATGTGTATTTGGTTTCCATGACAAGGTTTTGCTAATGGAGGGGAGGCTGCAGGGGTGGCTTGTCTGAGAAGGCACCAGGAGCTGCCCCTGTGCCAGACAGAGCCAGTTCCAGCTGGCTCCAAGACGGACCCACCACTGCCCAAAGCTGAGTCCATCAGAGATGTTGGTAGTGTCTCCGTGACAATGTATTTAAGAAAGGATAAAAAACATCGTGCAGCAGATGGGAGAAAGGCGTGAGAATATGTGAGAGAAATAGCCCTGCAGACACCAGGTGGTGACAGAGCAGTGGCACAGGCTGCCCAGAGAGGCTGTGGAGTCTCCTTCCCCGGAGACATTCAAAGCCCACCTGGATGCGTTCCTGTGCCCCCTGCTCTGGGTGTGCCTGCTCAAGCAGGGGGGTTGGACAGGATGATCTCCAGAGGTCCCTTCCAACTCTAACCCGTTCTGGGATTCTGTGACACCAAGGTCAGCGAAGGAGGAGCAGGAGGAGGTGCTCCAGGTGCAAGAGCAGAGATTCCCCTGCAGCCCGTGGTGAAGACCACGGTGAGGCAGGCTGGCCCCCTGCAGCCCATGGAGGTACATGGTGCAGCAGATATCCACCTGCAGCACATGGAGGACCCCAAGCCCGAGCAGATGGATGTGCCTGAAGGAGGCTGCAACACACAGAGAGGAGCCCATGCAGAAGCAAGCTCCTGATAAGAGCTGCAACCCGTGGAGAGAGGAACCCACGCTGGAACAGGTTTGCTGGCAGGACTTGTGACCCCATGGGGGACCCACACCAGGTCAGTCTATTCCTGAAGGACTGCACCCCATGGAAGGGACCCACATTGGAGCAGTTTGTCAAGGACTGTCTCCTGTGGGAGGGACCCCACGCTGGAGCAGGGGAAGAGTATGAGGAGGAAGGAGCAGCCAAGACAAAGTGGTCCCAGCTGACCACAGTCCCCCTTCACCATCCCCACCTCCAGCCACCGGAATGGGACCACCGCGTGTCCCAGGCGCAGCTCCCGGGGAACGGGGGTGAGTGAAGAGAGTAAGGGGCTCAGCAGCTGGAGTGGGACCGCGGGTCACAGACTCTGTGCCTGGTGCCAGCTGCTACGCAGGGGGACCAAGTGTCTGCATCTTCCCCAAACCTGGTGCGTGGGTGTGGTGTCCTATCAGATGGACAGAGGGGCCGTGCGGTACCTGGGGGACCCATGAATGTGCCTCCACTTGTGAACCTAGAGTGCTGCAGTGTGCCTTCACCAGTGACTCTCTATCTCTACCTCTCTTTAGGAGGGCTTGGCTGTCTCTACTCATATTTTATGAGAGTCCTGTATGAAGGTGCTGCTGAAGGCAGGACCTCCCATGCTGGTGTCTCGTGTGTGTGGTGTGTACAGAGCGTCTCAGGGATTCATGCTCAGCTTTGCTGCTGGCTGAAACTGCAAGAGGAAAGGCAGCAGCCATGTCCATCAGCCCACCACACAGACTCCCCCCAGGATACCCCCCAGAATGCTGTTTCTGATCTTTCTCCAACAAGTTTTACTTCCTTAAGGTATGCTACTTTCAAATCTCCAAGCTCGCACCTATAAAAACAGATATGCTCAAAGACAAAGGAAAAACAAATCCTACAGTCCCACCTAAATATGTCTCAGCACTGGACTACATTCAGAGATAACTGCCTAAAATCCAGCACTAATTTCAAAATATTCCTAAGATAATTAGTTATTCTTATACAAACTCCCTAACACTTTAACAATGCCTAGAACTAGCTAACACAAATGGTAGAATTCAATCAGAAACAAATTGTTTGTACCAGCAGAGCATAGCACTGCATTGCTGTTCAATAAGCTTATTTAAAAAAAAATATATATGTATTTATGTTGCTTCAGTACCCGAGTTCCTCACTGTCTTGCCACTGCTCTCCGCCTGCACTATGTTATCTGGAAATCTGCAATTACTAGATCACTGCTCGATTAACTACAAGCTGTCTTTATTCAGTGGAGTTAAATTTTCCATTATAATGCCAAACAATGTAATAATACGCTAACATGAGAATTACTGAGAAAATACACGGGTTTCTGTTCAAGTCTCAAGGGCAATAAAAAGTGGGCACACTTCTTCCAATAAAACTAAAGAACTCTTCATACACAGGTGCTGAGTGTGTGAGATATTGAAGTGTCTAAGAACAATAAAACAAGACTTCTCTTTGGAAGCTTTTTTAGGTAGAAGTATTGAAACAATGCGATAACAGTTAATATGAGAGCAACATGTAAAAAGCCAGCAATTGGTGTTTCATACAAGCAGTATTATTTCTCAGCAAAAATGGTTTGAACTGAACATGAAAGAACTGGCACACACAGTAGAATGAATTATGATATCCTACACTAATGTCAAAAGCATTAAAAATATTTTTCTTAGACATCAGATCTTATTCCTCTGGGCATGTTACAGACTTTTTCATTTTCAATGCTACTTCAAATATAGGAAATATTCAAAAACATGTTATAAAGTATCTCTGATTTTTATTGCTTCACTGGAGGGACACTTTGTTTTTGTTGGGATTTTTACTTAAAATGTACTTTAATCTGTTTAAAAAAGAAAACATTTTTAAAGATACTGTGAAATGTACAATTATGCATTTTTAATACCTTCAAGTAATCAGTACTATTTAATCATTTCAGTAAAGTGTAAATAACTGCCAGCTGCATTTTTCTATTTTACAAAAAAGGATCTTTAAGTGTGTGTAAGTTCTCATTACACACACTTTAACCTCAGGAGGCTATATTTAGGCATAGGTTTATTCCCTAGGCCTCTTCCTTGACTTTATAACATTTGAGTTATTTTAGTAAAGACACTGGTACAAACTGATTTTATTTCGCTTTATTCGGCAGAATAAAAAAATTTAAATAAATCAGTATTTGTTTCTTGCTATTTTTTGTATTTTGATTAATTTATAAATTAATATGCAGGATTATGGCATATCTCCAAATCAAACACATTATCCTCATTAAGTGTTAAAAAGAAAAAAGTGTGTAAAACCTGCCGCTATTTGCTACCACTGAGGCAGCTGCATCACAAGCATCCCATGTTCAGAACTAACAAACCAACTGTACTAAACGCAGCAGGCCAGAGACTCTAGAAAGCTATTTTAGTGCCTCCTTCATCTGAATTTGAGATCAGGACGATTTAATTATCGTTAGTTAAATGTCACAACCATTTTTTTATTTAACAGTAATAAAGTAAGTTATGTCAATGTTGATATAAGATGTACTCCTGCAAAAACTAAAAGACGATACTAAAATCAATACCACTTAATATGGTTTTATGGAAAACCTAATCATATACATTCAACATTTTTTCTAACAAAGCCACAAGTTTAGTTTACAAGGTAAACTACATCTATAGATGCTCTTGGACACCTCAGAAAGGTTCACAGTATATAAGATTAAATTACACTGAAGTTTGTGAATGTTTCTGATTAAGAAATAAACTGCATTTAAAAATCTATACAATACAAATATACTAGGACAGGGAAAACAAAAGCAGGGGGAAAAAAAACACTAGCTGAGGTGCTTGGGACATGAATGCATGCCGGTGCTGTTGTGAGCAGAATTAAGCTAATAGTTTCGTGTATACCTAAGGGAACATTACAGGTTGAGAAAAAATACAGAGGAGCAACAGGCTCCTTCCAACCCAAAAATTAAGAGATTATGAAAATGTTTTTATATTAAGGACTGAAGGATAGGTGACAAGTGCAAAAGGTCACAAAGAGCAAGGTGATTCATCTTGCAGTATAAAATAATGAAGACTATTTTCAAATGAAGGATGACACCCAAGTTAGCAAAATTCTAACAGGAAACAACAAAGAAGAGTTGAAACAAATTGTTGGGTTTGTTTTCCGTTTCTTTGAGTTGCTTTTAAAAAGATAAATCTACATATTACTACAATAATGCAAGAAGCCTAATAAGGTGTCAAAACCAGAACGCCTAGCTGTAGACAAGGATTATTAACAGACATGCATTCGAACAATTTTCTGAGAAATATGGTTGTAATGACAGTGGGACAGTGCCACCTCAAAATATTGAGGACAAAGTAGGATGCATTGTTTGTGGAGCAATGCCATCTGTTAGAAGCAGCTTAGGGTCAAATCTGATTAACAGGCTTTTTTAGCAAGTAACAGAATCCCTGAGGAGTGAGGAGTGAAATGCTCACATTGTACAGAAAAGCACAGTGTTAGGACCACGTTAGCAATAGTCTGACCACAGGTAAGAATGACTGTGACACACTGAAGGGCACAAAAGAGGTTACAAAGACAAACAACAACTGTAGGCTTCAATTACCCGTATGCAAATTGGGAAATGTCAGGTCAGGACAGGATGATGCCAAGATTAAATGTTTAGACACCATTAGTGACTGCTTCACCCAGCAAGCAGTCAGGGAAACCACATGAGGAGAAACAGTTCTTGACATTATCAGAAGTAAAACACAGGACCACAATCAAAATTACACATTCTGTGATTAAAGCAGCACTCAAAAATCCTTTAAAAGAGTGATAAGAGCCACACGTTTGTGTTTAACTTCAACAATGTGAACTATATAAAGACAAAAAGCATCCTTAACAAAAAAAAAACCAAACAAACACAAAAAGGACTAAAAAGGTTTCAAGAGGAGTTAAATCCATGAAAGCAGCATGGAGGCTGTGTAAAAGCATCATATTTGACGCTAATGATCAAGGAAGATTCTAGAAAGGGGAAGAAAAAAACCTAGCACAGCTAAATAGCAATGAAAGGAAGCTTTAGTAGAAGAAACCATCTGTATAAAAGTTAAAGTTTTGTCAAACAAGGAACACAAAAAAGACTGGAAATTGTGACAAATGTAAAAACACACCAAGGTGGGTCACTGAGGATAATTTTATCAACTTGAAAAATAAAAAGCAGAACATAGCATTTTTTTAAAAACACCTCAACAGTAACAGGCGTGAGAGCCTGTAGTAAAAAGTAATCTGTGTATGGAGAGGCCCATCAAAGAAGGTGAGCCTGTAGCAAAAGAAGCTTTTCAATTTGCTGCCGCTCTGTAAGGGTTTGGAGAGGTTTTCTGTGAGAGATCTCTCAATTCTGGCAAACACTTTAAAAACAGCCTGAAAACAAAGCTAAACTGCACTACTCAAAACCAAAACCTTACAAATATAATAGAGAGTCCTATAAAAAAAAAAAAAGGTCCTATAACACATAGATCTATAAAAACCAGAAAAGATTACTGCTGCGAAAGTCCATACTGGGCTTCCATCTTTGGATATTGTTCCTCTACTTGAAAAACTAAAAAACTAAAGTAATATTAATAATTAAAAAACAATCCTTAAAAGATACAACGATAAGGACAATCAACAACATGGCACAGGTCCATACAAGAAGCAGTTAAATACATCTGAATTTTTCTGCCTGGGAAGGATGGAGCTGGGGGGTGGAGTAAAGGCAAAGTGTAAGATGAAGAACTATGAAATCGTGCGTGTCATGGAGGAGTTGACCCGCAATGATCCCTCTGAAACCACTGCCCGCTCTTTTCAGTTGATCTCTCCCCACACTGGAAGAAGCTGAGAACATGGAAGGAGGCAGTTCTTCATATAACTGTAAGATGGGAACACATCCACTTGGAGTTAAAATTCTTGGAAGGGAAGTCCATCAAGAACTCGTGAGTGGGAAGACACTATCTGGGGCTCAGCAAGCCCGTAAGAAGGCCTAAGGACGTATTCTGGACAAATACTACTGTGTGCTTGCCCTGGTCTTGCACTTCTCTATTTAGACACCCACCATGAGTCACTGTTAGAGACACAATGTGTCAGGATGCCACAAAATTAAGGTCCAGATAATATATGCTTTCTTACGTTCCTTCTAAGTCACAACAGCAGCACACAATACAGACTTTAACACAGCTCAGTTACTGCAGCATTCAAATATTACAGCATTTCACCAATATCACACAGTACCTCTAAAAATCTCCATTATATTTGACATAAAGACATCACTATCTCCAATACAGAGGTAGCAAAACAGACTAATAACAGGCTACATCAATGGGTTGGATCAATTTTAGGTCGTTAACCTGAGTTACGGGAAGACTAAGTACCCAGATTACATTGACTTGCTCCAGATTGTCTAAGATATTACCAGAAACCAGAGCCTGCCTCACGCCCCAACAGAAGGGCACAAGGCTCTTCTCCCTCTTCTTCCTCTGAAGCACGTTCTCACACTCTCACTATAACTAAACATACTGTATTTAACTTGGCTGTTGAAAGAAACTTGAATTTAGAGCTACTGAAATTTAGCTAATGAAAGCAAATAAAAGCATATGGATTTTTTTTCTTTTACACACGTCAGCTTTACGAACATTCCTGGAAAAAGTTGAAGTTCTTCAAAAGAAGACACTGCCTACACACGCTTATCTCAGCTAGAACATACAAAATTCAGAACTGGATGAAAAATGATGTTCTAGTAACTGCAAAATTGATGTATCTACAGCAGTTTAGAATAATCAGGTTATTAAACATATAAAAAACCGTATCTTTCCATCATAAAAAAAAGCAGCGCCTTAATATATACACTTAGAGTAAGACTTTGGGTTTTTTTCATGTTGTAAGACCGCCCTCATGTGGCTAAATGCAACACTGTTGAAGTGACCACTAAAACACACCGTCAGACAGCGTGGTAAAGCCTAAGCCACACCACCAGTTACGGAAAACACCGGGCACCTCTCAAATAAGCACGAACTATGTGATCAGCCATCGGCATCAGGGTGCCCCGGCTGCAATGCTCTGAACCTGACTTCTGGAAGCACACTTAGCCGAAATGTATCTGGCAGATACAGCCAGATGCAACATCGGACATACTGGACACTCGTGGCAGTTCTGGGTTCAATTACCCTCAGAACATTTTTTTATTAAGACAAATATGCTTGAATAAATACGGATTTATTAGCGGCAGTAGTAGTAACAGTAATAAGAGAATTAATTTCTTATCTAAAGTTGGATCGGAAAATATGAGGGAGTCCTGGAATGCTTTTACAATAGTACTTAAATAACACAGCACCTGTTATTCTGCTAGATAGATACAAGCTTCCTCCTGATAGCGCTGTCCTCTTTAGCATAAAATTCTGTTTAAGCTGTAAACTTGTTGTCTGTAAACACGCCATAGGACAGCCAGAAATAATTTAGGATTTTAAGAATTAAAATGTCATCTCTGGGAACGACAACCAAAAGCCAAATCTGAGTGTGAAGGATAATTAACTAGCTCTAAATTATTGCAACATCGCTTCACAAACTCGTACTGCGAAGAACACGCGGGGACTGTGACATGCCGAAACCACACGCGCAATATTACCGTGGCTGCCACGTCTGTCTAACTTTACTTACGCGTGTAATCCCCGTGAAAGCCAGGCCAACATAAGGCACGTAAGGACTGAGATGACAGCGCAGTGGAAGCATCTAACTTTAACTTATCTCCCTCCTGCAGCTCAACTCAGGCTCTTAAGCTAAAACTATTTACACAAGCTGTCAAGGGAAAGCACGAGCGTTTTAAATCCAGATGTGCACTGCATTAACACGAACAGCAGGCAGCCCGGCAGCTGCTCCCTCCCGGGCGCTCCCCGACCCGCTCCCGAGAAGTCCGGGCTCCCCGGGGCCGCCCCAGCCCCTGGCGCCCCCCAGGCACCCCTCGGCGGGACACGGCGCCCTCCCCGGCGGGGAACGCGCGCAGCGGAGGCCACGCCGCCTCCCCTCAGGCACGGGGCGACTCCGGCCCTCCTCAGCCCCGCCGGGGGCGGCCTAAGCCCCGGCAGACGTCCGGCGCGCCTGGCGGGCATGCCCTCACCGCCTCCCGCGCCCGCCAGCGACGACGCCGTGATGGCGAGGCCGGGGTCGCGGCGGCCGGCCCGCCTGCCGGGGACTACTTCCCTTGCGGATGGAGCGGGAAGCAAGGCACCTGCCGGAACTACTTTTCCCCCACCAGCCCGGGCGCGCCGCACCCGCCGTAAGCGGATCCGTGCGCGCTCCCCCGCCCTCCCGGCCCGCCGCCCTCGGCCGGTCCCGCGCCGGTCCCGCGCCGCCCCGCTCACCTGCAGCCGCAGCCTCCATGACCGCGGCGGGACGGGACGGGGCGGCACGGGGCGGGTCGGTGGGGCGGGGGGTGGCGGCAGGGAGCCAAGCGGCGCGGCCTGGCTGGAAAAGGGGAGGGGGAGGAAAGGGAAAAACAAAAAAAAAATCACTCCTGCGGCGGCGGGCCGGGCTCAGGTGGCCGCGCCGGGGCCCCGCGCGCCTCCCCCTTTGGCGAGGAAAATATTACTTTAACGGGCGGGGGCGGCGGGGCGAGACAGGCCGGGCGGCGCGTTATGGCGAATCTGCCGCGTCCGACACGGCGGCTTCTTCCTCAGCGGCGTCGCACAGAGAGCGCGAGGGCAGCGAGGGGGCGGGGCGCACGCACCGCCCAGCGGCTGAGCCGCGGCCGTTGGGCGGCGCCTGCGCAGTTGCGGTGTTCGCGTCCTTCCCCTCACGGCGCCGCGGGACCGCCTGGGGCCGGGTGTTCGGGGCTGGGAGCCCGTGGGTCGGGGCTTCGGTGCATGGAGGCGGGCGAGAGCCGTCCAGTCACCGGCCTGGCCGCCGCTGGCCCCAGGCTCGTCCCGCTGGGGTGAGCTCTCCGTGCCCCGGCCGGGAGCAGTCCTTTCCCGCGCCGGGACCCTGAGGAGGGTGGGTCTGCGACCGTTCGCACTGACACAGCCCTGCCCTGCTAAAGTCGTTTTCATTTATCACCGATGATAGAAAACGTCGTGATGAACCTGGTACATCTGCATATTTACTACAAGATAATTGGACAAGCTCAGAGGAAAATACAATTCCCACCATATTTATAAGCCCATAAGCAAACATTGATGACTTGTTCAGAGAATATTTAGCCTCGTGCCTAAGACCATGAATTTTATAAGTTTGTTTTTGAAAAGTCTTATATTTGCCTTGGAAAGCAGTATACCAACTTGCATCAGTAGCTTGGTGAATCACATAATCTTTTGATCCAGCTCCCAAGTTATGAATTTGGTACTATTCACTTTTTTTTTTTCAATAGAAGCCTGAAGACAGGTACTTCAGCAACATGGCATAACTAGTGCCACTGGAATACTCATAAACACCCACTTCTGCCTCAAGTTTTTGTGTTTTACTTCTACATTAACAATCACTGAATACCAGTTTTATCGCATTCACTCTTAAATCATCATAAATGCTGCATGTATTCAATATTAATGACTTTAGTGTTTAATTCCATAATGTCTGTTGCTGTAGTTAATTTCAGTACAAATGACTGTAGGAATCTCATTATCCTTCCTAAACATTAACAGCATTTTTTTTTTTGACACACTGCAGATGTACTCAATTAAGTGTAAAGAGTAAAAACTGTGAAAACAAGAATTCATTTCAGTATTAATTACAGTAATAAACCTAAATAATTTCCTGTTGTAAGAGAAATAATGCATACATATTCATGAAGAAATAGCCTATGAAAATATTTTTTAAACATCCATGCTTATATCTCACTGTGACGAGTAAAAGCCAGCCACAGGCAGAAGGCCACAAAGCCTGTATCTTTCTTAGTCCAACAAAACAGTTTTTAATCTAGAAAATAACTATGCGATGATTCACATGATCAAGTCCTGAGCCCCAGACCCGGTGCACCACAGCTCTCAGACAGAGCCGCCCCTGCCCTCGCTGAGGCGTCTGACCACTTCTGCCCTGCTCACTGTGATGTTACCAGTGCCTCACCAGTTACCAGTTACCCTACCAGCCCCAAGGGCAACGTGGTGATCCTCCTGCCCTGGTGGAAGCAGCCTCTCGCCTCCACCCCGTCTCAGAAAGCGGTGGGGGCTCACGTCTGCAATTTTCCGCTTTTATTTTCTAGCCTTCTCTGCCAGATGCTGAAATAATGAGGAGCTTTAGCCTAACAGCCGGCCTCACAGATTTTCCCCATACTTTATTCTTGGAAGAGTCTTTTAGCCTGGACAGAAACATCCATCACATATAGGAGCTCACTTGAGCAAACGCCCTTGCATCAGATATAAAAGACGACAGAGAACAAAGTGCATCCCTGTGGCCAGGAGGAAGGTGGGTCCCTGTCACTCAGCTCACCGGGACCTACGGGAAGCTGCAGTCAAGGACCCAGCGGGGTGGGAGCGTGGAGCTTTCTGACAGAAACACGAGGGTCATTACAAATGGAAGCGTGAGCGTTGGGAGCAGAAGGAGCCAAAGAAGGGCACTGGTACCGCAGCACCTCTGTGCCAGCCCCTCAGCATGCTCAGGTCAGGAAAGCAGAGGGCTGGCAGCGCCCAGAAAAGACACAAAGCAGTAAATGCGCAATAAAGATGGAAGGACGTGCATGCTCAGACATTTGCCCCCTGTGAAAGGAAGGGATTGTGCTCTTTTTAGGACATGAGTAATATTCATCCTTACCTTGGCATTGAAAGAACATTCTCTGGTCCTTGAGTCACCAAGCCTCACTACAGCAAGTAGGGTGGACTCTTCTGCCAAAAAAACATACTCATCCTGAATCTTTCACACAGAACCCCTGGTTGAGCATCAGTACGACACGTGGTGCGTTAGTTTTTACATACAGTTGTTTCACACAGTTCTGCTTTGCACAATCGCAAGCCTGTGTAAAAGGCCACGCTAATGAAGGCTTGTTTTTACCAAAGATGAAAAAATCAGAGCTGGAATCTCTGAGCTTTGGTGTCTGGCCTAGTCAAAATGCTCTGGGAGCTCTGTCTGTTGGAGGTCAGAAGAGAGGGAGAAAAGCTGTCACTGCTGGAGTGCCTGGCCAGGTCACAGAGGCAGAATAAAGCCAACTCTTTACAACTCTGGATCACTGTTTCCACAGCTTAAACAAAAATACCCTCAAGTTCTGCCAGAAATTCCACCACGTGCCGTCATAGTAAAACCCACATAACTCATCCCCGGCATGAGTTCAGATGAGTTCATACAGAGCGGCTGATCTGGCTGACGGGGTAACTAGCATCCGGGGTAAGTGCCCTCTCAAAGTGGACAACAGAAGATGCCAGGACACAACAGAGTTTCAGTGGTGTCTTCTGCAAACAGAGGAGTGACAGTATTTGTGGATATTGAGTCAGGCTGCTAAAGGCAATACGGCCTCTACACACTCCTTCCTTCCCTCGCCTCAGGAGGGAATCTGATCCTCTCCCCCACCTGGCTTGTGTCTGGCCGCTCGCAGGTAAGCTCCTGCACACACACGTGTTCATCAAACACAGCTACCAGCCCCCTCTCTGCATTCCACTGAGCAGTTCCTTGCTCTAGCCTCCATGTCTAGCCAGTATCAGCTGACTTCCCCTTAACCAACTCTCCTATAATAATAATGAAAAACCCTACAGAGTGCTGGAGAACACAAAGGTCACATACAGAGCAAGTATTGCGTAGGGCTTCAGCCTGCTTCTGGAGCTGGAATCCACGATGAGAGCGCAGATGCCCTTATTGTGGGCACAGCAGGTACCGGCTCCTCCTCCCAGTTATGTGGTTTGGCTTTATTCAACAAACAATAGGAACAGCACGTTACTGAAAATGTGTTTTCTGGGGTGTGAAACCAAGTGTGGTCTGCTTCACTGTTCAATCCAAGCGTCCCACAGAATTAAGTTGTAAAATCAATAAAATTTGGGATGAGTAGTGCCTTGTACAGCTCTCATTGCCCTTTGGTTTTGCATAAGCTGTTTCTGGGAATCTTCAACCCCGCAGTCACAGACCGCATTCGTGTAGGATCTCCGACGCATTTAGCATTGTTGATGGACCTGACCTGGATGTCAGCGAGGGCTACGCAGCAAAGGGGCCTGGCTATAGAATGAGGCTCTGCCTCAATGGTTACAGAAGCTGGAAAATACTAAGAAGAAAACATGAGGTTTAGCGAAGGGAAAGTAGGAATAGATTTTTCAGGAGAGAAATAAATTTCTCAAAGTATTCATTTCAAAATCATCATTTATGATTTAGAGAGACTGTTCATTAACTGCGTCATCCTCCTTCCGTGGTTGCTCACCAGGGCATCTTGCAGTGTGCTTTGAAATGTACCATGTATTTCTGTAGCTGAAATTTTTAAGCATCTGTGTTTAAATATAATAATTGCTTTTAAACCCCATCACCCTAGATGTCTTATATTGAACATATAAAATTAAGGAAACTTTTTACCCTCCACTTCAATGCATTGCCTTCCCTTTTTCCCCCCACAAGCATTTTGTGAAAAGCTGTTTTCTGATGAAGAAGCAAATCAACAGAAATGTCCCATAAGCACCCACAAGAGAGTTAATTAAGCCACAAGGAGGATGCGAAGCTCTATATAGGACACACACCAAGCACTGTGTAATCGCCTAAATGAAGCAGTAGTCCTGTGAGAGAATCTAATAAATTATGTGATCACAGACCTAAGGATCTGTAACAAACAATATCAGCAAGAGGATAAACACAGAAGGACACCGGCAGCCTTGACTTTGACACTTAATGAGCTTCCAGTGCTTCATTTTCCAACCTTACTGATTTGTATCATACCGGTATATTTAAGAAAAAAATCCTTTAGCATTTTATGAAGTCAAATGGATAAAACATTCTAACAGATGTGCAGAACTCAGATATGACAAACCAAATACTGTAATAGATTAAAAAAAAATCTTCAATTTTGTGTACGCTTGCTGTGGAATTGAAGAAACCAACCCAAAACATCTGTTGGGGTTCTTTATTCATACAAGGAATGCTGCAGTAGATACACACTTTGCTGCACGTGAGACAGTCTGAGTCCATCACCTTTGCCTCCAACTCAGGGACCTGTATCGCCACGTAGGGAACGGGTTTTGTTTATTTTAAAACTAAAAGGACCATTGTTTATTTAATGAGAGCAAAGACTAAAGTTTGGTCAGTAATTAAGTAGTTCTTCCTGGGATCTGCAAGTTGTTTTCCACTAAGGGAAAACTCTAGCCATGTTTACAGCTGTGGTGGTGTTCAGCAGTGTCCCTTTAAGGCAGATTCTGGGAGAGGACATGAAGCGGAGCATTCTCAAAGTATTTTAAATATATAATTTAGGGTATACCAGGTATATAATTTAATGTTTATTTTTAAAAAATCTGAATAAAAACATGGATTCCTCCAAAGAGAAACTCAAAGCACTATATTAAACAAAAGCATTAGGTGCTTAAAGCAACTTCACCTTCTTGTGAATAATACTCCCCCTTATCCCCATTCCACCAGTTTGATCATCTGTGTGGCAGAAGTCAGACCACCACACTGCAGGTCGAAGAGGTGTCTTCAATGCTATTCAGCACAGATTTTTTTACCTCGCTTTTATTTTCTCATCAATTTCAAAGAGAAAACAACTCCAGGTGATGCTGTGCACTTTTGGAAGCCCTGCTTAACAACGCAAAGGAGGTGAATGCTCAGAAGTTATAGGAGGTTGTTTTGCAACTAGCTTTATGCTTAAGACAAGTTGTCATTGCTTTACTGTAAACGCTTAAATAATTTTTTTTTGTATCTGTCTGGAGTAACTGTATCTGTAATTTTTATCTGCTATTTTTAATGTGGAGTTCTGTGTTTAGGACTGCATAATTGCTGTTTTCTTGTTACAGAACATTAACTTTATTGCTTCCAGTAATAACTTTATAATGAAAATGCTAATAAAAATGGGGCAGTGCAAACTGCACATTTACAAATCTCTCCAGAGCTTAGTATGAGGCTTATCATAATTCTCGCCATCTCAGGATTCTATAGTCTACAGATACTGGTTACGCTGCACAGTTAATTTAAAAATTATCTCCTGCAGGCCTGAAAGGCAACAATTATAAATAACTTCAGAAAAAAAATATATACGTACTAAAATCACTTCTAATAAACAGATTCTGGCTTTCTCAGTGTAGCAATATAATAATTGGAGGACTTAGAAATACCCTGTATTAATCACATTTCTGCTTGCAGGTTTATACTGTTTAATCCTATTACAACAGTACAGCGCGTTTTTCCGCTGCGAGGTGATGTCAGACAATCCGGAGATGGCAGCACAGCTGGAACACTGCGCAGATTTCAGTGGTGGTTTTGCTTGTTCTTTTAAGGACTTTGATTGGGGATTGCGTTCTCGTACAGGCTCCTGGGAGACAAGAAATGATATTTAAAAAATGAAAGTTAAGAAGAAATGTTATGTGCTGTTCCTTTAGTCTAGTACAAAATGAATGCCGTGCAGCTGGGCTGAGATAGAAGCGTATGTGAGGAAGCAAACTTTGCCAGAAGCTTTTAAAAATGTAGCACTATCAAAATAGAAGATTAATTTTATTTGTGATGTATTAAAAAAATATACAGTGCAACATCCAAACAGCACCCTGATTTCATTCTCTTCACCTCAAAAAAAAGGTGTGCCAAATAGAAAAAGTAATTCCGAGTACGAATAGCACATTCTCAATACCACTAAGAGACAGTGGAACTGAAAAAGGCACAGAGACAGGTGTAGAAGACGGACATCTTTGTTACCGTATTCCCGCTGGGAAAGTTGCCACAGCTCTCCCTGAACCGCGAGCTATTTATAGGAGAGCAGAGAGGAAAAACAGCACCAACCATGCTGGCTTTGATTTAACTCTACAGTAGGAATCTGACAGCCAAGATTTACCCAAACTGCAAACCGTACAAATTTGACAGTTCCTACGTGATTTGTATGATTTCGATTTGATTCGCCATTGCATCATGTTTGGCTTCAGCAGACTGCTGCTCCGTTCTTAATCCTCATCAGTTTTCTGCAAGATTAGCTTGTCATTAAATACTTTGTACCTCCCTCCTAGGAAAGTGGGAATCACCACCACTCCCTACCTAAATAATTTTAGTTCCTCCAATTAAATAATACATATATATATTTTTTACATGCACACCCAAGTACCCACATACACTTTATTTGTGCTACTAAAATGCACATATCAGACTTTATCTACCACTGGTGGTTTTTTCCCCCCCCAGTAACCTTAAATAGAACATGATACGCCTTCATCTACCCATCCAGCTCAGTGGGTAAGGCAACCATAAGTTTGTTCAGAACTCACTGCTTCCTTACTAAAAATGTTTTAAAATTACAAGAAACAGTACACATGCATTACTGTATCCCAGAGAAGGAAAAGGGAATAGTAATAGGGATTTCCTCATAAACAAGTAAGAGGTGGTTAGTCTCTCCTGTTTACAGAAAGACGACCTTTTCCAGTAAAAAAATATCACTGTCAGTTATAAACTCTGACAGCTGTCTGTCAACTACATGGAACTGAATATTTTTAAAATCAAAGACATCTGCTTCTCATACAAAATCACCACAGAATTCAGGCAGTCTGAAAGCGCAACATTCACTATCCCTATTCTTTTAACTACATTTTTTACATAAGATGGTAATTAAGGAAAGAATTTCCCATTCCTGGGGATCAGAGATGGCACCTTTCCGTGTCCTCAGCTCATGGGCAACTCCCGACCCACTTTCATTAGCATTTGAAGTCAACTTCAAGCAGTAGCGACTGAGACAGGGGCACACTTTCCTCTCCTGGCTCTGTATGGACAAGTATGCTAATATATGGGAAAGAAACCTGCAGCTGAATTCTTCAGAGCCTGTCTGCCCACAGCTTCTCAGGGTCTTCAGAAGCGTCCAGACTTCCCCACTGACTGCAGAAGGAGAACGATGGGACTGCTGCGACCATCTAAACAACACTGTAAAGGAACGTGTGCCCACTTATGAAACAAGGTAAAAAAAAGTTGAAGCATCTAACTTGGTGCAGTGTCGGTATCGTTGATTTGTTCATTAGTCTTTGCATATTACATTGCAGCTTCCGCAATTATGACAGCCTAATAATTCAGTCTTTGACATAGTTAATACTGATGACAGAAAAAAAATCCTTAAAAAGGGAAAAAGCTAAAAATCCTTTTCCAGAGTAATATTGCTTGACTGTCAAAAAGTCCTATCCCCACTTATTCCTCCTTGTAAAGAGCAAAGAACGGAAACACATGCACTGCAGGGTGTTTGGGGATATCTTAACCAAGACCTCTCCATCTCTCTTACAGATGAGTTTTGAAGGTAGTATGGAGATTAAAACATTTTGTGGTGTAAGGAAAATTTACAGTTTTCCTAAAATCACAAACATTGCTCATCTTTTGAATACTCCACCTACTAAAATGTAACGACAACACTGGACTGGACTGTCTACAGGAGGTCTGCGTAATGGAAGATGACTTCATTTCTCATCTCCACCTAGAGGCTCCAGTTAAATTCCTTACTTGGTATGAGCTGTTTGAATTTCCTTTTTTATTCCTCCTCCAGTTCAAGCTAGTATCCTGAGGTGTCGTGCTGTAGTATCTCAAAACCAAGCAACCGTGTGTTCTACCTGGGATTGTTCTCTTGGCCGTGCTACCAGCGTTTTCCTGGTCCAAGAATGATGGTTTTTTTCCCCCTCCTCCCCGATACAAATTAAACACACTCAAGTTTTTAACTCCAGTGCTCTAATGACATAATTGCTTAGATTGGAAAGTAAAAGATAGGTTTTGTAGCTTTCACACCAGAATATTTTGCTTATTTTTGGGGTGTTCTTCAGGTCATTTTCTGTTTTAACAATCAGTGAAAAATTAAGCTTTAAAGGTTTAGCTATATTTCTTTCTGCCTCACTTCTCTTTCTCTGAAAGAGCAGCACAGTTGCACAATATGTGAAGTGCCGTCCCTAAAAACCATCTGCTTAGTCTGCGTTCATTAGTACATCACATCAAGGGCTTGGGGTTTTTTGGGGGGTTTATTTTTGTAACACAGACACCGTTATTTAAACATCTAAAAAATACATGAGTTCAGTTTTCATGTTCATACAGGGAAGCCATGCTAATAAATTAGTCATCCCTGTCATATCTCAGCTGTCAATTTTACAAAACTTGTTTATGATTAAACCCACTTGTGTTGTGTACACTGCACGTGCTTTACATGACTGTTTACATTTGCTCATATTTAGTATCTCCAAATATCTTCTGAACCATAACTGAAGCCTGTTTTTAATCTCATTCATATTAATGTAAGACAGAAGAAAATACCTTAGAAATCAGCAAAGTCACCCAGATGTAATGGAATTTAATGGAGTCAGAATCTGGCCGTCAGTCACAACTACTACTGAGTGATTAAACACTCTCAAGTCAGCACTACTGTTCTGCTCTAAAAACAACCATCAAGTCTAATTAATAGACATGAGCTATCACTGAGATCAAGGCATTGGGAGCCATTAGTTTAGTGTGACCTCACTTACCTATTTTTCTAGCAGAAAAGCTGCAGCTCAAACAAAAGGATTTTACGACCTCCCATCTGGATGGAGGAACTTTGTCCTAGGACCAGCAGAACCTTCATGTACCTTGCGGTTCCATGCAGAGGCCGTGTCTGCAAGGGCTTCAGGACCGAAGCTGTCGGTGAGAGGTCAGAGCTTGGCACAGCGCAAACCTCCATGTGCCCACAGTCACACAGAAACAAGCACTTCAGCCCTCTCCCTGCCTCCTGAGAGGCAAGGAGAGCTGCTCATCCCGATCACTGGGCAAGCCCAGGTACTGATCTTTTGGCCGTAAGGGCAAACTGAAGCCTGCCATGCATGGCTTTGGGGAAGGCTTGGAATATCACTGTATCTCCCTCTCCCCTTTCCCCCAAAGGAGCTGGATGCCTACCTAAAGGCTCCCAGCCTGGCAATGAAGGTCTGTAGCCCTCCCTGTTCTACCTTGTCTGCCTTTCCCACCCGCTTCCTAGCCCCTCTGACACACACTTCCTTCCTTCCCCTGACAATCAGCTTGGAACTGTGGAAACTCAACTTCTCCCATCTACAAGCCCATACAGATCCCTCAACAACCCTTCTCGATAACCTCTCGTAAAATACATATAATGCCAGAGAGATTGTCCCGTTCCTCCAGGAGGGAAGCAGCACCACCAGCAGCAGTCCAGCAGAACACTGTAACATGGCTGCAGAAGGTATTGTCCTCATTCACCGAGGTGTATCAGAGCAACAGCAGGCAGCTGAGTGTCTCCCCCAGTCCCTCTACGTTAAGGTACGATGATGACTACAGCTGTGGACATCCCCAAGCTTTCTTTTGGAATGTGCAGAATTGGTTCCTTCCAGAACAGTCATCCCTAAGTTTTAAGATCATTTTGCTTTGGGATCACAGAATCACAGAATGGCAGGGGTTGGAAGGGACCTCTGGAGGTCATCTTGTCCAATCCCCTGCTCGAGCAGGCAGACGCAGAGCAGGGGGCACAGGAACACGTCCAGGTGAGGTTTGAATGTCTCCAGGGAAGGGACTCCACAGCCTCCCTGGGCAGCCTGTGCCACTGCTCTGGCACCTACATAGGAAAGATCTTTTTTTCTCATATTGAGGTGGAACTTCCCGTGTTCCAACTTGTGCCCATTGCCCCTTGGCCTGTCATCGGGAGCCACTGAAAAAAGTCCGGTCCCATCCTCCTGACATATTTATAGGTATTGATGAAACCCCCCCTCTGTCTTCCCTTCTCTAGGCTGAACAAACCCAGGTGTCTCAGCCTTTCCTCATAAGGGAGATGCTCCAGCCCCCAGTCATCTTGGTAGCTTCACCTTCTGCTGACCCACCAAGTGGGCTCCTCCTGCTGCCCTAGAGCCCTCTAACACCGCCCAAGCAATGCCACTATTGCACCCCCCAGGCACCAGAAACCCCCCCACCATCACCCCCAGGCATGCAACACATACCCGTTTCCTGACCTGGGAATGCTACTCCAGTGAGCTACAGCACAGCCCCCTGGTGTCAGACACTTCCTAAAAGCCAATGAGGGGTCACACACCCACGTATGTGTCTTATGATGGGGCACTACACAGGTGATGGAAGAGATCCACAGTCAACTGCTACGTAGTGCGGATCCAGCCAGCCTAGAGGGCACAGCCCTGAGTGTGGGGGGTGCAATATTTTGGGTGGTATAGGAGAGCCAGGGGGAAGGAATCACTCCCTGGGACAAGTGTATTTATCAGCATAGATACAGCCTATATGTTGGACAGATCCAAGTCTTTGCCTATGTCTTATATACAGGAGGAAACTTTTCTATCCCTAAACCAAAAGCCATAAAACTCCTCCTAACCTTAAACAACAGTTGAGATGCACAAAATGTAATTGCTTGCTTGCAAAATAAAAAAAGTATTTATTAGAAGAGGTATGAGGTTTAATTAAAATACTTCTAATTACTGCTTCATCAGCTGAAGTAGTAACTAAGCTAACCTTCTCATCAGCGTAGCCCTAGAAGAACCTTACCCTCACTAGATCTTGATCTGTTTTACCGCCACTAATATACACAGTCTTTATGGTACAATACCTTAACCTTACACTTTAAGCAGTCAAAATAAATAGAAAAAACTTTAAGATTTGTATGGAAACTAACTGTGATCTGTTCAACATGCAATAGGATGTTCTAGCCTTAAAAAAATAAAGCTGAAAAGCTACATTGAGAACTTCACGCTTACCATGAAACACAATCCAAGATTAAATATTTATTGTCTGCTATGAAAAAATTGAAAGGGCTGAACAAAATTTGTTTCCTGAATTCACTGGTTAAAAATAGGAACTTTTAAGTGCAGTCGCAAAACCTCAAAAATGTTCAGAAAGGAGCAAAAAATTTAGAAATCTGGGAAATGTGTGATGCACCAAAAGCCTACAGAAGACCAATCGATTTAGCTGATCAAGAGGCAAATAATCATAACAGAGGACTTACATGGAAAAGATTCCTCACAACTTTTCAGCTTAGTTTTCGCTGTTTTTCTAATAGGAGGAAGCCAGAGATAAACATAAATGTATATTTACTAGTGGGAGATCTCATAGCTGCTACAATTCCTGCAGAACAGCAAAAGGGCTATCTCAGAGCAGCACCTGGCCCTGATGAAAAACCCAACCTTATGAGATCTGACACAAGGAGAGTTTTAATGAAGGTTTCCAAGGGTAACGAGTTCATTTTTAACAGATGTTCAGAAGGAGCAACTCCAAACAGCAGCTGTGCTCAGGACAGTGGCAGTAAATAGATGACATTATACAGATGGGCTGCTTGTGTGTGTTGTCACATCATGATTTACTAGAAAATAAATATAGAGTTTCAGTTCGGGCATGGAGCTTTTTTTTTGGGGGGGGGGGGGGGGGGGGGAGAGGGGTGACAACAGGGGACATTTTTGCCACGTTTTTTAGTATCTTAGTTTAAAAGAAATGGGCAAACAGTCTACCATTGGGTTTTTTTTAGTCTACTTATATTCAATATATTTCAAGTAAAATCAGATCCCATTTTTGCTTCCAAAAATCAGTTTATAGTATGGTCAAATATTGATTATTAGATATCTTGAAGAAATGAAGTTTTATTCCATTTTACAGTGAAGAGACATATTACTTGTTCTCTCCCCACCAACTCTGTGTTTAACTCTTGCTAGCCAAAGAAAGGTTAACTAGCAAAAAAAATTTCTCAGCACTAAAGTTACCAAGGGTGCAATTTAAACTATTCCTACAAAGTATTTAAAATCCTTACAAAATGTTAAAGTGCTCTTGTAACATTGAGAATAAATTAGGAGCAAGTTTCCCCGCACTCCTGCATTTGCAAGTCAGCTGAGTAGGTCTGTGTCAGTGTACATGATTAACGTGGTGATGCTGACGGTTGGACTTGATGATCTTAGAGGTCTTTTCCAACCTTAATGATTCTATGTCTAATGTACTTAAAACCAAAAGTGATAAAACAATCCTCAGAATACTTCCTTTTGCTTAATATTTTGTTATATGTCTGTCATAGAAGTCATAACGCCACCACACATCGGCAAAACTTCAAGTGGCAGAAGATAAAATTTTCCATGTAGCATGTTGATTTTGTAAAATACTATTTTCAGGGCTACTTAAGCACCTAATTACTTTATAAACCTTGAGAATTTGGGATATTCTCACCCAGTTCACTTTCATCTTTTTTTTATATATATATATATATATATATATATGGGTTTTTACTCAAAAAGTTTGGATTCTTATGCTGTGTGAAAGTCTTCCTGTTCTACATAATATGAAGGCTGATCGCCACGTGTCCAGAAACCCCTGAGCTCAGGCTCGGTCCTGTGTAATGTTTGTTATAACAATTCACTTGTCAGAGATGGGCAGTTTATTTTCACAATATCATTGAAGCTTCTGGGCCTTCACAGAAGCGTTCTCCGTATTAGAGGATTTGGTGAATCCTCTTCCCCCGGACAACACCATCTGTCGGACTTGCCTGGTATCTTTCCACACCTAAGAAAACACCGAAGTTATGAAGCCCCTAGAAGATACCCTTGTCAAATACCCTGAGCTGCAACCAGCCCTGACAATGCGAATGCCTTAAAGCATAAACCAGTACAATATTCCCTTCTCCACGTTTACACCTCAGGGTGAAGAACAGGCTCCGGTTAAAGCAGTGAAAAATTATGTACCTGTTCCTGATACTAGATCTAAGCAAAGGGAGCCTGAACTTACTCAACCCTTAGAGATCACGGCAGTCTCACAGCGGCCCTTCAAAACTGCATTCAGACAGCTGCCTCTAACAAATTTAGCTGCCAAGCAGAAAAGTTACTTCCTACGGAAGAAACAAAAAAGGAGAGAGATCCTTGTGAATATATCTGGATCCTTGTGAACACTATCCAATGAACCTGGTTCACTGGATAATCCCTTCTTCTGCTTACTGTCTACAAATAAGGTTTGTCCTGTAGAAACTCTGGCAAAAAAAGGACCTTCGTGCCCCTGTCCATTGAACTTGGAGGATTTGCTCCTCCCTTTACTGTATTCTCAAACTAAGGCCACCAGAGACACTATCCCTGATTTTGCCTTACTGTCACTTGCTTCCCTGTTCTCTTTCTTTGGGAGGAAGAACTCTTCCTTTATTTCTGAGGAGACAAGTAGGAGTCAAACACCAAGAATTCCTTTACTGCAATTAAAGGAACTGTGTTTCCTTCTGCTTCCTGAAAGGAACCAGCTGGAACGCTCTACAATTTCTAAGTCTGGACAAAGCTCTGAACCTTAATTTTGTGAGTAGATTAAAAAAAAAATTAAAGGAACAATACTATACCTCACAAAATAAATATAGATTTGTCATAACCATGTTGTTCTGTTTGCTTGCAGTGTCTTTTAAACATGGCAATCTAGAAAGTCCCAAAACCTCTGATCCTAACAATGAGAGCGCCGAAGTGTTTTTTTTTTTTCTTGGAAAAGATTGACAGGGTCCAGTTAAAAAAATTCAAAAGCCTAGCAATTCTCATTTTCCAACACTCAGTTGGAACTTTATATGGCAAAATTCAGCAAAACTAAAGACATCTCTGCATTTTAATGTCATCCCAAGAAGTTAAGACAAAACCAAAAGTCCGGTCCAGCTCTCCCTGGAGTGTAAACTGGCTCCAACAGCTTTGTTTATGTACATACTATAAACCCCACTTACGCGTAACTCCCTTGTAGAAAACAAGAATTTCTCACATTATTGAAAACGCAGAGCAGATATATTAACCTAAGTGAAGCATCTTCCGAATGTTCCCAGAAAACAAGTCTCTACACATTTAAAAATGACAGGTTTGGTGGGCTTTGGAAGGTTTTTTCTTTGTTTTGCTTTGCTTGCAGGTTTGGGTTTTTTTTTAATGGGAGGGTGTCTTTGATTTTTAATCAGCTTTAGCAAATAAAAATGGGAAGCAGCAGTAAATTTAAGATACAAAGAATACTTGAATTCTCTGAAAGAGAACAGGTTACTTCAGTTAAGACAGGCATCATTGGATATTCTTCCCCTTTTTCAGCTTTCCCAAGAGTTATGAAGCACTTTTTCAGTTTGTAGCTCAGCCGTACCTGCTGCTCTGCCTTCAGTGAACGCGGTGTGTTGAAGCAGAAGCCAGCAGATGTTCTCACGGCCTCGGCCTCTAGCACCAACACCACGCACGCACTAGTGCCTCTGACCTGAACACTCTACATTAAAGTACCCTTTTTCCCCGGCCTCCCCAGGAAGATTCCTCCTCCTGATAAGGTCCGGTTTGCTTCTTGCTTTCCTGCCACTATCCCATTAACACTAGCTTTTTCATAGACTGTAATTTATGCAGGAAGGGCTGGGGGGTGTTTCTGTGTTTAACAGCAGAAGGAGGGTTCCGTTAACGCTTCTCTGAAGGCCACCGTATGAAATTTGCGTCTCCGGCTGACAGGGGTAGGCCAGTGAAACCCCTGGCATGTGATGCAGCTGAGAGGCGCCTGCGCCTGGAGAACCAGAGTAGCCACAAAAGTGGAAACACTGGGTGTATGTAATGGCTGCACTGCAGGGAGGAGGAAGGAAGCACCCCACGATAGCTACAGCAGACAGTTTAATAGACAGACTTCATATGTAGTGGGTATAAGAGATCGTATTTCACAACATGACACTCAGCTATAACATTTCCATTGACTATTAATACTAAATAAGGAGAGATTTGCTAGCTTACAAATTCCTTAAAGTATGAAACATCTCCAAAAATAGGATTATTAACATATCCCATTTTCTACCAGTTAGTAGGCAGTCAATTCAACTGATTTATAAATATTTGAAGAAATTTATTAAAAAATGCATTAAG
This sequence comes from Phalacrocorax aristotelis, assembly GCF_949628215.1. Lineage (NCBI taxonomy): Eukaryota > Metazoa > Chordata > Aves > Suliformes > Phalacrocoracidae > Phalacrocorax > Phalacrocorax aristotelis. The sequence goes on from NC_134277.1 coordinate 160,358,086, forward strand.
CTACACATTTAATGTCTATGTTTTCAGCATGTTTTCCATAACCTTAGATAAACGGAGTTCCGTTCACAAAGCATCTTTCACCCCTGCCACCTCCCTTTCTTTCCCATCAAAGATAAAGCTTGCGTAAAGCTTGGAAAAATAATTTTCCACTTTATTAAAAAGGCAGATTTTTAAGATAAAGCCATATTGTTTACAGGAAATTATTTCTCCTCTGAGAAAGCGATGTTATCAGCCAACAAATGATCCAGACTGACATAAATTACATTTCCTTCGTTCTGCTTACAGGGCCCATGCACTGTTTCATGGGTCAGGCTTTCCTCTCTTAGGAACACACACGTTGGAGGTCTGCTGTTCCTTAACACGGGGAAAAACACCCCACACCATGTAACTTCGAGCTTTCCTGCACTGTCTGAAGAGACTTCAGCATCAGCGTTGACTCTTAATACTCAACTACAATAGAAACACGTGGATTCAACAGTGATTCACGCATGTTCTGTGGAAGTTTTAAGTTGTTTTTACACCCTTATTCACCACGCACAGAACCCTATAAAACAGGAACTAAGCTGGTTAGAACTGGCAGAGCTGGGTAAGAGGGAGTGCACCGACTTACGGGAAGAGCAATCTTCGCGAACGCCGCAGCAGACAAGAACGGTGGGTATCAATGTACTTTTAAATAAGCATTTGGATTTTTAGCACAAGACAAAAACAGGAGGAATTAAACAGAATAGTACATATGTGTTTTCAAAAATTGCCATGAAAAAAACATTAACTGTGCCTGTGCGTTTTTCAGGAAGAAATTTAATTTTTGACTAACGCAAGGTGACTTACCGTTGCTGCAATACCTATGCAACACTCCCGATCTTGTAAGTCATGCACACTGTATCCTTTTCCCGGCTATTTATCCAATTTTGTTTTATGCTGTCACTGGCGCCATGGGATTATGACTTATCTGTTTAAAAAGCACCAACGCAATGGAAGAAAAAAGCGAACGTGATTTAACAGAGCTTCAAATTCTGCAGCGTTATTTTATGCTTGGAATCTTTTGAACATGTATTCCAGGTTAGAAGTTTAACTTCTGTTTTAATTTAGCACACACTAGAATGACAAACATTACCCAATAAATACAGCTGAGGAGAACGAGTACAAGAATTAGTCTATTTAATTCTCAAATTAAGACTTTCACAGAAACTAAAACAAGTTAGCGGCTTACGCAGTTACAACCCCCGCGCGTGCAGCCCAGCACACGGATGGATGCACACAGGCACAACGCTCATTCTCCTATCAAATCCTCACTAAAAGCCCCAAACACCCCCAACAGTTTGGCTTACCTTTAGAAATTTCAGCTCACGATACTGGTCCTGACACCTTCCCGTGAGTGTCTTGTCTCCCTTAGGAGGGGCCAAAACTACTTGAAATTGTTTTGACGAGAATGTCATTATAACCTACTCTACCGCCCGTTTATCCAAGGAGTGGCTAAATGAAATTTAAGTCCCTAAACCTGAAACCAGGTTTGCAAATCCCAAATATTAAAAATAAATTAATTAAATTTCAAGCTTCAATAGGCTTTTTGTTTTTACTAATTTTAACATTTTACTCCTACTTCATTTCTTAGTGTCCCATCAAAACCAGCCACAACTGTTCTCTCTACAATAAAAATAGTAAGACTCTAGTTTTGGTCATGGTTGTGTTTCCGCAATACGAGTTCTAGATCTCAAATGCATTTAAAACAAGCCTGCTGAAACACCAAATACACATACACATCTGTTCAGATCATCTCCTCACTATTCACGCTACCAGTTAGGTCCAGATAGAAGCAGTTGCTCAAAAGATAAATCTTTGTACCTTTTGCTTGGCGATAATGTTTATTTGAGGATTTTTTCCTTGCCATCAAACCTTTTTTTTCAATCACTGCACAATCCCACGGCTACATGCGGCGCCACAGAATACACCAAGCAAGGGAACAGGTCCAGACTGAGAAAGAGCAGCGAGTGCATTTCACTGCCCTCTCAGTGATGTAATACAGCGATGTGCACACACTGCACGTCCTTTATATGAGCAAGGGTAGAAATCCTTAATTAAACAGGCCAAGAGCATCTGCCAACGTTAATCACCACCCAAGAGCAGAGCTGCAACACGGTACAGTTTCACAGGTTATGTCCTCCTCACCTCTGCCCGCCTCCTCGGCGCTTCTGCCCTGCTGTCAGAACCTGACGCTCCCAGAGCACGGCAACTCACAGCAGGACGCTTTTCCAGAATGAAGAGACACACCGGCACCCTCCAGTGAGGTTCTCTCAGACATAGTTAGGGATGCCACAAGGCATCTAACTCCGGGGAACAGAACAGAAAGACATGCCGGTTCTTTTCCAGAGGTAACCTTTTCTAACTACACAATCTCTCCTCAGAAGGACAACTCGCACCCCTCACACTTCCACGGTTCACACCAACTGGAAAAGTCAATGCATTAAACAGATGCACTAAATCAAAAACCACTAGAACTTTTTAGGTAGACTCCTACACACAGTAAATACATGCTCGTGCTGCGGTGGTCACACACTAGACCACTGCGTACGTACAGAATTTGATGCATTTACTTGAATGCAATTGTTTGCAGTGCCATATATTACCTGCAACCTGCCCACAAGGACTTCTGCAAGTTAAAAAGGCCTCTTTCATTCTTCCACTTATAAAAATATTTTGAGTTCTTTTTGAGCAGTTAAATTTGGTACTTAATATTCTCCAAATGCTGGAGCCATGCTTCACCTAACGCATCCATCACTAGTAGGAACAGGAGATAAGACACGATGTAAGAAGAGCTACACAGAAAGCGAAAGATGCTCATCTCCCTCCTTCCTCTCCTATCCAGGTCCTCCCCATCAGAGTGAGACGTTTCTCATTTTGTTAGATATAAAGGGCAATAGAAATGGTTAAATCTTTGTAGTCTTACTACTTTAATGAACTGTTGGTTTGATTTGTTGGTTTGTTTTTTTTAGCATCATGCAATGTATCTATTCCTCCTCTGTCAACAGGCAAGGAGATAACAAGTCATAAATCACTGCTGCAATTGAGAATTGAACATTCAATATACGATTCTGGATTATTTCTCTATCATCAGGGTATCAGAAGTTACTTTTCAAGCAAAGATGTATTATCACAGTTTATTTGCAATTAGAAAAAGATACAGATACCATCACTTAAAGACTGCTTCACAATAAACACGTAGGCCTTTATACAGCAAACATAAATCATGAGTTGAATATTAAGACATTTCTGTAAATACATACTACTGCCACAGAAATTAGAGTATTGACAACACAATAAGCTTATTTGAATACTACTGAAAAATAGTATTCCGTTCTTGCCAATGTCACTTGATCATTGAGGAAAGCTGCCTTTCCAAGTCAGTTGAAGTAAACATCCACCCCCCAGCCCCACCACTTGTTATAGCTGAGTGTAGGATGTTTACAGGAACTAAAAATTAGCTTAACAATATAAATACAGCATTGCCTTTCAAGATATCCAAAAATGAATCTGCACAGACATACCTCAATATGTGAGCTACGATTTGTACAACTCTAAGGCACATGCAACGCTTATTAAGCCTTACTAACGTTATGAAGGTGGAACAGATTTTTAACATTTAATCTGCTAAATATCAGGACACGGTAATACACATGTACAGTCCCTGACACTGTAGAGGTACAAGAAGGAAAGCAGGAGAATAGTTTCTCACAGCCCATGGAGGTCAGCATTTTGTTACACTTACCTGCCAAGGTCCTTGGTGCTCAAAGCAGACACCTTCTAGAAATCTCAAATTCAAATCATTTTCAAAACAGAAACTCAACACCAAAATATGTGGGAGATTAACAGGGTGGTACAAACCGGGTAACAGCCCTCAAAGGCGTCCATCTCAAACTGTTTATGCAAAAATAAACCTTTGTGGTGAACATTTCAGATTCCTTCGGGTCCTAAATTTTACAGCTTTTGTTGCTACTTATGTACGTCTCCCTATTTGTGTTGTTTTTTCTTAAACTAATTCCCATTCCTCCTCCAGATCTCTTCCACAGTACTGCTATTATTTCCATCTTTTTCATTCTTGTTTTCCTCCACATGGATTTCGCTACTCAGAAATACAAGCCATTGTAACAGCAAGAGAGTGGAACGCTATTACTTTAGCTGCAACATCTTATCTTAGATTTTACAGGTATGTTTAAGGTCTACAGTCTCAAACAAACAAGATCTCAGCAGTCTGGGAAAAACATACTTCAATGAACTCAATCAGCCAAGAGGCCAAGCCTCAGCCTTCTCAAAGCTCTTGTCTGAACAGGTGTTTTGCAGATTTACTGGGGGAGGAACCACAGCTGCAGTTTATCTCATACACAGAGGAGGGGCAGAAGCCCTCCAAATGTTTAACAGTTGTTCTTTGTATGAAGAAAAAACAGGAGCTCAAGCATTTCTGCTGAACTCGGCTGCAAGTTCACAGCAAGGGAAGACTGGCTTTACAGAGGTCGGTCTAAAGTCACTGGGGACTTTGATGTATTGTTTTTAAGCGGTCATAAAAACCTCTCAGAGGAAACCCACAGGCAACTAATCCAGGCCCCGAACACTAGTCTTCACAGGCACTCTGCTTGCTCGGCAAGCAAAGACCTTTGTGTGCCTCCCTAGCTTCCGTCCCCAAAGGTAACTGCATGTTGCACCTGCACGCACAGCGTATGACAGCCACTCAAAGTTACTGTGTGCCCAGTTTCGCTGCTGGCCTCTGGACCACCAACCCGGTATTTTCCTCTACTTCAAGATTAGTGCACTGCAACACAGCAGAGACCAATCCATGACTCTGTATGATACAAACAATAGTCACAAGCCTCACATGAACGAGATGGGTAACCTGCTTGTCCATCACCAGGCTGACCTGTCACGTCTGCCTCTTCCATTCCCAAAACTCACTGTTGTAATCGTGGCCCTCTGCTGCCTAATTCTGCAGCAGTGGCTTCAACTCCTCCCCGCCACCAGCAGAGCCGCACAGCCAGCACCGCAAGTTCCCATCCTCCCTTCCCAGCAGTCCCAGTACTGCCAGCTCACCTGGAATGACAGCATAAACATGCACTTGGACAACACTTTAAGAGACCCCACCTTCTTCAGCTGCAAACTGCAGCCATGTTTGAGACATATTAAGATGTTCAGCACTTTGTATTTCATGTATAGAAAATGGAGATCTTTGTATTTCAAACACTTGCAAATAAACCTCAAACAAAAATGCAGAGTGTTTTAAAAACGTATTTATTTCCTGCAGTTACAAGCCACTTCAGTTTTTCTCATGTGAAGACATAAGACAGCTGTGTTTGAGTACACGCATTAGATACTTGTACAATATAAATGTACGCAGGAGTAAAATTCCACAAGACGGGACTGACAAACTGCACGTGAGCTAAGCTTATATAAAAGGCATTGTTGTTATCTGCCATGTGGAAAGGCCAAGACAGTGCTAACAAAAATGTCTACCAGATTAATTGTGAGATAACATGTTTACTTTGATCATTCAGAGAAGTTTGTTAACAGAGAACACTTCCTTTTTTCTAAGACCAAATACTATATAGAACCAGGAAATGCTAAATAAATACAGCAAAGAAAGCTTGGAAAACAACTACCAGCAGCTTTTTTTTTTTTTTTAAGAACTCAAGATCTGTAGATTCTGCTTCAAAGTCCTTTTTATAAATACACCTACATGAATTATCAAGTCAAACAGCCAATATCTAAAAACCCCTCTGATTTTAACGGAGATCGTATTAAGCGTACAATTTGCTTTAAAAACAAATCTGTAGAGGTGCTAAGCAATGGATTGGATCGATAAGAGAGTGACCTCCTGCCACCACACGTGTTCCTGTGTTGCCAGACAGAGCACCCAGGCCACAGAAACAAAACAGTTATGGTCACGGGACCGTGACAGAACAACGGCTGTCCTTGGTTCGCATTTGGCCATTCACTGCCTGCTTTAAAATCATTACCTTTCTAACGCTCGTTAGGATATCTTGGTCCTGGGGAAGCTAGACTAATAGTTTATCAGAATTGAAAGAGAAAATAATTCAATTTAAGTATCTGTATCTTTGGACATAATCTTGCTTTATAGAATCACTATGGCAAAGTTGAACAAATAATACCAAGGTTTACTACACTATCAAATAAACAGTTTAAGTGTTAGGGAATAAAAAGATAACATTTTGGGAGGGGGAAAGAATGGAGAGCTAAAATAGTGCAAGAATATTTTCTGTCGTAGCAGCAGAAGTTACTTGCAGAGGCCATTCCTTTAAAAACAGAAGGCTAGAGAGAAACAAAGGGGAAAAGAAATCCCTGGCAAGATCCAGGAAACAGCATGTGCGGTTCCCACTCTGAGAAAAGTGGGAAGCGCTGAAGCGTTTTTGCAGGTAGCTGTCCCTGTCGGCGTGATTGCTTTAAGTTATTTTAGAACTGAATCAGTGAAGAGTTAATTCTGAAGTGGTACTTTCAAAAGCTGTTATTTACATGAAATATAAACCTTTGTAGTGCCATGGTGGGGGGCAGCACAAACCAAGACGAGGATACCACAGACAAGTGTGTACGCTCTGCATTGTTAGTGCAAAAATACCTCCTGTGTCATATTTTTTTAAGCTTTATTTTGGCCTGGGTTATATCCAGCTTCCAAACAATTGGAGCACCACCCACTCGTAAGGGGACTCAGAACGTGAATTTCAGAAAAGCCAACAAAAAGCAAGGCACATCAGATGAAATGCCTGCGAAGTATTTGACAGCATTTATAGTAATTTTTCCTAAGAGTCATAAGGAACAGAGGCTGCTAAAACAGACAATTCAAAAAGCAAGTCTGGTTTATGGATAATTGTACAAGAAATTAACCACCACTTGCCGTTATGTTCCAGGGAAGCATAATTCCCTAGCTCATACCACAAAGCAGCGAAGAACACTGGTTTGAGTGATATGTATGCAACTGCTTTCTGTCTCCATTTCGGACTGGATTTCAAGAAGCCACACCTACACTGTTAATAACAATCAGGTTAATTCATTGGAAGGCAATTCAACGGTGTCTGTAGCAAGTGTTAGATACATGTATGAGCATATGTATTTATGACAGCTTTTCCTTCTGATGTTGTCCAAGAATAGCCAGGTGCAGCAAACATCTGACTGAAAGCTAGAACGGCTACAGCTTCCAGTCGGGGATGTTTACAGCAACAGACTACTACACATCACTGCAACTGTCCAACAGTACGGAGCAGCCGGGCACCTTCAGGGGAGGGGAAATAAAAAAAGACAAGATTTAAGACAAGCTTCTGTTACATTCCAACCATTAATTGTTCAGCTAATTCTGAAGAAAACCTTATTTTCACATTCAGTAACAAAATACAGTTCTAGATTCTCAACTTACATTAAATCAACAAAGTTTCTAAATACAACATATTGGAACACAAATTCTCAATTTTCAGTATATATTTTAAGACCTCTTCAAGTTCAAATGTATTTTCATTTATATATATTCTATATTTATATATAAATATATGTTCTATTTATACATTTAAAATATATTTAAATACGAAAGTTTGTTTTTTTTTTAAGAACCCTGGACTTTCCTTGCCCATACCCTCATTCCTGGAGCTCCCAAAACCAAACGGACTTCCACTTTGAACATACTATGAATTTTGCACATAGCTATCCTTTCATGATTATGTGTATTTTAAAATAAAGCTATATGCAGAATTAAAGACGGTAGCAAACCAAGCCATGTTCATTATGAAGAAAATATCAGAAACAGAAATTTGACAGAACTCTGAATTTACTTTCAGTGTCAGAATCCCACCTGATCAGTTTAAAGCTCTATTACAACCAACTAATTAAAGAAAACCCCTACCCAAACCCACGTATCTTTGGGTGAGTGTTAAAGGAGAGAGGCAGGGTGGGAGGGAAGAGTAGTACCAGCCTCAGAACAGAACCATTTTACGTCCCGTCTTCAACAACTTACTATCAAAACTCCCACAAGACGGCATTCTGTTCTGCAACAATTAATTTCCTCCAAGTTAAAAGAACCTTTACAATATTAAAAATTAATATTTACAATGCATAACACTTAGAGGAAATAATTTAATTTAAAACCAAGTAATTTATTAAGTGAATTGCCCTGAGTCAGTTATTGCATATTCTCCTAACGCTCAGATTCCATGCTGTTGTGCACAGAGGTAACCCAAAAGTCAAAATTCAAAGGACACCTGCGGTGCTCCTGCTGTTGCTGAAGCTCCCCCCGTCCTTTGCGATGGACGTGGAGGGTCTAAAACTGCTATCAGCGGTTTGTTGTGGTTTGTTGTTTTTTTTTTAAACCGTATCATTCTGGCTTAATCATATTCAAATAATACTTATATCCTTCATTTTGTAGTTTATAGTGGAATGTCCTTCTCCTACTAACAGAGCTGAAAGCAGATTGATTAGTCGCATTTAGCAGTCTTCGTCCCTTCAGAAATAGAAGAATTTTGCAAGTAGAAAGTTTTCTACTGCCAGATTATATGTAGGCTTCAGCAATTTAAGGTTGCTTGTTCTGGGGGTTCTGTTTAGGCCTCCACAGCAGCTCGTAAAAAAAAAAAGAAATTATGACAAGGAGTTTAAAAGTGAAAAAAACCCTACAGTATTCAAGATTTCTCAGTTACAGAAATCCAATCACATCCAGTTTTCAAATAAAGGGTTCCTCCTGAAACATGAAAACTTGTTAGTAGTAAGCGAATTTTGTTATTACAGCAGTACGCCAAGATTAACAAGGAAGCTGCATGCAGTCGCTATGGATACCATGCTGACCTTCATTATTTTTGAGAATAAATAGTTAAAGAGCCAGTGGTCATTTGCAACAAAGGCCTCTTCAGGCTGTTCCAAAACTAAAAATTCCTATTTTACATTGGAAAGAAATAGGCTGTTTCATGCAGAGGTAGGCACATGGTATTCGACTAATTAAGCTGCTGAGCATTAAGTTTCAGTGAACCATTCCTCATACTGCCTTCCTTTAACACTTCTTAAGGATTAACGAAGGTTACTACAATGTCACCTGCCCAAAGAGAACAAACTCCCCACAACCAACTTTTGTTTTATCATGTAAAACATCACAAAATAGCCAATATACATGACAAGGAAGTCTCTCCCTGCTTTGTCAAACTCACTGTCAACTACAAATACTTACACAGCATCTTACGAATCGATTATATTTGTATAAAAGGACTTAACATTTTCATTTCCAAATGTGGTGTTAGAGAAGGTAGAGGCATTACAGATGACTGTGTACAACGACATGCTGGAAAGATACAACTTCTGTAAGAGTTCAGTCAAAATTGAAGCTGCATATTTATTAAAAAGTATCTTCAGCTATTCTCCCAAACACTTTTTTTAAACAGAAGTAGACAACATGCTCTAGCTTCTGCTGAAGGCACTGCCCTCTCATTTTCATAAACCTCAAAAGCACTGAAAACCAACAGGATTTATTCTAATGTCATCACAAATTAATATTGGCTGTTGGCTTCCATTAATGCCTTTAACTGATTTTAAGAACAGCAATAAAGTTACCATTCTTTGAAGTAAGAAATCCCCTCCTAAGGCCACGTACAGAGAACATACAGAACAAGGTTAATCTTTAAGACTATATGAAGTGCTTCTGACACAAGAAATTTACCTCGCTGTCATTTTCCAACAGCAGCGTATGACCACCTGCCCAGGAACTGTTCTTCACCCATCAATACCCGAGAGTAACAAAAAAGGTTTAATACACCACCATCACGATACCTAACATTTGTGTTCATTCAGTTTCCAAAGCAAAGCCATGCAGGCCACAGAGATTTACTGCCATTTTCCCAAGCCTCAAGCATTATTTTACCATTCACACTGAACTTTTACCGCACCTTACACGAGCACCTTGAGCAAAGAGTTCAACAAGACAGGAGGAAGGGGGGGAGGAAGGAGAACGGACAAGGGTGAGGAGACAAGCAGCCAAAGAGGGCTTCTTCCTTCTCTCTCCTCCACATCTTAAGACATCCTGACTCTACAACCAGCACGACCACTATAATTCATGGAATCTGAAGCCTCAGTTGTCACACAGAAACAGTTAAATATAAATGGAGTCCAAGGAGTCAGTCTGTGCGTGCTCGTGTGTGTATTTTGGAGTCAACGTCCTGTCAATCAGTCCATCTACCCGTCAGAGCAGTTTAGCCACAGATGCCTGATGCAAGGAAAAAGATGACCAGAACTGACAGAGAGAGACAGATGCTCACTTTTGCTATTTTTAAGTCATGCATATTGACCAGAACAGAATTGAGAATTGAACATCAAATCCTAACTATAAAAGGGATTCTTGAACTGCACACAAATTTAACAAGTAGTGGGAAGAACTTCACAGTGGAAGTCAACAGCCAGCATTCACTAATTTCCTAGTAGTTAAATCTGGATTTTAAAATTCTATAACATAGTATAGTCATTTTAAAGACTAATGCTACATGAATGGATATGCTCTCAATATGCTCTTTTCTCCCTCCCTTACAAACTCCTCTTATGTATAAATCTAGGCAAAAAAAAAATATAAAACCAAACATTTAACAGATTCTTTCCCCTTTTACCTTATAATAATATACCAAATATACCAAACAATTTAAATACAAACCAGTTCCTCTGATACAATAGTTAAGTAGCCAGAACAGATTTTATATTAGAAGTCCCTATTTTTATTTTTTTGCCCTTTTCTTTGGTGGGGGAAGGAGGGATCAGGGAGGGGAGAACAATTCCTTTCACTAGACAGTTTACTTCTAAACTAAATGCTCAAAGACATTTACCCAACTCTGAATTATTAAGTGATTAAATTCTCACCATTTTTATACATTTTAAAATAGCCCTACAGTTCACAAGCATTTTTATTTCACTTTCAGGGATCACAAAGAATAAATGAAGCTATTTGCCGTGGGTCAAAGAGTGTGCCTGACTCAGCATTACATTTTAAGAACTGTAGCTTGCAGCTCACACATAACCCAAATCACATCATCTCCTATAGCACTTAGGCAGTGAATCAGATGGGCGTTACTGCCTTGAATATTGATTGTACATTGTAGTGAGCTCCTAACACCCACAGAGAGCTCACTGTAGCACTACAAGTGGTTCATGCATGATGAATTATGATGAAGTAGGAAGTGTACATATGTAGTTTTAACATCACATTTCCTGTGTATTTTCAGGAAAGCGCACACTCTGCTTCTTTTGATCACTAATACACGTGTAGTACAACAAGCAGTTCTGGTACAAGAGGGAGCAGGGTTTTTCAAAATTGGGCCATGAATTCTAAAACAATGAAAAGAGACCGAATCTAACACTACCAATTCTAAAGAGAAAAATGTCTTACTATTTTAAAAATGTATGGAAAAGCATGAAAGTAGAATATTACTAACATAGCTGAGACCAAATTTAAGTGAAGGCTGGATGCATATGCCATATATAACCATTTCAGAAACACAAACACCTGGAAGTCTGTGTTGGAAAATAATATTCTTATCTGACAAAAGGAGACCTAAGGGGGGTGAACTACAGAAAAAAGGTGATGGTGGGAGCCAAAATAAAGTTCAGATTCAAAAGGAGCTCTGCCCAATTGCCCCACATCTGAGTCTGAACAAAGTTAGAACAAAATAATAAATTTAGTCTGCTATGCCTAAGAACGATGTCAGCAATTAGACATCCCCCTCCCCACCACCACAGTCTGGTATTTCTCAGGCTGAGCAACACAGCTCGGCCTGAAGAAACCGCATGTTTACTTATGGAATACTATCTGGGCTCTCCATTAGGTGGAGTAATATACCCAAGTTGTTCAGCCACATGAAGTTTTTATTTCAGGTAACTTGGGAAGTTCTGCAGTAATCGGTCATCTCCACAGTCACCCCAGGGGACAGGAAGCTGCTAATCAACAATCATTTTGCTTTAAAATTGAACTAAAACCACCCAAAAATTCATCTACCTCACTAAACATAATGAATTACCCTCATAAAAATCCCAACCAAGAGGTTAACCTGCAATCAAGAACAGAGGCAGAAAGAAAGAACATTAGCACCCTTAATTGTATTTCTTTCCCTCAGAGCAGATATTCAGCAGTTTATACTGCTAGATGATACATACGAACAGGCACTGCTATTTTTGCTTTTTCAGATTTTAAACTTTTCTAGCAGGATAGCTACATCGCAGTGCATTGACCATAAGAGAAAACTGAGCAACTAGAACTACAGACTTGGGAGAAACATGAATACTCTGAACGTATTAGGCCAGATTTCACATACAGATTCGATCCCTTTCCTTATGTTCCCATAAATGTAACTCCTCCTTCAGTTTTGCCAAGAAATTTTGATTATACAACTCAGTGGGTTTAACATATAACTCAATACTGCTGTCCACAGTACAGTTCTAGTGTTATAGTTTCACCTATTTACCTTTCTCTTACAGGAAAGGAATTTTTGCTTCATTCCTGGTAAAGAGCTACACTGAAAGTAGATTGTTTAATCTGGGGTAGATTCTTGGGAGATACTTAATCAGAAACTATTAAAATAAGCACTTTAAATATTTTACAGCTACCTCTACATGACATGTCTCCATGTCATCCTCAAGAGTATTCCAACTCGTGCCCAGAGTCTGCCTTTTCTTCTTTCAAGGTAGCTGGTGTCTCTGGTCCAAGGTGACAGAGCTGCCTGTAGAAAATGAGCTCTTTTCAAAGGCATCCTTTAAGTGTAAGATTCAGAAGATCCTCCAATCTGAAAAATACAAAGAAAGTTCACACTGTTGAATATACAATAACTGATCTGATCACTCTCTTAAAGAGTGGAAGACAGAAGCAAGAGGACAAAGCCACAACCCTAACGCTTGACAAGAAACAGAAACAAAGAATACATTTAATAGATGTTCTTTGCAGTAGTATGAGCTCTACCCACAAAAAATAACCTAAATACAAATAGTTCAGTCTTTACTATTTCCAGTAACAAGTTTCCCAAAATGCTGAGTCTGCAGGCACGGAAGGTTTCAAATATGGCCCAGCATGAACGGAAAAACATCCCTGAAAGACTGAGACCAAAAAAAGCTGTGTGTCATTTGTTAGGCTATGTTGTTTTGTTGGGGGTTGGTTTTGCAGGTTTTGTTGTTGTTGTTGTTGTTTTGGGTGGTGGGTTTTTTTTTTTGAGTGGGTATCAATTAAGTCTGGTGTAGCAGACTCGAATCAAAGACACATTTAGCACACTCCTTCACTTAATGACTTTTCACTCGCATTTGCAATTAAAATTCTCTGGTGATATCAGCTGCCAACAATAGTCCTTTGTAACACTATGATGGAAACAAGTTGAGAATTGCAAAAAGGCATTCATACCACCAAGCCCCTTTGCTTACCTTTGCTGAACAAGGACACATTTGGATAGCTGCTAACAGCAGCAGTCCAACAATTAAGTCTCCACCATATTGCTAGATGGCTGGAGAAGCCGGCAAGGGCCAGGGCACCAAGAGATCTACCGGCCATAAAACATAAATGTTCCTATTTTAAAGGTAATCCTGTGTGAACGTATTCCAATCCTTGCAAACAAGTACAGTCACAAATATGACAAATCCTGGCATTCTCACACTTAATTTTGGTAATCAGAGTCTAGAGACTGTTACTGCAGCCTGTAGATTTTGGTGAAAGTCGTGTTGCAAAAACATATTTCCCCTGCTGTATGAAGTGAGCTCAACTCCTCCATTGCAATTAAATCCTGAAGGATATCAGACCGAGAAGTGATCTGTACACCGGTATCAATCCTAACCTTGCTCCCAGAGCATATACAGATTTTTTTAATTACTTCAAAAGAAAATAAGCTGAACCCAGCAAGCATGCAAGTCATGGACAACAGATAAGTGCATGGCACTTGGTTTTACAAAGCGCCTTTGTCCTTATGCACAAGTTTAAAAAGTTAATTATTTGTTTTGCAATAATGCCCAAGAGACCCATTCTTTAAAGTACACATATACAGCCTGATTCCACAAAGGAAACAGTCCACACTAGAACGGCATGCAGTCATGGCACCCGCTTCAGGAACAACCTCAAAAACAACAAAAAACATAGAACATAAAAAGAAGTAATACAAAAGACCTTTAAACTAGTCTCAGAATGATTATCTCTATTTAAAATGTAGATTTCACCAAGTTCTTTTCAGAAAATAATTTTCAGGATTTACTGACAGTAACTGGAAACAGACATAACGCACTGGCAAAACAGATAATTTTGAAACCTTATTCCATATTCTCAAATCAATCCTAAATAGGGTGAGACGAACATACTTAGAAAATTACTACTTTCACAGCCCCTCTCTCAAACAACATTTCCTCTAGAATCAAGCCACCTCATTCAATAATTTATATTACAACAAAAATTAAAATAGACTTTCCTAGTCTGTAAATATGCCAGGAGTATATCTGACAAATTTGAGTCATGTTTCCCTACTTGGAGCATTGTAACAGTTAGCATTTAGTAATTGAACTAGAGAAGAGACACGGCATTAATTTTTTTTTTTTAAGACAGAAATTACTTTTAGCAGTTTTTTTCTTAAATCATGAAAATAATCTTTTTCTACTGACTGTTAAAAATTTTGTTTACCAGCTACCAAATGCATTAGTTGTCTTCTGCTAGTTTCTATACAGAATTCCCAGTATCATCTAGAAAAAAGTGTTGTTGCATTCACAGAAAGTTCATGAGAAGCACAAAACCCACCATACTCATGTCTGAGAAAGTCAAAAGAGGAGGTACAGAGTACCACCAACTTCTGGCAGACACATGGAGCACATCTACTTGAAAGTAATTTTTAAAGGTGTGGATGAAAAGTTAATAATGAAAAGTTAAAGGCTTCTCAAAGGCAGACAGTACCCAACCCACCCCACATGAAGAGCTGGGGGCTACTGTGATGAAGGCTGAACGGCACACGTAACATACCTTGACTTTACTATGGCTTCCAAGACAGCCTCCCGAACAGTCTCACCTGGGAGCGGAGGAAGCCCGAGCTCAATGAACAGAAGGGGAGCTGAGGTGGGAAACTGGCTGCATCTGTCACACACAGCAGCAACCAACGGCTGAACATTCAGCTGGAAGCTGGCAAGGGAGGACCCCGAGGGCCAACACAGGGCTCCAAGCACACTCATCACCAACCAGGAAGATGCCACGGCCTCCACCCTCAGCTAACTAGCAGCTGGTGGTAAAGTGGAGGTGGGCAGAGAAGCAGAGGGGGCTGACACTGTCAGTGGCAGTGCTTCTACCAACAGGCAGACCGTGATAAACCCAAGCACAGGGCCAAAAGAAACCTCATCAGGTTCAAGAGGGAAAAGGGCAAAGCTCTGCACCCAGGGTAGAAGAACCCCACGTATCCGCACAGGTTGGGGAGAGCTGGCTGAGTAACAGCCCTCCTGGAAAGGGCGCAGGGGCTGGGGCAGCAGGCGGCTGCAACAGGAGCCGTCCTCTCACTGCAGGACAGGCAAACCACAGATGGGACTGCGGGGAAGCGATGTTGTCCCTTCTCTGCCTGCCACTGGCAAAGCCACCCTGCAGACACTGCATGCTCAGGTGAGGACCTCCACTTCAAGGCAATGCTGAGGAACCATGGAGGGTCCAGCCCTGGGCTACCAAGGTGGTCAAAGACCTCAAGGGGATCACCCACAGGGAGAGGGGTTGAGGGAGATGGGCCCTTTTTCTCTGGCAAGGAGAAGGCTGGGGACCAACTAAGAGCTCTCCACAGCTACCAAGATGGGAACTATCAAACCCCAAATGCTTTCTCAGCACTGGCAGACAGGATAAGAAAGAGCAATGGCCACAAAAGGCAGCACAAAGTTCAGGAGGGTGGTGAAGCCCAGGAACAGTGTTCCCAGAGAGGCTATGAATTCCCTGTTACTGGGGATTTTCATGCTTCATAGGATAAAGCCATGGCTGACCCCACCAAGTGCTAGTTAGAGCCCTGCTTTGAACAAGTGGTTTGACCAGAGACCTCCAGAAGTCTCTTCTGACCATTATACTTGCAACTCCATGATCTCATTAATTCCTGAAATACACTTCCAGCAACTGTAGCCTTGTTTATATAATTATCCTCAGACATGACGAGGTCAATAAGTCTTTGGAAAAAGAATTATCCATAGATGACATCAGTACAGTCTTTCCTATAAATAGGCAGGTGTTATCAATAGACTACAGTGCTAGCAGCTCCAACAGTTGTGAAGTCACAAATACTTAATGTTAACACTATTTTATTCAGCTGGTGTCAAATATTTTGAAAAAATGAGCTACAGAGAAAATAGAAATTGAATATCTATGCCTGCTGAATTTAAATATGCTGCCAAACTCTATCTCATGGTCACCTTTGTAGATCACTCAATGTTCTTCCAGAAAAAAAAAAACCACACACCTTCAAGATTATCATTTATGCCAGTATCTTGAAGACCAGGCAATACGCAAGATATTGCCACTTAGCTTGCTTGTAGAAGCCTTGAAAAAGGCAGTAGAATGTCTCCCACAACAATCTTGAACATGAAATTTTAAAAATGTCACTCAAGCAATACACAATGATGCCCTACATTTTAGACTAGACTACAGATTTTACGTGTCTATTTTTCCCTAGCAAGTCTCAGTTTTGTTTCCCCCCAGTATTAAATATAGCTTTTCAAATCATAATAAACTAAGTACACAAGATGGACAGTATGACCCATCACACTACAAATGCAGAGCTTTAGTGATAATCAGGATTAAACCAATTACAGTAAACAGTTTGGGAGTAACTTAGGAGTAGAAGGACTGGTTCCTATAACTCACTCCTAGGGCCACACAGATTAAGCAACAATTCAATGCAACAGACAAAACAGCTCAGTGAAGGGGAAATCTAGGTCATTCACCTGATGTTATAATCCTGCTTTTTGGGTACTTTTGGTCCAGTGAACCTTGAATTATCTCATACTGTCACTGAGTTTCAAAATAAGAATGAAAGGTACTCAATTTAATTGATAAGACTAGTAGCTAAAATGAACTCTCTTCCTTGGACTGGAATTTTTCACACCTTTTGGTAAATTACCCAAATTTATTATTAAAATTAATGTATTAATTAAAAAACCCACCAACCAAGAAAAAAAAAAATCTATGTCTTAGGGGAGAAAAGACAGGGTCATCAGCAAAGAATGCCATTATCCAGCCTGTAGTGATAGGCATTCTGGAGATAAAGCACAGGCGTTCCAGAAGTAATCCTGAAGCAATTTTTATTAGCTGTATTTTAAGACACAGAACCTAAACACAAATTTTATGCATGCCTGCAAAACACGGAGTAACACATGAATGCAACAATTACATGCAGCTGACATCTTCGTCACACCTCAAAGAGAAAACAACTGCGCAATAAGAACATCATTTAGTGCAATTTAGTATTGCTTCGTAATTATCTTAATGAGGGAGGCTGTTGTGCAATGATCATTCTGAAAACATGAAAAGAATACTCACACCACAGAGCCTGACTGCTGGTGCACTTTCAGCATGTTTACATTGAACATAGTCAGAGCATTGTAGCAGAAGCCCTGCTCTCTGTCTTCCAGCTGAGGGATTCCTGCTTCCTCCACTGTTACAGGACTTTTATAATTTCATGAAGCAAGTTACTTGGACAACCACTATATTAGCTGCAAACTAATCCTGAGGGGAAAAAAAAAAGATCAGTTTTCTGCTGCAGCAGGTAGCTGGTCTCAGTTACCGGATGGCAGTACAGTCCTTCAGACCGAAAAGAAGGTAGTACTGTATGGGGCAGGACTACCTGTATCCGTGACAATATAGTGTTAAATCAATTAGGTGAATTGTTTAACCACAACAGGAACCTTTCCCCAAGGGCCCCCCAGAAAAAGATAGCAATACTTAAGACCTCTGGCATCAACCTTCTGAGCAGGGAATGCTAATGTGAACGAGCTGTATATTTCAAAGGCACAGTAGCTTTACTACTTCCACGTCTTGCAACAGGAACCTGACATTTGAAAAAAACACAGCAGAGGAACACCACTTTCACTCTGCATCAAAGCTCACCCCAACTGCAAGTATGAAAACTGTGCTTCAGCATTTTCTGTTAAGGCTGCATGTTCCCACAGAGCTGTTCCCACAGACACCTACGGCAAACACAGCCAGCAGACCCCACCTCCTCCGAAATCAACTGAGCAGGACTTACATGGCAATCACTTCTCCTAAATGCTGGAGGGACTCAGGAGTCTGTCTTGTGTTACCGATGCTCCACCTGCTGGTATGCGGGCAGCACAGATCAGTCCCGAAAGCATCCTGACCTCGGAGAGGCGAAGACAAGCCAAAAAAACCCACCCAAAAATAAACAAAAATGTTTCTGAGTAGTCAGAAGCATCTAAAGCACCTAAGGCAAAGCCTTCCCTGAAGAACCTGGCAGTATAACACGTTGCTGAACACTAATATTCCTGAAAAGTATTTATGAAAACCTCCAACCAAGGATGTGGTTCGAACCCCCTTCGGTGGCTGGCCGGCTACTCACCCATTAACATTAGTTACTTCATTAGGTCAAGGGTATAGCTCTGCAGAAAAGTTTGCCTGAGAGATGCAAGCCAAGCCCAGAAGTGGAGCTTCCACACAAACACATCATTAAGTCTGGAATTTCTACATTATAAATTCGATTTTATCAGGATTTTAAAGTGAACTTCACTAGTGCCCAAAATAAAATCTCATTAAGCCAGGCATCTCCCCAAAACAAATGAGCCGAAAAAAAATTAAAGCTGCCCACCTCATTTCACATTTACATATGAAAAATAAAGTGTTTACAAAAATAACAAATACGCAAACATGTGGCTCTCCATAAGAATCCTGCCATACTCGGTGCATGAACCAGATTATGTTCCCTGAAAGAGGTTTGAAGAGAAAGTATGCTGTAGTCCTTAAGACTTATTTCACCTGTTGAAAGAGCTGAAAGGCATCTTCATTCAGCTTTCCACAAGGGCTATCACCTGTTTCAATTGCTTTTTTTCATCCAAAGAAACCAGGAGAGGCAACCAAAGAAAACTCCAGGGTGTTTGGAGATGGACTTAGCTTGTCAGTCAGCTGTTTTCCTCAACCTCTTCTATGTTGTCCCACACTTGCAGGTAAACAACTTACTGAAAGCCCTTTTCACAGACACCCACTACTTCTATTCTTTGTCTAAGTGACCAACTGCAAAATCTCAGTCAGGTTTGCAGAACCGTATGTCAAGCAGAGGTCAGTGGAGACCATATTAGCTCAAGAGAAACGTCGTAAAAACATCAAGAAATTCCTTTAAGGAATCAATTCAATTTAAAAAGAAATAATGTGCAGTTTGTAATCTTCTTCCAATATGAAGAATTATTACCTAACTGGTATTAAAATAATAAGCATCAGCCACAGCGTCTTCAGAACAAATGTGTTCTGTGAAAATAGTTAAATAGAAGTTAACCTGTACAGCGGGACCAATGAAGGTACACTTAAGGAAATGCTGAAAGTACAGGCTTCCACTCATTGTATAAAATAAAGTACAAACAACAGACCAAAACTCACTGTCCCTCCACAAAGCCATAAAAAGTCAGCTGCCTTAGGCTCCACTTAAACACAAGAAAGAGTATCACAGTTGGCAATATTAGTCAAGCTCCATATGCAAATGAAATATCACATTTAATCTTTCAAATTCCAACTTAACTACAACACTATTTAAAAGTAGAACTCCTCACACTAATTACATTCTCCAACTTAAAGCAGTAACTTAGAAGACAGGAAACATCACAGATTTATCAATAACCTGTACACCACAGTGCTTCTGTCTCCAGTGAACTGAAAGTCCTATCTGTGCAAAGATAACCAGACAGCTAAAATAACGTCTTGATTCTGCAGGGGATGAAGAATTACTAAAGCAGAAAGCCACATAGTTCAGATTAACAGCATATTATAAACTGTCTAAACTAATAAGGAAAAATCTGCAATAATAGATTTGTAGAATACCAGTAAATTGACAGAAAACCAGTATTTACCTTTTCATTTAAGGCAGGTGACTTAAATATTCCCCTTTTCACAAAAAATAATTAATGATTAACAGTCTTTGAGAATTGCAGCAGAGGTTTTGTTTTATTGGGCTGGCTGGTATTTTAGGAGAAATTTAAAAGTAATACAACGCATAAAGCAATTCAAGCTGTGTAAATAAAGATCTTCTGGCTTATATGTAAAATAAGAAACAAGTCAGGTATCACTCACCGCAACAATAAGGAACTTCACATTGAGATTTGTGTTGTGTAAGAAAGAGCAACAAGTAAACCAGTCCTTCTCCCCGATACTGTGGTGTGCAACTTCACATTATTACACAGCATCACTGCTTCAATCAGTTTGTTAGAACCAAGGAATGTTTAAGTGCATAGATTCATTTTACTTTCCTGAGATTTTACTACTTCTAGTTAATATTTCGCATAACCTGACTTTTAGGTGAACCACCAGCTTAGCAGTTCTTGATCCAACTAGCGTGTTTACCAAGACAAGTCATTTAGTCACCATATGCAAAGTGAAAAAAACTCACTGTAAAATTTTTATTAGGCTTGTGAACTCAAAGCAGTCATACAGGCTGAAATCAATGAAAACTACAAGACCAGACAATCATGTCTAATCATATAATACCTGACGATATCAACTACATTTAATTTGTAATTAATAACATTAAAAGCATTGGATCAGATGCAGCAACTCATTTTTCAAGTAACAGTAATTGAAGAAAAAAACCAAAGGAGATGGAAGAGTCAAAACAGACAGATATGTATTTTAAGCAAAGAAAATATCACAAGTTTCCTTGTTAAAGAATGTCTTGTACCACAGCTGCTTCAAGTTTTGAACATGGCACACTGTTTGCTGATATAGTTTTCTGCTATAAAGGCTAGAGAAGCAGCATACCAATCTTCATAAAGCTCCAGAAGTCACCTTAACTTTCCTTGATATTTCCTTGAAATACTCCCTTGATATATTCAGAACAGACGAGGGACAGGTTGCAGAAGAACTAGCTTCCCTGATACCAGAACATTCACCATGTTCCAGTGACCTGAAAGTGCCTGATCCTGCCAGCAGGCAGCTTAGCTACCCCACTGCAAAGGGCCATGTGAAAATGAAGATGTCCTTGACCTACAGGTAGATGAGAGAGTTAGGCTCATAGAACCACCGCCAAGAAAAACATTCCTAAAAACACTGCCTTTCTCTTATTAGGATAAAGAGCACACCTGTCAAACTACTATTAAAAATTAGTTAGCTGTAGTATTTCTTGTCTTATCATAATTTGATGGAAAAAAATGTGTTTACTTATCCTATAAGTGAGTGCAATATTGATTGCTCTTAAAGTTTTACTGGTTAAGATTACTGAGCAATAATTTAAGATAAGCAAAACTCCAACAGAAGTAGATTGAGGGGCAATGATGAGAAAGAATATTTATTTATAAGCACGAGCCACATATAATCAGATCATTTAGTTACAAAGCTTATCAGCAGTGCTAATAATATATCCCACATGGTCTCTATAAAAAGCTAAAGATACTCTCACAAAACATCAGGTGAACAGTACACACTAAGCATATGAGTATGTTGTAAGAATGCATGTTAAAATACTGATGCATATCAAATATGGACCAGTGAGCCAGCACGATGAATGTGGATAAAAAGAGAAAGAAACAGTCTAAGCACAAAGGTGCCCATTTCCAGGAAGAGCCATGAACAACACAGCTTTTGCGCCCCCAGTCAGAGCACTAGTCAGGATGAGGCAAAAGAACGGAAGATGTCATGGAAAACTCACAGCAATTTAAGTTGAAAACTTAATCAAAGCTAACACTGACTCTCCAGGTCGTACAGCTGAGACATGCCTTAGAAATTCTAGGTAACAAGAGCTATACAGCCAGACAGGTCTTCATTTGCTTAAACCAGAACAAGATTTTTCAGTCTGTTCTACTTTTACCCTTTTGTTTCCAATTTCTATCTTATTAAATAATCCTGCCCTCTATTTTACTATTCTGTTTGCCTGGAACTGAGGATATGGGGAAAGGAGACAGTTTGGTGAAGGTTAAAAAATAGAAGAAAAACTCTGCGCCAGCAGCCCTGAGCAGTCTGTACCCTGGGATACAAGGTTAGGAAGCTCACGCATTAAGGAGCATTTTTCTGCCAAGCTGCAGAGGGTGAGCAGGGCATCTTCCGCTGCCAAGCATCAGCTTCGGGACATCGTGCTTTCCAGAAGGTGCCAATTTGAGCCTTTTCTGTAAGTTATCAACAGTTCACAACATACCTCACCACTCACCCAAAACTGTGAACTCACGCTGTGATTTCTGTGTATCAATGTACTCTGTTAGTGCGCTGAACACTCCAAATGATGAACTGAGCAGTTTAAGATAACACATTTGGAAAGAGCTCAGTCTTCAGGAATACTTAGAAACATTTTCAACACAGAAGAATAACAACCCTGCATTTGGCTGAACCGTGCTGTATCTGCAGAGAAAACAATGAAGTGAATGAAGAAAGTCCTCGGAGGCTCATATGACATTTTGATTTATTATACCGAAGATAAGCCTCCGACATTCAGTCCCCACACAGCTCTGACACAGCAAAAGATTTGTTTTGGACTAACTCATTTTATTTCTATATTCTTTATAGAATATGGCCACATTCTTACAAAGTCCACTAATACCTCTTTATCTAACATCATGTCGATTCAGTGTGAAACGTAAGAATTAAGTAGCCTTTCAGTAGTTTAGCTTTCCCATCCCCACAGGATTCAACATGCCCTGAGACATGAAACAATCTTATCTAGGGCACTTCTCGTGAATATTTTAATCTTTTTGCCTTTATCTTTCTAACCTTGATTTCTGCAGAAACGTAGACCTATTTCCCCTCAACCTTCTTGTGCCATTAAAACTCTCTTCTGGCGTTGTTCAGACTGAGGCATCTAAGAAGACAGTACACAGGAGCAAACTGATATTACCGAAGGGTAACTTCAGGCATAGAAAACTTATCTGTACTAGATAAACTCTAAACTACAAGGTAGGCTGTGCTGCTTCTCAGCAAGCGCCAGCTCAGACAAGGCAATGCCTCTCTATTGGGTAGTAGGGCATTCCACTGCTGTTGTAACTTATGGAACTCCCTAAAAAAGACAAAAGCAGCAACATTTTGAAACAAATATGAACAGGAAAGACTGAGATTGCTATTGTACTGACAAAGTTACCAATAGGCTGATCAACAGGATCTCAATACACACTCTTCCATGTGTATGCCTTATTATAAATCGATATTATAACCTTTTCAAAGCAAAAATCAGTGGGGGAGGAGTTTTTCCATTTCTGGACTTTTTTGTGGGTGGGGTATAATCCTTAGCATTGTGTTAGCTGTTACAGGATCAGTCAGTCATCAGTACAACCATCCCTTTGTTCTTCTTTACATTCATTACTCCAGTAGTGCTTCCAAGCAATAATCTGGAAAAGATCACTGAGCCAGGCAATGAACAGTTAAGCCAGACAGCTACCCAAAATGTTTTCAAACAAACTAGATAAAATAAATTATGTAAACAAGTTATCACAAATACATCTTGCTACTTTCCAGACCATTTCAGGGGAAGAAAACCCCAATCAGCCAAACCAACAAACAAAAACTACTGACACACAGCACATTCGTATTATCCAGGCACTAAGATTTTAGATAATTTAAATATTATTCCATGTTATGCACGCCAAAGATCTGAATGAACTTGCAGGTGAAGTCTATAAAACAGTTTTTTTTTTTTAAGGCTCTCCAGTCCAGACAGTTCTGAAAGCAGTGACCTTCCTACTCAACCCAGAAGTTCCCTCTGACAACGGCAGGCATGCTTTCACCATTACAGACGTTTCCAGCTACAAGATCTTTACCTCTCTGTTCCACAGATCACAACCAGAAAAATCCCCATCATGTTACCTAAACCAGAAATGCAAGCAGCATGCAAGCAGCAGACTTACTTGCACAGTCTATTCAGCTTGTTCTCAATCTGATTATTCACCTGTTTTGTACTGGCTGCCATCTGCCCACTCTTCCTCCTGTCTGTCTCCAACACAGACTTTGTGCCATCTCATAAGCCTTTTTTTTCCCCTCCTTTTTAGCACCTTCCTGCACACTTCTTCCAGGTCACTGATACATACAGTGAACAGACTTAATTGCAAGATTGCTCCCTGGGGCTCCCCAGTCATTACATTTCAGATGTACTCCAATGGAGAGAAGGTATTGCCATGTAACATTTTAAAAAAACTATATACTTATTTCCTGTCTTTAAATGTATTTATATATGTAAAATACGTATGCAGATAAATTCTACATAGTAAATATGTAGATAAATACATTGACATACATATTTAAGACAGGAAATAGATTCAAGACCAAGTCAGCCACTACTCATGCTTATTTTCCCATCTGAACTGCAGCACGAGCACTCATCACCAGTACATACACACAAGAGTAAGCACGCAGGTATTTTTATTCTAGGCAAACAATCCACTGCTTCATGGACCTTGACAGTTGTCTATTAATTCTATGGCTACTAGAGCCAAATCTTATCATGTGTTGAAAAGGACACTAGGATTAATTATGTAGTTTCAATCTGGCCCTTTTATTAGTATCAGGAATGTTCGTTTCCTAAGTTGTACATGACAGTCGCTTAAAGCTCCATCTGGCTTTTTTGATTTATACCAGGAACTTCTGTGCTAAGAGTTCATGAATATATTAACTGCATTGATTTTTTTTCTCCCCTCTCCTAAATGGGGAAATAAGAAGTTTTCAACAAAACGCTTCAGTACAAACGAACCTGTAAATGCCTGTTAGCATTTCGAAATTTAAGAAGTAACAAAGAAAGACTCTATGCTTCCTTACATAAGGAGGGTTTGTTTAAAAAAAATATGTAGAAAAATAAATCCAAAAGAGCCTTTGCTTTACTCTGTCTGCCACTGACCTTTAGACCTGACACCCACTGCATCCTGTGGGAAACTTTTTCCAAGAGCCAACTTACTTATAAATATTTTAGCAGATTTAAGCATCCAGACTACATTTTATTTGCCTACGTCTACAGAATGAAAAGGCTACTGAATAATTACAACATACATGTGGATTCACATATATATCTGTAAAGTAATAAAATATAATGGAATCTTGAATACGCTACATGTAGGTGCTTTTGAAGTATTTTTTTTAAATGAGGTTTACTTCTACAACTGCTACAAATGCTCTAAAAAGTGCACTGCTACATTGCTGTCCATTTTCCTGCATATGGTTTTAAAACAGATTTGCATATCCTCCAAAAACAACAAAAGCACTAGAAAAAGCCATTGCATTCCTAGATTTGTGTGATAAAAGCAATACTGATAATTCAATTCCCCTCTCGAAATGAAAATTCAAGTCCCTCTTAGATGTTTTGCCAATAAATTTCCTTAAACTCTGCAAGAACAGCTCACTTACAGGAATTTGTTTAGCTTTCAAGTGTCAAAGCACTGCACCTGTTCCTTTTCAGATAACCAGTCTCCTTGCCCAACCTTATATTCCCCTTGTTTCTCCATTACAATAAGAGATCATTTCGTGCAGCATGGAACAGATCACTTGTTGAAAGTCACAGGAAAGATTTCTTCCTTACTTCCACTTGTACCATCACGTACACGACTGCGCTACATCGGTGCGCATAAGGAAACGTTCCAGCTGTTCAAAACAAGACATGGAGCCAGACAAGGACAACCAAGTTCACCAGACAGGTAATCAGGAATTTAGCTCCCCCACACTGCTAGAGCACTAACAAAAGAAACTACAGTATATTTAAGAAAATTTTTTTTTTTAACCAGAACATCAGATACTGTTCAAAAGTGCCCGATTTACTTAGACTATAAACATTGTGTTAATACAGGATTTTATGCCAGCAAGTTTCAGCTAGATTTAGCAAGCATGAAGAACAAAAGGAATGTTTGTTTTTGAATGCTTATAATGGAGGGTTTGCTTCAGTTTCACCCATCAAGTGACAGTATCGTCATTAAGCATGACTAAACGCTAACTACAAGAACAAGTTTAAAGCTTCAGTATCTGAAGGCACAATTCCTCTCCAAGACCTTGTAACAAGAAATACACTGTAACAGTATATAAAAGCCTTTTTTTTTTTTTCAGTCTTAATATTATCGAAGCTTCTGTTGAAACTTTAGTCCTTTGGTTTTTATGGTTGATTTATCACCAAACATCAAAATTGCATTAGTGGTCCATCTATGTATGATACAGATCAAAGCGTCTGTCCAGTAAAACCTCTCTCTCACGATTATCTCCACAGCCACATTACTTCACGGTGGTTACCGTTCCCATTACGGAAAGGAGCAGGAGGATGAGCTGCGTCTCACTCCAAGTTACTCCTCTGATGTCTCCTAGGAGGACAGTATTATGCTCCCGGCATAGATCTCTTTGGCATGCTCTAAGAAATTTGCATGTAGACATTTGAGACAACAAGCAACCAGTACCTATTCAGCTCTCAAAACCTACAGTAAGATAACGCCAATGAATTTTCATGCATGAGAACAGCAGGACAGGATGTACAGTGCAGGCTTACATAAGACACAAGGCACTACTGCGAACCAACAGAAGTGAATAGCATAAATGGCTCAAAAATGCTGATGTCACTCGTATATGTTTGGGCTGCACTGGCTTTCCATATGCCAAGTTTCTCTGATCCTAAAACTGGCCTTTCTAACTGTCTGTGAAGCCTCAGTTTGCTCTGTTTTACCAAGATCTCAAGAAAGAACTTGCTTTCAAAAGCCCAGTTTCTTCCTAACAGTAAGATGACAGATAAAGAATAAAATCCAAGAAGACTCTACATTTACTGTAGCACTTATAAGCAAGAATCTAAAGAGATCAGAAAATGTAACAGAGAACTGGAAAAGCATGTGATTATGTACACAAATACTTGCTCCTAATACTTACTGAAAAAATAGTTCAAGCACAACTTATCTGTATTAAAATATGACCTCTGCAAACCTGCTAAGGTCAATGAGACTTAGCGTAGTTACTCAGCAAGCCCTGCTTGCGTAAATTAGAGACGCCTAAGGGTAGCTATGAAACCAGGTATTTGATTTTTCCAGGGCACCTACATATTATGAACTAACAATGAATTACCATTTTACCAGAGCAGCTTCCAGTTTTGTTAATGGGCTGGGGGTAGAGGGGGAAGGACACAAACTGAACAAATGCGCTGTGCTTACCTTATGTGTTACCTTCAACACATAAAAGCTTTCCTATTTAATGTTAAAACTGATTATGGAAGTTTCGTATTAACTTGAGTAGACAAGTGAGAAACTATGATCAAATTACTTTAAAAAAAACCCTAAGATATTAGTCAAATAGTGCTTCTTCCTGGTGTAGCCTTCCACAATAGATGGGGGGATAGTCTAGCTGCACAAGTTAGTATAAAGCAAAACTGCAAAGAGGGAAAGCTTGGCTCACTCCGGTCAGTGTTCACAGCAGCAGCAGCAACTCCCAGCTCTGCGCCGAGCTGCTTTCACCTGTTACCGCAGTGGCTGCACGCCACTTCAGAGCAGCCTGTGAACCACGCCAGGAAACTCCTTCACAGTCCTCGGAGTCCTCTATTGAAGTTTTCGCTTATGGCATACTTAGGGTATTTGATTTTCTGTAGACAGCATCATATAAGGTGAGAGGGAAAATACGGTTCCTAAAATGGAACTACTCAGGTTGATGTTTTATTACGCATGTAAGGAACTTATCGTGACTCCCTTCAGTATTTTCTTGCAAATACACAGGCACCCTGAGACAGCATCAAGTTAATGCAACAACCCAGCCCTGGCAAGCACAACTAAATTGTATCACAGCAAATTACAAAACAATGCCAGAAGCAATTTCTTCATCATACCAAGTATATCTGAACACCTCTCTTCCAATTCCCTACCAAACCACCAAATTTAACGCCACGTAGCTCAGAGAGGTCAACTAGCAGAGATAATCAGCACACATTAGAAGAGCCAATGTTTCCTTGGCAGTGGAGGAGAACATCAGCTTTGTTCTACGCAAAGAGAAAAAAACAACAAACTATTTGCACTGTGGAATGGCAGCTCTTTGAAAGCATATTAGAGCACACTCTTCATAAAAATATGAAGTATAAGGTGAACACACAGTGCAGATGATACAATATCACAGGTTATGAAATGACTTTTTGAGCAAGCACCTGCTTCCATCGAAGTGTAGCTACTACAGGAAAATTCTGCAAGCAGAACACTCACATCCTGCCTACAGCCCCTACACTACTATAGTAGAAATACCACTATCTACCTGTTACTACTACAGCAGATAAGCATTTTACAGTCCTTAGTATATTTATTAACAGGATATTTTTTGAAAGCACCACTATTCCTGACTCATAAGCAAATGGAGGACAGACGGAGAAAGACTGATCCAAGGTCACAGAGTAAGTCTCTGGTAAAATAAGAAACTTCACCTGGTTTCTTTCTATTAGCGAGTCATTGCTGCTCCTCCAAATATTTATTTGAGCACGAAGAGACAGCAGACTGCCTGTGGCATTCAAACTCTACATACTAATAGCAGATTCACTCCAGGGTTTTCTTAACCAAAAAAAAAACCCAAAACAAAACATACCCAAGGGCCTTGTTCTGTACTATCACAGAATCCTACTTCGGCACTGGGCTGCTGTGGGAAGAAAAAGGATGCGTGTATCTATACGTGCATTTTATTAGGAAGTCTGCCTCGTTTGTGATCCAGCTCTCACACTAAAGAAAAAGACAGTCCTTGAATAGTTTCACTCCGTCATGCTACAGACCACCGGGCAAGGGCAAAGTGCAGGGAGGAAGGGACAGTGCACCCGGGAGACACGTTGTACAGAGCCGGGGGCCGGGGCGGGGGGCAGGAGCCCCGACAGCCCACCGTGGGGCGGGGGGCAATTCTGTTTCCCGGTCAGTGGGGTCAAACGGCGAGGGGGAGACGGACACACACACACACGGACCGACAGACACACGGTCCCCGCGGGCTGCGCGGAGGGAAAGGGACCCGCCGGCCCGAGGGGTGCGGGGGCGGTGAGGGGTGCGGGGCTCCCTCCCCGCCAGAGCCCCGGCCCGCCCCGCAGAGTGCGGGGGACGGCGTGGGGGCCCCTCCACGGGCTCTCCCGCACCGCGGCCGGCGGCGGGCTGCGAGACGCCCCCCCGCGCCCCGGGCACCCCCCGCTCCAGAGCCCCCTCGCCGCCCCAGCCCACGACCTGATCCCGCCCCCGCCCGCCTCCGCAGCGGGGAGCCCCGCCGGGCGCCGCTCGCCCGTACCTGTGAGGGGAGGCGGCGGCGGGGGACGGCCGTGGGGGCCGGAGGGGCTGCCCCGGAGGGGGCTGTCGCGCCTCGCCTCGCCCGGCCCCGGCACGGCCCCCCGCTGGCGGCCGCCGCCCTCGCTCAGCCGGCGGGTCCCGCGGAGCCGCCCGGCCCGGCTCGGCCTAGGCTCGGCCCAGGCTCGGCCCGGCCCAGGCTCGGCCCGGCCCAGCCCGGCCCGGCCGCTCCTCCTCGCCTTTAGTTTGACCTTTTCCGTGTCTCCGCTCGCTGTCCCCGACACACTTTGACGTCACTCCCATGGCAACCAATCCCCGCCCCCTCCCACCTCGCGCGCGCGCTGCCCGCCCCCAGCACCCCCTCCTCCCCCCCGCCTTCTGCCCGCACGCACGCACGCCCGCACGCAGGCAGGCATGCGCGCACGCGCCGCCGGGAGAGGAGGGGCCGCCTCGCTCCTGGCCAATGAGCGTGCGCCGAGGCGCTCCCACCCCGTCCCCTACGGCGGCGCGCGCCCTCAGCGTGCCGGGTGGGCGGGGCGCGCGGGGCGCGTGGAGTGCGTGGTGCGCGTGCTGTATATTCTTCGCCGGGTGGGTGGAGTGACGTGTGCGTGGTGCATGTGGTGCCTGGGTTGCTCCGAGCATGGCCTGTGCGGTGTTGGGCGTGTGGTGCCCATCGCGTATATGGTGACTGGGGCGTGTAGGGTGTGCACTGAGCGCATGGTGCACACCGCACGGAGTGCGTGGGCTTTATGGACCACGTTGCACACTGGATGGATGGGTGGTGAGCTGCGCACATCGCTCATGTTGTACCCTGCGCTGCGGCCGCCACCAGCTTGTGGTTCACCACTTTGACCCCGCGAGCCCTAGAAATGGTCGTCAGCGATGCAGGAGGGAGGGTCAGCAGTGGAGCACGTGGGAAATCATTGCGTGGGGGATGTTGCAGTGGGAGCAGAGGCGAAGGGACGTGGAGCAGGGGCGGGAGGAATGCTGAGCATGGCTGCTGCAGAGCCAAGGGCGGAGCAGTGTGTCAGAGCGAAGGCCTCTAGTCATTCAGTGGAAACGTCAGGGTGAAAGAGGGAGGACGTGTTCTTTATCACTCCTCAGTGGCGTGAATCCTTCCCCCCTCTCCAGAGGGAGAAAGGAAACGATCAGGGCTGGAGCATCTCCCTTATGAGGAAAGGGTGAGAGACCTGGGTTTGTTCAGCCTGGAGAAGGGAAGGCTGAGGGGGGATTTCATCAATGCTTACAAATATCTGAAGGGTGGGTGTCAAGACGATGGGACTGTGCGCTTTTCAATAGTGCCCAGTGACAGGCCAAGGGGCGATGGGCACAACCTGGATCACAGGAAGTTCCTCCTCAATATGAGGAAAAACAACTTCCCTGTGCGGGTGCCAGAGCAGGGGCACAGGCTGCCCAGGGAGGTTGTGGAGTCCCTTCCCTGGAGACATTCAAACCCCACCTGGACGCGTTCCTGTGCCCCCTGCTCTGGGTGTGCCTGCTCAAGCAGGGGGGTTGGACGAGATGATCTCCAGAGGTCCCTTCCAACCCCTGGCATTCTGTGATTCTGTGATTCTGTCAAATCTTAACACACGGGTTTAAGCGCTGCCTTTTCTCTGCACACACATGCACAAGCCAGGCTCGTGCCGTCAGTTTGCCAGCTCCTTTCCATCTCCAGAGTTCTGCCTCACCCCACAGCGCTTCAGCATTCCCCGAGGACCAAGCAGCTTCCCCACGCTTGCAGCACGTCCCCATCATTTGGGGAGCACGTGGGCAATTGCATTTACTTTCACCAAAATACTTGGCACAGATATCAGATGTGTAATATGTGTAACATATGGAAGGCTGTGTATCTCAATGCCTCAGTAATTTTTTTATGTGTAAGTGCTTTGCTTCAAACACTGTCAGCTGCAAAAAGTTATGCGCGCACAGCGTGCAGCTTGCGTGAGGTCCGTGTATCGGGCTCTTCGGGTTTATACCTTGATCCACGAAAGGTGTATGCATTAGCAATACGTTATACGTTGCAGGCTCCAAGTTGAGACAAGTATGCAGACATTATATTTCAAAGCACTATCAATTAGCGATTACACTGTGTTTTTCATCTACCCTACATGCAGAACACACTGCATGCTTTATATGTGCCACATTTCTGTCAGAGCTCCAGAACGACAGCGTCAAGCGATTTTTAATCAGAAATATTAATTCAGAAATACGATTCAATATTCATCAGGAACGCATACTGAGATGTATTCACCAGACCCTTCCTGGAGGTGGGTAAAAGGGCACAGATACAGATTCTCTGCCTTTGAAACGCGTACCTTTCTCCCAGAGTATTAACAAACCAGTTTAAATTCTATCACGGCAAGACCAGGATCTGCACTGCGAATTCATACGTGGCCTGTGTCTTCCTCATTTGAAGGCAGAGATCTAATAAGGAAGTTATTTTAAAGAGAGCTGTTTAACAATCACTGGAGTTGTGACATGGCTCATTCCTCATCAGCCCAGCTGGATTTAGTGATGTATTACCGGCTGCCAGCAAAACACACAGATTGGGGGATATTCAGAGTAGGAGCATTTGGGTGGAAGATGGCTCTTGCATAGGTGCAGCCTGGTGTGCGCGGGGCCAGGTGTGCGCGGGGCCTGGTGTGCGCTGGGCCAGGTGTGCGCGGGGCCAGGTGTGCACTGGGCTATGTGTGCGCGGGGCCAGGTGTGCGCGGGGCCAGGTGGGCGCGGGGCCAGGTGTGCGCGGGGCTATGTGTGTGCGGGGCCAGGTGTGCGCGGGGCCAGGTGTGCGCGGGGCCAGGTGTGTGCGGGGCCAGGTGTGCGCGGGGCCAGGTGTGCACGGGGCCAGGTGGGCGTGGGGCCAGGTGTGCGCGGGGCCAGGTGTGCGCGAGGCCAGGTGTGTGCGGGGCTATGTGTGCGCGGGGCCAGGTGTGCGCGGGGCCAGGTGTGCGCGGGGCTATGTGTGCGCGAGGCCAGGTGTGCGCGAGGCCAGGTGTGTGCAGGGCCAGGTGTGTGCAGGGCCAGGTGTGTGCGGGGCTATGTGTGCGCAGGGCCAGGTGGGCGCGGGGCCAGGTGGGCGCGGGGCCAGGTGTGTGCGGGGCCAGGTGTGCGCGGGGCCAGGTGTGTGCGGGGCCAGGTGTGCGCGGGGCCAGGTGTGTGCAGGGCCAGGTGTGTGCAGGGCCAGGTGTGTGCTGGGCTATGTGTGCGTGGGGCCAGGTGTGCGCGAGGCCAGGTGTGCGCGAGGCCAGGTGTGTGCAGGGCCAGGTGTGTGCAGGGCCAGGTGTGTGCAGGGCTATTTGTGCGCGGGGCCAGGTGTGTGCGGGGCCAGGTGTGCGCGGGGCCAGGTGTGCGCGGGGCCAGGTGTGCGCGGGGCCAGGTGTGTGCAGGGCCAGGTGTGCGCTGGGCTATGTGTGCGCGAGGCCAGGTGTGCGCGAGGCCAGGTGTGCGCGAGGCTATGTGTGTGCAGGGCCAGGTGTGTGCAGGGCTATGTGTGTGCGGGGCCAGGTGTGCGCGGGGCCAGGTGTGCGCGAGGCCAGGTGTGTGCAGGGCCAGGTGTGTGCAGGGCTATGTGTGTGCGGGGCCAGGTGTGCGCGGGGCCAGGTGTGCGCGGGGCCAGGTGTGTGCAGGGCCAGGTGTGTGCGGGGCCAGGTGTGCGCGGGGCCAGGTGTGCGCGGGGCCAGGTGTGTGCAGGGCCAGGTGTGTGCAGGGCCAGGTGTGCGCTGGGCTATGTGTGCGCGAGGCCAGGTGTGCGCGAGGCCAGGTGTGCGCGAGGCCAGGTGTGTGCAGGGCCAGGTGTGTGCAGGGCTATGTGTGTGCGGGGCCAGGTGTGCGCGGGGCCAGGTGTGCGCGAGGCCAGGTGTGTGCAGGGCCAGGTGTGTGCAGGGCTATGTGTGCGCGGGGCCAGGTGTGCGCGGGGCCAGGTGTGCACGAGGCCAGGTGTGTGCGGGGCTATGTGTGCGCTGGGTCAGGTGGGCACAGGGCCAGGTGTGCGCGAGGCCAGGTGTGTGCAGGGCTATGTGTGCGCGGGGCCAGGTGTGCGCGAGGCCAGGTGTGTGCAGGGCCAGGTGTGTGCAGGGCTATGTGTGCGCTGGGTCAGGTGGGCACGGGGCCAGGTGTGCGCGAGGCCAGGTGTGTGCAGGGCTATGTGTGCGCGGGGCCAGGTGTGTGCAGGGCTATGTGTGCGCGGGGCCAGGTGTGCGCGAGGCCAGGTGGGCGCTGGGTCTGGTGCTGTCCCGCCCAGTGAGGGTAACGCCAGCCTGTCCCGGGCAGCCTGTGCAGAAGCTGCTGGCTTTGCACAGTGGTTCTGGTAGGTCGCAGCCCCACTGGAGCTTGCTTTTTGATGTCTTTTTTTCTTTCCAGTCTCCAAACTGCAAGCCTGACTGTGGCTGCTTGCAGGGCTACGAAGGGGATGAGTTTGTCCAGTCAGCAGCAACCAGGAGCGACCTTATTCTAACATAACAGGCAACCACCGGGGCCAATGTGACTCTCAGCCACCGCGGTCTGCGTATTAAGACTCCAGGACTTGGACCTTCATACTTGTAATGCTGGAAAACTGCAGCATCTGTGTTACTGATCCCCCAACAAAACCTCTCTTGAGGCAAATCGGGGAAGACTTTGAACTGCAAACTCCTGGGAAGGGCATAAATGAAAATTCCACCAGGGATACGTCAATCAACACGTCCCCAGGGAAGTCGTTTCCTCCCTGTACATCTCCTGCTGTCCCCCAGTTAGGCGAGGAGAGTACTTCCTTTTCTCCTGGGGCATCAAACGGTGTAACCAGTGCTTGTGTGCCATATATTGGGGCAGATAAATACAGTCCTCAGCATGAGTAATTTCATATCAAATCCACTTATTTGGCATTTTTATCCATGAGATCTTAAAAAATGCTGAGATAAGCCTGTAATGACTAATTGGACGTGACAAAGAGGCGATGGCGCAACAATGTAGGTGAGGGAGGAGATGGAGAAATGAATCCTGAGGAAGAATCTGGCACTCGCAAGGCATGAGAGAGCCAGAGCTCATCGGTTCAAATAGAATCTCCCAGAAAAGGAGCGGGGCGGGGGGGGAAATCAATGTCTCTCCTTCTTGCACAGACAATACTGGACTCCCGCGCCTGATTTCCATGAGAAAGGCTACTTCTGGCATTGACATTCTGTGGCATCATGTCCCCGCCACAGACCTCCTCCTCAATGCGAGGCTGAAAGAGGAGGGGAGGAATAAACTGTGCTTTGCAAAAGGGCTGGAGCTGCCAAAGAGGCCCATGGAAAGCGAATTGTGCAATGAGGGAAAACAGGGAGAGAGGACCCCTGCTCACAGACGCGGTGAAATGCCTGCCAAAAATAAGTGGGAGGAGGGCTAAGAGGCATTTGATGCATTCATACAGGCGTCGAGTGAGTGCTAGTTTAGAGCGAAATTGTTGACAAGGACACTGGTATAGGGTTGATTTTGAATAGTGAAGCCGTTCCTTCATATGCATAACATGCATAAGCGCTGCTGATTTCAAATCCCGGCTCACACAGAGTTTTTATGAGTACTTTTCATTCTTAGATCTTGGAGGGCTTTACAAAGAAAAGCTATAAATAAGACAGATGGGAGAATGAGGAATAGAGAGGGGCTTTTAAAGGGCTATAGATTGTTTAAGGGTTTCTGTGTATAAGAACTGGATAAGAACTGTCATTTTACTGAATATAAAATATTTTGCAATGACACACTGTGCCAAATTGTGCATAGATATTTATGTTATTAAGGGAAAGTTTTGTCGTGCTGTGTACAAATTGCGTCTAGCTAAGCTTTTAGAAAATACAAAAAGAAAAGCATTTAATGTTAGATTTTAACATAGTGTATGAATGTTTTAGGCACTTTTAAATTGAACAGATCAAAGCCTTTTATTCCTAAATGCCAGAAATCCAGTGATATTTGTGTAACTATGTAATTTGACCTGTCTGTTTTACATGTTCCCAAGGGTTTATTATAGGCAGCTTTCAAATTAAGTGGGCTGGAACATTCGATGCTCTCTTCCCTGGTTTTCAAAGCCTGTGCAGAGCCCATACTGTGTGACTGACACTGCTGTTAAAGTGGTACCATTTTAGTTTTAGCACAAGGTACACAGCGTGGCGAAGGAATGGATGCTACCCTGGTCCTGACTCCGGCTCTGCCACTCCGAGGCAGCCATTTCATGCCTGCCTCCTTCATCTTTCCCCTCTGCGTAACTGGGTACAATATTTTCTTATCCTCCAAGGTGTCACAAAGCTTAATTAACCTTGAGAAAAGGAACGGGTAAATTGCAAACGACAGGGACAGAGTGGGGAAGGCTCTGGCAGTTTAAGCGTTTCCATGTTCACAGCCACCTGTGTGGGGCTGTTTTACCCCCGATGCTCCGCAGCGCCGCGAACTTGGCAAGCTTGGGAGAGTCTCAAATACTTTCCTTGTGTTTGAAATAACATTATTATATAACTGGGAGGCAGCCATAGGCTGATGGCTCAGTTAGCGTTTTACGCTGCAATCCTTTCACCCAACGGTGACCTTGTAACCGGATAATAAAAGCCATCTTCCACTCACAGCTGCACCTGTGCTGCCACCGTTTACATCGCAATAGCACTTAGAGGCCCATTGTATAAGGCACAGAGAAACTGTCTCTGTCAGGAACAGACTGAAAGTGGGAGGGGAAGCAGTAACAGAAGCAAAATGTTTGTCTGAAGGTCATATATCTGAAAAGTAGCTCCGGCAGAAGAAAAACTCAGGTCTCCCAAGTCCCAGTACTATACCCCGTGAACAATGGCTGTTAGGGAAAAAAGGACATACTTACTTCTAGGAATATAAATATAAAATGCTGGGAGATGACAATGTCTGCAGCAGGGTCTGTCCTTTGTTTATTATTCTGGCTGTAGAGGTGCTTGTCTGGTAGTTTTGGGGTTTGTTCTTTGTGGGATTTTTTTTTTTTTTTTTTAGACACTTCAGGCAAATATTAAATTGCAATTAAATTGTTAATGCCTTCATGAGAGGCATGATTTTATCTGAAGTACATTATGATTTTCCTAATAACAGACCCAAAGGATCAACATTTGTCTTTCAGATTATTCTTTGTTTGAAAAGTTAATTGTTCCTGAAGTAATGCTTGCTGGTTTTGCAGTGGTCTTTTGTAGATCATGAAACAATGATTCTTCAAGTCACATCATCCTGCTTTCTATCCGTGTGTTTCTATGTCACTATCAGCTCTGCTTTGGCTTGATCTAACCAGATGGTATCTCACAAGATGCTAGACATGAATATTTCATACGATTTAGAAACTGTTTTGCCTCACTCTTCAGCGGTAAAATGTGTTGATTTAAGACTCTCCGCAACTTGAGATACTTTCTGGCACAGTGCCGTAACTCAGGCCAAAGACAGCTGAGCATTGTTGTCCTCTCACAATGTGGGAAGCAGAGGATGTTTTGGACCGCTGGAAAAATGGAGCCAAAATTTTCCTTTAGAGAAAAAACAGCATTTGTCAGGCAGCAATCTTCCACTCTAGCTGTACTTAGGTTACATTTTCTGCACATAATGTGGAAAGTCAGAGGCATTAGATCAATGCAATTTTTGGTCCATCAAATCAGCAGCCAAGTTAATCTCACAT
Source organism: Phalacrocorax aristotelis (assembly GCF_949628215.1). NCBI lineage: Eukaryota > Metazoa > Chordata > Aves > Suliformes > Phalacrocoracidae > Phalacrocorax > Phalacrocorax aristotelis. The sequence continues at coordinate 160,395,041 of NC_134277.1, forward strand.
CTCTGAGCCAGTGAAGCCTTTGTTTTCATTCAAAGTTTGTCTTATTTCAGTTTAGGCCATTTGTAACACTTTTCTTATTTACAGTATCAAAGTCTTCAGCCACTGTATCCTGTGATATAAATCAATTAACAGTCACCTACCTTTATCATTTTTCACTCAGACTTTGCTTTTGCTCCTCTTTGGAGACAGGAGTGTTTGCTTTTTTTCTAGGTCTGTGTTGTTCTTCATGGATAATCAATATCGAGTTGCAGGTGCTGCACTGAAGCTCTGGAGCTTGCAAAACCAGCTTATTGGGTTTCTTCTGCCACACATGAACATTTTTATTTTAGCTTCTCGGGGGTGATCCAGCTCCAGATTAAGACCCACAGAGCTTGATTCGGTTTCCCGCAAGTAGAACTTCAGTGCCATTTAAGATGTCCTAGAGGATTCTGCCTAACCTCCAGCCCCTGCTTCAGGAGGCCAAAAGTCCACTGTAGATCCTGTGTAATTTCTGCCAGTCCCGTAAATACATCTGAGATACCCTGGGGCATCTCCAATGACACTTGACACTTGCAGATCAATTGCTTACATGTTAGTCTGTGTGTGTGGGCATCTACCTCTGAGCTGCATGGCTAAATTCCCATTAGAGTCAGTAGAGGATAGAGAGTGTCCAGTTGACCAGAGCTTAAGTGTCCACTTGAGGGTATATATATGTCATGCTGCTCTGCTTGACTTCCAGATGACACATTTTTCAGTGCAGGATGTGTTTTGCTCTTTAGTGAGCATGCTGGCAACTGATTTAAATACCTTCCACACACCAGACAACGGCCACACATAGAAGGAGCCATGTAGTAAGGGACTGGGGATCTGGGACTTTTTTTCTGGCTGGAAGGCTGACACCTCAAAAAGGAAGGCAAATTTGCAAGTAAAAATTCTCCTTAACACAGCTGTGCTTCTTCTCTGTCCCCAACACATGCAATGTATATCTGCTCTTCTTTAATTTATGTTCTCCATTGTACTGTACTTGTGTTAGGCACACACACCACACAGAACCTGGTAGGTATAGATTCCCATGTAATACCAATTTGCAGGTAAGTAGTATCAACCCCTCTTCAGGAAGACGTGGGAGGCAAGCAGTGAATGGTGGTGGAAGAAGAGCTGGGAGTTGAAGTCAGAGATCCAGGATGATGGGGAAGATCAAGCAGGTGTAGCACAGGGCAGAAGGAAATAAATAAGGGGGAAGTGTGAGACGGATGGGAGAACATGGAGATAAAGGAGAAGAGGGAATAACAGGTATGCTGCTTCAGAGGCGTGCTGGAAAAAATAAAGGATAAAGCACAAAAGAAGGCGTTGGTCCTTTGGCTGGACTACAGTGTCTCCCCAGGACACCAGGGGAACAAAGAAGGAACAGTGTTGTGATTAACAAGAAATTTGTGAAAGCAAAGGAGAACAGTTAGGCTGTGTTTACTAAAGCAATTGCAAGAGCAGTGTCATTTTGCCCTGATGGCAGAACAGAGTGGCGGGGTGCAGCTTCCCTGCCCTCCAGCACACCGGCCCCGCAGGGCCAGAGGCAGAGCTCCTGGGTGACTGAGTCCCATCACTTGCTATTACAAAGACACATGATCTGGTTCAAAACCTGTCAGAAAAATAGTTTGGATGTCACCCCTCAACACACTGCAGCTATTAGTCAGCCTTAGGACATCCCTAATCAGCTGGTTAGAAATCTTCTGGACTAATTCTTTCCTGAGCCAATTTATACCACTTGTTTTTGCACCAGAAATGGCTTTTCACTTAAATAGTTCTCCCCAGTGTTTCGCTCCCTGCTGTATTTATAGAAAGCAGTCATGTTCCCTTGCAGCCACTCTCCTGCCAGACTAAACAAGACTAGTTATGAAACAGGACATTATAAAATAGACTCTCCATTCCCATGGTCCTTCAAAAAGCCCTTCCTTTCACCTAGTCCACACTGAATTTGTCTTTTCTGACCTTGGTCAGTCAGATGCAATCCCAGTTTTTCAGAGTCTGGATGGATGGCAGCATTTGCTTGGGACCATAGCTGCACACCACAGGTCTCCGAGACCTGCTTTCAGCCTTGCCAGTAATTAGGCACTTACGGCATCCATAGCGGCTATCAGTCATGGTCCCTACATCCCACTTCTGCTCCTCCCAGTGGAGTACTTGAGGGGATATGGGTTTTCAGACTCAGCCATTCCCCCCAGCAGAGGCAGGACTCTGCAGATGCCCTTACTAGTGGTAACTTGCCTCCAGGGACGCAGTGGTTCCCACTCGTCCTCGCTTCTAGACGTACAGAAACACTTTGCACAAGACAAGTTGGATTCATACTTGTATTTAAGATGGAAGGTCTCCTCTCTGGCTTAGTTTTGGATCTGCCACCTGTGTCCAAACCCCAAAAGTCTGGAGTGCACAGGGAAAAGATGCTGCCACGCAGCTGAGCAGCACTGCTGGTGCTCTGCGAGAGATCCCAGGCCCCACCAGCCCTCCAGCAATTGTAGGAACACAGCAGTAGTTGCTCAGCTATATACCTTTGCTGTAAGGAGGATTCTCTGCTATACTTGCCTTGAAAAGACAGCCATGGGATTTTTTCTAAAAAGCAGAACAAAACAAAACAAGTGTTCAATATAAAGAAGGCGTGATCCCGCAGGTCATCTATCGTTATGATCTCATGAACTTTCTTTATACCACTTTTATCTTAATTGCAGTTTTTCCTGAAGAGGACTTAACCATCAAACTCCTTATTCCAAACATGGGGACTCTTTTGCAGTCACTGCAAATATTCTGCCTGACTTATATTAATTTCCATACTTATCAACACTAGTCAGCCACATTTTTGTTTCATAGCTACTACAGCCACAGAATCATTGAAGTGTAATGGTCAGAAGAGACTTCTGGAGGTCTCTGGTCCAACCACTTGTTTAAAGCAGGGCTCTAACTAGCACTTGGTGGGGTCAGCCATGGCTTTATCCTACAAAGCATAAAAACCCCCAAGGACAGGGAATTCATAGCCTCTCTGGGAACACTGTTCCTGGGCTTCACCACCCTCCTGAACTTTGTGCTGCCTTTTGTGGCCATTGCTCTTTCTTATCCTGTCTGCCAGTGCTGAGAAAGCATTTGGGGTTTGATAGTTCCCATCTTGGTAGCTGTGGAGAGCTCTTAGATGGTCCCCAGCCTTCTCCTTGCCAGAGAAAACGGGCCCATCTCCCTCAACCCCTCTCCCTGTGGGTGATGCCCTTGAGGTCTTTGACCACCTTGGTAGCCCAGGGCTGGACCCTCCATGGTTCCTCAGCATCGCCTTGAAGTGGGGGTCCTCACCTGAGCATGCGGTGTCTGCAGGGTGGCTTTGCCAGTGGCAGGCAGAGAAGGGACAAGATCGCTTCCCCGCAGTCCCATCTGTGGTTTGCCTGTCCTGCAGTGAGAGGACGGCTCCTGTTGCAGCCGCCTGCTGCCCCAGCCCCTGCGCCCTTTCCAGGAGGGCTGTTACTCAGCCAGCTCTCCCCAGCCTGTGCGGATACGTGGGGTTCTTCTACCCTGGGTGCAGAGCTTTGCCCTTTTCCCTCTTGAACCTGATGAGGTTTCTTTTGGCCCTGTGCTTGGGTTTATCACGGTCTGCCTGTTGGTAGAAGCACTGCCACTGACAGTGTCAGCCCCCTCTGCTTCTCTGCCCACCTCCACTTTACCACCAGCTGCTAGTTAGCGGAGGGTGGAGGCCGTGGCATCTTCCTGGTTGGTGATGAGTGTGCTTGGAGCCCTGTGTTGGCCCTCGGGGTCCTCCCTTGCCAGCTTCCAGCTGAATGTTCAGCCGTTGGTTGCTGCTGTGTGTGACAGAGATGCAGCCAGTTTCCCACCTCAGCTCCCCTTCTGTTCATTGAGCTCGGGCTTCCTCTGCTCCCAGGTGAGACTGTTCGGGAGGCTGTCTTGGAAGATGACTTTAACACTTTAACTAATCTTTAACACTGAAGTCTCTCACCCTGATGTGGCCACACCTTAGCTGGGTGTGGTGGGTTAACTTTGGCCAACAGCCAACACCGCTTCCGCTCCTCTCTCACTCCCCCTCTTTAGTAGAACAGGGGGAGAAGTCTGAGAGAAAGAAAGGATGACGACTTCCCAATTGCCATCATGGGCAAACCAGACTCAATGTGGGAAAAATTAATTTAATTAATTGCCATTTAAACATATTTGGCTATTGAGAAAAAAAGGCAAACATTAAACTGACACCTTCCTACCACTCCCCCTTCCCCCACTCCCACCTTCACCCCTTCCCTCCCGACCCGTCTCCCCAGACTCCTCTCCCCACCCCGAGGGGCGCAGGGGTGGGGATGGGGGCTGCGGGCCGCCCCTCCCTCCTCACACCCCTCCCTGCTCCCGCGCGGGCCCTGCCCCGGGCTGCAGCCCTTCAGGGACCCCCTGCTCCCGCCTGGGCTCTCCACGGCCGCAGCCCCCGCAGGAAATATCCCCCGGCTGCGGCGTGGGGCCCTCCCCGGGCTGCAGGCGGGGTCTCTGCTCCGGCGGGGCCTCTGCAGGGCTGCGGGGGGTCCCTGCTCCGGGCCTGCACCACCTCCTGCCCTCCTCCCCCTGCTCCTCCGGCCTGGGGGTGCCTCTGCTGCTGCTCCCTCCTCGGCTTCCTCCTCCTGTGCCGTGTTTTGCCTTTGGCCCTTTCTGAAGCCCGTTTCCCCCCGGCGCCCCCAGCTCGGCTGAGGGGCTCGGCTGTGCCCTGCCGTGGGGCCGCTGGAGCCGGCCGGGACCGGCTGTGCCCGGCGCGGGGCAGCCCCGGCCTCTCCTCACAGGGACCACCCCTGCAGCCCTGCTGCCAACACCTGGATGTGGCCAAACCCTGCCAAAAGTGACATGCTGGGCTGTTTGCCTTTCATCAAAGCTGCCCTTAGCTCATCATGTGAGTCTGGTCAGGCAAGATCTGCCCTTGAGAAGTTTTCATTGACTATTTCACAAGTGGAGAGCATACAGAGGAAAACTTACTTAGAAAATCTTTAACACTGAAGTCTCTCACCCAGAACATCCAATTTTCTCTATTTTAAAAATTGATTTTCTAATTTGTCTTCTAATAAAAACAAACTCTTCATAGTCAACTCTGTTTTTGTGGTTTGGTGTGCTCACTTTGAGGACACTTTGCAAGTGGATCTGCACTAAGGCTTTGGCTCCGCTCTGGTCCTGTTGCAGAGCATCAAACCTGCCATCACATCTCACCCTTGTCACACCTCTGCTCTCCTGCTACACATGCCAGAAGGATTTGGCTGGAGATCATTATAGCCTTTGCTCACTTCTGATTCCCCTCCACAGTACAGAGTCATATGTCTTACTGAAAACTGAAAAAAAAATGTTCTTTCTGGTTTTCGACTGTAATTAGATTATCTTTAGTTATTACTCCACTCTCTCTGCTGAGTAGATATGCTTTTACCCTCTTCTTTTTTTAATTAAAAGACTAGAAATCTTTTACTGTGATGTATCTTTTGTCTTGCTATGTTAACTTTTATCTCTAATGTTTTCCTAGACCAGAACAACATCTGTGTACACCACGGAGGCCATGGTTCCCATCATTTTTTGATGAATGGACCTCTACCATCCTTCAGCATTCCTCGCAGAACACCATGCACCACTACTACCTAAAAATTAATTGGAAACATTATTTGAAACATTGCTTAATGTAGCTCCAGAGACTGGCTGTGAATTAATTACTATGGCTAACTGTACCCCATCCAAATTTCTTCTGAAAACCCTCAGGTGCTGAGGACAGACTGGATGGGAGTGATCCAGAGGGAGTGATCCAGCCCCAGCAACTGAGCTGTGGTCCTGAAGCGCCATGTGTGATGCTCTGTTTTACTGTATCAGACCCCTGCTAATGGGGATATATCAAATATACAAAACTTTTTGGCATCAGCCATTTCCCCAAAGGCTCTTTCTTTTGTAGGAAGTGGTTCATATTCCTTCGTTTACCTACTTGGATAATTATTTCAGATCTCTGCAAGCATTGTGTTGGTTTTTCTACAGTGATCAGTGAGGCAAAATCTACAAAATAAAAAACATTGGGGTCATTATCTTGCTCAGGGCTGACTGGCATTGTTGGCTACCGTTACATTTTTAAACTTCAACCATCTGAAATAGGATGGCCTCATCCAGACTGCACCAGCTCTTGCATGGTGTGCAGGAATCGTTTGGGAAAAAGCTATCTGGCTGAGATAAAACCATCATCACTCTTCTCACATTGTAAGATAGGGAGGATTCAGCCCAGCGTCCAGGAACGTTCCCTGCATTGTTCCATCCATTTGTATGGGTGTAACCTGCATGGCAGCTCTGCTGATTTATGGTAAAATAAATTATGTCTTTAAAAAACAGGAGAAGGGAGGACCCACAACTGTAAATCAAACTTTGCAGATCTGGTACTTGGAAGGATATTGAAATTAATTATTTTCTCATCCCTAGAGGATAATAAGCCTATGAGAAGCAGCCAACATGGATTTGTTAAAAATAAAGCATATCACATTAATTCAGTTTAGTTCTTTAACCCAGTGGATAAAGGCAAAACAGTTTTGTCTTGGCTGTAGTAAAATTCTTAGCAAAGCCCTGTAAAATGCCCTTACTGACAAAGAAAACTGGTCTAGATGAGCGCTGCTTAACCCAGACGATACCCCACATCAACAGACAAAGTCCAGCACATCAAGTCCCTGAGGCCACTTTCTGTGATGAGGCATGAGGAAGCCTCCACCAGCTGGAGGAAGACATGTGCTAAAATGTCTGATGAGGAGGAACATCCTCGTTCAGAGGAAATTGCTATGAGGCGGAGAGCACAACTGCCTGAAAAAGTCATGTGCAGAGAGGATGTATGAATTATTGACTTTCCACCACTGAGGTCATTTGGCTGACAGGTCTGCCCCAATTCCAGAATGGTTGGGTGTTCTTGTTGCCCAGTTTCCTGGTGATATAGAGCGTACTCTTATACAATTTGCAGAAGATAACATTCTGGGAAGATATGCGAGTGTTTTGGAAGACAGTGTCAGAATTCAAGTAACTGTGATAACTTTGAGAAATAGCCTATAACTGATAAAGTAAAATTCAATAACAGCGAATGCAAAGTGTTTCACCTTTGAAAGAAAAATGAAGTGCAAAAAAACACCAAAATGGTGAACATGGTCTATGCCCCAGTAGTGTAAAAAAAGAGTACAGGGTTGTATTAGACCAGAGGCTGAATATAAGCTAGCAGATAAGATGCTGTTGAGCCATTCTCGTGTATGTCACATGTAAGAGATGAAAGGCTATTATTCCACTCTATTTAGCAGGGGCAAGACCTTTCCTGGGGTATGTGTCCCGTTTTGGGCACGCACACTTTAAGAAGTAGAGTGTGCGTATGTGCGTGCATACATCTGTGTATATAGGGGAGAGCTCAGCAAGAGCCACAGGAGCGCTAAGAGATTTAGACAGCATGACCTATGAAGAAAAGGTGACCAAAGGGGGGTTGCTTAGTTTAATAAAGACAGCATTAAACGTGGATGTGGAAACAGGCTTCAGAGAACAGTGCTAAAAAGGGGAAACTCACCATTTGTTCACCAAACTGAGGACAGGACTAAAAAGGCATTTGTTATACGCTAAGAGCAACCTTGCTAGGACGTTAGGAAACACTTAGCAATTAGGAGGACAGTTTACATTTTGGGACACGTTACTGGGAAGGCTAGGAAAGCGCAGGACAGGGGTGGCAGGCATCTTTGGAGGGTGTAGGTACCTTTCATCACACCATGGAGTGAGCAAGTGGTGCGGTTTGAGTTCCCCTCTGACTCTGCAGTTCCTGAGAAAGGAGCCTGCCCATTTCCCTGCTTCCTGTCAGCCTCCACAACCCGGCAGGAGACATTTCCAGTGGCTACAAACAGGAGGTGGTTTTGGGTGTTTTTGATGTCTGTTCTCTGTTCTGATCCCTTAGGATATTCTTAAACTTTCGATTGAATTCACATTGATAATGTTTTTAAAGCAAGAATTGCTACAAATGACAATTTTTAAAAATTATTTTTATTTTTTTTACCGAATATTTAGTTCAGTCATTTCCAAGAGTTGCGATAAATTGTGACTCTATGGTTAAGTTTGCACTATGTTGCCCTTTAGTATTGCATGCCACCATCACAGTAATAACTTTATCTTCCTTGCTGGTGCCCAGTGTAACACTATATTTATGCCTTCCAAATCCTTTCTGCCTTCCCTTATTACCACATTCACTCTCTGGAAGCTGGCCAGATCCACAGCCGCAGGCCAAGGGGATCAGACAGGGTGAGGGAACAGAAAAACAGTGTTTTCTCTGCAGTCCTACACTCTCAGGTAGGAGCTGCCTGGTCAGCAACAGTTTTTCTGAGGAGGTCTCGCAAGCACAAAGGAGCTTGGCAAGGCAGAGGTGGGTGGCTGGAGAAGCAGAAGGAGGCCTGAAGGACAGATGCACCTCACACCATTTCCCCAGCCTAAAGAAAAGGCAATGAGAAGTGAATGCACAACCTGCCTCTCCCTAATTTTAGACCCCCTCTGGCAGATACACTATATTTTCAGGGTTTGCCTATTCTTACTGCGTTATATTTTTTTATTGTTTTTAATCAAAAGACAGGGAAAAACATACAACAGCAACGACCAAAAAGCAATCAAAACAGTATCTAGAAGAAAGGGCAGCCATTTCTTGCTTCGGGATATTCTTCTCCAAAATCTCTCAGCTCCTCCACCCTCCTACACTGATTAGCTGTTCTCCCCCATGTCTGAAATTACGTTAATCTGTTGGCACAGTCATTTTGGGCATGATGAGTTTTGAAACTACAGTTTTAAAGCCAAGAAAAGCCCTATCAACTCATGCCCAAGAAATCAAGAGTTGTCAAAACAAACATTGCTATTTTCTGAACTGCCTCAATCTCCACCTTCTTGTGTTTGTTTCCTCTGTGCCCTGCAGGAGAGTAGAAGTGGTCAACAGGCTATGGTCAACAGGCACGTGACCTTCCCAACCTGAGCTTTGTTTAAGCCTGACGTGAAGGGAATGTGACCTTTGCAAGTCATTTGTGGCATCCTGCCGTTGGCGTTAAGCTTTGCAATAGTTGCCCTAATCCCGACTTGTTGCTCAGTCACAGCCTGTCATGCCCTGTGTGTGTGTGTGTGTGTTAAGTGATGTGCATACTAGTGCTGCTGCATGAGTGCTCAGGGCAGATACAAGCAGACATGGATGCATCACACCCGCAGATCTTAGAGATACCTTTTCATTATGTCATAGATTGAAAAGCCAGTCAATGTGATCTCAAGCTATACAAGACCCTCGCTCGTTGCAGTGTACCCAAGATTTGTCTCATTTAAAAAGCTTATGAAATATATTTTACCTGTGTTTTCCTTCCTACGGTATACTGGACGTGGAATAGCAGTCCTGTATTGCACTGCACTCTTTTTTTTGCAGCAAAGTTGCTTTGTACACTTTAGCTTATTAATGAATGCAGCTCTTCAGGAGCACAGGGGGAGACGTTTGCATGTCTTTGAGGCAATTATCCAAAACCTGTATGAGATGGCTTAAGCTCCGTGTAATTCAGAAACTAAGAGGGAGCCCTTATGCATACTCCAAATTACGAGATTTTGACTTCTAAGGTATTTTTAAAATTCATCAGGTCTATGTCTGAGCAAAAAGTTCATAAACTTTCTGGGAATGCCTGCAAAGGAGCAGCCAGTACAGGAAGGGGTACTGAAGCTTGGAGGAGCCAAGGATGCTCATGCCAGGGATGCTCATAGAAGTAATGGCTTGGAGGATTCAGAAACTGATGGTCGATGAGGTTGACCACCTGGCACATGAGCTTGGATGAGGTGCCCAGCTTGGTGACAGGTGGTTTTCTTCCTGAGCATTAGCTCTGTCAGCACAAACCCATTAATCAGTTTTAAATAAATGTCACTGTAAATACAGAAACTGGCCTGAATCCGGCAAAGTGCTAAGTACTTCCATCCCTTTTTCAATGAAGCTGGAGTTGCAGGTGGTCTGTCTTTTTGAGAATATGCTGCTATTCTGTGAAGAAGCAGAAAGAAACTGTAAAAGGCTGTAAAAAGCCTAAGTTTTTCCTAAAGAACATCTGACCTTGTGAAAGGAAAGTTATAGTCTCTCTTGCCTTTGTTAATGGTGTTGTAAAGCTGGTATTTAAATAGTGTTTTCTCCTTTACAATTCAGGGAAAATATAAAAACTAAAAAGGCACAGATAAAAACACCTACATTTTCTAGTAACCTCCTCCCCGTCTCAGAAAAATCCCCAACCAAACCAACCAAACCAACCAAGGAAACGAAGAAAACCAGGGCTGCTAGCTCACTGATGTAACAGTGAAAAAAATCAGGCTTACAGAGAAATTTCTTGTTATTTTCAGTACTGCTCGGTATGTCATTTTTGTGGAGCACTGTGTTCTGGTGGTGCCCTGCTGATGTGGTAACAGGAGCGATCTATGAGCATTGCCGTTATAAACCTCCTTTTTATAACCTGGATGTGCACATTTGCTGTTAGTTGGTATTTGTTATAAAAACATTAATTTTTCTTTTTAATTTCTAAAGTAGAAAAATATAAAAGAATTCAGAAAGCAAAAAAGAAAGGCAGTTTTAAAAAAGAGAGAAGAACCTACAAATTACAACATTGCTGATTATTTTTACAGTAATAGCTGTAAGTTCTATTTCTATTGCAGAGGTGCCCATATACTCTGAAGAATTAGGTACTATGCAAACACTTGAATTTTTTTTAGTGGACCTAGTGCTGGCAGAAGGTGTTGGACTGAAAGCCTTATGAATTCTTATTTATTATTTTTTTGTCTTTGATAGTGACCTAGTATCTGTCTGAGATTTGGCTTTTATTTTGATAGATGTTGTACATGTACTCAATTACCTCTGCTGTGAAAAGCACTTTAACGCATGCTTACTTTTAAAAGGGAGCTGAGAGCACTTTTGCGGAGCAGGGAACAAGCCTCATCACATAAAACATATAAAGCACATATTTCTTGCAAAGCCGTACTGTAGAGGTGCAGCGGAAATATCTGAGCAGCCTCCAGATGTGCTGCTGTGTTTTCATGGCGCTGAAGACATGGGCTGTTTGCCCAGATGTTGGAAGCAGCACAGCCATGTTAGTGCAAAACTTACCGCACTAATCTGCAGGTACTCCATGGAGCTACCTAGCTTGGGTGGACCTCCAAGCTGGTGAGACCATGCAGCTGCTAGGCTCCAACTCAGCGAGGAGTTTTTTAGTTTGGCTCTGTCTTGCACAAGGAGGATCTACTCTTTCAGCCTAAGGCTAAAATCCTACATATTGCATTTGGGTTGGGCTGCTACACCTGTGCAAAGCCCCCATGGAGTTTACGGCCTCTGTACTGCCTCATGAAGGAGCAGGTGTCCTGCTGGTGATCCCAAAAATGCAGGGTAGGGAAAAAGCACACTTTGTTCTCCATTTTATGGAGATCATCATTTGGGTATTGGTACCACACTAAGTGGCTTGGCCAGGACCACACAGGGTTACAGGGCACAGACAGAGCTGGAACCCAGGGTCATACACACAACCATGTTTCTGACACAGTTAGTAGCTGATCCCAGGCTCCTTCATTTGTAGTCCGGTGCCTTGCACAGGATTTGGTTTGTCCAGAATCCCTCTTGAACAGATGGCTTAATATAGTCTAAGTGCTTTTTCCTGCCCTCAACTAAGCTTGTCTGCAGAGTCAGCCTGTGATATAGTTGAGGATAAAAGCAAACAAAGGAACTGAAGGACCTCTAAATTTAGTAATATACAGTTTATCCCCTTCTCACTATCGAGTCTTGGGCACCACGCTCTCAAATTTAATTTTTACTTTTGTTTTCTTAGATTAATCATTATGTCTCAGACTGGATCTAATCACATTCGTACTAACTCTTTGGTTGGATGCAGCATGCCCAGACAAAGCATATTGCACTCTTTTTTCATGATGAGTCACGCACACTGCTCATGTAGATTCGCATTTAAGCCTCCCTGTCTCATGATGCATTGTGCTGCCTCTAAAGACTAAGTGAGCAGTAACTTTCATTAAAAAAAAATCATAAATATATTTTACTACTTGGACTTAGTGCAAACGCACAACTGACTCATTGGCTCAATGGATGTAATTGCTCTCAAGGAGCCTTTATGGTCTATTGTTTCAATTATAAGTGAATTACATAGTCCCCAAGTACTTACTCACTCTGCTTTCAAGGAGAGTGAAAAGACCAAGTCAAAGCAGGAAATCAGACAAAAAGGACATAATTTTATTGAAACTCTTCACCTTCTGAGTGAGGAAGGGAAATGCATCAAGCACAGTCCAAGCCATTCAAGAATGACATATTTTAACCATCTGAAACCATTACAAGATCTAAACTGTATAAAATCAGATGCTGAGAGAGGAAGGCAAAAATCAAACGTAATATATGCACACAGAGAAGACAAAGTTCATGAGGGATAAGGCAAGGAATAGAATGAAATTATCTTCCTTCCTGTGATAAGTGACTACGCAAAGCAAAAAGGAAGAAAAACCAAGGATCAGGATTAGATCTCTGAGAAGCTGAATTGTATTTTGAAGGAAATTTTGTTGTTTTTCCTAAGTAGAAAAGACTTCTAGGTTCTGCAGCTTTCAGCACCACACGCTCGCTGTCGGCAATCGTGACATTCTTCAAGAAACTATAGCAAATGCTAAAATTGGGCAGGAGAACCACAGGTACGGTATTACTCTGTACAATAAGATCTCCAGATGACAGTCCTTCCAAGACAAAGGACGACATATGGCAATGCTTTAGTGACAACTTTGAATGAGTTTATCATAGATAAGAGAATGGAAATAGTCTACGTTAATAGAACAATGCATGAACAACAAGCAAAGGTATTCTGCGTATTTCCTCTATGAAGTATCTGAGGAGGGAAGGTAGTATAATAGTTCCAAATTTACACATAAAAATATTGGTGTTTTTAATTTATAAGCTGTGAATACTTAAGTGAATGCCTTGGGATTTTGGTTCAAAAGATCTTCACAAGTTTAATTTTCTGGGAGAGAATCAACAGCTTTGGTCCAGTGTACAGGACCCTCTGAAAAATCCAACATTCAGCTGGGATCAAGAAGAGAATATCAGTGGAAATGTTCAAGTATAGCAGGGCTGTGTGCACTGCCAACATCCCACAGCCACAAAACAGGAAAGAATTATACAGGGTGGTTTTTGGTGTTGATGAAAGTGGTCCATAACTGCTTGAAAGGGGAGTGAAATGTTTGTTTTCTTGTCATTTGGTGACTGGTTTGGAGGCTCTGCACTTTGGTTGTGGTCTGTCTCTGGGTGTTTAAGTTGTGGACATGATTCCTGAGGAAGTTCCTGGTGGAGGTTTTCTTTGCCCAGAGGAAGGATTGAGAGAACTGATGAAAGAGATTACAGGGAAGCAAGTGGGGAAAACACAGTGTCCAGAGATGGAAGCAACAATGAGGGAAGGCTGTACAGACAACTCAAGAGTTTGCAGACTCCTGCTGAACAGGAGAGCCAGGAGCTGCTCAGGAGCGGCAACTACACAAGCATAAAGTTCAGTCAAAGAGGCAAACCCAAGCAGGAAAACATGGATAGACAGACTTGGTGCCTGAAAGGAACAGCAAGGAAGCACACTGTGTCCTGCCAAAAGTGGAGAAGAGACAACATCAACCATAATCAGACACCAAGACCTAGAGTAAGAATGTGATACACAGAAAAAAATGAGAGCTGCTGATCAGGAAGCCACACAAAAATTATCCTGCTCAGCCTGCTTTTGGTCACAGCTGATCAACAAGAGAATACAGGTCCCTTCCAACCTGCGATTCTGGATACTTAGGACAGGAATACTTAGACATGTAGCACACAGTGCCACATGAAGGCTTGCTGGGAAGCATCTTGAGGGAGCTGGGACTTTTGTTGGACAGTTGTGGACTTCTTCCTGGTTTTGAGGTCCCTTCTCTGTCATCCGGGGCACATGCATGCAAGTGATCCTCTGGCAGCACCTGCTGGATTGGGTCTGAGAGAAAACAGGTGGGAGAAATCCTGCTTTTGGAAGGATGCTCTGCTAAGCCATGCTGGGTCTGGGGAAGTTTTTGGCGGTACAGAAGTGTCCCTGCAGCCTCCTGGAAGACTGTAAACTCAAACAGCAAGGCTCACCAAATTTAGGCATCTTTGACATCTGGTTGTAACTGATCAGGACTACTGGGAACCACACTTTGGATTTTGGGCAAGGCCATTTTTGGGCTCTGGACAGTGAAACATGGTCTGAAACTTATACTGCCAAGGACATGTGTGTGATAAGAGCTCCTTCCCTTTATCTTTGCCCCTGATTTTAGGTGGCTATATTGAGCTGAAGCCCCACAGTAGGCACTTTCATCTTTGATTGCCTTCCAGTCCTGAGGGACTGCTAAGCAACTCTCTGCAAGGGCTCCAGTTCTGCATTGCTTCACTTCCATGCCGAGGCAGTGCACCAGGTTACTGCTTCGCGGCTGTCTGCTACCTCTGTCCTATCAACTGAAACCATCCAGGGACCACACTTCGGTCCTGAAGGCAAGTGTCCTGGCAACGCTAATACAGATAAACATCTGCACACTCCTTCAAAACGGGGACACATCCAGCTTGCCAACCAGAAACCCTCCAGGGTTCAGTGCCCAGCTGATCTCTGACATTTCCCTCCTTCTGGGGCTCTCCCTGGGTCATGTCACCATCACCACCATTAAAGATGTTATAATTTCTAATGTACTCGTTTCTCCATCTGCTGGGTTACTGTCAGGGACTTTCCTATGTATAATGCCCAGCTGGGACTCCCTTCGCTAGCACCGTACCATAACTTAGAGGTGATATCACTTTTCCAGAGTTGCAGTGTCATATGTCCTTTAGGTCACATCTCGTGAAACCAGCGCAGCTTGCAACCATCAGCACCTAGAGCCCAGAGTGGTGCTGAGCTTTTCCTTTGCCCGTATCTGTCTCTTCATGCATCCTTAAGTCCCGAGGGACTTTGTTACTTTGTGGGGTGTACCTTTGGTTTTTTGCTGGACAAAATGTCAGCAGATTACATTTATTTTTCTCTGGGGCTGTACCAAAATTTAAAAGCACTAAATACAGCTCAGAGTCTGAATCTCTTTTTTTAGCATTATTATTATTATTTTAATCCCATTCTTTGCTACCCATGGGACTAGCGACGATGGAAACTTGAATGGCCGAATTTAAACCACACACAATGCTAAAATTCAGATTCAGACACTTGTGGTGTGCAGGACGTAGCCATGTCAGCTATACCCTGTCTAGCAAACTGACTCAGTGTGCAAGGTCACCTCTTATCTGTAGCATCTTCTGGTAGAATTAATTTAGGGAATTATCTAGGACAGGTACATTGTTTCCTCTTGTCAATAGAGGGAAATCTATGCCTATCTAGCTTCTGGAGGCCTGTGTTTGCTACACTATCAACACAGGCTCTTTGAGCTGACTTCTGGTTCAAGTCACATACCTCAAACGCTTTTATTTCATTGCTTTTTATTTGCCACTTCTCTGGCAGGGTTTTTTATCTTGTTTGATCACTGCGTGATCTTTTTTTTAATTTCAAAAGTTTTCACTAACAATAGGGGTTCCCATCCCCTTCCTCCCCGCTGGCATAGCCAAACTCCAGCTCTAGACTCTGTGCAGGTTTTGCTGCAATCTGAACCCCCAAGCTGTGTCACCTGTGAAGGGGTGGGGTCGGCACTTCATCCCAGGAGAAAGGACAGTGCCTCCTGAATGAAGAAATTCTGTTTGCTTCAGGGAGCCAGACCTAAGGCATGATACTTTTCACTGTATTTCCTGGTAACTTGGCCAGGTATTTGCCTTTTCCATGTGCTAACATGCATGGACTCCATTTTCAG
Organism: Phalacrocorax aristotelis; assembly: GCF_949628215.1. NCBI lineage: Eukaryota > Metazoa > Chordata > Aves > Suliformes > Phalacrocoracidae > Phalacrocorax > Phalacrocorax aristotelis. Next base: position 160,410,896 of record NC_134277.1, read on the forward strand.
GTGTCTAATAGCCCTGTTTGGACCCTTTTCCCATAAGCTCACCCAACCAGGCACTGTTTGTGAGGAACTGGAGACCCCTTCCCTGTCCTGTGTCCCAGGGCACCCCCAAATACATCCTGCCTTCCTAATGGGATGAGCCTTGGGCGCGCAGCATCCTCCCACCCCACTATCCCTCTTGCTCACGGGATGAGACCTGCATGAGTGGGCCAGAGGGGTGTTGCACAGCTGAGGACCAGAGCTGCAACTGGTGCAGCTCCCCACCAGGTACCCTGCATCGGTCTGGGGGTGTTTTTGAAACTCCCAGCGTGCAGGCTGGTGCCCACGCAGCAACGAGCTGCTCCTTTCCTCTGACGTGTTGCTGTAACACAGTATAAGACACCCAGGACTGACTGGGGTGGGGAGTGGTGGTGGGTGTAAGTTTTTCTCAGACACCAAATATTTCCTGGAATAAATAGGTGGACGTAAGCCAGGGTAGACAGATTTCAGGTGACTGCTGGGATATATGCAAATTGTACAAGAGAATAAAAGCAGATCCAAGCAAGTATGTAAGGGAATAATGAGATGCAGAATAATTCTTTATAACAATAGAATTAGAATGATAGCATAATTTAGAGCATAATTATTCTAAATAAAAGTTTTATTCTAAATACAGGTTTGAATAATAAACCTAAATAATTCTGCAAAAAATGGCAAGAGAGTGACAGCTGGGATTTATAGCCAACATGACTGGAAGCAGTTTTTCAGAATGATTTTGGATAAAGAAAAGGGATTTGAATAAAGATCTCTTACTTCTACCTGACCCTAGAATAATCTCCCATCCTCTTTCCAGACTTCTACATAAAATACAACACAAAATTGTCCAGATCACTAGATGTCTAAGTGGTGGTTTATTCTTTGATAAGCCACTGGGCTGTGCTATTTCTCTACGTTTTAAGGTTTCATTTCTCATATACCAGCTTCCAACATGTTCAGAAGGATGACTACTGCTAGTGGCAGATTTAAATTGCACAGTGTCATAAGAATCTGGTCAATAATTAATGCTGCAATAACAAATAATGAGCTGAATTTTAGCTCAGTTGTAATTTTTGTTTTCTTTGTGTACCTGTAAATGCATACAGTAAACCAATTTCTATTGGATCAAAATAGTTTTCAGGCACATTAAAAGTATCTAGTGATGCAGATTACTTGTAGCTGAATGCTGCATTCCAGCTACCAGCTTCTTTGCAACCAGATGCTCTGTTCTCCATAGGTAAATGGAAAATTAAAAATAAATAAATAATAAGAAAGGCGTAGCTTCACTCCATATTTTTGCCTGTTTTTTTAGAGTTGTCTCTTGCAATTCATCTAAATCAGTGAGCATCCAGGTTCATCTCTGTATTGCATGGGCTTGGTTTTTAAAGGTGTTGCTCCAGAAAAGTGTGCATCAGCCAATATACTAAAACATTAATAATATTTTAGACAGAGCAAAAAGATCAAGCAAGTGGAAGTAACCCACTCCTCTCTGACAGCCTGCTTGGTCCTTTTGATGTCCAAGGCAGCACTGTGTATTGATTTTTTCTTCTTTTTTTTTTTTTTTATTTTCAGTGGTGGAGCTGCAGTGCAAGGTGATAAACATTCCCTGTCTGTGCTCACTGGGCTTTAACCTTTGTCAGCCACTGAGTCCCAGATTTTGTTCCAGGATAAAATCTTGGAAATTCTGTGTATGATTTACAAGAAAGAATTATTTACTTGCCAATATACTCTCTTTCTCCATTTTCTTGTTTTCCACAATTCTAAAATACTTATGAAGTCTTCTTATTAGGCTTGACTGTGGCAGCATTAAATCAGAAACTAAACTTCACATTCTTGAAATACAACTTTGAGGAGCATAATGCCTCTGGTATTATTCTGTGTGTTTTATATTGTGGCAAGGCTACTAATCATGGACTGAGATCTCATCATGCAAAGTACTGTAAGACACAAAACCAGGCAGTAACGGCCAAGATCTTACAGTATCTAAGTAGTTTACTGGGGCACTTTGTGTTGTGATTAGCACATCTGCTACAGGATCAAGACATTCAATAGGTTAGACACCATCTTGCATGAGGTCCCAAATAGCACTAGCTGAAATAAGCGCCTAAGTGCTTTTTCAGTCTGGCAGCTAGTCCAGGGCTGTTAAAAAGTGAAAATGTCCTGGTGGTCTCCGCAGCGTGTGGTGTGATCTCAGACCAGACCTCACTGGACACAAGTTCACCCCAGCTGGCAGTGTCTCAAGAGGTCACAGACTCCATGGCCAAGGAATGACCCATCCTAAGTAGTATTTCTACCTAGTCTGATTTGAGGCATGACAGGGGAATAACATTTGAAAACTTGGTTTTGTGCTGTAGAGGTTACGCAGCCACTTGAGGTTCCAAAACTGTCAATCTATTATCTCTCGGGAACATTAGATTTGCTGTAATATCTTGCAAATGGCTTTAATTTTAATGCACAGCTTGAGCTATAATTAGTTAACAAGTCTCCCTTGAGCCAGCTATGTCAATGATTACTAATTTTTAGTAGCATATTTATAGAACTGGACACTAAGATATATGCAGTTCCTCATCTTTTTACGGCTGTCCTGGAGCATGTAATTATTTTACTGGATCTAGGGATGTAGCTGAAAATAATTCTCTAAATATATTATTAATAACACAGTAACCATTAAAATAAATTTTAAAATAACTCACCTTTTTTCCATTAGGAATATTTATTCACTGTTTACTTTCTGCAGGGTCTGGTCAGTGGAGTATGAGATTCAGAGCTTTCTTTGTAGTTATTTTCACATTCTGGTTCTCCAGGACTATTATAATCAGGCTGCAAACATACCTTTCAGAGTATGACTGTTTTCACTGTGCTTTTGGCTTTTGCTTGAATCACGTATTTCTAGATATTTTTGCATAGGCTTGATTTTGATCTTTGGTGCCAAATATGGCCTGATAAAATAGTGATTTGATGCCTTTTAGAGACACTTGTTTGGCTATGTCTTTGGAGACCTGGAAGAGAGGGGTTGCCTCTAGGAGCAGATGCAGTGGATGGAGGGAGGTGTGTTTTTCTCCTGGGGGTGGAAACATCCTGGTGCACATCAGTTTGTGAAAAATCCCTCCCTGCAGGGTCACCTCCTCACCCTGTGAAAGAGGCTTTAGCATCCTTCACACATGGTCATTAGCTTTCTCCCTCTAACAAGATTTCTAGGGGGTCGACTGCACTCACCAAGGCTGTTGTACCGAGGGATGTGGCCCTTGGAAGTGCATCACCCTGAGCTGCCAACAGGAAAGTGGCTTATTATCAACCTGCCTCTCTCTTCCAGATAGGTAAAAAGCCTGATCCTCTGTTGTAATCCTTTCTCACCCTTTCCTGAAAATAAATTAGATATTTCAGTGCCACAGGGTCTGCCAGTAAGGTCTGATCCTACCACCTGAAAGGACACTAGCTACTTTTAGCCTTTGGCTTGCCATTTCGCCATGGTTCCCCTTCCACTCCGTACCAGGGCACTGTGGGACTGCAGCTGTCACACACCCAGATGTGGCCTTGCCCTACAGAAACCATCTGTTCCCTCTGTGGTATCACTTGGTGACATCCCAAATATCTCAGGCAACTGGCAGATTCCAGCTGATCTACTAATTTCCTAGGAATAAATACCCTGGTTGATGGTGTAGCAGAAGGTGATGAAATAAACTCTTGGATGCTGATTTCACAGGTGCCCTGAAACATATTGCAGTGAAGGGCAAGAAAAGAGTTTCCAGGCACTTTTTAATGCATCACAGTCAGATGTGTGCTACTTAGCTTGCAGCTTTTATTCCCAGTGAGTGCTTTTCAATGCCCTTGCCCAACAAGTGCAAACTTCTCCTCTCTTAACCCAGCCATCTCCTCATAAAATGATGGTTCTAACTTGGAAACAAACTTGAGTAACTCTCATAAACAGAGCCTGTGTGAGCGCATTTTGTGAAGAATACACAATGTGAGTCAGAGCAAGGTGGAAAAGCAGGGGGTTTGCAGGATGACCAAGTATAGGCATAGATCTACCTGGACTTGTGCAAAATATTTGACAGTGTTCCACATGACATCCTTGTCTCTAAATTGGAGAGACATGGATTTGACTCAGTGGATAAGGAATTAGCTGGATGGTCACACTCAAAGCGTTGTGGTCAATGGCTTGATGTCCAAGTGGAGACCAGTCATGACTGACATTCCTCAGGGGTCAGTATTGGGGCTGGTGCCATTTAACATCTTTATCAGTGACGTGGACAGTGGCATTGAGTGCACCCTCAGCAAGTTTGCTGACAACACCAAGCTGTGTAGTGCAGCCGACACACTGGAGGGAAGGGATGCCACCCAGAGGGACCTGGAGAGGCTTCAGAGGTGGGCCCATGTGAACCTCATGAAGTTTAACAAGACCAAGTACAAGATCCTGCATATGAGTGAGGGCAATCCCAAGCACAAATACAGGCTGGGTGGAAAATGGATTGAGAGCAGCCCTGAGGAGGAGGCCTTGGGGGTGCTGGTTGTGAGAAGGTTATCATGAGCTGGCAATGTGTGCTCACAGCCCAGAAAGCCAACCATATCCTGGGCTGCATCACAAGAAGCGTGACCAGCAGGCTGAGGGAGGTGAGCCTACCCATTTACTCCACCCTCCTGAGACCCCACCTGCAGCACTGCATCCAGCTCTGGTGCCCCCAACATAAGGAGGACATGGACCTGTAGGAACAAGTCCAGAGGAGGCCACAAAGATGATCCGAGGGCTGGAGCACCTCTCCTATGAAGACAGGCTGAGAGAGTTGGGGTTGTTCAGCCTGGAGAAGAGAAGGCTGCGGGAAGACCCTATAGCAGCCTTCAGGTACCTGAAGGGGGCCTACAAGGAAGCTAGAGAGGGATAAAAGTCCTGTCACTACAAGGGCATGTAGTGACAGGACAAGGGGTAGTGGCTTTAAACTGAAAGAGACTAGATTTAGATTCAATATAAGGAAGAAATTTTTCACTGTGAGGATGCTGAGGCACTGGATCAGGTTGCCCAGAGAAGCTGTGGATGCCCCATTCCTGGAAATGTTCAAGGCGAGGTTGGATGGGGGTTTGAGCAACCAGGTCCAGTGGAAGGTGTCCCTGCCCATGGCAGGGGGGTTGGACCCAGATGATCTTTAAGGTCCCTTCAACCAAACCATTCTCCAATTTTATGATTCCATGTTGGATGCTTAAAAGAGGACGTCACTGTCAGAGAATCTCCACTTTAAAGTGCAGTTATCATCTGGAAAGTGTAAAAGTGACATCCTGGTATGCCGCATTTATTCCTCCTCCACAATTTCTATTCCAAATTCACTCAGTCTTCAAGTCAATACCATGTTTTTTTCTCTGACTGCCAGCACAGCTAGCTCAGCCTGTTACCTGAGAGTCAAGCTGTGTTCTTTCTGCTTATTAAAACATTGCCAACTGCAAAGCTTCTGGAATCAGACATTAACTGGCAATACTGTGGGAGAGGCAGGAGAGCTGAGCGCGACATGCCTAGCACATCCCTAGATACAGGAAAGAGAGAGAGCAAAGAACCAAGCGGTCCTTAAACTCAGCACATATGCCTCAGGAGGCCCACAGAGAACATGTATTTACAGCACCTCGGTGCCATTTTTATGCAGTTACTTTTCTGACTATGGCTGCATTTCATGATGGAGCAGCTACATAGGGAGCCAAAGAGCCCCTTGCTCAAGTCCTAGCTGTGCCAGATTTCCAAAGGATTCTTTATAGAGAAAACAGGTGAAAAAAACATGCAGCCATTATCAGAAAAACTATTGACTTGCTCTGTCATCTCTAAACTGCAGCACCTCCTGCAGCATGTAAACCTGGCCAAGGTGCACGTACTTCTTTTCTTATATGGTATGTGTTTAGTTGCTGAGATAGTTTAAACAGTATCTTCACAAAGGGATTAAGAATTCTGGGTAAAAGGAGGAAATGAGAAATGATGAGTGAACAAAAACTTTAAATAGTTCAGAGCTTGTACTGGAATCAGAAGAGCATCGCAAAGTCCACATGCTTATCTGGAGCTTAGCCAAAGTGTACGAACTCCTAGTTTCTGAAAATGCAGGCAGGAGCTCTCATGAGGTCTCTCAGGCGCCACTGCTGCTCATCCCATCTGGAAACACCGCAGGCATGAGTCCTCACTGCTTTGCGCCCCGTGTAACCACTTATCTCTGCAAAGCCTGAAAGCAAAGAAGGTGCAAAATGCTAAAGGATTACAGCGTTTCTGTACCTTCTTTCACACACAGGCACAGAAAAGGATAATGAACTGTTCAGAGCTGCTCAGTCTGGTTCTCATCCCAGCAGCTTTACTGATGTCTAAACACCTGCTTTCCCCAAGGGCAATATGGCTACTGAAGGCAGCAGATGAGCTGCCTTAAACAACTTTGTCTTGGTTTAAGTCCAAAATATAGAGGATTAGGGAGCCTTTTGGGATCTTAATTTCTCCCAGCTGGAGACTGCACAGCTAACAGGTCCACTGCCTGGAAAATTATAATCTGATAGACTAGACTAGACTAGACTAGATTAGAACAGACTAATCTACTTCAGTTGGACGGGACCTACAGCGATCATCTAGTCCAACTGCCTGACCACTTCAGGGCTGACCAAAAGTTAAAGCATGTTATTAAGGGCATTGTCCAAATGCCTCTTAAACACTGTCAGGCTTGGGGCATTGACCACCTCCCTAGGAAGCCTGTTGCAGTGTTTGATCACCCTCTCGGTAAAGAAATGCTTCCCAATGTCCAGCCTAAACCTCCCCTGGTGCAGCTTTGAGCCACTCCCTGCTATCCCTGGTATCACTGGATACCAGGGAGGAGAGATCAGCACCTCCCTCCCCGGCTCCCCTCCTCAGGAAGTGTAGAGAGCAATGAGGCGGCCCCTCGGCCTCCTTTTCTCCAAACTAGACAAGGCCAAAGTCCTTACCCGCTCCTCACAGGACATGCCTTCCAGCCCTGTCACCAGCCTTGCTGCCCTCCTCTGTACACATTCAAGGACCTTTACGTGCTTCTTAAATTGTGGGGCCCAGAGCTGCACGCAGTACTCCGGGTGAGGCTGCGCCAGCGCTGAACACAGCGGGATGGTCACCTCTCGACCGGCTGGTGATACTGTTTGATGCACCCCAGGATGCGGTTTGCCCTCTTGGCTGCCAGGGCACACTGCTGACTCCTACGGAGCCTGCTGTCGACCAGCACCCCCAGATCCCTTCCTGCAGGGCTGCCCTCCAGCCACTGCTCTCCCAGTTTAGACTTGTGCCCGGCATTACGCCGTCACAGGGGCAGAATCAGACACTTGAACTTGTTACATTTCATCCTGTTGATGATTGCCCAATGCTCCATTTTATCTTGATCCCTCTACAAGGCCTCTTGCCCCTCAGGAGAGTCAACAGCACCTAGCACCTCCCAGTTTGGTATCATCAGCAAAATTGCTAACGGTGCATTTAACTCCTACATCCAGTTCACGGATATATATGTTGAACAGAACCGGCCCTGGAACTGAGCCCTGAGGAATATCGCTGGTGACTGGTCACCAGTGTGATAACTAAATCTTCTACCAGTTTGTTGGTCTCAAAAGGAAAGTCAGAGTTTGTGCACAGAGGATGTGGTCCCTGACTACTCACTGTGGGTTGCCACTAGCTGTGGCATCGTGCAAACTGGCTGTATGAGTCAGTTACTGTAGCGGCTGTCTTTGGGCCAAACTTGAAAGAAGGTTAATGGGGCTTAAGTAGTTACCGTGTGTCAGCTGATTTGCAGTAAGTGTCCATGTCCCTGAATCACAGAACCACAGACTGTTTGAGGTTGGATGAGACCTGTGGAGGTCACCTGGTCCAAACCCCCTGCTCAGGCAGGGCCACCTACAGCCGGTTGCCCAGGACCATGCCCAGATGGCTTTTGAGGATCACAAAGCCATCCCTGGACAACCTGTGACAGTGCTCGGCCACCCTCCCAGTAAAAAAGTGTTTCCTGATGTTCAGAGGGAACCTCCTGTGTTTCAGTTTGTGCCCATTGCCTCTGGTCCTGTGAGTTAAAGAGGTTGTATGTAATAACCTGCAGTGAAACAAGCAGATGGAAGCTAATTCATGTATTTCATTCTAGTGCCCCACTGAAGTGTGCAGCACAGGACAGTCCCTGGCAAAATCTTTGGTTTGTTTCAAGGAAAGAAAGATGTGAGTCTTGCAGCTCACGCTGAGACATGCTCAGCACTATCAGGCACTTGCGGGTGCAGGGTTTGGCACTGGACCTGTCTGTAATTCCAAAGGTGTGAAACATTACCTTCAGTCATTTTGACAAGCATTTTTCTTCCAGAACTTAGTCTTCAGACCCACGAATCTCAGCAGCAAGTGCCAAACAAATCTTTAAAATTGGGCAGTGGGTAGGACTTGCTGCTTTTAATTTTTTTCTAAACTTTGCTGAGGTCCTGTTCCTTAAATAGCTGCTATGTCTACCTCATTTCCCACCCCCATATTACCAGTTGTTATTTATTTAATGTAATTAATGTAATTAATTAATTAATATTATTTGTTTCTTGTCACCTGAACGGTGAAAGATAATAGCCTTGCCACTGTGATGCAGTACTAACTCCAGGCACCAGCCCTGGTGATGTCATGGCTATATCACAGCAGCCAGAGCATTGGTGGTGGCCTTGGCCCAGGATGGGTGTAAAAACGGCTGCTCCAGACCAGGCTGGCAGCCAGGTGATCAAGGGCTGAGAGGGGAGGGCAGGGGAAGGATGGGCAGAGGCTGCCCACGGCGGTGGAGGGTGGCTGCTACTCCTCTGTTGCTTCTCCTGCTATTATAGCTGGATGCCTGGATAGGGACGTGACCAGACCATGGCCTCCTGTCCTCAGTCTCCTCCAGTGCTCAGTCAAAGAGCTGTCAGTGTGCTACACGACAGATAAGACAGCCCCAACCTATACCCGATTTTAGGTCTTACAGGGAGCTGGAAGCTCCTTCCAGCTATGACAAAGCAGAATGAAGTCCCAGTTGTTGAAGAGGTGGCAGTCACTGACCTGCTCCTTCTCCTGGATGTTCACAAGTCCATGGGGCCGGATGGGATCCACCCAAGGATACTGATGGAGCTGGCAGAGGAGCTCGCCAAGCCACTGTCCATCATTTACCAGCAGTCCTGGTCAACCGGGGAGGTCCCAGATGACTGGAAACTAGTGAATGTGATGCCCCTCTACAAGAAGGGTCAGAAGGAGGATCTGGGGAACTAAAGGCCTGTCAGCCTGACCTCAGTACCAGGAAAGGTCATGGAGCAGATCATCTTGAATACCATTACATAGCACATGTGGGACAACCAGGGGATCAGGCTCAGCCAGCATGGTTTTATGAAAGGGAGGTCCTGCCTCACTCACCCGGTCTCCTTCTGTGATAAGGTGACCTGCTTAGTGGATGAGGGAAAGGCTGTGGATGTTGTCTGCCTAGACTTCAGTAAAGCCTTTGACACCCTTTCCCACAGCATTCTCCTGGAGAAGCTGGCTGCTCACGGCTTGGACTCTGTGCTGGGTTAAGAACTGGCTGGACGGCCGAGCCCAGAGAGTGGTGGTGAATGGAGTCAAATCCAGCTGGCGGCCAGTCATGAGTGGTGTTCCCCAGGGCTCGGTGTTGGAGCTGGTCCTGTTCCATATCTTCATTGATGATCTGGATGAGGGGATTGAGTGCACTGTCAATAAGTTTGCAGATGACACCAAGCTGGGTGGAAGTGTTGATCTGATGGAGGGTAGGAAGGCCCTACAGAGGGACCTGGACAGGCTGGATTGTTGGGCTGGATCCAATGGTATGAGATTCAACAAGGCCAAGTGCCAGGTCCTGCACTTGGGTCACAACAGCCCCATGCAACGCTACAGGCTTCGGGAAGAGTGGCTGGAGATCTGCCCAGAGAAAAAGGACCTGGGGGTGTTGGCTGACAACCAGCTGAACATGAGCCAGCAGCGTGCCCAAGAAGTGTGGCCAAGAAGGCCAACAGCATCCTGGCTTGTATCAGGAATAGTGTGGCCAGCAGGAGCAGGGAAGTGATTGTGTCCCTGTACTTGATCCTGGTGAGGCCGCACCTCGAGTACTGTGTGCAGTTTTGGGCCCCTCTCTACAAGAAGGACATCGAGTTGCTGGAGTGTGTCCAGAGAAGGGCAACGAATCTGGTGAAGAGAACAAGTCTTACGAGGAGCGGCTGAGGGAGCTGGGGGGAGAAGAGGAGGCTGAGGGGAGACCTCATCGCTCTCTACAACTACCTGAAAGGAGGTTGTAGCAAGGTGGGGGTCAGTCTCTTCTCCCAGGTAACAGGCGATAGGACAAGAGGAAATGGCCTCAAGCTGCGCCAGGGGAAGTTTAGGTTGGATATTAGGAAAAACTTCTTCACTGGAAGGTTTGTCAGGCATTGGAACAGGCTGCCCAGGGAGGTGGTGGAGTCTCCATCCCTGGAGGTATTTAAAAGAAGGGTAGATGTGGTGCTTGAGGATATGGTTTAGTGGTGGACTTGGCAGTGATAGGTTAGCGGTTGGACTTGATGATCTTAAGGGTCTTTTCCAATCTTAACAATTCTGTGATTCTATGATCCTTTTCCCCCAGGTAGCCAAGAGCTGACCACACATGAGCTCCTGGCACCAGCCCTAGTCCCCAGGTCACAGCAGGGAAAACACTGGTGGTGGCCGACGTTGCAGTGGCATTGGTGGCATGGTTGGCCCAGGCCGGGTATCTCCTGTCACAGGGAGACGCGGGATGTACAGCCTTGCCATGAGGCTGGGAGAGCCCCGAGCAGGGAGGCAGGGGCTTACTGTGGCAATAGGGGGTGTCTGCTCTCTTCTTTGATGCTCCTGTCTTTGACAGCTACATCCCCAGATAGGGACGCACCTGTCCTCTCCTTCCTCTACCACTCACCTAGAGACTGTTGCAGCCTTCTGCAAGGACATTGACCTAAAGATAAGGAAACTCATAAACCCTAGTCTGTACCCTGTTATGGTCCTACAGCTCCCTGTGGACAAAGGGAGCTCTGCGCCACCCACTGCCTCTATACCCCTTCATGGTCCTACAGGCAGCTGGAAGTTCTACATAGCCATGGAGAAAGGGAGCTCCACACCGCCCACCATCTCTGTGTGAAACTTATCTCAAAATAAAGTTTGAGATTAACATTCTTCTTATTTGTGCTGTCATTTTGGGGAAACCTTTTGGGACCTTTCCTTTTGCATAAATGTTGCATGAGCCTCAATATCTTAGGAAAAGAGCCCCAATTGGCAGGCTCTTCTAGACAGACCATGTCTTTGACTGCAAGGACTCACCTTTCAATAGCTCCTGGCACATGCCCTTTTTCAATTTTTGGAAACATGCTCCAGTCTTTCACCTTCATTCCAATTCTCCTTTCGGGTAGCAGCTTTCATTACCTGATAGCAAAACTGCTTTTCCTCGCATAGGGCCAGAGTCCCTGCCCTGCCTTTCTCACTAAACAAAAAGCATGAAACAAAAGGGAATGGCAAAAGAGCATCACATAACTCCGTTTTCCCCAATGCATTCCCCTTCAGCTGCAGAAGGATAAGAGAACAGTGTTCTTCTGCACTAGAAATGCTGGAAAAAAGGCAGGTTGGCTTCTCTGTGATTAAAATAGCCACCTTGCAATCACGAATAGCCAGTGGCAATGACATACGCTTTCGAGGACACCCTGGCAGCTCAGCGTGGAAGCTTCGAGTGTGCCCTTTCATCCCGGACATTTGGTGCCTGCAGTACACCCGTTTGTACAAACCTCTCATTACATTAGTTTTCTCATACCTTCACAGAAAATGCAGGAAAACATCAACACAGCAGTGACACCCTTTGCGGGGGGACAGCCTCTCGGGTTTGAGCTCTTGGGCTCAGACCTAGTTATGATGCCGCTTGTTGCGTGCGGGACATCAGTGAGCGGGTAGGCGGCGGCACTCAGCAGTTTTGGTCTGCTTTGAGGCACAGCAGCCACCTGACTCTTCCAATGTGCTTTTTCAACTGATGCCCTGATCACCCGCTGCATTCCTGGCCAGGAAGCCCCTAGGCTCCCCACCAATCCTCTTCCTATACCCTTTGGGAAGTCTGCCTGAAGATAGGAAATGGGCAGGCTGCTTTGTTCTTGCATGAATCCAGACCAAAAAAGTACTTACTTACATGAGGAAGCACTGGAGTAGAACTGGAACAACATGTCCAGGGCATAACTGTTCCTTGCTATCAGCTGGCAGGGTTTCCAAAGGCTGCAAATTCACACTTTCCACCACACTGAGCTGGATGGTGCATCTCAGCGCACAGGAGGTCAAGAAGTATTTGTTTGCTAAATGAGTCATGAAAGAAGATGATGAATGGAAAAATAATCACAGGGCTCAATAATGCATCTGATTGATAGGTCAAAAGCAAAGAATATAGAAACAAATACAAACAAACAGACGGATGAGGCTCAAGACCCTGATATCCTGCTGTGGACGGCAGCAGAATTAGCCTTCTGGGGATGACTGTAAGTGGTGTGTGGAAATTTAAGTACTGCCTGTACTTAGTGAGCAATTCATGGGAGGTAATACTGCACAAGGAGGACTATAAGCATCCGAGCAGCCCTTTCCAGAATGCAGCCCTGCTGCTAAAGGCTTAACAAGAAGAGTCAAAACAGAACAACAAATAGAATATAAGGGCAATGACAAAATGCTGGCACCACCCCTGACTGCTGTTTTTCTTCCTGGCTGCACAGGTGATGGAGCAGGATGTTAGCACCAAACATTTGTATCAGGGTCCTCTCCTCCCAAAGCCACGTACCTGTGCGTTAAGAGAACTAATCCAAATCCAAGCTCTGCCTCTCTGAAAACGAGTCACTAGAAGGCAGCATGCCTTGCTGGGTACCGCCTCTGCAAAATGGTAAATTAGGCTAAGTTTGATGCTATGGATATGCTGATGTTGAGGACCTCGGAGGATTCTCTCCTTCCCAGCTCTGACATTTCAGGAGCTTTATGAAGAGAGAGAAATCCAGTTTGAATTCTTCACCTTCATGGGATAAAGAGTCCAGCTTCCCTCCTGAATACCACTGGAGGATGATGACAGGATTCATTATGCTGATAGTGCTTGGGTCAGTGCTGATTTTAGACCCAGGTCTGGGCTCTGAATGTTGTTGCCTGCAAAATCGGGCCAGTGAGAAAGATATGGAGGCGTAAAACTGCTTATTTAAATGATAATGCTCTACCGCAGTTGAGGGTCTGGCTTAACCCCTCTGATGAACAGAGTTACTTGAGAATCAGACACTTTCCTTTATGGTCTATTATTTTTTTATTTTCGGTCTCATGCACTCCATATATAAAGGTATCTGTCTTCCTATGAAGGAAGTGAAAAGATTAATTTGTTAAGTCAAATATTCATGACTCCCAGAGAAGGGAGAGGAAGTCACCTGAAGATCATTTATCACGGGCAAGTAGCTGAGGTTCCTCTGGAAAAAAGTATAACTGCAAATCTGTGACACAGAGGATTTCTGACAAGGGGTGAGTCATCTCCTGTCCTGCCTGTCACACACCTGGAATTAAGATCACTGATGGGTAACAACCCTGTCACATGGGCTCATTTTCCACGATTTCAGTGGCTGCCGTTACAAATCTTGGGGTCAGATTATCCGGGGAAGATTCCAGAGCATCCCTATAATGGCTTTGATAAGGCATTATGATAAGGTAGGGGATTAAAAGACCTCGTGTCCTCCTGGGGAAAACCAGGCAACTTTGCAAAGTCAAAAGGACTGTGCTGATCTACACTGGCACAACAGCTGGTCTTAAGAGTGCTTTACAGGGGGATTTTCCATTTGGCTTAAACTAGGAAGGTAAACTAATTACGTGAATGAATGTTTCCGTCTGCGGCAATATCAACCACTTGAATGCATTTAGCCAATGAACTATTAAGTACAGTATATCTTTAGCATCACAGGAGACAATAACTTAACTTGTGTGACAGCTAATCATTGCTACCTCAGCTCTGCCCGCTCAGTCCCTTTGAGTGGAGTTACACCCACTCATAATCAAGCCATTCATGCTCAGTCATGCATACAGCCATCTCCAAACAGACACAGTCCTACTAATCACCACCTCTACTCTCACTTAGGCTGCCATTTGAAGTATGATTCAATACTAAAATGGATCTCGGCAGCACAAGCAGCCTGTCTTGTACTCCCTCTCATTTAATGTGGCAGTTCCCTACGCTAATCATTCATCTGGTGCGGAGAGTAACCCTGTCATTGCAAACACTGATCACCGTAACATGAACTGTCTGCAGCGCTATTGCATAAGGCCAGTCTATGATGAGCTTTAAAAAGGTGATGCGAAAAGGGTGTAGATTTTCGGAGGCATTTAAATGTCTTATGAAAACAACACGCGCCAGTAGGAATAGACAGTTTTCAAAGATTCATCTTGAATTTTTAAATTCATAGGTAACATTTTGGGATGCTCTGGCAGATTGGCTCTTAGCTCAGTGCTGGCCCTAGAGAGCTCAGGCTGATGCCATGCAAAGTCACCTGTACGCCTCCACGTCCCAAATCTCTGAGCTTCAGGCAGCTGCATGGCTATTACCTTGCACCAGTGCTTGAAACAGGTTTGCATGATGCTTTCAGGGCAAAGACGACCAAGTCTCCTCCAACAGCATTTCCCAATATTGTTTGTGCCTTCTGGCCCAGGAGGGAGAAAGGACATAGAAATAATCACCAGAGCTTTAAAAAATAATTTCCTCCTCCTTTCACATATTCAGGCATCTCTCTTCTTCCCCCTCCACAGTCCATGGCCCAAGCCCTACTTTTTTTTCTGCGGGCTGAGAAGCATTTTCGTCTTTTATTTTAGGCTGGAGTAAAGTTTTTGTGCAGGACTGGCCATCCTGTCTCTGACGAGTAACTGTAGCTCAGCACTGAAGCTGTTTTCTCAATGTGTCTCCTTGGACATTGACATTGTTGCCTGAAATTCCCAAAGCTTGTTGGTGACAAAGATAGTAACGTCCTGGATGTGCTAGTGAAATATTTGGAATTTTTTCAAAGTTACTCTTAGATGTTTCTATTTAAGTGGTTTTCGCTTTTCCTTGGTCATGTCTGTACAGGGACAATCAGGAAACTTGATTTAAATTAACTAAAGGCAAGAGTTTAAAGTGAATTAGCTAAATTGCATTAAACCTCCCATTTCACAATTAAAGTGGCATTAATATGACTTAGCCTTGGAAGAGAAGTAAACCAAATCAAATCAAAGCCATTTTAATTCTGACAGTTCCCACAAAGGGCTTTAATTAATGCAGTTTAACTAATCCACTTAAAAATTCAGATCAACTTTTCTGAGTAGCTTCACGTAAACAAGCTTTTACAACTGCTCTGCACTGAAATGATTTAGCTTGGTTGGATATTTTTCCTTCATAAGGTAAACCTGTACAAGACTCACTCTGGTGGAAGTCCCGCTATGGAGGCTTGCACTTTGGTAACTGCATCAACTGGGAAAGTTGCACGAATATAAATCCAGGCTAGTTTAGCTCTTTGTAATGCCTACCAGCTCCAAGCTGCTCTGCTTTCATGCCATCACAAACACACACGCACAAAAAAAGGTTACCTCATCAATTTAGGAAGGAAAGAGAAAGTGACGGTGTGCAGTCTCTTTTCCCTCCTTCGGTTAGTGCGGAGGTCAGCTATGTTGGTAAGTAGCTGGTAGAATTTGCATTGTGCCCTTACACAGTCCTTATACTGTATGCCGGCTGGCTGCAATCGGGCCGGGATTTATTTTAGGTGAGATGAAACTTACATTAGCACAAAATTAATTTGCTTCAATGGGACTCAGAATGGTGTAAGTTAGAGCATATTACAGTGATTTTATTTTTTTTTCTTTCTCTTCCTTTTTTTCTTTTTCCCACACACCTTATATTTGGCTAGTGTCAGTTCTGGCTGGGGTCACAGCAAAGGACATGGCTTACAAACAACAAAAAATCACAGACAATATTGGCAAAGGAAAAAGAAAAAAGACTTATTTCAGCCAAAACAGACATTTAGACAATTTGAAGTATATCTCATCAGTGTGCACATCAGTCTGGCCCATTAAATAGTACATCCTTTAATTCCTTCTGCCTTTATGAACAATTCCCTTTGTAGCTAAAATGCTTGATGAAGGTAGTGCAGCCTCTTTTTTAGCAGGAGTACAGATGTCTGACTTTCCCAATTAGCTGAAAGTCCTTCAGGGGGTTCCCGAGGCACATAGCATTCCTTGGCTGGTGACCCTCATTCCCTGTTCCACTTTACCCTGGCAGGGACATAAAAATTCAGCCTTTCCACTGGAGTTTCTTCACTTTTCCCAAAACTTGCCAGTCTGCCAGCTTGAAACATCATCCCCTTTTTTGGGGCGAGTAATGTGGCTATTCCAAAGCGCCCTTAAAATTGCACAGATCCCCAGACCAGTCTGTGCTGTGCTACCCCTTCTCCCCCAGTCCTCCTGGATCATGTCTGATGGTCCCTGCCTGGGTCCAGGCCAGGGCAGGCACTCTGACTGCAGTTAGCAGAGCTCTCACTTTTCGTCACATTTATTAGGCTGTACCTTTGTGAGAGAGTCCTCCAAAATAACTCAAGCAACTGCAATGTACACAAATAAAATATTCCCAGTGAAAAAAAGTGTCAGCATCACCTCCACTGGATCAAAAGTCATGTCAGAGAAGATATCAAAGCATGAAAATCCGCTTGCATAAAAAAGCCAAAAGCCTGAAGCCATCCCAACCACCTTCAAACAAGCTGGGAGCCGGCACACAGAGCTGCTACACAGCAGTGGTGGATCAAGAGGTAACGCAGTTTCCAGCCAAACTCCTTCAGCTGTTGCCATCTTCTCCCAGAGTTGTTTTCAAACTGTGCAAAGTATAACTTTTTGGGGAAAAAAAACCCCATTGCACAGTGTTGGAAATCCTACTTGATTCAAAGACTCGGCTCCTGTCAGGTATAGTTTCCTTTAGGGCAGCAGAAGCAGGAGTCATGTTATCCCAGTCAGAGGGAACTGTTTTCTGCCCAGATTTTGCAGGTGTGGGGAGCAGCTGGCTCCAGGGATGGGTAATGGGGTACCAGAGGCCTCCAGCTCAACATCATTAGCTCAGGTGCCACCTGGGCAGGAGGAACCCGCATGTTGCTCAGTCTGATGGAGCCTGTCATTTATTCACAGGAGCACCTGCCACACGCAAGATGTTTTCCAAGCCCTTAAAAAGCATGATTTTTTTTTTCCCCTAAAGAATTTGCAATCTAATAGACAAGTTGCACTTTAGGCATCTTTGAAACAATTTTCTGTGGAACCAATTTGATTCACTACATGTGACACAGCACCGAAGGCTGTTAAGTCCCCCGCAGGGCTGCAGAAGGCCTCGGCAGAGCGGTGTTATTCACAGGCAGCAGCTCAGCAGTGGATGCCTGCAAGCTGCGTTTCACAGCTGGGGGAGAAGCGATGGGTGTCTGCTTGGGTTCGCCAGGCTGCTCATCCCAGTGCTCGATGTCCTCAGTGCAGAGGTGGCCACACATGAGCAGAGGTGGCCCAAGGGACCGAACATCTCCAGCGCTTCTGGGTGCTGCTGCTCATCGATAGATTTGGCCTCACTGCCTTCCTGCTGCGACAGGCACTGCATATTTCTGTCACATGCAGTTGTCTCTTCTGTCAGTTTTCTAAAAGGGTGAGAGCTCATCCTCTCGCTGCAGCAAGACAGCCTCTCTGTGCAAGCGTGAATCAACCTTCTCCTGGAGGCTCTGCCCTCATGAAATGAGACCCAGAGGGTCATGGATGAAGTGGGGACCAGCTTATAACATGTTCCTGCACTTAGTGACCAGCTGGGGAAAAAAAAAAGAATTCTGCTGTTTGCATTTTTGCAGTTGAATATTTATCTTCTGTAATTTTTTTTTTCTTAGCTGTTAATGCAGGAGGATAATTTGTAGGAAAACCATGGGGTTTCTGATCACATACTTACACCAGGTGTTCTGTGTGTGGAGCACAGTGCCTGTGCAGAAGTCCTTTAGCAGTTCTGCAAAACACATCTTCTGCTGCCCCGTAACAAAGACAACATCATGTGTGCCCTCCTTGCAATTTCTCTCTTCCCAGTAGGGATGTGAGGAAACACAAAGACTGAACGAGGGGAGATAACTAACCCGTGTCACTTACAGGACAGAGAGCTTTCCTCAGTCCTGCCCATCTGGTGTCCCTGCTAAATTTTGTTCTTCACCCACTAAGGCATTTAAGAGTGTTTCATTCTATGAAAATCCCATTGTTTCTGGTTCTGGAACTTAACAGTGAAAAAGTTAAATCTAACGTTTCTACAAAGTTGATTCTTTGGTGCTGTTGGAAGGGAGAAACAGTATTTGTCACCGATGTTGCATATGATTAGTGTTGGTACATTATTTCCTCGGGGATGTAGGTGCCTCCATGACTGTGCCGTGCACTATTTCAGTCCCTTCCTATAGTCCTCTGCACCTTCACAAACCTGGCCAGCTGCTTCTCTTACTTTTGCAAAGCACACAGACTAAGCAGCTTATGTACTTCTGAAATGGGAACTCAGCGTGTTTTTTCACAGTTTATCTTGTAGCCTGAAGGACGCTGTTTCTTTGCACTTGTTGTTGGTTTTCCCTGCCTTACTGTGCCTGGCCAGTATGTCTCCGAGTTTATCTGTCTGTGCTGAGAGCTGCGGTCTCTTTTGTATTAGTTTATTTCCCTCTGTGTAAGCACACATTATAGTCTGTTTTCCTCTTATTACTTAAAGTTGCTCATCTGTTTATACCATCTGCAACACACTATGTCTGCAGTATCAAGCTACTACTATTCTTACAATATGTGAGACCCTCTGAATATCTCTTGATCTTTGTAAACTAGAGTCTTGCTTTGATCTGCTATAATTTTGCAATAATTTTTCTTTAGAGACAAATGAAGCTGATAGTCATAATGTTAAGTTTGAGAAATCTTATATAAAGGAATGTGAATTTTTACATGTGTGAATAATGGAAACAGTATGCCTGATAATCCCACTGCTGATAACCTGTCTCCTATACAGCATTACTAGTCAGCAAGTGAAGCCAAACTGCTGAGGAGAGAGTGACACTATTGGAAAGCTTAATTTTGAATTTCAAACTCTGAAGTCTAAATTCTACTTAACATTATTTATAGGACGTTATTATGTGATTTACAAATATACAGACTATTGCCAGTTATTCATGAAAACCAGACTTCCACTTAATCCGTATGAATAGTTGGCTGAATGGCAATACTTGGGTTTTGGGTTTCTTTATATTTGTTATTTCTCCATACGAAAAAAGATATTCCAACATTCCAATCACAGACTGAGAACAGTGTCAAATAGCTCTGTCATGGATAAAGCAAATATGAGCGGTACCCAAACAGCCCTGAATTTGGGATTTTGTCCAGAACTATTTAGTAAGTTCTTCTAAAAACCATAATAGAGTGTGCAGGCATGCATGTGAAAGTGTGATTTCTGAACATAGGCACACTTATCAAAAACATTTTCAGTGAATAATCCTTGTAGTCTCTTAAAAAAAACTCCTTATTGATGCCTATGGAGAGAAAAAAACATTAACTGAGAAATATTTGGGAAGGCATGGGGGAAGCAATGCTTGTACAAGCGGAAATTTTTACTGTCTGGTTACAGTGCTCAGGTACTGAGCACTGGTGAAAAACCTTGACAGTGTCTTTACATTGATCTCATTCGGGCAGTGTAATCTGGGGGGAGAGGATCAACCTAAAATAAGATGGTTTCTTTTTTCTTTGTGATCAAAAACTTTCATTTAGATTGAAATAGGTATTTTGTTCAACCTGAAATAGATCATATTGCTTGGAGGCCTATTTTGTTTTTTTTTTTTTAAAAAAGGGAAACCTAGATCCAAAAAAGCAAGGAGGAAAAACAGACCAAGCTTGAGGTGATCTGAGACAGCTGCCTTCAGATCTCTTCTCTACTGGATCAGAGAAATTTAAAACCAGCCCAAAGTGTGGGTTACGGAAGAAGCGATGGAAGTGAGTTCACTTTGGTGAGTGGCCTCATCACTGGGTGAAAGTTATCCTGGCTTTGTTCCAGCGAATACTGCTGTCAAGAGCTGAGATGCAGTGAGCTGCGCTCAAGAAGAGCCTGCGGTTGGGTGTGAGGGAATTCTCTGGGAGCAGGAAAATGCAGACATGGAGCCCTGTTTTGACTGAGGTAGGGAGGCCAGCTGAAGGAACAGGGAGAACATAACTGCCCCCACAGCAACTTCCATTTTTTTTGCATGGATCAGTGTGGGGAGAGTTCAAATACTTGAGAAATCTGAAATAAAATATCACAGCTCCAGGTGAAACTAGCTCAGCCTTTGTCTTGTTCTGACTCACTGTATTCAGCTCAAATTTCTAAATGCTTTTGCATCAGATTGGAACTGTCTCTGAAAACACTTGTCCAGCTGCAAACTAGTCTTTTCCGCTCCTGATTTCTCTCACTCCATTCTGTGGTTACGTTTGGCTGTTTCCGTCTTCTATTCTTGCACTGACCTATCAGTATTTTTTTCAGCAGCCTCTAAAGAAAAATAAGATAAAGATGGAGCCCTGTCGAGACGCCCACTCTAATCCATCGCCGAGGCAGGGCTCTTTGTGTGCAGCCTAGCCAAATGGCTGGGTTGCCCTTTTCCTATGAGCCTGAACCAGATCCCATCCTCCCCTAGGGGGTGGGATGATGCAAACACAAAGGCTTGGATGCTTGCACAAGCAAGTGGGAGAGAGAGTATAATATTTCCTTCCAATTCTCCAAGCCGTTGGGCAGCTGGGAGCCAGGAAACCAAGCCTTGTGCTCCAGCATGCGAGCAGCACAGGCATGCCGGAGCTCAACGGCACAACAGCTGGGGGCTGGCAGCTGCTCTGCAGGCAGCATCTGCTGTGCGTCAGAAAAGGAGGTGGGAGAATCAGCACTAACCCCCTGGAAGGGCTGTGCCTATTTCTTCTTCCCCTGGTCCTATTCAAGCATCATCCCCATGTCCCTTGGCTCTGGGCACTGTAAAGGAAGAGCCCCATGTCCTTCTGGTGGGTCCTCAGCTGCCGTCTCTTCCCACATCTGTTGGCACGTGAGAACAAATGATGGGGGGAGCCACACTGTGCCTCAAGTTGAGTCTCTGCAGACCAGCGGGGTGGGTGTTAAATTCTATGAGGAGCTTTGTTTTCATTTCCCTTCAGTTCCCTCAGGTCTGGAGAACTCTGAATAATGAATGTGGTGTTTACAAGCTGGCTGAATTAAGCAGCATTCAGCTCAATTAGGGGGATGGTTATTCAGGGAAGAAATCAATGTGTACATCGGGTATGTGGTCCAAAGTGTGGTGTGGGAGAAGGTGGGCAAAGACTTGCCTGCAGACAGCAAGGCAAGTATCCATGTGTCCTCTGGGTAACCGAATATGCCCACAGCCTGGCAGATATTTCCCCTGTGCTTGCACAGATCTCTGAAGTGGCTTTTTACAGCACCATTTGTCAGCATTCAGTAGCTTGCCGCTTGGTCCCAAGTTAAGATTTATTATTTGTATTACAATATCACTTAAGCATCCTGCCTTGGCTGAGCTGGGACCTACCTGGACCTTAAAGATGATCCTAAAGTAAACTTATAAGGTTAGGCTGAGTTTCTCTCATTTTTATGTGCATTAAGAAAATGAGGCTGTGGTATTTGCTATCTTCCAGCTGAGCATTTGTGACCTCAGAGGCATTTCAGGTTGACAGGAGCAGGAAATTTCCATTTCCTCCATGAGCCTGAATGGCAAACAAAACCCCAAAAGTTTATTGCCAAACATCTAGATTTTCCCCTATTTATAGCAGTAGAATAGATGGATACCCAGGCCTCATTTCCTACTGTTTGTGTGGTAAGGCCTTAGATAAGTTATTTCACTTTCCTGCACCTTACTTTCCCTAATAGTAGATTGCAGAAAATGGTAGCATTTGTAGGGTGTTTAAATAACTACAGATAAGTGGAAATCCTAAGTGTGAAAATCACAGTGTAAGCTTTTGGGGAGGCAGAGACTCAGCCTCTCCCTGTGCAGCATCAGTACAATGGGATCCTGAGGCAGGTCTAAACACTAGAGCATTTGAAATGAAGGTGCGTGTTCACAGTCTTCATCTCTCCTTTTTCCTCCCAGGATTTGACTGTTTTTCTAAATATTTTAAGTTCTCTTTTTCCTCCTGAAGCTCTTGTGCATTTTGATTTTCATTAATAGTTTTGTATTAGCTTTCATCTTCCTGCTAATCTGCTGTTTTTAGCCTTGGAGGTCAGTTTTCAGTCCCTGGCACATTCTTAAATTTTCAAAGATACTGGAGAACGTAAAGCTTGTGAGAGCAGCCCTGATGACACTGGTAGAAACACTCAAGTGCCCAAGTAAGGAATAAATTTAAGAGCCTTGTTGAACAGAATTAAATCTGGAATAATGCTACAAAAGTAGTGCAAGTTGTCTAGATTTATACTGGGTGTTTGGAAGCAACCAGGACTTAATTTATTTCACTGGAAGCACCTCTAACACCTTAATAGATAGGTGCTCTGTTGTATAAATGCCGTTAATGAGGATGATTTGAGACTTCCTATACACTGTACTTTTGCAGGTTTACTGTAAGATATTGCAGTTGTAGCAGAAATTGCAGAAAGCACCATGTCCCCACGGTACATTATGTGCAGCACTTCCCAGTGGCAGTAAATGTTCTGGCTTAATCAAAAAGATCACATTTCTTTCTATTACTACCTGCCTAGAGAAGCTAGAATAACTTTTGGCCAAGGAATACATTAGTTTAAATCTTAAATTTCAGAACTAAATTACACAAAGACTTGCAGATATGATTCATATGTCCCCTATTACTTCCAATCTCTTTCTTTTTCACCTGTTAACTTAAATTTGTGTGAGAACTGTAGTGCCACCGGTAGCAATGGCGCTGCTCTGGCACGGGCACACACAGCGTGCAGGCATCCCCACTGCGCTGGCACTTTGCTCCCCAGCCTTAGCCCAGCCCAGCCACCTCGCTGGTCACCTCCTCCCGTTGGAGGTCATTTAGCTAAACCATTCCTAGCAAATTGTCTGCTCAGCCAGAGTCACTCTTGTAGTTCTTGCAAATTATCCTCAGGCAGCCATAACTGTAGATTTAAATCACTGTGTTCTGCTATTTGTAAAGTTCATGAAGAGATTTCTGTGGGCATTTGTTGGCCTTTGGGCTCTCCCTAACCTGATCGCTGCAGGCACATCTTTCAGCAGTTCTGTCTCTACCTACTGTGATGCGTGAGCGTCCCAGTTTGGTAAAGTGGGGATAACGCTGGTTACCCACCCACCGCACACACCTGTCATGAAGATTTATGAAGTGATATTTCCAAAGTGTAAAACATTATTTATGCCAGGCGCTGTGATCTATCAATAACAAATGGGATAAACACTGAGTAGTTAAATATTTAAAGCACAGCCTTTGGAACTGGGACATCTGTGACCTTTTCCAGCTCTCCTAATGGCTTCCTGCCT
Organism: Phalacrocorax aristotelis; assembly: GCF_949628215.1. Lineage (NCBI taxonomy): Eukaryota > Metazoa > Chordata > Aves > Suliformes > Phalacrocoracidae > Phalacrocorax > Phalacrocorax aristotelis. The sequence continues at coordinate 160,434,362 of NC_134277.1, forward strand.
GTCCCTGAATGAGACGCTTCCCCATTCCTGCCATTCCTCTCCCCCCAGCTTTTATACAATGCATCTATTTAGCTGTGAACTCTTCTGGTGAGCAGTGCCCTGATGAGGTGCTGGCTGAAAGGCAAGGTCAGTGGGTCCTGGATGCTCATGAGAGGCCCTCAAGGCTTTGGATGGAACATTTCAGCCCAGTCTGAATCCAGGGGTGGAAAGGAAAAGCAGCTCTTCCACCAGCCACCTTCAGTTTTATTGCAGCTCTAAACTTTCCTGTTATTGTCTGTTCCCAATATTACATCCACTGTGTAGCTCGGTATGCCAGGGCTGGTTTTGGGTGTCACTGTATCACACCTCTAGGAAACATCTGGCACAAGGCAGTGATAGCTCTATGAAGTGCAATGGCCTAAGACAGAGGAGATAGCTGGAAATAGGCTATTTAAGCATCCCTTCTGCTCTTAAACTCTGATTTGGTGAACAGAAAACAAATATGCATTCCTATAGGCTTGACAATAAGCCTTTTCACCTTTTAAGAGAAACCTGATGTTGACTTTTCTTCCTGGTTGGTGCATTTCCCCTGATTCCAGAGCTCAGGTGTGCAGATATATAGTGGGTACCTGCCCAGTTTGCATCATACCAAAATATTGATAGAAAAATTGTGGCAGACATATACCAGAACAGTTCCTTAAATAGAATGGTGGTCATAGATCTAGTCAAACTGAGGCGGTAATCCCTGCTCCAACTATGAGAGATCGCTAGCTGGCTCTCATGGTTTATATCATGCCCAGCTGTAGGTCTTGAGAACTGACACATCTTTAGTGGAACCTCCTATTTCTCCATGGAAAACATCCTCATTTAGTCATTTACTCATGCAAGTACTTTCCTTGCCCTGGAAGTGCGTCTTAGTCTGGTGTCCACTTATTTGACTGTGATCCAGTGGAATACTCAACACAGACATCTTTTATAAATCACATCCAAGGCACTTTCATGGTAATATTCCTTGAAGGTCCACAACGTAGAGTACACTTTGTCCTTGGATTCTTGGTACCAGCTTCTGACTCAACTGCAATGTGCATATTTTAAGCTGGAGTATTTTTTTCTGCAGTACTTAATGTTCGGAGAGAGTTTAATCAAGAAACATGAGTAATTGGCATTAACATTCACTTCTGAGCAAGAGAACAGCTTTGATAGCATCTATACTCATTAGACTTTTCGCTCCAAACACTGTTCATTACAGTGAGCACTCTTTGTATTGGCTTTTGCTTTGTAAACACAGCACAGATTCTGCTCAGCACAGAAGTATGCCTTGAACAAACACTCTGTGGCCACACAAAAGTAAAAAGCTTTAACTGTTGAAAAGAAACAAGTGGAGCACTGGAAGTGCTTTGAGAAAATGTCTAAGCACTCTGCAAGATGACATAAAAACCTGCAATGGCAGGACACAAGATTTATTTACTAGCTGCCTAATTAGTATGAATAGGATTGATTTTGGTCACATACTGAAATGAATCCTTGGGAAAGCTCAAGATTCAACTTAAGAGGCCTGATAAAAGTTTGTTGGGGTACACTTATGGAACCAGGACCACTTTAGGCAGCGCAGGAGCATGAACCATGCCAGCAGTGAGACGGGAGTGAGCTAGACAGGCCTTGGTACTTCGCATTTCTGCCTGCTTATGTAAAAGTCCTGAACGGCAAATGGGTACTGATCCAAAAAGTGACTGTATCAGCCTTTCGGCACTGCACTCCCTGTCCTCCTACCACCGGAATTAGTACAGGTGAGAACCATTTAAGCCCTTTACAGTCTCTGTTTATATTTTTAAATGCAACTTAACTATAGATGTATGAATAAGCACTTCCTCTGTTCACTGTGGAAAAGAAGCATAGAGAGTAATGCTGATTTTCAGCTAGCTTATAAAATAACAATAAGAATATTGTGTTACTGTAATATCTAAAATGGCCCTAGGGCAGAAGATAGGAAGTGTGTTCTGTGTCAATTCTCCCCTTCACTCCCTGATTTAATTTGCACCCAAATCAAGTAGTTCAAAGTCTCAATTTGTTTAATGAGTTGACTTGACAAATAGATCATTTTCTCTTTTAGCAATTACTCTGAAAACGTGAGTCAGCAGGAGCCCTGATTTTCATATCTATCAATACAAACAGATTGGGGATCTTGTTCTACTGTGCTATTATACTTAACGTTTTCACAATTTTAAAGCATTTTTCAGGTAATGTGCCTCCATTATCTCAAGTAATGCTAACTATGCCATGTTGAGTGAAGTACAGAAACGGCAATTGCTTTATGCCAGTGTTTGAGGATAACATGCCAGTGCAAGAACTCTTGGATCCCAGTTGCCTGCTGTGACCATTTGACCTGAGATTTTACTCATTGCTGCACCATATAGGGTGATTTACAGTAGCCAAATAATTTCAAAGAGCTTCAGCCTCTCTACTTGGTCCATGGCTTCCTGGGTATGGAATAGCGAAGAGCCAGAAAATCCTAAGGACCACTGCTCATTTAGGAACCTCCATTAGAAAAATGCTGCCTTAGGAGCACCTTTCTAATGCCAGTATCATAAGAAATTTGCCTCGTCAGGCTCTTCATCCTGCACATAGCAATGTAGCCCAAGGAATAGAGCCTTGTTTGGTTTTGGCCAAAGTTTCCTCTCACTGAACTAAATGTGAAATTTGCCATGATGAAGAATATAGTAGTTGAGTGTCCTTGGCCAGCAGTTTCTCAGTCACCTTTACCCAGATAAAATGTTTTTGCTCTTTCCAACCATGCATTCTTCTAGCCTGTAGCCCAGGAAAAAGGCTTAGATGAAATCAAATCATCTTTCTCCTTTGCTGGGCTCAAGGCTGACCTGGGAGGCTGGCTCAGCACGAAAGAGCCCTGCCCCCTGCTATGTAAAGGTGAAAGTGCTGCCAAGACTCACCTCTGACTCTTATTTCCTATCTCCTGCTCTTTCCCATCATCGCAGCTGCCATGAGACATTTGTGGTATAACACTTGCAGTAAGTCCATGCCAGGCCAGACCATCTTGATGCCATTTTCCTATCGCCCAGCAGCAACAGTATTGAAGGGACTATAGCCCATAGGATAGACATTTACCAGATGCTGGTGGCCATGGTATCCTTTCCCTTTATGCTGCAAACATCACTTCTCAAAAAGTAGTAACAGCCTAGTACTGTTATTACCATTGCTGTTGCTTCACAGTAACAGCAACAAAACATGGGTTGCTCCAGCCACATAACTTGCATTTCTCATTGCCTCTTTCCTGCTTTTTCTTTACTACTTCTAAGCTTTGTTCACTTCTTTCTTAGATATCCAGCAGGATCTTATGCTAGAGTAACAATCCTCGCTCAGTAGCATACACCACCTCACTGCTGTTAGGAGGTGGGAGCATGAACGTGACCAGTTATGGCAGTGTGGCTGATGTGCTGTGAAGCCCTATCCAAACATAACTCATGGAAACTGGCCTGTGGGACTACACCCCAAGACTGTAGCTGTGGTTCTTGCAGAGTGTGGCGGGACAAGTCTGTCGAGGGAATAGAAAGTGAGGTAGTATGAGCAAGAACAGGAGGGTGATAGAGCTCTGATGGGCCAGAAAAAAGAATGAACTTGAGGAAAGAGTGTGAGGGCAGAACAAGGAGGAAAGGTTAGAGATAAGAGCATAAATATGGGCAGGAAGGAGCAACACAAGGCCTTAACGATGGAATTAGAACTATGATGAAAAGGGTTAAGGACTGTCAGGAAATAGATACACAGTCTGAATGGTAATGGGTAAGGAGCTTTAGCTGCAGCATTGTGAATGTTAAGGAGGGGTGGAAAATAGGCAGCAGAGAGTTTGCAGTAATCCAGTTAGCCAGAAGGGACCTTGACTCAGCTCCTCAGACCTCAGAAGCTCATTGGAGCAAGGTGGGATGCTCATGAGAACAGGCTTTCTTGGGGGATTCAAGAGGCTTTCCAATGGAAATAGCATAGAAAGACCTTTGCACAGTAGATTTTTGTCCCTGATGGCTTCACTTCTAGCTGGAAATGGAATGTGAAACAAAAATAAATATTTCTTTTCCTCCAGCAATCCTCAATCATTGAAATATTGAGTCCGTGAGTTTGGTTCAATCAATGCTGGTCTGGTCAAACTTGTCACTTATAGTCAAAAATGTGTGTATGCTGGAAGAGAAAACAAGACCAGAAAAAATATACACTATTGACAATGACCTTTGAGCAAAAGAGGATTTTGTTTATGTTACCCTCGTGTATTTTAAACCTCCTAGATCAAAGTTCACAGTAGCAGTCAGAACTAAGTTTGGAGACCTTAGTTCACAGTAGGGAGCTTGAATAAAAGACCTGATTTGTCAGAAGTTCAGAGGACTGACTTCCCATGAAAGCAGTGGAAATATCCAGTAGTGAGTGTCTTCCAAAATAAAGTTTTAATTAATTGTGACACTTTTTCTGATCCCGGGGTCTTTGACATTTCTCCTGTAATGTCTTGGACCTTTCAGTTTGGTTTTCTAGGAGATGAACAATGACCCCGAGTCTGGTGTGTTCCAACTGTTTGTCACTGGATCTGGGAAAAAAGTGGCCCAAAATGATGCAGCATTTTCTTCTTTTTCTTAGCTGAGGGGAATAACCTTAAGAAGAAAGAAATCCTCTGTTTATTCATGGATTTCATTCTAAACAGAAAAAGCAGTGAAGATATCTGGTGTAGCTGAAACTATGTATAATACAGCACATCTACCCAAGACTAAACACTGGCTCATACTAAGAAAAATAGTTTTGAAGATTATGTGAAACCATACTGTCTGCTGATACCTGGTATCAGGTACCTCCTGCTGATGTCTGGTATCACAGAATCACAGAATGTCCTGAGTTGGAAGGGACCTGCAAGGAACCTTCCCTGAGTGTGTCACAGTAGATATTTAACTCTGGGCGTCTGACTCTGAAAAAGTCAGCATAGTTTTTTTTAATGTTGATTAGCTCCATTTTGGCTAAAAGAACCAATTTCACTAAGGGAGAGATGGAGAAATATTGCATACCAGCATGATAACCTTGTGTGACAGCATAGTCATGATAAATACGCTATACATCTAGAAGTTCAGTCTGATACGTAGTCTGGACCAAAGGGTTCTCTCGCAATGTGATGATCTATTGTATTGCCCAGCCAACTGGAGTGGCATTAAAATGAATTATACCAGGCTCCTGGTTTGGAAATTGTCTAGTCCATTATTTTTTAAGAACAGATTTTGTAAAGGGCAGAAGGAACCTTGAAGAGAGAGAATGAATTGGAAACAAATTGTAACTGTGACATTCTGCCCTCTTTCCTTTCCTTGCCATTTTTGGCAATTAGGGCATTATTTCCTCTTTCCTGTCAAGGACTGTTAGGGTTTGAAAAAGGCTTTTCAGTCTTTTGCCTTTGTTCTGATTTGCAGAAAAGGAAGAAAAGAGTTGTTTATTCTTCCATGCCTGCACAGCTATCTCTGTGTTTCCTTTTTCTTGTTATATGTCCTTTCCTTGTTTTCTGATACAGTTTCATAAAATGAATATAAGAGATGGAGCAATACGTTGCTGGGGCTAAATCCTTAGTATTTTGCAACTCTTTCATGATGCCACAGACCATGGTTTGCTGTACTGTTGAACCAGTCTCTACGATCACACTTTTCTGTGTTTCTATAAAAATCACATTTCTGCATGTTCTTGTTCTTCCATCTGACTCACGTGTGAGATAGTCTTCAAGCTGCCCTATCATTCTCAGGCTATTAGGTAAGGAAAATGTTATTTTCTTTTATTTTCTTTTTCTTTTTTTTGTTTTAATTTTCTTTTTTTTAAATCTCTGCTAATTTTAAATATCCTACTGATATTGTTGTACATTTCCAGTTGTGTAGCATCCACAGCTTTTGTATTTCTGCTGTACCTAGAAAAATTTTCAGCACCACCATAAACATGCAACATGAGTTCTTTTGTAATAGCTAGTGGTTTCACGATATCACAGAATCACAGAATGGCAGGGGTTGGAAGGAACCTCTGGAGATCATCTCGTCCAACCCCCCTGCTTGAGCAGGCACACCCAGAGCAGGGGGCACAGGAACGCGTCCAGGCGGGGTTTGAATGTCTCCAGGGAAGGGACTCCACAACCTCCCTGGGCAGCCTGTGCCCCTGCTCTGGCACCCGCACAGGGAAGGGGTTTTTTCTCATACTCAGGTGGAACTTCCTGTGTTCCAACTAGTACCTGTCGCCCTTTGGCCACACTTTATATATTTATAGGTATTGATGAAATCCCTCCTCAGTCTTCCCTTCTCCAGGCTGAACAAACCCAGGTCTCTCAGGCTTTCCTCATACGAGAGATGCTCCAGTCCCCTGATCATAGCTCTCTGCTGGACTCTCTCCTGTAGTTCCCTGACTTTCGTGAACTGGGGGGCCCAGAACTGGACTCAGCACTCCAAGTGTGGTCTCACTAGGGCAGAGCAGAGGGGGAGGATAACATCCCTTGACCTGCTGGCCACAATCCTTTTAATGCAGCCCAGGATACTGTTGGCCTTCTTGGCCACAAGGGCACAGTGCTGGCTCAGGGTCAGCTTGCTGTCCACCAGCACTCCCAGGTCCTTCTCAGCAGAGCTGCTTTCCAGTAGTTCAGCCCCCACCCTGTACTGGTGCCTGGGGTTGTTCCTCCCCAGGTGCAGGACCGTGCACTTGCTCTTGTTGAATTTCATGAGGTTCCCCCTGCCCCACCTCTCCAGCCTGTCCAGGTCTCGCTGGACGGCAGCACAGCCTGCTGGTGTATCAGCCACTCCTCCCAGCTTGTGTCATCAGCCAACTTGCTGAGGTTACACTCTGTCCCTTCATCCAGGTCATTGATGAATATGTTGAACAGGATTGGACCCAGCACAGACCCCTGGGGAACACCACTAGTGACAGGCCTCCAACCAGACTCTGCTCCATTCATCACAACCCTCTGAGTTCTGCTGTTCATGGAGTTCTCAATCCACCTCACTGTCCCCTCATCCAACCCACACTTGCATAGCTTGCCTGTCAGGATGCTATGGGAGACAGCGTTGAAAACCTTGCTGAAGTCAAGATAGACAACATCCACTGCTCTCCCTTCATCAACCCAGCCAGTCACGCCATCATAAAAGGCTATAACAGGTTGGTCAAGCATGATCGCCCCTTGGTGAATCCATGTTGACTGTTTCTGACAACCTTGTTGTCCTCTACATGCCTGGAGATGACCTCCAGAATGAACTGCTCCATCACTTTTCCAGGGATGGAGGTGAGGATGACTCGCCTATAGTTTCCCAGGTCCTTCTTCTTGCATTTAAGACTGGAGTGACACTGGCTACTCTCCAGTGCTCAGGCACCTCTCCTGTCCTCCATTACCTTTCAAAGATGATGGAGAGTGGCTTAGCGATGGCATCCACCAGCTCCCTCAGCACTTATGGGTGCATCCCATTGGGGCCCATGGATTTGTGAGGATCCAGTGTGCCCAAGTGATCTCTAACAGAGTTGTCCTCAACCAAGGGGAAGTCTTCCTTTCTCCAGATTTTCTCTCACCTCTGGGGGCTGAGATCACCAATATCAGATAGGATGATCCCCAGAAAGACATACTGATTTTGGCTTAGCCAAGATATCCAGTAAGACAATGTAATTTTGATCCATTTTAGCCTTTCTAACCCTGCAAACCTCGATCTTTCCCACACAGAGCACATGTACAGGTGCTGAGTGGTATTGTGTGAATTCAGAGATTCACAGCATTATCAGGTTGCCATTGGTGTCCTTATCTGCCCCTCACATCCATTTGGAAACTGAGCTCTTACAGGCACTCACTTTGCATTTGGATTTTCTGGCCTTCAGAAAATGTGCAATTTAGTATGAAACCTAGACAGACCAGGTGCTCGTCGTTGGTGAATCACCCTCAATCTTGGATATGCAAAATTGTTTAGTAGCTTATTGAGTTTAAAGGTGGAGGGCACTGGCGTATTTTTCATCTGAATTCAGATGAAAAGTCAACATACAGTTGGCTTTGGATGTGTTAATCAGATATCCAGGACAGTTGCTCAGGTCAACATGGCTTTGATTTTGCATGAAGTCCCTACAACTGAAGTCCTAATTTTGGACTGTGATGCCTAAGTCACCTGCAAGGAATAAGATTTTATCTGATCATGGGTTGGTTGCTCATTTTGACAGATGTTAATGTTTCGATAATTGCTAAAAATATTGGTAGAAGTACCTTTTTCTGATAGTTCATATTGCTGTCTGCACCATTGGCTCTGATTCTCTCATGGTTTTGTGTAAACTTTTCAGTGCACAATCCCTATAGAGTGATGATCAATTTGTGTAATTTAATAATTACAAATAATTACATACTTCGGATTTTTCCAGTGTCATGAGCAGCTGCTGATGGATCTACAGGCATAGAGTGTCTGTTCATGGCCTCCCAAGGCTCTCTTGGAACTGCTCAGTGATGTCAAGCACTTAAACAGCAGGGACTTTCTGGGAACAGTCCAGCTTGCTCTGGTATTAGGAGCCATTTAGCAAATGGTGATAACTAATTTAATTAAGATCAGATGCTAATGCCACTTGTGAAGATGATACCGTATGGACACAGGCCTACTCTTCTTTGGCTCTGAAGCATCCTTCTCTGATTTTTGAGTGCCATGACATACATGAACTAACATGCTGACAGCAATGCACAATAAATGCTTGGAGTATTCAGATATTTGTCATTCAACCAAAGTGTTTTATCTAATCAGCTGTCAGATGTTGTCGAGACCAGCAGTTTTATCATTCTTGAAAGAATTAATCAAATGATTAATTTTCTGAAATTTTTGTCTCTTACTGTGTAATTTACACTTTGGGTCTAATTTACACACTTCGGGTGCTCAAAGATTGGTCTGCACTGATAGTGTATGTCTACTTTTTGTCAGTCAGTAGAGGGGTTCTGACTAATTGTTGGTGCTTTTCTGCTGTTGTGCATTATGTCTACACATTCTACGGAGCATGACTTCCATCTTCTGTCAGTTTCAAGAAAAAGTATCCTCACTCAATAAGTTACTTTGTAGGTCAAGAAAATCCTGTTTGTATTTCCTATGTCCAACACTTTGGACAATTTCCAGCTAAACCATGGAGCTCATTGCCACAGGATAGTGTGGATACTAAAAGTTTACATGTTTTTAGAAGGCATTAGACAGATTCATGGGACATATTGTAATCATAGAATCATAGAATCACAAATGGTTTAGTGCCTCACCACTCTCATAATAAAATTATTTTTCCTTATTTTTATAGTAGCAAACCTTTTTCAATGAAGCATTTAATTGTGAAGAGAAAAAGGGTTCCTGTTCGGAGTGTAAAACCCATCTAGCAAAACCTCAGCACTGGAGCTAGGGCCACATGCCACTAACCTTCTTCGGTCCTTCAGCAGCAAGTAACACATTGGAGAAAGTTGTTCTCTCCTCTAAAGGATCTCAGCAACAAATCACTGAGGACTGCTAGCTGTGTATGCACATAACAATCAAGAAAGCATCTAACCAGAGAATTATTATGCGTGGTTTCAACCTCTACACATCTCTCCCGTGTTCACAGAACTGTGGGGGAATGTTTGAGAAACCAGTGGATAAAATGCATTTTTGTTCTCTTTCTCTTGTTTTTTGATGATGAAAAGATAGGAAAAACCTTATTGTGGAAGTAGAACTTGTGAATTTGTCTCTCATAACTATGGTGGAGAACTCCTTGGAGGGCCAGAGCCAGGTATTTACAAATTTGAAATAATGGGGCATTGACTCAATCACACAATAGATATACACTCAGTTAACAAAATAAGAAAGAATTCTTGGTTAAAAACCTATTTGCAGGGAGTCAGATCTATTTCAATATTATGTCTAGATTCTGTCAGTTCTTCCTTTATTACAAGCAAAGACAAGACTTCATGGGATTTTGAATTTACAGTATATCAACAAGAATATTTTAAAGCTTTCTGATGCAGAGACAAGGCAAAATTTATAACTCTCCACCTTTTCTCACTCTGGAGTTACCTGTAAGCAGTCATGCAGAGAATAGAAAATGAAAACTGAGTGTTTTTCATAGATATTCATATATAACAGGACCCCAGCAGAAATGCTTACATTGCCATCCCTGTCAGATTCTATGAAACCACAAATCCTGCTAAATACCTAATATCACAACTAAAGACGTACCTAGAGTTGCAAACTGTCAGTTATTTATAAAAGGCCTCTTATCAGGACCAGCACTGACAATAATATCTGCAAATGTCGAGAAGCCCTCCGATGTCAAACAAGAAATCACCACCCAGCTGTGTGATAAGAGTAAGTGCCAGGTGATAAGTCTACAAGCAAAACATAAGAGGATAAACAACAGCTACCACCCGGACACCAAGGGGGAACCTGACCAGAGAAAAAACTTGTGAGCAAAATGGTACAGTTATTGTTAAGCCTGATCCTGTTGTCAATGCAGCATCCATAGCTGATAGGGAACATCAGGAGCCTACCTAGAGGTGTTAGCAGCATTTCTGTTACTTCTGTCTATACATCGTCAGACAGAATGGTCTGTTTTAGTTGTGAGTCACTGCTGGTAATCTTTACAGCTACCATTTCAACTGATGCTTAGAGACAAGTCACAATGGGTAGAAATATTAGAAGTGTGGGCATACTTTGAGTCTACTCCATGATCCAAATTGTCTTCAGTCATGACTGACAAAAAAGAGTACAATAATCGATATCAGGCCTTTGTCATCAACAGCATTGCTAGACAGAAAAAGGGTCCAGAGGAGGGCCACAAAAATGATCCGAGGGCGGGAGCGCCTCTACTACTAGCACAGGCTGAGAGAGTTGGGGTTGTTCAGCGTGGAGAAGAGAAGGCTCCAGGTAGACCTTATTGTGGCTTTCCAGTACCTGAAGGGGGACTATAGGGTAGATGGGGACAGTCTCTTTAGCAAGGCCTGTTGTGACAGGACAAAGGGTAGTGGCTTTAAACTAAAGGAGGGTAGATTTAGACTGGATATAAGGAAAAGATTTTTTACTATGAGGGTGGTGAGGCACTGACACATGTTTCCCAGAGAGGTGGTAGATGACCCATCCCTGGAAACCTTCAAGGTGAGGCTGGACGGGGCTCTGAGCAACCTGATCTAGTTGAAGCTGTCCCTGCTCACTGCAGGGGGGTTGGACCAGATGACCTCTAAAGGTTCCTTCCACCCAAACTATTCTCTGATTCTATTCTATGTTTCTGTTCTAAAAATGGTACACTAGAAACTATGGTCAAGGCAAAGAAAAAGCACAGCTTAGATAACTAATCAATGAGCAGGCATCCATCTTCATTTACAGAACATGTAAACACCGTGAGAGCATAATATGGCTAAAAGGATTGAGGAGAAACTGAGGCAATATAGTATCAGATAAGAGTAGGAGTCTACATAAGATGTTCCTTGAAATCCCACATCCCCAGTTCTAGAATTATTGTCCTTTTTGCAGTCAGAGTTTCCAGGCTCACCAGTTTTCAGACCATGAGATTTAACAACAGAGCACAGTGTGGTTTTTTTTATATGCAACCTTCAAGGATTTTTTAAAAATAAAAACAGTGCTTAGCCCCACCAGAGAGCAAAGCTGTCACTGTGTGGCAAATTGTTCAAATCTGTTACAAGAAAATGAACCCCTGCCATAAGTAATGGGGAGACAACAGGTATGTATTAAAGCAAGGAGAATGGTTGGTTGGAGGGCGGGAACAAATGAAGCATATTCGGCAATGTGATGCTTTAATTTTTAAAATAAATCTGGGATTAAGTCTTTTCAGAAGAATAGCACTACAACAGTAAAGTGAAACAGAGAACTGCAGTGCTTAGCCCTGGAAGATGAGAGATGTATAAACAAAATCCCTAACATTCACAACAAGAAAGATATGGCAGTAAATTTCTAGATGAGTCTAGTATGTTGCTGTCAAAAACTCTGATGGCATTTGATGCAGTAAATGAGACTGGAAGGTAAATTAAGAGTCAACATTTGCCCTGGGGCTACTGACAAGAAGATGTAAGCTGATGGTCATCAGGATCCTCTGCTGGTGGAAGAACATGTCTTAGGACATGTTGAAATTGAATTATCATTGGATAAATTGAGTTGTAAGAAATTAGTGTTCATGTGTGCAGTTCTTTGAACTGAAAGAGCAGACACCTTGTTAGGAGAAAGGAATGAAAATCTGTGGTGTGTTTCTGAGTAGGCAAGAGCTCCATCTTTGGGAATAGGGTCCTAAGATTTTCCTTACAAAACCAAAGCGCTTAGTGTTAGAAAACAAATTCTGATCTAGTGAACATGGAGAAACGTGAATATGCAGGAAGATTTTTGAGTACTATGTATACAAGCCATCGAAGGAACTGCCTCAACTTGCCCAAATATCTGTTGCTGCTCCAAAACAGTTTCTGTAAGATCTGTACATTAGAATAACAGGCAGAGGTGGCACTTCTCTTACAGAGCAGGTGGCCAAAATCCTCCAGACTCCTAACTGTCACAATCTCATTTCTGGTTCATAAAAAACATCTTTCATCTTTGTTTTACAAAGCTTTCAGATATTAGTTTCAGAGCTTTGTTAAACTGGGATGTATTGGTGACACAACATAAGGAGAATTGCAAAGCTCCTTTATTTTTCTGAGCAATTGTTTATGGGTAAAAATCTGCAAAGACAAGTATCTTTGTTTTTGTGTCACTGTGTACTTGAGTCAGAAATTGTAAATCAGATTTTGATCCTCTCTCTCTATATATACACATGTATATATTTATACATTTATACATTTAAAATTTATATTTATAATATGTGAAGACCATTTCCTCTACCTGGTGAATGTTTTATTTACAAAAATTGATTTAGTACTGAATGAAAAAGTATGACCTCTATTTTTCTCTTTGTTCTTCGTTCAGGGGAACACTACTGATTTCAGTAGGTGTTGCCTCTCATTAAAACTAGTGAGTGTAACAGAACAGCCTTTACAAGTAAGGAGTCTAGAATAGCAAGCTAAAATCACCCAAACACATTTACTCTTCAAGCTAGGATTTAAAAGTCCTAAGAACCTTATTTATGTAATTTTTATTTCCCTTTAACCCCTTGGCAATAGCTGGTAGGACTTCTGCCATAAGCACTAATGAATTTTGCATTGAATTCTGACTCCTGGCATTTAGGGCTTAATAAAATCTTCTTTTCCTTTATCTGGAAGATTCCTTTTCTGCTAATTGGTGTCAACATCAATCAAGATCAGAGGTGCAACAACACTAGTTTAAAGGCCTTTTGCTCATCTGCTTTATACCCCAAGTAATATGGAGCTTTAGGCAGCTTACACATAAAAGTGGCAATAAATGTCCTTTCACTCCAAAATGCACAAAATCTTGGAAACTTCGAAAGATTGTATTGTTGCAACAAATTAAAAGCTGCTTCGAGAGGTCTGTCAGTTACATATGTGGCATTTTAAGTGTGTGTGGCTGTGCTAAATATTTTGCATAGCTCTAGAAGATCTTCCTCCAGACCTTCAGAATTGTGGGTGACACTGGGGAGTTCTTTAGAGGAAGCTCCCCTGGAAGATGAGGGCTGGGTGACAGCTCCCTGCATTTGCATGCCTAGTGTTGTATGCAATAGGCATATTCAAGGCAATTTACATTGCTTGTGCAAATTCAACAGATCATTGAAACCTGTGCTTGACTGGGGGCAAGAGTAGAAGTCGGAAGTTTGGTTCTAGATGCAGGTGATGGGTAGCACCTTGTTTCCATGTGAGGTGATTGCCCCTTGCTCTGTGCAAGTCTGGAGATCTTGGGTCCCACTGAACTTGGAGTTTACCTAGGTCATAAGCAAGATCCAGGCAATCAGCAGCCCCAGGTGAGTCCCTGCAGCAAGTGTTTGATGATGCACCAAGTATCGTACCTGTTGGTGAGGAAGTGGCTCCTGAGCCAGCCAGCTCCCGCTGTCCCTGGAGGAACTTGGAGAAGGGAGCAGCAGCCCATCAGAATCAGTTGTAGGGTTGCAACAAGTGCTCCTGCTGTCATGTGGCCATTCAGGATACTGTTTTTTGTCTAGACAAGCCATGAAAGGATGATGTCAAGGATAAAACCGGGACACTACGGGGCTGCCCATTACACACAGACTCTGTCTAAACACTGATCATGTCCTTCCTGTCCTGCAACAAGCAACAGAAAAGTATAATAATTACAGTGGCAAAGGACCATAGCCCCTACCCCTTACAGTAATGAGGGGTAGTTGAGTGTGTGCACAGACCGAGTCAAGGACTGGAGGAGTGGATTGGGAAGGGTGGTTTGTAAATAATGGCTTTTAGTAATGACCAGAACTTGTGTACCTGCCCAATGACTCATGGGAAGTGACTGATAACTTCAGACCACGTGCCTGTCCCCAGGCCACCCTCAGCCCCAGCAGACTCACAGCAGAGTCACCACAATAAAGAAGCAAAGGGTAAAGGAATGATGGCCGTGACTTTCTGAGAGCAGATCACTTGGTGACCAGGGCTGCACATATCTGCTGATTATTCCCATGGGTAGTAAGATTTAATTGTGTGAAACTACTGACCCTTCATTGCCTGATGTACCTTCTTGATCCTTCTTGAGGTGGCTCCTCACCACCATGAGAGCAGCCAGGACTGTTTCAAAGGATGCAGCAACCCCAGCTGGGGGATCCCCACTTCCACCTCTCTCAGTGCAGGAACCTGCAGTGCAGAGTTGAGATGGTATGTGTAGATCCTAATGCCTCAGTAAGACCAGAAGAAAGCTTTGCATAAGACTGATGAGTCTTGCTCTGTCCTCCACTTGGTTGATGTATTACTTAGTAAAATGTAAGTGAAGAAAAAGATTACCCTTTTACACACCAAATCAAAGCCAGAGTGGATGTATTTGCACCCCGTAATATTTTTCTTCAAAAGAAGGGTGAATGACATGCAGGGTATTCCCTTCCTTTCCCATGGCTAGGCTGGAGAAAAGTGCTCTCATTCAAAGAAGTACTATAAGACTGAAGTCAATGCTGACAGAGGACCAGGGGCAACAGGCAGCGAATTCCCAGTCCTCCCATGATACCTTGTGGCTCATGCTTCTGCACAGCTCACTGAGCTGTAGCGTTAGGGTAGTTTGATCTTGCTGCCCAGCAAAGCATAAAATGAAAGAGTGGGGAGCTTCCTGGTACTTGCTTTCTTAGGTGTAATGGTGTCCATAATGGAAGAATACACATGGAAAGGACAAACATATACATAGAATCACAGAATCATTTAGGTTGGAAAAGACCTGTAAAATCATTGAGTCTAACTGCTAACCTAGTACTGCCAAGTCCACCACTAAACCATGTCCCTAAGTGCCACATCCACACATCTTTTAAATACCTCCAGGGATGGAGATTCAACCACTTCCCTGGGCAGCCTGTTCCAACGCCTGACAACCCTTTCGGTGAAGACATTTTTCCTTGAGGCCATTTCCTCTCGTCATATCGCTTGTTACTTGGGAGAAGAGACCAACACCCACCTCACTACAGCCTCCTTTCAGGCAATTGTAAAGAGCAATAAGGTCTCCCCTCAGCCTCCGCTTCTCCAGGCTAAACACCCCCAGTTCCCTCAGCCGCTCCTCATAAGACTTGCTCTTCAGACCCTTCACCAGATCCGTTGCCCTTCTCTGAACACACTCCAGCAACTCCATGTCTTTCCTGTACTGAGGGGCCCAAAACTACACACAGTATTCAAGGTGTGGCCTCACCAGTGCTGAGTACAGGGGCACCATCACTGCCCTGCTCCTGCTGGCCACACTATTCCTGATACAAGCCAGGATGCTGTTGGCCTTCTTGGCCACCTGGGCACACAGCTGGCTCGTGTTCTGCCGCTGTCAACCAACACCCCCAGGTCCTTCTCCACCAGGCACTTTCCATCCACTCTTCCCCAAGCCTGGAGCGTTGCATGGGGTTGTTGCGACCAAAGTGCAGTACCCAGCACTGAGCCTTGCTGAACCTCATAAAATTGGCCTGGGCCCATTGATCCAGCCTATCCAGGTCCCTCTGCAGAACCTTCCTACCCTCAAGCAGATCAACGCTCCTTCTTACCTTGGTGTCATCTACGAACTTACTGAGGGTGCACTCGATCCCGTCATACAGATCATTGATAAATATATTAAACAGGACCGTCCCCAGCACTGAGCCCTGGGGAACACCACTTGTGAATGGCCGCCAACTGGATTTAGCTCTGTTCACAACTCTCTGGGCCCAGCCACCCAGCCAGTTTTTTACCCAGTGAAGAGCACACCCATCGAAGCCATGAGCAGCCAGTTTCTCCAGGAGAATGCTGTGGGAAAGGGTGTCAAAGGCTTTACTAATGTCTAGGCAGACAACATCCACAGCCTTTCCCTCATCCACTAAGTGGGTCATGTGCTCATAGAAGGAGATGAGGTGAGTCAAGCAGGACCTGCCTTTCATGAAGCCATGCTGGCTGGGCCTGATCACCTGGTTGTCCTGTATGTGCTGCGTGATGGCACTCAGGGTGCTCTGCTCCATAACCTTCCCCGGCACTGAGGTCAGACTGACAGACTTGTAGTTCCCTGGATCCTCTTCCCGGCCCTTCTTGTGTTTGCTAACCTCCAGTCAACTGGGACCTCCCCAGTTAGGCAGGACTGCTCATAAAAGATTGAAAGTGGCTTCCAGCAGCTCCCTCAATACCCTTGGGTGAATCTCATCAGACCCCATAAACTTGTGTGTGTCTATGTGGTGTTGCAGATTGCTAACCATTTCCCCATGCATTATGGGGGCTTCATTCTGCTCCCCATCCCTGTCTTCCAGCTCAGGGGACTTTGTACCCTGAGAACAACTGGTCCTACTATTAAAGACAGAGACAAAGAAGGCATCAAGTACCTCAGCCTTTTCCTCATTCTTTGTCACTATGTTTCCTCGCACATCTAAGGAAGGACGGAGATTCTCCTTAGCCCTCCTTTTGCTGCTAATGTATTTACAGAAACATTTTTTATTATCTTTTATGGCAGTAGTGAGATTAAGTTCTAGCTGAGCTTTGGCCCTTCTAATTTTCACCACACATAACCTCACAACATCCTTGTAGTCCTCCCGAGTTGCTAGCCCCTTCTTCCAAAGGTCATAAACTCTCTTTTTTTCCCCTGAGCTCCAGCCGAAGCTTTCTGTTCAGCCAGGCTGGTCATCTTCCCCACTGGCTCATCTTTTGGCACATGCGGATGGCCTGCTCCTTGCACCTTTAAGACTTCCTTCTTGAAGAATGTCCAGCCTTCCTGGACTCCTTTGCCCTTCAGGCCTGCCTCCCAGGGGACTCTGTCAACCAGCTTCCTAAACAGACCAAAGTCTGTCCTCCAGAAGTCCAAGGTAGCAGTTCTGCTGACCCCACTCCTCACTTCTATGAGAATCAAAAACCCTATCATTTTGTGATCACTGTGCCCAAGATGGCATCCAACCCTTGATCAAAACCCCCAAATTCTGCTGGTGACACCATCCTTGGAGACAGGTATATCTGCTGGGTCTTCCTGTTTCCTCCCTCATCATTCCCTGCAACTGGAAGAACACAGAAGAACAGTGCTTGTGCTCTTTTGATTGCCTTTGGACTTATTGCAACTTCATTTCTGCCTACATGAAAAGCAATAATAGATAATAATCTGAGGGCCTTATCATGGTGGGAAGCTTTCTCATCACATCTTTAACCCGGGCCCCAGGGAGGCAGCAGACTTCCCTAAGAAGTGGGACTGGTTGGCATATTTGGCCTTTTGTTCTCTGCAGAAGAGAGTCTCCTATGACAATGACCCATCTTTTTTTCTTTATGAAAGTGGCTTTGACGCAGGGTGTAGGCCTACTTAACCTTGGTGACACCTCCAACCTAGATGAACCATTGTCCTCATCATTGTTTGGTACCACTTGCAGGGCCTCGTACCTATTATGCAAAGGCACCTGGGAAGGTGGGGGAGTCATGGAGGAGACGCGCCTGCTGCGATGGGCGGTAACTTGCCACCATTTCCCCCCATCCCTTAAGTCCCTGTGCTCAGCCAGGGGCAGAGGGGATGGGGGATCCTCCCTAACATGCATCCTCTCTGCCTGCCGGGCCTGTGCCAGGGAAGGCAGGGTGCGGTTCCAGCAGTCCGTCTCTCTCCCGCTCTCCCTGACACCCCTCGGCCTACTCGCCTCCTCCCGGAGCTCTGTCGGCAGTGAGGAGCTCCCCTACCCGGGCGCAGCTCCCCCAGGTGTGCTGGCTGCTGCCGCCCGGTACCGGCACACGGGCAGGGCACACCCTGCAGCCGGACACCTGGGCGGCAGCGTGTTCCCCCCCGGAGCTCCGTCTGGGGAGCTGCGTCAGTCGTGGTGGGTGCAGAGCCTGGAGAGGCCATGGCCTTTGGCCGGGTGGGTGCCATTGCTCCCTGCTTGAGCTGGCAGACTTACGGTGCCCTTCCTGCACGCCCTGCTGCGTGAACTGCCCTACCACGTCCTGGTCACTAGTGCTCCCTAAGGGCTTCTTTTATAGGTGTGGGGGCGCTTGGCCACCGTTGCTCCTGGCCCCACCCAGATATCACCAGCCACTGTGATGTGAGCTGTGGGTTCCTGGAAGGTCTCTCCACTCCCCCCAGGTTCCCCTGATTCAGGAAACCCCCCTGTGCACCACGCCAGAGCATTCTGCTTGCACCGGAGCTTGGCCGAGCAACTCAAGCCTCGAAATGCCTGCTAAGAAATTAATTTTACCTTCCACATTCAGCTCAAAGTTAATAGTCAGATGGGTTAAAATATAGTGTTAGACTCATTGAAATCCACAGCCTGAGACAACTACCATGATCAGGTCACTCTGAGAGAGTATGGAGATTTCACTGAGGACCTAATTAATTACCTCAAGTGGATCACTTTTATCAAGCTGGACAGGGACATGATCTTGGACTTTCCTAGGCTGGGATTTCAGGAAACATTCCAGAACTGCAGGATTCATAGTGACACCCACCAAATCTCTAACAACTCTTTCTTTCAGCTGGTGTAGAAGAGACCAGGATGATATTTGCCTTGTGTTTTGAAGAGAGGTCTTAGCAACCTGTTACGTTATTCTTAGTAACAATCCTCTAACAAAACGGAGATATGGTGAAATAGTCCTTCTTGTCTATGATGAGATGCTCCACTGAATGCTTCTGCCCCAGTGCCTTCAGTGTTGGCAACACCCCAGTGTGCTCCCTTGTTCCTGGGGTCAGTGCAGCGCTGGATGATGCCAAAAGCAGCCTAACTAGTGAGTAAGCAGAGGATTTTATCCTCGTGGGCTCTCAACCAGGTAACTTTCTCTAGAAGAATGTCTTTTGATGCTACTTCATTACATGGTGCAATACAAGGCTGCCCCTGGTCAATAGACCAATGGCAAATCTTTTCGTGTCCCATAGGCCATTGTGCATTTTGAGTAATAGCTGCCTGGGGAGCAAGTTAATGCCAGGAGCGAGCATTGTTTGCTGTAACTCACATGAATAGCTATGAACAGAAAGGCTGAATGTTGCGATGACAACACATCAATAAGCAAAGCCACTTTCTCCACCTTTTGACATGAATTACCTGTCTTGGATACTGCACTATAATCAGCACTTGCATTGCCAGGAGGAAAATAAAGGCCAGTTTGACCTTCTGGAGCAACAGGATCTGTTTTCCTGGACAGATGAGAGAGTCATTAGTCTGGAAAGTTACTTGGACTGTCAGTAACCTGCTCACTGTATGATGCACTGCCTTGGCTGAGCCACACCTCAGTATTTAATTTATACCTTTTGCATAGGGTGAGTTCCTTAGGGACTGCTAGCATAAATGCATCTGCCAGCATGACGGCTGAGCAGCCTGGAGGACAAATCTATACAACAACACGTGAACTCAGTGCAGATTCAAAAGTGAGCTCTTTGGGGTGGGTCAGTGGGTTGCAGAGGGAGAGAATTGGGAGGAGTAGCCTTGCTGGGATTGCCAACATCCCTCCTGAACAACCTGGCTGTGATGTTGCTGGTACTGGGGCTGCTGGACCACTGCAAGGAAGCAGATATGACAGCAGTGGGACTGCTTCTGTGTTAGAGGAGCACTCATATCACTAGGCAAGACAAAACGGACTGTTTTGTCTCCTGTTCACCTTCTAGGCAGATCAGTGCAGTCCTTAGTGCTGCTTTTAGCTATTTCCCTCTTCATTTCACACATATTTCAAACAAACAGGGATGACAAAAGTATGCAATTTATTGTAACACCCAATGCTGGTAATTTTGCAGGATCTGAGGCCAGCTGAACAATATGCTGCTGACCTTAAATTGCTCATTCCCCTTTGCTGTTAAGTAAAAGAATAAATCAATTGGTAATTCCTTTCTCTCACCATACCTCCTCTCCCTCCTCCTTTTTTAAAGCCAGACATCAGTCCTTTTTATTCAGTCAGGACAATGCAACTAGTGAGAAGAAAACCTTAGTACCATACCAATATGTTTAGTTTCTTTTATAGTGTTAATTAGGTGTCAAAGGTATGCTTAGTGCCCTCTGAGAAAGGCAGGATGCTAACCCAGGAAGCTCAGATAATTGTATTGTCAAATTTATTTGTTTATTAAAATAGGGTGGGTTTTTTTTGCTGTAGAGGACTTAGCCCCTCCTCTAAAAAACAAACTAATCAGGGGATTGCTGGATGCCATGGTATGCCA
This sequence comes from Phalacrocorax aristotelis, assembly GCF_949628215.1. Taxonomy (NCBI): domain Eukaryota; kingdom Metazoa; phylum Chordata; class Aves; order Suliformes; family Phalacrocoracidae; genus Phalacrocorax; species Phalacrocorax aristotelis. The sequence goes on from NC_134277.1 coordinate 160,454,998, forward strand.
TTGTCTAATAATTGCAGAGTTACCTGCTGCTATATCTTGTCTGAGCAATGTGTGCTCAGAGGAGCTGGGAGAGATGTAAAACCATTTTAATCCTTTGTAGTTCTTGCCTGAAGTTCTTGACTAGCAGGATATTAGAACAAAATGGGAAAGGCTTTTTTTTTAATACATGCAAAATACGAACAAGGTACTCCTGCTGCTGTTGAACATGTTCTTCAGTAAGTGCAGCTTAATTTACATTTGGAGGTAGCTCAGAGGAACTAGTTCTTTCTTTCATATATACACATATAGTTCCTGAAATGCAGTGCACCTTTAGTGCTTCAAAGTGAAATGGCAGGCAGGAAAAGGGGCTGGCTAATGGCAAAAAGCCACACCATATATGTCTGAAGTCTCCTATGAGCTAAAGAATGTAATAATCTGTGCATGCATGTATAGGCATGTATATATATATGTTTTTTTACTGCATCATGACCACACTGCCTGTCAAGAGTGTGTCTGGCAGTATCTGTAAAGTGGGACCCCTGAAGTGTGTTTCCTTATCTCTCAGCTTCTTGTCCAAGGTAGTGAGCCTGTGCAGGGGCAGGAGGCTGTCCTGCCCGACTTGCTGTGCACAGGACAAAAGGTACATAGGCAGGCAGGCACTTTATCTGAGCTATCCATCTGGGAGCAGAAATAGGATTTCTTACCAGCACAGAAAACCATTTTAATAGTACGAAATAACTCACAGGGAATTAAATTATAAATGTATATGCTGCCCTGAGGGTATGTCAGTTTGTATCACAGAATATCCATAACCATTCACTTTTGTGCTGTTGAGCGGGGGAGGCCAGTTAAGCTGCTCTGTGGCAGATGAACCGTTAATATCTGAGGCACCCTGTAATAGGAGGAGGCACGAGGGCACTATATCAATTCATTGTAATGCAATGAAATATGAACCGCAGCAAAAACAGAAAAAAATCTGTTTCAGTGAATAATCACATTTTGGAATGTTTTTTCCTGGTGGTGGAAATTTAATAAAACAACTGGAAGTCATCACGAAACAATATAGTATTTTCTGACTAAGGAAGAAGATTTTTGGCTAGTTCAGAAAATCTGAATATCATTCTCAGCTCTGTTTCAGACAAGCCGTGTCACAGAGGCCAGCCATGATTCAGTTTCTCAACAGGCTGATTCCTTTTGTCAGACTTTCTTTTGCTTACGATAGGGGCTTCAGGGCTAGTTAGGCCTTTGATTTCACTCGATATGGCAGTACCTATGGTCTTCTGAGCCTGTTATTCTGAAAGATGGACAATCAACAATAAAAACGAGACAATATGTGCCAGCAGAACAGTGTTGTGAAGCACAGCCACATGGCCAGTTGTCCTTGATATCCCGCTGAAGTAGCTGGCTAGTGAATTACCCCTGCTGATTAACCTAAAGCATTGCTGGTGAAAATGTTTTCTGTCACATCGTTCTGCAGAGTCTTTTGCTGAAATTAATTTTACAAGACCAACATCCAGCATTTTATTTGTTTTAAATTTATCTGTCATGAATTCTGCAAAGTTCCCCCTCACTTCCCTTCTTCAGTGGTTTTGCCCCCTCCTACTATAAGACAGAGTGGATTCAAGAAATCATTTAGTTTTCGGTGGTTTAAGACTTGTCATCCTGTGCTTTATGACTTAGAATAGGTCTTGCTAAGAGAAGAAACTACTGGGCTTATTCTCCGTTCAGACTGACAGCAGGATAGACAGGTGTCATCTCATGATGACATTTAAGGTGGACGAGCCCCATGAGTGAGGGGGTTCAGTCTGGACTAATCAGTGTCAACCCTGATGAAGATTATTTTTGTCAACTTTATGCATTCCTCTGAGACATCACTTTATAATAACAGGAAGACTGTAATTTAAATGGTTGTGGGGGATGGGTGGCTGAATTATTCATTCTTTACAGATCGCAAACTATCGAAACCCAAAAGTGGCCGACATACAGTATCTTCTCTCTTCTGTTCCCACCTTTGCTGCCCTGAAACACAAAGGGGGTACTATGGCTCCTTCAGTTAGTCTGCAGAGATGGAAAAGTAGCGTCTTCCCCTTTTATTTAAGGAAGATGCTTCACTGCTGAGACTTTCCCAGTCACTCTAATTGGTCATCTTTCAGAGCTTTGATTTTAATAAGAAATAGTGAGCTGCATTTTGCAGTGAGCCTAAGCAAAAAGATGCTGAAGTTTATTGTAGCACAGATCTCAAAAACACTGAAATAAAGACTTGTGCAGGCAATTTGCAATGGCTTCTGCTATTTAAATGCAAATGTGTATACAGAGCTTTGTTCTAGATACCAGCCATTTGATATACCTTGACTTTTGTCCCTGCCTTTAGATACCTGAGTTTCTTTCTGAGATGCACCTTCCTTTAAGAAAAACAAAACAAACCAACCAAACAAACAAAAAACCAAAAAAGCTCTAGCCTGTATGTCTAAAGTCAAGAGCACCTGTGCAGCTCAGCATCTGTAAAAATGTGTTTCATCCAGGCTGCTCCATCACCTTATCCAGCAGCCACTGGCTGCTGCTGGGGCAGAGAGGCTTATATAGGGGAATACACTGGCCATGGCATACCAAACACAGTTACCACAGCAGCACCCCTCTTTTTTTACCCTCTCTCTTCCTCTAGGAATCTTGAATGTGTTTAAATATTAAAGCTGGACACATCTCAGTGTATCCCCTGCGGAGTCTTTCTACTGAAAACATCCAAAATCCAATAAAATTAGCTGGACCTTTTGATGTCTGTAAAGTGGCTGCTCACTGAGGCAGCTGGTCTGGGAGTCCAATATCAGACTTCTATAAAAATATCTACAGAGCATTTCCAATAGTGCTGATATCTGTAATCTCCTTGTTAGGTGTTCCATTCTGCTCACTAGCATAACCTTTATTTAAAAAAGGATATTGAGGAGGGTTTGTTTGCTTTATTCCCACTTCAATGTAGCATTGATTTACCTTGTGTCTTAGAGAAACCACTTAACCAAAAAAATACTTTAAACTTACACAAATCTATTCACTTCCTAGGCAAAAATTTTGATAGTAGTCTCTAAAACAGGTTTTGTTTCGTCTTTACTAAGGAGGAAAAGTGGTTTCTGTGTCAACAGGGTGAAAATTCAGAAATTCTAGTGTTCAGGTTTTTGCCTTAGTAATGCTGCTGCACTCCCATCTCCCTACAAAAACAAACAGAAGGACAACAGACTCTCCAGGTACTTTTCATGACCGCGCACCCAAGAACAGTTGGGAAGAACAGCAACCTCAGAGCCCTTTAGGATTAAGTTAACATGCAAAATAAGCTTATGTGCTTTGCTTTACAAAGCACACCATTTCCATGCTCTCAAATCAGGGCTGGTAAAATAGTAGGACAAGACCTCAGCTCCTGCAGAAATATTTATACCTCCATTTAATTTTCACATCAGGCACAAATGCTATTCATGAAGATTAAAAATAGGAGTCAGAAGACAATAGGGGTTCTCAGCCAAATTAGTATTGTCTGTCAGAAAGAACAGACTCTTTCAGCAGCCGCCACATTAACCATTGGCCTAAGTCAGTTTTCCATTGAGTAGCAGGCGCTTTTCCAATTTTCTAATACATAATATTGCCTTGGCAAAGAGTAAATGGGATCTGGTGCCAGGACACTTCTATCTAGAGCATACTTTTACTCCTTGCTGTATTTGCAGAAATTCCAGGTACACATCATTAATCACAAAGCGTGTCCTATTCTTGAATTATTTAATACAATATTGGAGCAGTTCTGAATTATTTAAAGCAATACGCGAAAGGTTCTCTGTGATATACATGCAGAGATTATTAAGAACCTTGCTAAACAGTTTTAAATTGCCAGAACCTAATATCGACTCCCCATGTTCCACAGCCCTAACTCAAGGAGGGAAAGAAGGAGCATATTCCTGTCCAATAGCCTCCTGATTTACCCTAAAATTTACTGCATTATAAATAAGTGAAGTGATTTTAATCTCTCTCATCAGAAGCTGCTCAAAACATGACAGACAAAAAGAAAAGTCCCAATACATTGTAATTTGGTAATAGAGGAGAATGGCAAAGCCAAAAGGTTTATCTGATCCTCCTGAACCTGTGAACCAGGCATAGAAATAACAGGGAAACAGATTGTCTTCCAAAGTGCTTTTTGATCTTTTTTTCTGGAGAGACCAGGAATTAAAGAGTATCTTTTATAATGAATCTGTGGTCATTCTTCCAGATCCATTAATGGTAAAAAACATTCCTTGGGACTACTTAAGAAGTTCATTCAGCTCCTTAGTCACACCCAGAATGGCTGGACCACTGCCAGGCTGCTCTTCCGTGGGCACTATGCTCCCCAGCTGCAAAGTTCAGTCTCATGAACAGTCTCTACAATGCTACTGCTTCTGCCGTGCACGCAGGTGCTCTCAGATACTTCCTGAAAAGATCTTTCTGTTGTGTTGTTGCAGTGTTCAATTCCATTCAGACCACCAGATTATGGACAGAAGAGGTGATAGACTCTCCTCAGCACCCTGTTTCCATAACCAAGCACAAGACCGGACAGCCCATGAATCCTTGAAATCGGCCTTGTCTGCCTCATATCAGTCAAATGGCAAGATAGGTAAGTGATGGTGTCTAGCCCCACAGCAGATTTCCCACCTGTGTGTACTGAAACACTCAGGCTACGTCTGTGATTTCCCACCCAGAAACATCAGCTGGATCACCAGGAGATCAGCACAAAGGGTGCTCCAGGAAGCAAATAACAAAGATGGGCAGCAAAATGAGACTTGAATGTAGCTTCATAAGTAGTTCAACCCACTCCTAAACAGCAGTTTAGATGCAGACTTTGCAGCAGTGACCTTGTTTTTGGGTGATAGCTATGCTTTCCTACTGAAATGGTCCTGCTCTTCCCACTCACCACAGAGATAGGCTGGGGGAGACTCTTTTTACAATATAAAAGGGAGAAGTGGCAGCCGAGAAATTCTTAGCATCAAAAGATTCAGCTTCCACATCCTTGCTCCTCCTCTTCCTCCTCTTCTGTTACACAGTCATTTGCTAGGAAAGACAGGGACTAATGCTTTAAAGGTCCTTGAGGAAATGCATATAGAATTAGGACCCTATGGAAATGAATATGCCAGGTGATCTTAATCAGAGCTGCTGTCTCAGTTTGCCTATGCATTCAGGCAGATTAGTAGATACACTCAGGTTATTTTCTTGAAACATTTCTTCCCAGCCAAGCAGATGGACTGAAATTTCCTAATGAATCTTTCCCTTCAACTCGACAGAGAGAAGCTGAGATTCTCCTCCAGTCGCGGGACTGCAGGAGCTGCAGCTTTATGTGCAAGTGTGCCTATCCATCCTTTAGCCTGGACCAACAGGGACATCTACATTAAGGGGTCATTTTCAATACGAATATTATTTTCTGTCTGTTTCTGAGTAATTTTTCTCTTAGAAAAGCCTCGTCAGTATTCCCTGAAAATTATGTAGCTTTCTCCCCATTGTTAGCCTTAAAATATTGCAATTAAGTGGTGAAGAAGGGTAGAAGAGGGATTACTGGCATGTATTTTTTTAGCCAAGTAATCACAATGGAAGCATTCACCTTTCCACTCATTTCAAGATGGCCATGAACTTATTATATAGCCAGCTCTAACACACCAGGATAATATATGACAGTGAATCATCTTAGTTTATTCATTCAGCTTGCCCTATGAGTTTACAAGGGCTTAAAATCTATTTGCTTTTCACCTCGTTTAGCCTTGATTTAAAGGTGTGACAGCACATAAGCGGATGCTATACTTCAGTGTCTCTCTATATGGAGTAAAGCATATCATACATTGTTGCTGATGTTTCTGCCCTAGTATGTATGTGGGGGTATGACTCCATGTGTGTAAGGGACAAAGGCACACAGCGCTGTGCCTGAGCAGGAGACAGGCACAAAACATCTGGGATTTTGCCCGCTCTGTGGCCAGCGGTTTGGTTATTGGAGAAATGAGGGCCAGGCAGTGCCACCGCACCTCTGCCCTGAGTGCTGCTGGGACTGTGCACTGTATCAGGAGGCCCTGCCTCAGGGAGAGCTTGTATTTCTACACCTAGAAAAGGTACAGAATTGTTCTGGAACAGATGGTAGGATCTGGGGGACAGTTCCACCCAGTGCTTCATGCTTCCACTGGTTTGGAGCATGCCCATTTTTGATAATTTCTGTTACAATGTCATATAAAAGAACATGCTCTCCTTCCCTTCTCCCCCAAGCTTTGCTGGTGCTGAACCAAGTAGATTTTGCCCTGTGCACTTTCCAGCCATTCATTCAATGCCATGTTCTTTTTACTTCATGCACATCCAAAATTACATCATAAAAGTCAAACAACCAGTGCCTTATCTGTACTGCAGACGGTATAATCACACCACAAGTACAGCTGGCTTGTATTTCTTTCTTTCCTTTTTCAGTTTTCCCCATAATATTGAATTTAAACAGTTTTAATACAATTTTAAAACCAGATGACATGTTCAGCGGTCATCACTTTATGTCTCGACTGTTGAAAAAAGGCTTTATGAATATATTATTTTTGTTTCATGGATATCCATTCTCATTACTTTATTCTTTTGAAATCAGTTTTGTGTTTGTAGAACTTAAGAGCTTGCCCTTAATCTTAACATCCTTATAAAGATTTTCAATCAGTCACCTATGTTAATCCAGAGCCCACAATATCCACCATAAAATTGTTTTAAGGGCAATGTAGACTTTCAAAGGCAAACATACCACAAAATATTTTTTACTCATATTTTTCTCAACTTTTGGATAATTTTAATTGTCTGCTTTTTTGAAAGAAATGTGTCTGGTTTGATTTTTTTTTTAATGCAACATTTTTCCTGCAGAGCATTCTTTGAGGTACACAAAAACAACAATACAGAGATACCCATCTTCTTGTGCCATTATCATGGTATTTCAAGACTTCTTTGAATTATTCGTGGTGCTGTAAGGATTAGAAGGCTCTCAGTTTGCACAACAGGCTCTTTCATTTAATTCAGACACAGCTACTGCTGTTTATTAAATGCTTTCAACGAGATGGCACCATCACAAAGAAGCAAAAGGCTGCCCAGTTCTTATTGTCACTGCAAATTTCGCATCCCACTGCAGCTCGGGGTCTGTTATCTTTTGCAGCATTGCTTGTTTTGCTAGGTGAAATATTTTGGGTAAAATTCTGACATCTTATTCACATCCTGCAATGACTACTTCTTCCACTGAAATCAGTAAGACTACTCAAAGGGTGAAAAGTTACATCATATGTTAGAAGTAGGCAGAATTCTACCCCTCAGAATCTATCTACATTTCTTTTCCTTTTAGTTTGCTTGACAAGCTTTATTAGAACACACATAAACCAGCACTCCCCTCCAGCCCACATGAACATGCTGCTGTTAGCAGGAAAGTGGGATTCAAAACAAAACTGTAACCCATCTAAAGTAAAAGATGGAGAAATAGAAAGGGAAACAATTACAAAAGAGCCACTAATTAAGTTATCAACAATCTGCAAAATCCATATGAAGCAATTATTTGTTGAAAAGCAAGGAAGGAAATTGCACTGCAGTCATTTCCACAGTGTCATTCAAAATGGAAAAATAGTTAGGGGTGGGAAGTCTGACAAATTTATGGTGACCTGCAGCTTTTATTTGATTCTTTATTAATAACAAAAGTAATATTAGGATAAATATTCTAACAGGCACATTTACTTGTCTAAGCTGAGAAGCTGCTATTACGGTTTTGTCCAAAGCAAATGTGCCGAGAAAAGACACTACACATTGAACCCGTGTATAGTGGCACTGCTGATGTCCCTCAAGGACCCTTCTTTGACTTTTACAACTTCTTCCTCTGCTCTCATATCTGAATGATTTTCTCCAACAAATCACAATACTTCTCTACAAAATGTTGTAGCCCAAATCCAGTCAACCTTGCAGACGCCAAGGCCCAAGAGACTAGAAATCCACAGCAGAGCTGCAGACTTCCCACATGCCACTCTCAGTGTATGTGTTCACAGGAAATTGTAGGGATTTTTTTACCCTTTTTACCCTTCTGCCCTTTTCTCAGGTGAGCTGGAAGGGTGAAGAAAGCGGTTCAGGGACCTGAGCAGAGAGGATATAAGACAGTCTGGTCTGGGGATCCATGTGATTCTGTTCACTTGAAGATATGCAGAAAAAAATAAACCATGGATCTCTTAATTTTTATTTATTTATTTATTTATTTATTTATGCATGTATCTTTTTTTTAATTACTATTTTAATGGGGACATGTCACATTATTAATGCAGTGGGAGATAAAACTTCCGAACTCCAGCAGATAACTGGGTACAGGTTTGCATGGTACTGTGCTCTGTTTTGCAATATGGATGTGACAGATGGAAGAGCTACTGCAGACCTTGTGTGTACTCCTTCAGTAGAGTGAACAGGAATGTTTTAAATACTGAGAGCCATATAACATTTAGCCATCTCTCCTAACCCTAATCAGGATAGGTTTAGTCTACAGGAGGGGACTGGAGGAGCTCTGATCCCTTCTGACCAGGCTGATAGCCCTGATAAACTCATACCTCCCACTTAAGTGCCTGTTCTCCTCACTGGTCACAACACTTGGATTTAGAAGTTTGTTTTGTGCTAGTAAAGCCTCTGATATAGCTGTGGTTAATGACTATGTCTCCCAAGCCTGGCTACAGTATAAATAAATAAGAGTGAGCAATGAGGATGTGGCTGAAGCCAAGAAAGCTGATGAAATGGAAGGTTTTGGTGTTCAGGCATTAGCACAAGAAAGTTGAAGATGTGCATCTAGTTGCTGTCACAGACTTCCAGAAACAGAGGATGGGTTCCATGTGGCAGGATCCTGGTGAATGTAGTTAAGATCAATGACTAATCATGGGTTGTGCTCAAATAGTTGCAGTCCACAGCTCTATGTCCAAGTGGAGACCAGTCATGAGTGGCATTCCTCAGGGGTCAGTATGGGGGCTGGTGCCATTTAACATGTTTATCGGTGACATGGACAATGGCATTGAGTGCATCCTCAGGAAGTCTACCAATGACATCAAGCTGTGTGGTGCAGTCGACACACTGGAGGGAAGGGATGCTATCTAGAGGTACCTGGACAGGCTTCAGAGGTGGGCCCATGTGAACCTCATGAAGTTTAACAAGGCCAAGTACAAGATCCTGCACATGGGTCACAGAGAATCACAGAATCACAGAATGGTTAGGGTTGGAAGGGACCTCTGGAGATCATCTCGTCCAACCCCCCTGCTTGAGCAGGCACACCCAGAGCAGGGGGCACAGGAACACGTCCAGGCAGGGTTTGAATGTCTCCAGGGAAGGGACCCCACAGCCTCCCTGGGCAGCCTGTGCCACTGCTCTGGCACCTACACAGGAAAGAAGTTTTTCCTCATCTTCAGGTGGAATATGAGGAAAATCATGCCAAATCCCTCATGAATACCTATCTCAGGTCCAATATCTGTAAGGAACAGCTAGTAATGGCAAATGGTTATGAGAAACTGCAACTTGCAATTTCGTCCTTTAACATATTTTTCTCATATTGAGGTGGAACTTCCTGTGTTCCAACATGTGCCCATTGCCCCTTGGCCTGTCATTGGGCACTATTGAAAAGAGCCCAGTCCCATCATCCTGACACCCACCCTTTAAATATATATAGGTATTGATGAGATTCCCCCTCAGCCTTCTCTTCTCCAGGCTGAACTAAACCCAAGTCTCTCAGCCTTTCCTCATAAGGGAGATGCTCCAGTCGCCTGATCATCTTGGTAGCTGTCTGCTGGACTTGCTCAAGCAGTTCCACGTCCTTCTTAAAGTGTGGGGCCCAAAACTGGACACAGCACTCCAAATGTGGTCTCACTAGGTAAGAGTAGAGAGGGAGGAAAACATCTCTCGACCTGCTGGCCACGCTCCTTTTAATGCATCCCAGGATACTGTTGGCCTTCTTGGCCACAAGGGCATGTTGCTGGCTCAGCAATGTTCAATCCCAAGCACAAATACAGGCTGGGTGGAAAATGGATTGAGAGCAGCCCTGAGGAGGAGGCCTTGGGGGTGTTGGTTGATGAGAAGATTAACATGAGCTGGCAATGTGTGCTCACAGCCCAGAAAGCCAACCATATTCTGAGCTGCATCACAAGAAGCGTGACCAGCAGGCTGAGGGAGGTGAGCCTACCCATTTACTCCACCCTCCTGAGACCCCACCTGCAGCACTGCATCCAGCTCTGGTGCCCCCAACATAAGGAGGACATGGACCTGTAGGAACAAGTCCAGAGGAGGCCACAAAGATGATCCGAGGGCTGGAGCACCTCTCCTATGAAGACAGGCTGAGAGAGTTGGGGTTGTTCAGCCTGGAGAAGAGAAGGCTGCGGGAAGACCCTATAGCAGCCTTCAGGTACCTGAAGGGGGCCTAAAAGAAAGCTAGAAAGGGACTTTTTACAAGGGCATGTAGTGACAGGACAAGGGGTAGTGGCTTTAAACTGAAAGAGACTAGATTTAGATTCAATATAAGGAAGAAATTTTTCACTGTGAGGATGCTGAGGCACTGGATCAGGTTGCCCAGAGAAGCTGTGGATGCCCCATTCCTGGAAATGTTCAAGGCGAGGTTGGATGGGGGTTTGAGCAACCAGGTCCAGTGGAAGGTGTCCCTGCCCATGGCAGGGAGGTTGGACCCAGATGATCTTTAAAGGTCCCTTCCAACCCAAAACATTCTCTGATTCTGTGATCACTTTAATGAATCTGGCCTCAAATCACACTGGGAAATTTTGCACATTGTGTCTCAGTACTTCAGATTCCTTTACAGAAAGCAGGGAGGGTAAAATTTCCCTTTTCCAATTCTTTGTTTCTTCTCCAGTAAGCACGTTGGGGCAGGACCGTGTTTGTTTATCACCTACAACACTAATGACCTGTACTCGGATGCAGTGTTTAGATGAAGTTGTAATGAGAGTCATGACAACAGATTTGCTTTTCAGCTTCTTGATTATGTACTGCTATAAATCTAATACAAGCAAGCTCTGTTATGGAAGTGGGGCTCTGTTTTCTGTTGCTGGTCAGAATCCAGAAATGTAGAGTCATGGCAAGAAGTTAATAACAAAGAACAGGTTAATTGAACTCTGGAATTGTTTTGACTAGGACTTATTCAAGTTCAGAGCAATGGTTTTGTCAGTACTTTTTTTAACTGGACTAATTAATCCATCCCTTTCTGGAAAACCTATTGTATTGTGTCATTCAGCATGAGAGCACAGCAGTGTTTTTCATGATCTATATAATAATCAGTGTTTCTACCAGTTTGTCTTTCACATAGCAAAGATGTGCATTCCCAAGGTGCCAGATGTTTACACCCCCAAGTAGGTGAAATGTAGTAGAAAAGGATGTCATTTTGATGACTGTTTTTATGGCATATTCCTACCAGTGCTTATTCGAGCATCTGGGATGACAGTAGTAAATAATGCTTAGTACTCTTATAGCATAGTACATGTTCAAAATGAAATTTTAGTAGTAGTAGGTTTAGAGATGTCTGAAAAAGTTAACGAGTACTGAAGGGAGAAAGTTAACCCTTGGCTGTGATAAAACCATGGCAAGCCAAGAAGTGCTCACTGGGGAGTGACTCTTTCTCATTTAGAAAAATAATAAAAATGCTTCCATGAGTAGGTAAAATTAGGCATATAAAGGGACTCCAGGGAAATTATTTTCTGGGGAAGAAGTAATTGTTTAATTTCTCTCTACAGTTCTAACTTAACATCTGATCTGGGTAAATATATACATTCAAGAGAGATCTTAGTAAAAACTAATAGTTATTTTACTTATCTGTGAGAATTAAGATACTTGTGATCCAGCCTGACATTTCAGTGCTGTTGAGATACTGCAGAGGTGGAGGACTTCATAGTTTTCTTTTCCTGGTATTTCAGAACAGAATGAAATTTCAGACTGGAGATGTCTTGGTCTGAAGACCATATTCATAAGACAAGGTCTAATGCAGTTTTGAGGAAATACAAATAATACTTGAGTCAATGTTGATGTTTGACACCTAAAAGGTACAAAGGAAAAACCATACCATCAATATTTTGGATTTTAGTTGTTTAAATGTGTTAGTATTCTGTCACAGTAACAATCATTCACTCGCGTTCCCTAACCCCCTCCTGGCACAGGATGCTGGATGCCAGATGCTAAGCCCTTTTTCCCCACACTATGCAATGTAGAACTCTGTTCTAAAATCTACCCTGATAGAGAAAAATTAGTTGTAAACCAGTAGAATTAAGCACAACATGTTAAATATACATTTTGGAACATAAGACATGAAAAGATAAATATTAAAAGTCATCCCAATAATAGCAATGCATAAGATATCTGATGATTCCCAGATTATTTTTAGAAAGCAATGCATTGCTGCAGCGTGCGACTGAAATATCACCCAGTGAGACTCCAGCATAATTAAGCAATGATTAATCAATACTTAACTAAAGAAATTAAGCTCAGGAGAAACAATTAATTGAAGCTAAGTGAACTTTGACAGCTCATATTAAACTAAAGCTCTAATTAACACAAGCATTGTGCATCCTTTAAATGGAGGGACGTGCAGACTTCAGGTGCTGAGGCTGGGGAGTTACTCTGCAGATTTCTCGACGATGAGGAGCCACTGATGGAAAGCTTCACTTCAAGGCTTCAAAAGGAGAAGCTGGTTTTTCTTCAGGTGTCTAAGATGCCATTTGTTGATGAATCTAAGACCTGGCACTAAAGGTGACTATCTGGAGGAACAAGTGCAGTGCCTCCTGGTAGGTTTCGCAGCCTGGCCCCAGGTACTTCAGGCTCATATAATGGTGGATCAAGCTGCTGGATGACATGGGGGGGAACTGCCTTAAACCCATGCCATTGCCAATCTCCACAGTGCCAAGATGCCTTGGCCTTTTGCATCACTGAAGGTCTTCAGCTCCACATCCTTCCCCTGGCTGCTGGAGCAGTGTTTCCTGGAGCCTCTGGGATGTCTTTCCCCCTCCTTGTTGTTCTCACACTATTGTTTCCCTGCTGCTGTTCTCATGGCCTTGCCCATGAAGCCTCCAACAGTGACTTTACAGTGGTTTCTCATGGGAAGATGATTACCATCAGTGTGAGACTCACCCCTTCTTCCCCTCTTCTGGTGGTGTTGTTGCAGCTCCTTGTTCGTCTTCAGGGACCCAGGAACATGTCTGCAGCATCGAGCAGCAGGCAGTGCCAGCCCTGAGCTGAGCATGCACTGGTTGGCACAAACAGCTCTGTACACATGAGCAGCAAAAGGGAAATGTGTGGGGTGTCAGTGCCCAGGTGTTGGTATGGGGCTGCAGGGGCGGTCCCTGTGAGGAGAGGCCGGGGCTGCCCCGTGCCGGGCACAGCCGGTCCCGGCCGGCTCCAGCGGCCCCACGGCAGGGCACAGCCGAGCCCCTCAGCCGAGCTGGGGGCGCCGGGGGGAAACGGGCTTCAGAAAGGGCCAAAGGCAAAACACGGCACAGGAGGAGGAAGCCGAGGAGGGAGCAGCAGCAGAGGCACCCCCAGGCCGGAGGAGGGGCAGGAGGAGGGCAGGAGGCGGTGCAGGCCCGGAGCAGGGACCCCCCGCAGCCCTGCAGAGGCCCCGCCGGAGCAGAGACCCCGCCTGCAGCCCGGGGAGGGCCCCACGCCGCAGCCGGGGGATATTTCCTGCGGGGGCTGCGGCCGTGGAGAGCCCAGGCGGGAGCAGGGGGTCCCTGAAGGGCTGCAGCCCGGGGCAGGGCCCGCGCGGGAGCAGGGAGGGGTGTGAGGAGGGAGGGGCGGCCGAGAGGGGCCGGGATGGACTAATTGTAACACTTTTCTCTTTCCTCTTTCTCTCTCTCTTCTCTACTCGCATGTTTTTATATTCGCCCAAAACTAGCTTTTACCTTTAGGGCTGATGGACACCATCAGCTATGGACCCAACTAATAAACCTTCATCCATGTCTCAATTTTGGACTCAATGATCATTGTTGGTCCCTTCCAACTCATGACATTCTATGATACCTTTAGTGCAAACCTTTATCATTGAAACACAGAGTTGGTTAGCTGGTCTAATCTTCATGAAAAGATCGATTTATAATCTGGAAGACATTCCTGTTGGAAGAGAGAAGATTGCAGGGAAGAGAGGAGCTCTAAGCTGCCACTGTTGTCTCTTGGCTTTCACGAGCCGAAATGGCACTGGTACTGTGTAAAGTAATGCAGCCATGTCTGTCAAGCCCAGACTGATGATGAGTTTTGGGCTCTGAACCCAACTCCATCAGTCCAAACAGTAGGCTTTTTTCTAACACTCTTCATTGCTAGTGATGCATGCCAGGGAACAATCACATGTTATCAGGCAGGAGAGGTGCTTGGAGGCTGGTATCGCTCCACTCGGGGCTGAGTTGCTAACAGTTGTCTCTTCCACATGCCCAGCGCCAGGAAGACACATACTTGCAACCTCGAAGGCCATCCCTGACACCAAAGATTGTGATGCCCAGCAAGAGGAGCAGCACCGAACATTATATGTCAGCACTTAGGGTAATGTACAACACAGAGATGCACCCTTGGGGTCTTGTAAGGGGCAGGAATGGGGGTTAGAACTTGATCTCAGGCCCGCTCACCTGAGGGCACTATCCCTCTAGAGATCAGAGCCTTTCCTTGCTGGTTTTAGAGACACTGGGGAGTTGCACAAGTCTGAGAACACAAAGGGAAAAAAAGCGGGGGGGGGGGGGGGGGAGTGGGGGGAGGAAAAGAGAGAGATGATAGGCCAATGGCTTAATTGCTCAGTTAATTGCTTTGCCTCTGGTGCTCCCATCCCTGAGGAGAAAGGCCCTGAGGGTTATTCCAGTTGGTGCTAGTTCCCCTCAATGATGAGCAATTATCTCTCAGGCAGTGACTGCCAAGTGTGGATGTCTCAAGCCAGCTCCATTTGTAATGATGGATAGGCATGAAGTTGAATTTCATCCCTGGAATTAGCACTCAAATTAGGAGCTGACATACCCTGATCTGCGTGGATTTGGCCTGATGTTGCAACAGTGCAAATGTCAAGGCCTATCACACCGAAGGTTCAGGTCCTGAGCCCAACTCCACTGCTGGAGCCCATCCAAAAACCCTTGTTGGACACTTACAGGTCTGATTTTCCTCTTGCTGAGCCCTCTACAAGATTGCTGTGGCCATGGAAGTATTCTGGGTGCTCTGTATGGAGGTGGCATAATTTCTCTACTCTCATCAACCAAACCTGGGCTAATCTGATCCTGTGAGTGCCATGCTTCAGATGGATGGAGGAGCACTTGGAGTTAGGTTACACACAGCTGGTGGAGATAAGGTAGTGGTCTGCTGCTTTGAGACCACAAAGGTGGAAGAGCAAGCTGAGAACTTGCACTGCTTTTGCTCTTTGAGTAGAGAAATATCTCGGAGCTGCAGTTGTGCCAGGGTCCCCATTCTGGTACCCTGCGCTGTGGGGGAAGGAAGAGGTTTGTTTTGCAGGAAATTCCAAATCCAAATGAGATGGAGGAGAAAAGCAAAGTAAAAAACCCACCCCTCCCCCCAAAAAAAGTATGCAAGGGGTGAAAGTGACTTGACTGTGGACCGCAGTAAGGCAACAGCAGGGTGAGGAAGCACACTACTGCTGTGCTGTTCCCATTACAGGACACTGCCTTCTCATTAAGAGTGCCTGACCAGGTGTATGACGTGTAAAATACATGTGGGTGAGTTTTCCGAAGCAGCTATATAAATGCATTATTGTTGTGCTCCTACCTGACGTATTTCCTCCTCTTTGTTCACTAAGTGGTGGAAGCTGTCTTTGACTCATCAATTAAACCCAAGAGTGATGATTTCCAGAGGTATTGTGACTTAGGGAAAGAAATTCATCCTTAGGCTAAAGGACAAAGTGCAAGGTCTGAGTGTTATTTGAATGGCTCATGAGCATGAGCTGGCTCTTTTGCCAAAGTGAAAATCACCGTTTGCTAACATAGGAAATATCCTGCTTTCTTCTGCTTTCCCCAGTCTGTTCATGATGATGAATCTCTTTCCTCTTGCTCCCCATTATTTCTGTAAATGAGAATATGCTGTAACATAGCTGAGGTTGGGCTAATTAAATCAGCTCTTTCTTATCTCATTGATCTGCATTTTAAAGCTGAGCTGATTAAGGATGGGAGACTGTATTTGATTAGATATGTTTTTGCCAGTTAGTTACATCAAAGGGTAGATTACAGGAGAGCAGAGGAGCTGAACTTACTTGGCTACTGTTCCTCATGTTTCTTAAAAGGAAAGAAAAATAACGTGAAATAAAAAACAAACCCCAAGATGTATTTTTTACCCACGTTTTTTCACAGCAAATGACAATGCCTTTATTTTATCTCCTGGAAAAATTTAATAAAAGATACATGAAACTATGAGACAGAGAAATCGTTTCCATAGGCTGTGCAATGCTATGGACAGTGCCTTTACTATCATCAGGCAGAAAGCGTGCTAAAACAAAAATTGCTTCTTTGTATTATGGGTGGTACCAACAGAGTCATTCAACACCCCGGACCAAATCCTTACCTGGCCTGGCAGCCAGGGGAAAGGCTTAGAGCAGGACCCCAGGCTGGTCCTCTGCATGGGCAGCTTACACAACTGGTGTGCAGTTTTTGTGGCATTCCCAACTTGTATGTCTGTATATATTATTAAAGAAAATATTATGCTAGTGTCACTACCTGATAAAGCTCTTCATTAAGGTCCTTCATTAAGCAAACTTTTTTGATAGCTCCAAGGATGCCTCATCCTCAGGTCAGAGAAGGCTGTCTCAGGGGACGGGGAGGTAGGGAAAAGGACAGAGGGTAGAAGCTCCTAACTTCATTTCTCTTTCTCTGTGAGTTTTCCAGGAAGACTCACTGCCATATTTTGCATGACAAATTTGAAGATGGCAAGGAGACCAGCTCTGATGTGACCTCCTGTGTTTCACCACCATGCAGCCAACAGAATAGCTCCTAATTTCTCCTCAGTAAGGTTTGGACTGAACTGGTCACCCTACTGGTTCAGTGACTTCAAGAATAAAGTCACTGTTGAACTATACTAGGAGATGGGGCATAGCCTCTTAGACCTCCATCCTCCAGACCACCCTAGAGGGAGGCTGTGCTGCATTTCTCAGAGTGACTGTAGGGAGGTTCCTCCTTTTTGTCACCTTTGTACCCATACATCATCATACACGGTGCTTTAACTCAGGCTTCACCCATGGTCCTGACCTGAACTAAAATGGTAACTGGTAGAAGCAGTTTGTTGCACTCATTGCCTGCAGCCTGATGATGGTCTAGTGACTCATTTTGTCAGTGGCTTAAACAGCTCCTTTGGAAGAGCTCGTTGTGAGTGAGTGTCAGGATAGTTCCATTCATCGCTTGGCTCTGAGGTCAAGCAATCAGAACAGGAGTTACAGACAGTAGAGAGAATCCCATAGATCTGGCACGTTCATTTGGAAAGGCAGCATAGCTGTGACAAAACATGGGGTAGGAGAAGAGAAGTGAGTTTTAGTCCTGGAGTAATACTATGCAATATTATTCTTTATTAATGCAATGTAATAAGTAAGCAGGGAGGAGAGAAGACTAAAGGAATTTTTAATTTCAGCTTCCTGAAGAAAGAGACCATGGTTAGGAATAAGACACAGACAGCCACATTAACCATTGTCCCTAGATCAGCCCAGTGCACTTTTCTGAATACCAAAAGCAACTGCAGGAATGAATTTGTCTCTGGCCGCAGCCCTCCTTCCCCCATTTTACTTGAAAGGTTCATGTGAGAGGATTGCAAATATGCAACCAGGTAGAAACTCTGGCAAGCTTCATGCTTTCTACTCAAGAGCAGTAATAGATGAGGATGACAGGCTAATTGCAGGAACATATTTGTTAAAAACAACACCCTAGATATCAAGACCTGTAAGTCCAGAAACAGCTTTAGACCTAGTCCTTAAAATGTGATCAAAAGATGCTGAAAACTAAACTATGCATAAGCTCTAACCACCACACAAAATACAGAGTAAGAATGGTCAGTTCATCTGTCATGGGATTTCTGTAATATCTGATCTGGAGAGAAATAAAGCTAACTGTTTTCAGTTCATGGCTTATTATTCTTCATTTGTTTCACAAGTAAGGTGGTGCAAGGGCTTATTTATTTACTATGAAGAAATACAGATATTTATCCTTAAATGAGAATTAAAGAAATGGTCTGCAAGAGATTAATCAGTGTGCCGTGATGAGATTTGATAAACATGAGGTGCATGTAGGAATTATTTTTCTATTTTTGCAGTGGCTCTATCTGCCTACATTACTGCTCAAAGCGATAATAGCAGCTCTAGTGGCATTACTATTAAAATCTATGACATTTCCCTTCAACCAGAAGAATCCTTCAAGAAATGGCAAAGATGAGGAATGCAACTCCAAAGATAATGGGTCTCCTTCCAGAAGAGACTCTACAGTGATGTGGATTGAGTCTGGCTGATCAGCAGAGCTCAGAGGGTTGTGATGAATGGAGCAGAGTCTGGCTGGAGGCCTGTCACTAGTGGTGTTCCCCAGGGGTCTGTGCTGGGTGCAGTCCTGTTCAACATATTCATCAATGACATGGATGATGGGACAGAGTGTAACCTCAGCAAGTTGGCTGATGACACCAAGCTGGGAGGAGTGGCTGATACACCAGCAGGCTGTGCTGCCATCCAGCGAGACCTGGACAGGCTGGAGAGCTGGGCTGAGGGGAACCTCATGATATTCAACAAGAGCAAGTGCACGGTCCTGCACCTGGGGAGGAACAACCCCAGGCACCAGTACAGGGTGGGGGCTGAACTACTGGAAAGCGGCTCTTTTGAGAAGGACCTGGGAGTGCTGGTGGGCAGCAAGTTGACCCTGAGCCAGCAGTGTGCCCTTGTGGCCAAGAAGGCCAACAGTATCCTGGGCTGCATTAAAAGGATTGTGGCCAGCAGGTCAAGGGATGTTATCCTCCCCCTCTGCTCTGCCCTAGTGAGACCACACTTGGAGTGCTGAGTCCAGTTCTGGGCCCCCCAGTTCACAAAAGTCAGGGAACTACAGGAGAGAGTCCAGCAGAGAGCTATGATCAGGGGACTGGAGCATCTCTTGTATGAGGAAAGGCTGAGAGACCTGGGTTTGTTCAGCCTGGAGAAGGGAAGACTGAGGAGGGATCTTATCAATCCTAATAAATATCTGAAGGGTGGGTGTAAGGAGGATGGGGCCAGACTCTTCTCAGTAGTGCCCAATGACAGGACAAGGGGCAATGGGCACAAGTTGGAACACAGGAAGTTCCGATTAAACACGAGAAAAAACTTCTTTCCTTTGAGGGTGACAAAGCAGTGGAAGAGGCTGCCCAGAGAGGATGTGGAGTCTCCTTCTCCAGAAATATTCAAAATGCCTGGATGCATTCCTGTGTCCCTGCTCAAGCTGGGGGTTTGGAGAAGATGATCTCGAGAGGTCCCTTCCAACCCCTACCATTCTGTGATTCTCTGAAGACTGTGATTGCTGTCAGGGGTCGCGTAAGTTAGAAGCAACTCAATGTGCTTACTTCTTCAAAGAGGTGGATTTCACATAGCTTGTTTTGTTTTCATGTGTCAGGCAATGGGAGTTGTGAAAAAAGTGGTCAGGGTGCTGGTTTCAGAATTTGCCCTTAGTTGTGCATTTACTTTCTTCATGTAAAGTGAGCAAGACTTTGCATTTTTTGATGACTAGGTAGTCATCCACCTCTGTAGATGCATCAATTAAAATATTTATTAAAATGCCAATTTGTCTCTGAAGCCAATATCTAATCACCTAGCTGAGCTTTCCTTGTTAGATGCCAATTCCACGTGGAATTTAATTTATAAGTAAACAAATATTCACTTTTATTAACTATATGACAGCAGAACTGATCCCATTTCAAATCTACTTATGTTTGTCAGCAGCCTTCAACGGCCTCCATTAAACCCAAATTAAAGGCTTATGATATTCAGTTCTCATATTTTTCTGAACACCAGTTTAACTTCTGGCCCAAAGCAGTCCAACAGTGACTGCTGAACTAGCTCTGAGCTAATGTTTCATTTAAAAGACCTGTTTCAAGAACATACCTACTTTGATTCATTAGTTTCCTTTGTGAGGCAATATAGGAGATATCTGTTTAAGAGACACTGCAATGGTGAAAATAATAGTGTCTGAGTAGTACTGGGGGTGGAGCTGACAGTGTGTATTGAGGAGGCAATTAAGTGAAACTTGTTTGTTACAAAAAGTTTGTAAAGGTTGCATATTTTTTTTTAATTTCAGGCATTGATGGAAATAGTTGTTCTCCTGAATTCAAGGCTGTTATTTTGACCAGGTTTGTAAAGTCTGTTCAACACGAACTATGTATACATGTTTACATAAAAGTGAGGAGGCCACTAGCTGATTCCTTTCCCTAAATGTGATTGAATGTAGTGTGGCATTTCTAAGGCACTCTTTTCCTGAAGAAGATTTTGGCCAGGAGCTGTTAGGAAAAAAGATCTTCTTCAGTTATTGTCCTTGATTTCTGGGCTTGTGGATATTCTTTGCCGAGGGTTCAGGAGTTAAATTCAAGCCAGAGCTCATGAAGTCAAAGTTTCTTGGCTAATGAGTGCTGAATGCTCACTCAAATTTCAAGGGGAGCAAAGAAGAGGAGAAAAAGGAATTTCCCCCAAATTTTTTTTATCCCTGATGGATACTGAGCTTTGAGCAGGACTAAATAAAACGCAGACGTCCCTTCCAATCTATCTTTTTCTATGATCTTTAATCTATTTTGAGAAAGCATTTTTTTTCATGAGAAGAAATAAGGGTAAACCCAGAATACCCTGCCATAATCTGGTGAGGGCTCTTTTGGTTAGAAGAGGCACAGGCAAAAATGAAGATCTGAATGTGAGTTTTCCATGTCACAGGTTAACAGCTGTTCCCTCCTGCCCCAACACACACATCCCACCCGTTTTCCCACAAAAACCTCCAGAACTGACAAATGAAGAATTCTAAATAAGATGATACTTTGAAAGAAATAATCCTACAAAGGTCTTTTAGCAATGCTCTGTGCAATATTTTTTTCTCTATCTTGTCTATAAGAAAGTTCAAAAATATATTCCTTCTTTTTTTTCTTTTTAGCAAAGTATAATTTTAGAAATCTCCAGCAGTTGTAGCAGAAGGGCCATGCCTATGTGTCTGTCTTTGTGTAATATGGAATTCCTGTCCCAAGTCTCCTCTCTGTCTAGTTGACACCAAGACACAGTCTGGTGGACAAGCTTTGTGCATAGATAAGTACCCCACAGAAAAGCTGAGACTTCATACCATCCATGGCTGCTGGATAGAGACATCTGTGTGCCCACCCATCTGTGTCTTCAGCAAATTTCGCCTAGATGGATGAACTCATTTTCATGAATGAGATGTCAATCAAAAGCTTAGGAAATGGATGCAATGCTGCACTGGTTCTAAAAGTCTCCCTGATCAAAGTAAAAGGGAACTACCTTGAAGGTGCTTGTAATCAATAGGGCATTATCATACACACTAAAGCTATGTTCTTACACCTTTTGCTGGGTGCTGTACAAACAGAAGTGCCTGCCGCACTGTTGCAGGAAAGACCCTGAGCTCCCAGCAACTGCCTGCATGATCATAGTTACCTCCCAGACCCCCAGGAGTGAAGGGCTCACACCTCATGGGAGAACACTGCATTGCAATGCAGGCTGCTGCCCTTCCCCTACTGAAGGACCTCCAGCCACTGCAGGTGAGATTCCACTTTGTCCCCATCCTTACGCGTGCACTGCCCTCTACCTTTGCCTTTAATAAGCCTCTTGTTAGGAGAGCTTTTCACATTTGAGTGAGCACACTGAGCCAGTCTGAGATACAGAAAGCAGTGATTGTATCTCAGGAGCCTCTTTCAAGGCTACAGGATAAACAAACTCTGGTAGCAAGCAAAGAAGAAACTATTGTGAATATTCCCCTCATAGAATCACAGAATCACAGAATGGCAGGGGTTGGAAGGGACCTCTGGAGATCATCTTGTCCAACCCCCTGCTTGAGCAGGCACACCCAGAGCAGGGGGCACAGGAACGCATCCAGGTGGGGTTTGAATGTCTCCAGGGAAGGGACCCCACAGCCTCCCTGGGCAGCCTGTGCCACTGCTCTGGCACCCGCACAGGGAAGGAGTTTTTCCTCATCTTCAGGTGGAATATGAGGAAAATCATGCCAAATCCCTCATGAATGTCTATCTCAGGTCCAATATCTGTAAGGAACAGCTAGTAATGGCAAATGGTTATGAGAAACTGCAACTTGCATTTTGGTCCTTTAACATATTTAATTCTTAAATTGATTTTGGAAGAGAACGAATATTTAAGCAGGAGACGATGCTTTTCAGTTTAGCGAATCTTCCTTGAAGGGTTGTATGAGGATTAAAAGTTAATACTACTCTTTTAAAATATATAGTCTCATTACTACCAATCCTACCGTAACTGAAATATCACACAATTTACATTCGCTGGGATAACGTACAGCACAACAATTTGTGGCTACTTTAACAATCTAAGAAACTCAAATTGCAAAAATCAGCAGCTAACACTGCACACCGGATAAAATAAGCAATAAAACCAGAGTGAAAACATTTAAATGGCAGGCAAAGCATACTGTAAAAAAACTCCGTGAAAATAAAAGTCTTTGAGCTCCTGTGAGTGATAATGGGTTTTAAAGTCTTAATGCTGATACCTTGGCTAACAGGGCGATGGCCCTTGAAAGCATAGGTCAGCTTTCCACCTGTCTAACATCATGTGTCCAGCCAATTCTTGTCCTTTATTTCCCTGGTGTTGTAAAGCTGATGAGGGACAGAAGCTGATTGAAGACTGTAGCGCCCAGTTTTTCAAAGACCAAATGTTATTTAATGTTCAGCTGGAAATCTGTGTGCGGATTTGAGCCTGGACTAGTACTTCAATAATTGCTCTGGTTGTTATGTTTACCCAGAAAGAGGTCAATCCAAGGGTTGTGTTAGACTCCGAAGTCAATTAGGGTAGCATTAAAGCAGATTTTGTTTATCAGTGTAGTTATAAAATTATTTTTTTGTTTTCTTCCAGCCTGTTGGTCTATCTAAAGTGTGACAAGGGATGTTACTTAACAACAGCCGGAGGCCTTTGAGGGAACAAAGGCTGACTGATTAGGCTTAACTTGTAATTTTCTGATGAATTCTTTTGAACAAAAAGTAATTCAGGCATGTGGTTAATGATAGTTTTGAAAGACACAATGGGAAATATGGGGAAAGTTAGAGTTTTATTAGGGTTATAGATTAAAAAATAGGAGATTAGAAATAGGCTGGAAGGGTGGGTAGAGAGTGATTTAAAAATAATACAAATGTTATAAAATAAGCCACAGTTGCTTTGCTTTTTACAAGGCATCTTTATGTGTACAGTAATGAAAAATCCTGCTTCAACTTGTTTAGGAAGTAGTAAAATCATGTGTGAAATGGGTTTTGTGTTCTATGAAAATCTAAGGTTCCAACAACTGACCTTTGCTAAAACAGAATTAACAATGTGCAAAATTTCACACAAAAAAATCAGAGGAAAACACAGACAAAAATAGGATTTCCCTCTGAAATAAGAAGCCTAGGTTACAAACACCAGATTTATCCTCAGGAGAAGGACTGGGACTCCCCAGATCAGAGCAATTTCTCCTAATATATTCTTCAAGGAAACCTGATTGTTACCATCACAGGGTTTTGCTTTTGATTAATTATAATTTCCCAATGAAATACAGTTTTGCTTGTTGCCTATGTTGAGTCTGAGCAGGGTGGTGGGGGTGTGAGTAATGGTGGCATGCCATCACCACAGCAGCCTTCATGAGGAGTCTGCCAGAGCGTCATGCAAACTAACCGATGTCTGCTACATAGAAGTGGAAGGCATGATCGGTGCAAAGAAGACTGAAATATCATACAGGGGAACTGAAACAATCATAAGTGCTGAAGAAGCAGCAGCGGGATGAAATTTGGCAGTTCAAAATGCAAAGTCACACGATTTGGGCCAATAAGGAGTTTTGCAGTGGCTGGGGACATGACTTGGCAGGAGAAAGAGGTAGACACAGCAAATGATCACAGGAAAACTGATCATAGTGTCAAAACATAAGCCGGTATTGTATCAGGGAAGATGTTTTCATTGGGGAAGAGCAAAGAATTCAAGAACCCTCTACTAGCCTCTGAAAACTCACCTGGAATACTGACTGCCATTTTATGCTTCTGCAAGAGTCATTCACTCAAACTGGGTCAGATTCAGTGAAAAACTATTAATTATTATAAGAAAAGCCATAAAGAATCAGAATAAAGGCATATGTGGTGCATTAGCCTCTTTCTGATGGTGATCAAGAGTAAAAGCTTAACAAAGAGTATAAAGATGGTATTAGCATGTATAATAGTTCCCCAAAACACTGTCAGTCTTCAGCAAATTTCAATTTAAAGGCTTCCTGAGCAAGAGGTGTTATCTTTGCATTTAATATCTTCAGATGACTTTTTCCTCTACTGGATTTCCTCCCATACGTTCTTTTGCTCACTTTGCTTACAGTTTGCTTTCTGAACCAATGTGAACTTTCAGCATCTCTGTGGCAGAGGGGACTTCTGCAGTCACAAGATGTGGGAAAACCATCACTTTTTGCTTCTTTAGAAAGTGATCCTTGTTATTTCCACTGATGTCACTAATTCTTGTTTTTAAGAAGACAGTGAACCATCACTCCCTGTTCATTACTTTCTCCCTACCAGTGATCTGGGAAATGGAAGTACCTGTCTTACACCAAGACAGCTTGGCTTGTTAATTTTAACACAATTAAGGATGAGAGAACATGAATGCAATCTATAAACGGGCACTGGGCTACACACCAGTGAGGAGTAAGAATGGTTTCAGCTAAAGAAAACTTTTGTCCAGAGAACAAAAGAATATTGAGAATAAATAAATTTCAGTTGAGAAGTAGAAGAAAGTTTTTAGCCATGAGGACAGTGAGACTCTGAGATATTCTCCTGGTCATGGGTTGGCTTTGATTGAGCTATAATTGTACAAACACATCTTTTATTTTTGAAGAAAACATCTTCACTTTTTCCTAGGAGCCTAGGAGATCAATTGCATCAGGTGTGTTAAATTTGCATGAATGGAAATGGCTTGGCTAGCATCACTTTAGGGTGCCTTTGAGCCTCTTGTCTGAATAGTTGTGACCCATTTATAAGAGGATCAAGCATGGCCTTCTACTCATGTCTGCAGAGGTATTTGAATGAATGACCTGGATGCTTTAACCACTCAGACACCCCTCTCCTTGGCAGGGCTGGAGGGAATCCTGAATGATTTAAAGGTAGAGCATGCAATTAATCAATGAAAATAGTCATACAGCATGATGGCAGAGGACCCCACTTGGTGAGCTGGGAAGGCTCTTCCCATTCCCTGCCCTATTTTGGGGGGTGAAAAAGTAGTTTTAAGTACCCACTCAATTCCTGTCACTGCAGGACTATAATTTAACACTATATCTCCCCCCACAATATTTTATCCCCTTTAGCTCTAAAAACCTCCTCCAACAGAGTATGGTTCCAACACTTCCCCCAGAGGACTCTGCTCTCCTGTCTAATAAATTTCACAGTTAGGAAGCTTTCTTTGATGCTTTGTCACTCACAGCCACATAAGAATGGATAAGGAGCTGGCTTCAGACGTCAGAGATGAAGGGTACTTATGTACATGGGAATAGTCCCGAAAGGAGTGAGATGAAGGACTACTGCAAATATCACCAGCATGGTTAACTTTTGCTCACCTTATATAGCAGGGATCTAGCAAGAAATGTGAAGGTGTGAATTTCAGCACTTATGAAAATGCCAGATTTACAGCCTCAAATAGCAGTGTCTTCTGCCTCTCCACAAAACAAATATAGCAGGATGTCCACTGTGAGAGTTTTCTCACAAGTAGGCATCAGCCTGAAGGTAAAAAATGGTGAATAGGCAGCTGAAGTTGGGGAGAAGTGGTCTTTCATCCTCTGACCTACAGACATTGAAGCAGGGTCACCAGTTTATTGCACTGTTGACATTTGACACAGATCAAATGAAAACACTTGGTGTTATTGATATGGGTTCATTTTAACATGGCAATGGAAGATTTCCTTTCCAATTACCAGTCACCGAAATCACCCTGTCACCTGTCAGTGGCTTTAAAAACAATGTCATAGAAGGTGATTTGGGCTGAGATGTGATCTATATAATATTTATTATAATGAGATATATGGGTTTCGGTCACTTAGTGCATCTTGCAGTAGCTGCTAGATGGGTTAAAGACCAAATTACTGAATCTTAATGGCATACATAGTTCTTGCACAGTATTTTTATTGCTAATTACTTGGTGGCATTATACGCACATAAAATAAGACCAATATGGACATGGCTTTTGGGCTGCCAGTTCGGACCTCTCCTGTGTAGCTCTTTACCTTGTCAGTGGAGGTGAATCACTAGTTGAAGCAAGATCCAAACTGAAGCTGGTGTGTTTAATTACCCTTGAAAAATGGAAAGGTCAAAATAGGACAGGACTGACAAAGGCAATTCAGCCTCTGGATGGAGTCCAAGCTTCAGTCCTAACAGTCTTTCCCTTTTTTCTTCTTTTGGAGGAGTCTACCCTTAAGTGTAGTTATAAGAAGACATTCACACTTCATTTTTCTGTAGTTCTTTTTCTCCTTCTGTCCTTTGTTCTCTCCTTCTTTGCCTCTTCCCCTGATCCCTCTTTCTTCCTCCCTCCCTTTCCTCTTCTCTCTCTTCCTCCTCCTCTCTCTTGTTCTTTTTTCTTCCACGTGAGAACTTAGAATATTCTATTCTATTCTATTCTATTCTATTCTATTCTATTCTATTCTATTCTATTCTATTCTATTCTATTCTATTCTATTCTATTCCTCTCCGTTCCATGCTATGGTATTCCTGCCCATTTTCTGTATCTACAACTTTCCTAATAGGCCTAGTGTCAGAGTCCAGAGTGGGTTCACTCTCTTTGGGGCCAGGGGCCATAGGGCTCCTTCTGGGGCAGCAGGGCAGAATCTCATAGCTAGGGCCCATCTGACCCCCCCCCCATCCAGGACCAGGGCAGGCTTGGGGAGCAGCCAGGGGAAGCCCCGGCCCTGAGTATCAAGCACCTCCCTGGTGACGGGAATGAGCTACATCCAGGCTGGGATGTCAGCCTTTGGGTGGAGTGTCAGGATCAGGTGCAGTGAGGAGATCTGGGGTGAGAGCCTGAGATGGCCAGGCAGGGCCATGGGCTGGTGCTGAGCTGGCCCCCGGACCCAGCAGCCAGACCCCCCCAGTGTGGGAGGGCTCTTATAGTCCTGCCACATATTCATCACACAGATATTATATATGGACACACACACACGTACAATCTATGCATTATAACACTTTGCATATGCACATCTGGTGCATAAATACACACACACACAGAAGCACATTGACAGAATCAATTAAAAGCTCTCTGTGAAACTCTCAAGCTTTGCTGATCATAAATCACAGAAATCTGATATCTTTTTATCTCAAGTCAAAGATTCTCAGTCTCCTTTATAGCAATCAATACACTGGGATTGTCTCACAAAGTCCATGGATTTTTATTCCAAAGATCTGACAGGACAATAACTGTACGACTCTGACCCATGTAAGAGGCTTTGTGTAATGCATGTGTAAGACTGCTTGTATTATATCTATAATTCATTTGCAGCTCAATCTCTTGGGGGAACGGGGAGAATCATGGCAGCTGTTTAACAACCCACAGTTACAACAGAAAGTAAAGGGAGCTACAATTCAGCTGAAACATCATGTAAAGATTGTGCTCACTGGGCCAGGGAATCTGGACTAACATTCCTATTTTTGTGAGAAGTGTTGGGGGATTTTTAATGACTGATCCTTGACTTTACAGCTCAGTCAGAAATACAATAGCCATAATAACATACTGTAGTGACAGTATTCTTACAACTACAAAGCTTTAAGGATGTACAAAAGGAAAAGTTAGTGTAGAAAAGTAATATCATTTATGAGACCAACAGAGACACCTGGAGAAAAGGAGACAAGCTTTCAGGCACAAAGACTTTTCTGCAACTCTCAAACAGAGAAAATAGATGTGAAGCTAAGTAGGACAAGGTGTAATTGCTCTGAGTTTAACATCACATTAGTTGTTTGAGAGAAAAGGTGGCTGATGAAGGTGAGCTCCTATGGGACGGAGAGGGATGGGCTATTACTGCCCCTGTAACTGTGTGGGCAGCAGGACGTGGTACATGCAGAAAACAGCAGTGCCGAGCCATGTCCAGTAAATACAAGGGTGTAGTTTAAACTAAGAGATTTCTGCAACACATAGCCCCTACTGCTCTTTCTTAGCTCTGCATCCCCTCATTCCCTCAGATACAGCCCTTTGGGGGGACAGGGTCTTTCTCTTTTTTTTCTCTTTTTTTTTTTTTCTTTTTTTTTTTCTAAATACTGATCTTTTCAGCCTTCCAGTGCATGAGCATAGAGCAGAAAATACCAGCTTTAAGTTGCAAGATATTGTGAAACTTGTGTGTGGAAATAGGATTGTTGCATCTATGGATGCAGTCAACAAATCATTCAATTTTTCTGTTGTCAGCAACATTGGAACCCACTTGAGGGAGCTGGGAAATCAATTGTATTGAGGCTCAGCTCTTTCAAGCAAAATGAGTAAAAAAAGAAAGATTGTAAGGATAAACTTAGAAGGACCATTCCAAGATTATTTGCCCTCTCCCCTTAATCAAGACTGGCAAACATTTCTTAAAAATGCCACATGTTTCTGAGTGATAAATATTTAGACTGGACAGAAAAAGCTTCAGGGAAATTTTTCTTAGCATTCTGTCATGTTAAAAAATGAAAATTCATTGGAAATTGGTGACAAAGGCCAGAAAAGATTTAATAAAATGGAAAGGTCTGAGAAGCCAACTCCCCAGTGTTGTTTGTTTGTTTTTTTAACACAACTGAGTTAGTCAATCTTAGGGTGCCTTTGTGGAGCTATAATCAGAGAAAACTGCTGTTATCCAATAGGCCCCCTTTTCTTTTAAAATTTATCACTTCTTTAAAAACAAACAAACAAACAAACAAACAAATGCAAACTGTTTTGAAGATGACATGGAACCAAAATGATCAAAGTTTTGTGTATCAGACTTCCCATGAAGTGTATATGATCCTTTGAGTGGATTCTTTACTCCAGTCTTCAGTAGACACCCACCCAAGGCTGCGTGTCTTTCTGAAAGGCATCCTCAGGTTCATCAATGCCTACCTCCTGCTGTGTTATCCAGGTGTCCTCTTCTGGAAATGAAAGGGAGCCAAATCAATGACTTCCCCCCTGCTTCATTGCTGGGTGTGTGTATGCACACACCACAGACTGCCTGTGGCATGCAGAAGATCCAGGACAACCTCAACGTGTACCATTTTTTGGACACATGTGGGTAGACAGCAGCTGGGCACCTCCTTGCGTGCTCCCTGCCTGAGACTCAGAGAATTACAGGATGAGGGGGGAATGTGTGTGTCAGGAAGATGCTGCTCCTTCCAGACCTATCCATACAGAACAGGACATGCAGAAAACTGCTGCAGGTGTGGTGGATGATGAGTTCAATGTGAATCTGCAACATGTCCTTGCAGCAAAAGCCAGCCGCACAGGGAGCAAGAAAGTAGCCAGTAGGTCAAGGGAAAGGGTTATTCTTTTTTATTTGACACTTGCAAGACACCATCGAGAGTCCAGTATGGGCACCAGCATAGGCACAAAAAATGCATTGACATACTGGGGTGAGTCTAGCAGAGGGGTACCATGTGGGTCAGCGGCTGGGGCACAGCACATGGCAGGACAGGCTGAGAGAAGTGGGTTTGCTCAGCCTGAGGAAGGAAAGGCTATCTAACTATGTAATGGGAGGGTGTGTAGAGAAGACACAGATAGATTCTTTTTAAAGATGCACAGCCATAGAAAAAGGAAACAAATTCTACTTGCAACACAGGAAATGCTGACGCAGTGTAGGGGGTCAGGGGAATCACAATGAGAGTGGTCAATACGGGTCCCAGAAATACAGTGGGATCTCAATCCTTTGAGATATCCAAAACTCGACTGAAGAAGGCTTGGAGTAACCTGCTCTTCCTGGACTTTCTTTGAGCAGGAGGTTGGACTAGAAAACTCCAGAGGTGCCTTCCAAACTGCCTTTTCCTTCAGTCCTGTGATACAGCCCTCTCCCAAGTGACACTACTGAAGATCCAGCTGTGGACTGCTTCCCAACTGCAGTTTTTCCTGGATGTCAATGTTTTCACCATATGATAAGAGAAGAAAGAATGGTGGACACAGGACAGGGTGTACTTTCAGAAATAAATCTTGTATCTGCAGCTTGATCCCTATGCATGTCTAAGGAGACCTCGTGAAAGTTGATGGCTAGGAGGGAGTCATAGCATGGAACTGGCTGAGACATGAGTTGTTCAGTTCAGAGCTGGAATCCTGGTGGGGATTTCTGTATATCTGAAACTCAAATGAGTCAAAGATTCACCACAATGGGGCCTAAGTCAACCCCACAATACTTGCCCCAGGCAAAACCAGACCTTTCATTTTTTAGATAGATCCCCTCAAATGTGTTTGTGTTGCAATGGCTCAGTGAGTTACAGCAAGTCAGCTGAATGGGCATTGCTGACCCTGCTCTGACTGCAAGGTAAACTGCTTTGATACTTATGGTGGTTTAGCT
Source organism: Phalacrocorax aristotelis (assembly GCF_949628215.1). Taxonomy (NCBI): domain Eukaryota; kingdom Metazoa; phylum Chordata; class Aves; order Suliformes; family Phalacrocoracidae; genus Phalacrocorax; species Phalacrocorax aristotelis. The sequence continues at coordinate 160,485,648 of NC_134277.1, forward strand.
TAGGTGTTTCACCTTTTTGTTGGTCTGGGTCTGCACACAGTCACTTATGGGAGTTTAGCTGACAAACTGTAACCCATTAAAGCCCTGTGAAGTAGATCATATGCTTCTATCCAAAGAGAAAGAAAATGAAACAGTTAAACTCAGTGCTCTGCAGGAGCAGAAAGGAATAGGGAGTGACACAGAGCATGTTTCTAATTGGCTCTAAAAATACTACTTGCTCTAGGTCTTGGATGTTGTATGCTCATAGAGGAAGCAGTAAAACTAGAAAATGTAACACTTATGAACTAAGTCATGAAATAGCTTTCACAGGAGAAGAGGTGACCTAGACTACTAATCACCAACTTGGAAAAGAGGTAGTTGCAGGGTTGGTGAGATAGAAAATGAATAGGGCTAGGTGGACCTCTGGCCTTAGGCAGTAGTAGGGCTGTTTTTATGGTCTTACTGACCACACTGAACACTGTTCTCCGCATGCTTTCTGGTTCACACCCATGAAACTGAGAGCAGAATCAGGTTATTTCTGTTTTGTTGTACTTGTCTGAGCCTGAGCTCTGCCTTGAGTCCTTTACAAGTTTTCCACCTGCCTTTGCTGGACCCCAGGGAAACAGATGGCTGTCTGCCAGCCTCTGTCACCAGCACATACAAAGACAACATTTGCAAGACAAAACGACCAGCGTAAGATTTCTCTGTAAAGAAGAAAAGGGTGCTTTATTAAAGGTCTGTTCTGCATCTAAGAGGTTAATAAACATTCACTGAGACTCATCAATGTCAAGACTAAAACCAAACAGGAACATGGCAATCTCTCTTTTGTAAAGGAACTTGTCGAAATAACTGCCTAAGCCTGCCCTCTGTTTATTAAAACGGCTTCGGAAATCTCTAAATCCATTTATCCTGAGGATTATCATCATCTGGTTTCCAGACAACATTCTCATTTCCTCCAGTGAGGTTTTTTGATACCTTAGGCCATTAGCTGTGGTATTGATCTTTCCTTAATACGTGAGATTTCCTACAGCAAAGGCAGCTCTGCATCTAAAAAACCCCAAGCCAAACCTGTTTTATCTGAGTAGCCAGAATAGCATTTTGTTAAGAGACAAAATTTAACATTCTTTGGCTTTTGTTTATAATAAATGTATCACAGCAGGCTTTGAATACATCCTCTGTGCAACAGACTGAGCCTGTTATCAGCCACTTGGGGAAATCCTGTTCCAGAGACAAAAGCTTGTAAGCTTGTGACATGCCAGTCCTTCAGTTGCTAGTGCTATGGCTTGACCCTGGGGAAAGAGATAATGGGCAGCACTTGGGAGTGCAGCCTCCAAAATTCTACCTGGCCCTTCTTACCCCAAAATCCACCTTTCTGACAAATCCTGTGCAACATTCCACAGAAAATTAGTACCGAATACATTATTATTCATCCAACATTACCTGATGGGGCTAGTCAGGATGGTGCCTCTGAAATACAAATTTAAGGAATAAACCTTGAGCAAAGGTCTGATAAAAGAAATCAGCACAACTTTGCTCCTTGTTTCCTGCTTTACAGTCCTGTTTCCCCTTTTTTCTTTCACTTACTAGGCAACGTTGAAAGTCCACAGTTTGTCCTCCATTTAATGAAGACAGTCCAGTAACTTTGGGAAGAGGGAGATGGAGGCACCTGGGAAAAGGAGGCCAGAGCATTTGGACCATTAGCAGCTTAGACAGGTGGGAAACTACTGCCTCTTCTGAACTAATCAGAGCTTGTTCAAAAGCTTATGTTTCTAAGAAAATGTTTCCCCTGTAGCTGTAAGCCCAGGGGCAGAAAGCAAAGAGTTAAATTCATTAACCTCAACAGCTGGGATGAACAAGCTTTCATTCAGCCAGGCTCTCTATATAAATAAGGCTGGTGAACCTTCCCCGTGACTTTGAGCAAGTCTCTCTCTGTGCCAAACATAAACCAGACCCAGACCCATGTTGAGTTAATGCAAGGAGGGAGGCTCCTCCAAACATTGAAAAAAAAAAAAAAGATTGACTAAAAGTGCTTATCATGGAATAGGAAAAAAATATTGCTAGCATTTGCTTCCTGCTACTTTGGACTTCTTTTGGTGCTTGAAGTATAATGTTCAGCAGTCACAGAGAAATATGGTTTAAAATTTCTATGCAAACATCAGAAGAGCCCTTCAACATATGAAAGTCTTAATTAACACCAAAGAGAAGTCATTATGGTAAAAAAATTCAAATTCAGGTGCCTTAAGTAAGAATAAGTATATACTTTATCAATTTTTCAGTATGTCTGGGCACCTGCAGATAACATTTAAGATGAGCTCATTACAGGAACCTAAATATGGATTAAAGGATTAGTTTTAGACATTACATTGTGAAAAGTTTAGCTTATGTAACTTACCAGGGCCACATGGCAAGTTGCTGGATTTCTCCTTAAATAGGAGGCGGGATGCAGCAGAGGTTCCAGGTTTATCCTCCTTGTTTGCCATGAACTGCTTCCTCCAGAAATCCAACAGAGGATGAAAAAAACCATAGGACTTAGTTTCCTTTCTTAAGTTTCTTCTCAATTGTATTAAAACTTAGGAGTAATCCTGCAGTAAAAACCAAACAAAAACCTCAATAACAACAACAACAACAAAATATTGCCAAACAAAACAGTCATTTTAGGCCATAGATGCTCAGTCTGCAAACACCTCCACCTCTTGATGACATTATCATGTTCAGCTGCTATTTAGCCCTCTGAATTTGTAACTCTCTCTTCCTTTTCCCTTTCTGCAAGGCCTTAAGCTCTGCCAGCAAAATGAGTCCTGTGAACAACTCCCTAACTCAAACAGTAAAAATAGGTGATTAGAGTTATTTTAGCTAGCTTTGGTTGAAGAGGATATAACAGTGCTGAAATGGGGGTGGAGAGGAAGTAATTTTTGGCTAGGAACAGTAACAGCTTCGACATACAGAAGAGAAAATTTGGAAGACGACACGGGTTTTATGAGAAGAACATACTGAGTTCAACCTTACAGCCCTCAAACTAATTACCCTGAGATAAAGCAAGTGGATTTTAACTTTATATATGGTGAAGATAACCTAGTAGTGATCTCACACTAAATGTTATAGCAACCATTCAGCACTAGAGCTCAGCCAAACAAGCAATGTTCTTTCACATGCAGTTTCACGTGGCAAATCACGTATTAAATACCTATGCTTTTCTTAATTAAATATTTCTGGCTTCCCTCTCCTTTTCCCAAATCATGCCAGTAAAAACTTTGCTCTTTTAGAACTACATCTAGTTATATGCAATATCAGTCAGGGTCAGAGTTCTTCCTTTGCTGTTATTTTGAGCCCGTTTGCAAAACAGGAGCTGCACAAAATGTCAGCTCACTTGTGGCCTGTGAAGGCTGTACTCAAGAAGCACTTCAAAGAGGCAGCTTGGGGGAAGTTCATTCTCAACTCACTGTGGGGGCCTATATGATTCACAGAGTCCCTGTCGGCGCTGGCGACAGCTATGTGGCCAGAGCTGTGCACGTCTGTATGGGAAATAAAGCTCTAAGATTTCACACAGATTAAGAGTTCCTACCTCAGGCAAGGTTTGGATACCTGTTATAAAATCAAAGCAGTTTGTATCCCCTTTCTTATGCAAATAATATAATCAGGAGGCTGGAGTAGAAAATGTGGTCAGTAAGACCTTCCCCATCATACTTACCTGCTTCTGGCATTGAGTAGTCTGTGAAAATGTTACAGCAGAACCCCAGAAAGTTCTTTTTATAATAACCTAGAATAAACATCTTCAGAATTAGTACAGTGAAAATCAGAAGAGATAGGGTAGAGTCATGTTCCTTTGAAATATATGATTCCATTAAGATAAAATATAATATTTATAGAAATTAGATGAGCTAATGAGAATTTAGTTTTGTAAAAAAATCATAAAATGTCAATGATATGAGGGCAAAATTTCCTCTCTTTTTTTGGAACCAAAATTTCCGAAAGGAAATATTTTTGAAAGAAAAAAAGTAGATGAAAATAATTTATGACACATAATAAAGCTGCTGAAATAAAATAATTTTGATTTTCTGGCTAAAAAAGAGCCTTTGGATCACCCTAAAGCAATCTGTTTTTGTGGGAAGAGGGAAATTTGCTTGCAGTGAGAATATCTACTTTATTTTGTATCAATTTGAAGTAAATTTTATTACTGAAATTCCTCACGGACAAGAAGTATTCCCTTAACATAGACCTGTGTTAGATGGACAAGGGTGGTGGTCCTGTGAAGGCTGCAAAGGAAAGGTTATTTCCGGTGGATAAATTCTGCAGTTTCTTTGGTGCTCCTCTGCGATTAGGGACCCTGAGTAATGAGTGGAGATGACTTGTCTTGAAAAGCTGATGAGGTTGTCACTGCCAGCTCCCTCCCCCCTCTGCCCTACTTCACCCTCATCCCACTCATCAATACCTGAACTACTCTTCAAGCAGCTCCAGGACTACAGGGCAGAATTTTAAGGAAAATAAAGTTGGCGATGAGTTTCCATAAAATGTAATGCTGATGGCTGCAGTGATGAGGAAGCCTAATGGATGAGCAGCTCAGATGTCTTGCTGTGAAGGGCAGAGGGGGCTGCCAGAGGCAGGACTTTGTCTATTGGAATCTTAATTGCCAGATTTCAGAACTGCATATAAAAATGCAAACCCTGATGCTGCCCCTGGCAGCTTCTTAGAGTTGGTCCGATTCACACCAGCTTACAACACACTGAAGAAAAGCTTTGAAGAGCAGGGAATGATGGTCTTACAGGGAACAGGATCAAAACAGGTAAGGTTTAGGAGTGAGATCTATAAATTAACTGTAAATTTCAATAGCTACTGTAGCAAAGATGAGGCAATAAAAGCAAGTGGTAGCTAAGGAGTTAACTGTGGATCCCATATGGCATATGTCCATTCTGTTAGCAGCAGACTAGGACTGAATTCTGCTTAGACAGCCAGAGAGAAAATGTAGGGAATGGCACTGAGGGCAGTGAATGGAAATTCCCATCTTTTTTGGTGACTTTACACCGCCTATGTGCAAGTCACAAACATTTCTATGCATTGGTTTGCCTGACTATGAAATATACAGTAAAACTGAGCCAAGTGTGGCTGCAGCACTATGGCAGAACCTGAGACAGGACCTTGCACACATCAGGGAGTGTGAGTTTGTAGTAGCACAGCTTTTGGAAACCCAGAGTTGGAAGATAACTCTGTTTTGTAGACAGCAACTTGCTTGAAATCCTCAACTAGAAAATATTACTTGACAAATCTATAGTATTTTTGTAGCTTCTGAGGGCTGTAAAAAAAATTTAATTTCTTTAGCTAGGCAAGATGCAAGGCTAAGTGAGGTTTTGGAAGCAGAGTTTGTCCAGAGAGGTTGTGCATTCTCCATCCGTGGAAGTTTCCAAGGCTTGACCCAATAAAGCCCCAAGCAACCTCCTCTGATCCTGCTTTGAGTAGGAAGTTGGGTTAAAGAGCTCCTGAGGTATTTTATAGACCGAATTATCTTATGATCCTATCTTTATTTTCCAGTATCAATTAAAGCAAAACAATTCCAAATTATGAGAAAGAGAATTTATGCAGATGACTTACTGGTCCCTTAGTATGGCTAATGAGTGCAGAAGCATAAAAGATCCCCCCCATCCTCTAGAAGATCTAGGAGATGGATCTGAAGAGGCCATGCCTTATACTCTGGGAATGACCCTTGAGGGGTTAGCAGGTATCAGTCCCCGCTTAGTGCACTGATACAAGAGACAAGGCTTTTTACTGTGCTTGTCACACCTCCCCTACACACTCCCTTCTGCCATTTGTAACTCTTGCGTGAGACGCAGCAAAGTCTTCATTTCACCTCCTTGTCAATATTTATTGTGCATGTGTAATTTGAAGGTTTTAAGATAATGAAATAAAATTCTTGCCTGCATTCATCAAGCCCGATATGTCTGCAGCATACAAATTGAATACAGAACGACGTAAAACTACCATAGGAGACAGTGAAATAGATCAACCTTTGTGTAATTGAATGAACAAATTCTCAGTCATAGCAGTGATGCCAGTGGGCAAAAGGGACTGTGGCCTCCAAGGTCCCTCAGCAAAACCCTTTTCTGGCAATTATATGGCTTCAAAGTTGGCAAATGCCAAAGATTCATCAGCAAACGATCTATGTTTTCACACTGCTACATAAAACCTGTAAGATGCTTGTGGAAAATGTCATTTTAAGGAATGTGTCCATTTAAAGGAGCAGCTCTTATAAGTGAAGATAGTTTTAGGTTTTAGGATCAGAAATGGTCTGCTATGCTTGAACTGCAAGTAGTGACTTATGGTTACTGCCTGGAAAATGTAGTTCACCTGAAAATTATTGTCTTAAGATTGCTTAAGTATTACTGGCTAATGTGAACTCAGTCTTGATTAAGGCAGTTTTAAGGAGGTGCATTGCAAGGTATAGAGTTTTAAAGGAAAACTGTTCTCCCAGAGATGTTCATGTATTTTTTATAATCAGTCAGATGTTCCTTCTCCCCCCAACATTATTTTGATAGTGATGAATTAATTTACATAAATTATTAGATATTGAGTGGGGAGAAAGAGTGAGAGAAAGAAAGGAGGGGAAGTGTCTTGGGCAATTCCTCTGGGGTCAGTGGGGGAGGCTACCAGAAGGGAGTTGAAAATTGGGACGATTTAAATTAGTCATTGGTAACTGAGAAAGTAGAACAATACCCTAGACACATAGTGAAATGCAGAGGCAAAGGGAAAGAAATCTCTGGATAACTGTACAGATACAAAGATGTTCCTGGGCCTGCAATAGGAGAGATTTCTCAAGTCCATAGCAGCTCAAAGCATGTAGCTGATTTAAGGGGAAAGAGAAACAAAAGTGAAAGTTTTATTATTATTTTCATGTATTAGCCAAAACACGGGAAGGTATCTTACCTACCACAGATCGGAACAAATGAACTCCTACAGGGACCAAGGGAACCATTTTAAACAATTCAGTTTGATTGCAGGTGTCTACATCCCAGGCGAATTTGTAGTCTTGGGGCTGAAGTCTTACTCGTGCTCTAGAGAAATGGGAGAGAAGCCAAACACATCAGTGTCACATTGAAACCAGGGCCCTAGGGAAGCAATCCCTCCTGAGAAACTCCCACTGGATGCTGGTACTGTGAATCACGTGTGATTTATACTTGCGCTCTGATTACAGCTAGTGGGGAATTATTTTTAGCTTTCCATTCAGAAATGAAAATCCATCAGAAATGCTTTCCTTCACCTGCTCCCTGACACCCCCCCTGCCCCCACGAATTTAGATGCTTCAGTGGAGCAGATCTCAGATAACTTTTCTGAGCAAAACTGGAGAAACAGAGAACCATCTAGAATAAGCAAGAGAGTAATGATGTCAGCTGGAAACTAAGTTTAAAGGTACCTCACAGTCCAGTACTGTAAGCAGGCAAATGAAAAACTGAACCGAAATTCTGCCTATGCCCAGATTGGCCCATTGGTTATTCTGGTTAATGCAGTATTGGGTTGTGTCACCATGGGCAGCTGACTGCTGCTGATCAGTCAAGAAGTGCTCTGAAAGGCTAGCAGTGTTGTAGCCCATTGCTTTTCTGCAGACTCTCTCCTAGCCAGTTCCCAGCTGGAATCTCCTGATTTGCTTATATCTTTTTTTACTCAGAGTTTGACTTCAAACAACCCCACCACCGCCTGGCCCCCACCCCAAAATAAAAAAGAAGAAGCAGGGGGACTGGGGGTACTCTAGGTCAACACAGAGACTCAGTAATTCACAGATTTATAGTTTCTCCCTCTGGCAATTCCTTCCCAAACACCCAAGAGGACATGAAAACCACTAAGTGCCTTAATCCTGTCTTTGTATTTAGGACCCCTTTAGCAAGGCTTTACATTGCAACTGGGATATTTTGCAATTTTTATCCCCTTCTGCCTGTTGCTTGATTGTGGCTGTAAAAGAGACGACAAAGGGCTTGCATTTGACTTCTAACTTCACCTCTGCTGTGTGTAATCAGTGATGTTTTTCAGGCAGAAAGAACACGGGTAAAGTCTCATGTTTGCCTTTTGTTCCACATGAAAGGACATCACACATCCTGTTGTTCATCAGTCAAGGTTATTCCTCTTGGCTGCCTGCCTGCTTCTCCCATTACTTGTGCCTTAAACTGTGCCTTATTCACTTTTCTGTAGCTTAATGTGCCCCTGGTTTCCTTGCTTACCCCAGGCTTGCCATGGCGGCAGTGGGGAATGTTAGCAGCGGGCATGGTGTTTTCTAGTTATCCATACTTCTGACGCCCTCTGTCTTGCCTGATTTTGGCAAAACAGAAATGTCACATCTGTACATACGTGACCTTAGTTTAGGCTTAGGGGTCATACAAGTATTAAAATTAACAGTCTGAGTCAGAAGGTAGGACCAAGATGTGAGTGTGTAGTCAGCAATTGTGCTCTTGGAAGTGCCACCCTCCCAAACCCACGGTGGTTTGGCACTGCAGAAGAGGACCATGAGAACTCTCCTCCAGGAGGGAATATAATTTTGAAGTCCAATATTGTTCCAAGTCAGAATGAAACCCAACAAAAATATTGATAATCTCCATGAATGAAAAGTTCAGGGAGAAATGAAATACTTCTTGAGAACACAGCAGCTTCGTTCAGACTTCCCTTTTTTTAATATACTGTGTGTATACAATACATATCCTTTTTTAATCTTTTTTTTTTTTTTTTTTCCTTTTGGTCAGAACTATGCACAGAATGAGAAATGAAAATCCCTTTTTTCAAATGTCAGAAATGGGACAGACTGACACTGCTGTCACACCTCTCCCCTTCTACTCCTCCTCACCTCTTCCCAGTTCTTCCACACGAAATCTCAGCAAAAATAGATGAGATTTTTCCATATGTGAAGTAAGCGATAAAAGCACCCACGCCAGGCTCTGATGAAATCTACCATCATCCCTATCTGACATGGCATTGCCAAGCAAGGTGATTGATCTGTAGGGTCTATCTTACAGTGACAAGCACAAAATTGTGAGAGCTGGCTACCAACCAGAAAATGTACTGGTAGACTTAAAGCAATGTTTCAGCAAGTGCTAAAGTTCTTAGACCTGGGGGCCTGTTATCAACTGCATCTTTGTGTCATTGCTGTTTGGCTTCACAGGGATAGTGGTGAGACACCTCAGAGTCTAGGGGCTGTACCTGTCTCAGGGTATGTTTGTGCTGAAGTTTGATGCTTGAGAAGGTGCATGGGAAGAACCACCTGTGTAGCAATCGTGCTGGTGGAATGAGTTGCTGTTCCACAGCTAAGCATCAATTGGGAAAACTGTCATAGTTCTGCACTGCAGAGGTCCCAGTTTGAATGCACTTTTAAATGCAAAGGATTAACTAATAGTGCAATAGTTCTTTGTGTGCCTGAAGTTAGTCTTCACATAGGGCTGCCATTTTTCCATCAGGGCTTCTCAGAGAGAAATGAGCGAACACAGGTTGTGTAGTGTATGTACAGTCAGCCCATCTGTTGCATCCTGGAAGTGTGAGCCTTGTAGTGCGAGTGCCCAAGCAGAGCGGTTTGCCATACTTATTCTTGGGTTTTCCTGGATGAAAATCTGTGCAAACACAGTGGGTGCCCTGCAAACACATATGGAGTGAAAACTACCACCTCTAGGAAGCATTAGTCATGCTGGACACACGCTGTAGGGGTGTTCAGCACATATATTGTGGTCATACTCAGAATCTGCCCTGAGTCTACACAGCCAGCAACACCCTACCTGATAGAGTGACTAGATATCCAGCGTCACAGATTATCTTCTCAGCTCCAGATCAGCTGGGCTGTTGAGATAACTTCCATCAGCCTAAATGTTGGAAAAACTCTAATAAACACCAATGACATGTAAGAAGCTCTGCAGAGATGCAGGAGTGTCATGAGGGTTCAAGGAGAGCTCATGAGTACAACAAACCAGTGGGTTCCCTCTGTGCTTATACTAAACCCCTTGTTCACTCTTGTCAGATTCTCCTCTGAGAATCTGTATTGCATTTTCACCATTATCTCCTCTTTCTGTGATTGCTGCTCACTCCTTTTCCTTCTTGTCTATCCCATCGTCTTCCCCCAGATTGCTTCTGTTTCCCACCTTACCATCCCTTCACGTGTCCCTTACTACATCTCCTCTTCCTACTGTCTCTCTCCTGGGCTGGAAACCAGGCAGCAGATTTAATTTCCTCTGGATAACTCCATCCAGAACAGCTTTGGGCATTCTAAATCCTGGGATGTGATGCAAAACCACTGGACTTCACAAAGTCTGTGCTGATCCCTTAGACCTCCCTATCTTGAGGTCAGTGTCTCACTGAGCTTTGTCTCAATAAGGAGGTGTGCCTTGCTGGTTAGGAAATGCTGGCCTGTGATAATATATTTGAGACAGATTGTCCGAGGGACAATCTGTGTCCCTCTGTGTTGAGGGAACCACTTTGGGAATGGGCTTGCCTCCCTGCCTAATGCAAGCTTATCCTGCTGTCCCAGACACCCTGGGGAGGGCAGTGTGAACAGAAAGAAGCAAGAGTTTCTTCATGGACATCTTGGGAGGCTGTGGTTGGAAAAATGGATCTGCTGATCTGTTCCACTAGACATTTGTGGAGGTCATGTAAGATGGACTTATCTGCCAGTGGAGGAGGCCTTTTCTGACGTGAAGTTGTTCTCAAAGCCTTTCAGAAGCAGGTTTTCCCATTGATTTATAGCATGAGCCAGGGACAGATCTGCCACTGAACTGTTATTGTCACTTTGCTCAGCACTCTGCTACCATGCCATGGAGTTTCTTCACACTTGTGTCCGTGTAATAACACTTGCTTTTCTCCCTTGCTTTCAAGGCTGTGATGGCTGATGTATACACACTTCTTCAAATCACCTGTTTCAAGAGGCATCACCTGACAATTACAAAGGCATCTATTTCCATGGGAAGTAACAGAACTGCCCTGAGTGTTTACTGTAACCTTTTGGTTTCTGGCAATCTGTCAGTATCTGTCTAGAGGGTAAATTGGTTCAGTATATTTTTTATCTTTTGTTAAAAGGTAACTCTTTTACTCAAAACATCACTGCATTGTCTGTGCCTGAACATTTACATCCTCAGTGCCAGATGATGGAATTTCCAGAACTTATTCCATTACTTCCTTAATAAGAAAAGAAAATTTTCAAGACAGAAAATGTGACTTTTTAAGTTTTTTAAGGTCTCCCAGGGAATTTGGGGTGGTTTCTCTGCTGCCAGAGGGCAAAGCTCAGTTTCTATATCTGCAATCAGACACATGAGGATAAACCAGCTTACTAACAGGACTGTGAACTTGCAGAAGGAAGAAAATACACACAAAGGCCACACAGCCAAACCACAACAGAGCCAGGACTGTGCGCAGGGGATGATTTCACTAGAGGTTTTTCATCTGGTGGGGCACAGAAAAAGAAAATTTGGATTCTGGAACTCTGCTACTGACTTTGCCAGAAAATCACAGTGAGATGCCAAGACAAAAACATGAACCCACTTGCAAAAAACCTGCATCTCATATAGGTTTTTTGCTGTGTTTTTCTTCCGAGCAACTGTTACTGTGATGTACTAACATGATTGCTGCATTCGGTGTGACAACAGCTTCTCATGTGAGTAAGCATGAGTAGGCGCAATGTTTAATTTTTCTGTGACCGTACAACGTTTAACAAACCTTGTAGTGCAGTGAGCAGGAAGAGTTAGCTTTACTCAGTGTTCTGAGATATTTTGGTGCAGGCTGCTGTGCTACAAAGGGTAGGTTTATAGTGTGCACCTTTTCTAAGAAGATGCTATTATTTACCTGTTGGATTTAAAAAGACCCCCATTAGAAACAGCATGCAGGCACTGTAATGTCAGACTCTCATCATTTCTAGTACCTGTCATTGTTAATCAAATGGTAAAAGTTATTTTGAGAGTCCTAACAGCCACTGGAGTCTAGCTGTCCTTCCCCATCCCTACCTCTCACCCCCTGCTTCTTTACTCCATTTGCAATGCAAAGAAGAAAGTGTTTGGTGACGTAAGAACAGGTATGAAGGTTGGGTGGAACTGACAGCTCTTAGCAATGAAGTACCTCCATCAGTGGGGATTATGGGAGAGTAGGGACAGCAGGAAAGGGAAAGATGAAGTGATCCTATTTATAAATGTATTCCCCCACTCCCTGCCTGTACCATGCAGATATCTCAGCAGCGCAGATGGATCTGCATACTGATGAAGACATGGGGCATCTATGAAAAATGCTGGATCTGGCTGAGCTCCCTGCAGGCACAGGGTCTGCTTTCTCTTCTGTTAGAGCCCAACACACTCACATTTTTCAAAGCTTGGACATGCATGCCAGGTTTTGGTGCTGCTTTTGTGGCTTTGCCTCTGCCTAAGAGCAAAGCTCAGTTTCCACTTCAGCAATCAGATAAAAGAGTGCAACGCAATTGAACAAGAGGCTGAATGAACAAGCAAAAGGTAACTTCAAATCAGCGCATTAAAAGGCAATGTGAATAGGGGGAAATTAGTATCTCTGCAAAAAGGCCATGTAGAATTACCAGCCAGAATGCCTAGAGAAAGCCAGCTCTGTCAAATATAAGAGATCAGCTTGCTGAGGTGCCTGGAGTATTTTAGAGAAAAATCTGGGCAATTCCTCAAAGCCTAGGCATTGTGCTACACCAGCACTGTGAGAAACGTAGCGGAGTTACTGTGGTTTCTTTCACAATGTGTACATCTGACAGTGCCATATGAATATCAGCGAAGTGGCACAATACCCCGTGGAGGTAGGTATGAGAAATCACATCTTTTTGTTACAGACATCAAAAAGCCAATATAGTCAAGGTTCTTTGGTTCTAATGTACCGAACAGACAATGCTTCCTCTGGAGACAGTGGGAGATGTGGGTGTCCAGCGTGCTCCAATACCAGGCCCTCAGTAACTGGCCTGAGATCACACTGCAAAACAGTGACAGATCTGTTCAGAGCTCAGGACTTACGACTCTCAGGCCACCTGGTCTTCCTCCGAGATAATCGTACCCTATAGTCTTATGCCAAAGTGTTTGGAGAAGGCAAATGACTGGAAAGGGTAAGGTCTGTGTTCATAGTCTATGAATTTACTTAATTAAAGATCAAAGGGTGCCACTTGAAGTTTTTGGGGACTGGGATGAAAAACATTATGTCTGAAAAAGTGCTAACCTCTCAAGGGTCCTTCTTTAATACGCTAGCACAGATAGAATGATCTCCTGGAGGCCAGGGCTACTGTGATCCTTGATGAGCTCCCTGTATATGTAAGCTTCCCTTCATTTTCTTTCTTACCCTTGATAGCCCTAGTGCCCTTTCCAAAATGGGTCTTATGCCAGTTCCTGCTGAACAAATTTCTGTGTTGTAAGAAACATTGTCACAGCTGACTGCAGTGAGCCAGACAGAAGCCAAAGACCTGGAGACTCAGAAATCTCCTAGGAAATCTTCCTGGAAAGGAGAAAAAGTTACACTACAGTAATCCCAAGTAGAAATGTTGGGTCTGCCTGGCTCATCTGTTGACCCCAGCTGTCAGAGCTGCAAGCTGCTTTCAACTCCGCATGCAAGGAAGGACACCTGCTAAAGCAGGGGAGCACCACACACCTGAGGTCCCTCCTTTCCATCCCTGATGCTGGCTTACTTTGAGCTACCTTCTCAGGGCAGACACATGGCTAACATAGCAACATTCCCATCTTGAGTGGCTCCCAGGAACCACAAGAGCAAATCTACTTTTGTTTGTAAAGCAAGCCACTTGAAATACCATCCAAAAAGATCTCAAGAAAGGTTTTGATCTTTCCTTCCAAGCGTGGACCAGACGTTGTTGCCAGCACAGACTGTTCAGCCCGATCAGCATGATAGATACTCCTGCAAGGAATACAATTTTAGCTGTTTTAGTACATATCTGCTTCACCATCTGCTATTTGCTGGCATGAATGTGTACTATAAGAAGACTTAGGTTCAAGGGAAATAAAAAGGCCTCACCAACCCTTTAGAGTTTCAAGTTCATTCTAGGGTTCAGATTTTGGTTTGTTTTAAACATCAGATGTTCTCACACAATGCACAGTATGTCTTCTGTGCTTATGTTCTTATGATCTCTTTTTTTTTTTTGTGAGCATTGCTATTGCTAGAGATCTTCAAAAAAGGGTACTGTTCTTACAATAAGCACTAGAAACTCAGTTAACTTGGTAGGATAGTCTATACAAGGTGTAGAAGACCTTCTCAAGATGAGTAGGAGAGTTTCCAGATGATGTGCTTGAAAGAATCTTACTGTATTCTTGACCAGGAGTTTAGTCTTTCTTCTCTCACTAAGATTTTCTGTCCCAGTTAACCTGAGACAACTAAAGGGGGACCTGAACAGAAAACCATCCACAGGAATATGAGAGACGTCAAATAGCCTCATCCCTCCCTGAAAGTAATAACACAGAAGTTTGGTGTGCAGTATTAGTGAGAAATATTTGTACAGTTCTTTGAAGTTAGGAAGCACTATATAAATGCTAAGTATTATTAACTACATGAATCAGTCATCTTCAGAGAAATCTAAAGACGGGAGAGCAGTCTCTTCCTTTCTTAATGATAACCAACTCCCAAAGTTATTAATAAAAAAAATACTTTTAAAAATAGATCAAATGATTTTCCCATCCCGTGATAATCCCTCTGATTGCCCCCATGTTTCAATTCACTGTATCATCTGAGAGATCAAAGGATGTGTCTGAAGCTGGCAAGCCAATCCCACAAAGAAGAAAACCTTCTTCTGCTGTAGATAAACAAAATACAATTTCCAGATAACATCACGGTGTTGATCAAAATAGCTGCTTTTCCAATTAGATTTCAAAGAATTCTTAATTGTTATTGATTTAATCTGGAGATGTGCAGATTTTTCCAGTCAGGAACCTGTTTCACAGGGAGCTTATTACCCCGGGGATTTCAGTTACAGACAGGTTTTAGTAAGCAGCAACAGCCTGGCTGTCAGGCAGGTGACAATAAAAAGGGAATCTGTCCAGATACAGGAGACAGTGCTATTTGTGTTTCTGTTTCCTGCAATAATTTAGAATATGTAGCCTTATCCATTCTCAAACGGCAACAGACCTCACATCTGCATAAAGGCACTTGCCTTTAAATTGTAATAGTCAGACTGCTTAAATACAAAACTATCTACCTTAGCTATCTACCTAGTTATCACCTCAGTGTTTCCTTCTGTTTTTAAACTTACTAATTCAAATCATGGGGGTCTGCCTTGAAACTTCTCCTTCTGTTCACAGATCAGATGCCCATGTTCAGCGTATATATATATATGTATATTTGTAGTTTACTGTGCAATAAATAAATAAATACGTAGAGGATTCTGTAATGTCTGCTGAGCTGCCATTTCAAAGTCAGGTAAAACAGAAGGGTGTGGGAAGAAGGGAGGGAAGTGCGGACTCCTGTCAAGCAGCAATAAGAGGAAGAATGAAAAATAGCCCCCCTAAGAAAATTGTTCTGTCCCAGGCAAATGACAGTGGAAGGATTTCTAATCCTTTGGTAAAGTGACAGTGGGGGCTTTAATGCTGTCAGGTAGGTATGACAGTGTCAGGAAGAGTGACTCAGGAAAGGTGAGTCAGAGCCAGGTGCCGTCAGGAGAATAAGTGTCCAACTCATGAGCAAGATTGGGCTCGGTGCCTTCTTGCAAGGCAGCTGCACTACAGCTTGACAGCAAAGCACAGCTGTCTGGGCACACCACATCCTGCATGGACCATGATGGGGTGCTCTGCCAGGTGGAGAACGTGCTATCAAAAAGAGTGGAGAGGGCCTGGGTGAGAGTCACAAGTAACACCAGGAAAAAAGATTAAGCCTGGTTCTACTGGGGCAAAAAATGAAAAAGGGCTTGAAGAAGCCTGGAAAACAATGAATGATGTGGAGACTGAGAAACACACCTTCCTGTATGTTTTAGAGCCCTGCACTGGCCTCAGGACACCTGAGTTCCTCTTCAGCTAGATTTACTGCCACCACGCACCATGGAGGCAGAGAGCTGATCAGTTAATTCTAAAACGAAAGACTGAAAGGGATATAAATCTTTTCCACTGGGGCAAAAACCAACCTTCAACTTTATGAGTTATTTCCAGTGATGCTGCATTTCTAGGGCCCACGCAGGAATGCAGTGCCTGGACGGCTATCCAAACCATCTACACTCTAAATTAATGTGAAAGGTGAATTTTATGTATGGGGTTGATATGAAAAGCCCAGGAGTAAGGGAAAGTCCCATTGCTAAGAGTTTGAAAGGACTAGAAACCCATAGGAGACCCTTTCCATTTTGTATTTCTATCTCCCAGAGGCTCTCAGAATGACCAGAATCTTTGGATCCCTGTGATCAGAATCTATTTTATCCAGACACTGTACATTCAGGCTGAACTTGTTCAGAAGAAAAAGGATGGTTATGAACTAATTCCCAGCTCTATCTTCCAAGCAACTTCATCTAACTACAACAGGCTTTTTCTCCAAAACCGAGGTTTCTAAACAGTGTTATTAAACATCAGCTGTCTATTTAATAATGTAGAAAATAAGTGATCCTGTAGGCAACTAAGCCAAAACCACATCTGCTAAATTCAAGGTTACATTTAGGTTAAGTTTAGCCTAATCTCAAAAGCGATCATGTTTTCTCCATCATCCTACAGGGAAATGGTCTTTCATTAATAAAAGATATTGTAAAGGACATGTCCATTAGATGACAACATTAGGGGGCAGTACTCAGCTAGCAACCAGTCCTATCAGTTCATCGAACAGCTGTGTTTATATGGGGTTGTTTGTAAAATTTATGCTTGAGTTTGTTTTAACCTTACTTTATTGCTACTGGAAAAACAATACATCTTTTTCCATTACGAGTCATCAAGTGCCACATTAAAATCCAGCAGGAGGAGTGAAACTTCCCATGCCCCTTCTCTCCACAGATTGCTGATTATATGTATATATATTTTTGTAAACAAAAATCCCCTGCATGGTCTGAGATGCCTTCTTCGCTCTGAGTTGCCAGAACTGTATTGCATCCATCCAGGTTCTTATTTTACTTTTTCCCTGTGACTGCATGCCTTATCTTTTCACAGGAGAGTGGATGTCCCATTTCTCAGTCCCCTGGCCAGGTAAGGCACATCATGACCCATTCGTAGCAGGCAAACAAAATCCACACAGTTCTGTAGGGTGGGCACCTTTGGCCTTTCTCGGTATCCCTTCAGTGGGTAGATAGACCAAACACATTATTTCAAGCATCTTCTCCCTCTTCTGGACCGCAGTCCATCCCTCTGTTTATAAGTTCTCCTTCCTGTCTTCCTGCAAAGGAACATCACTTCCTCCTCTACATTTTGTTTTTCTGCCCCACTCTTGAGTCCACTGCAGAAACCAAATCTGCAGTTTAGGAGGACAGCCTTGTGTGACCTTTCCCCACTCTGTTCTGGAAGCTTAATCCCATTCCCTTCTGAGACTGATCTGAGCTCCAGCTCTTCCAAATCCTCCCAGTAATCCAAGCCTTTCCTTCCTTGGTTGCCTTATTCCTGCCAGAGACATCTTCTGTTGCAGCAACCAGATTACCGGGTATGATACCATGGGAGTGTCGCCCTGTCCTCCATGTGAAGCTCAGTGTTCTGACTGAGCTCCTCTTGACTCTAGGTCCACTAACATCTGCCATCACAGCTGTAGTTCAGCACCCCCAGCATTACCTTCTGCGGTACACCTAGCTTTCATGCGGTGGTTTTCCATGTGCATCCTACCCTGAGAATCAGGAGTCCTAGCACAATTCAGATGACCTGGCCTGTTGTCAGTGGCTTCGCCATTACTACACATCATCTCCTGGATCGATGCCCTCCTAAGAAATACAGCCATTCTTGGCATTGTCTCTTACAGGCTGAATGCCAATGTATAACACACTCAGTCCTGCCACTGTGTCATCATTGCCTCTTCCTGGCCCTGTCCTGAGTCTCTGCAAAATGGTAATCTTCAAGAATGTGCTCCATGTGTCCTTTCTTTGGATCTTGCTTGTTTCCCTTTCTTTACCACCATCCCAATTCAAGATTCCTCAGTCCTACCTGCCTCCCTGATACTCCTTGAGCCAGTTCACAAAATATTGGGGATGAAAATGGGGAGAAAAATCCCAAGGAAACTGACTGTTTTTCCTTGCCTCACGGTATTGTGGCATGTTGTATTCATGACGCCTTGCTCATCCATTTACACACATGAGCAGGAGCTTCCATTTACAGAGAAATTGAGGTCAAAAAGCTCGCTTGGTTTACTAAATGTCAAAAGCAGGTGTGGAAGTAGCAGCAATTCTCCAAATACCCTGCCCGGTCCATATACACTCCACCTTGGAGCTGGCCATTTTAATTAATAGCTGTGCAGATTTGCAGCCACTGATGACAACTATTTCCTCACACAGCATGTATTCAGCCTACACGTGCCACAAGAGTTCAAAGAGCTAGACGCTGGAGACGGATTTTTAAATACAATTCTTAAAGCTGCCAGCCCAAAACCAGCTGGGGTTATACTAAAGTTGCCTCAAGCCTCTGGATGTGAACATAGCAGGAATGGGCTGAGGAAGAGCCATCCTCACCCTACCTAGCATCGCCTTCTGCAGCAGCTATTTAGTGCTGCAGGAGGGACACCAGGTGTGATTAACTGAAGCTGGAAGCCTTTACACCAAATCCTGTCTCCCGAACGCTTCCTCAGTTTGTTGCATCTCTGCAACCATGGCAGGTACATTGATCTGGCTGGCAGACTAAGGTCCGGTAGCTCAGTTTTACATAGATGAACTGTAATTTCAGTAATAGGTCGTTTAAATAATATTGTGTCACTTTTATATCTCGCCTCCCTTTCCTGTGAATGCAAGTGCCTGTCTCCTTTTGGCAGGTGGAGATATTTTTTTTTCTCCTTTTTCCCACAAAAACTTTGCCTGAAGGACATCAGGAGTCATAATAGTGGTTGGTGCTTTCATGAGATCCTTGCAGATTACGGCTAAATGGAATGGTGCTGTAATGTGATTACCTCCCCACTCTTGTTCCTGCTGGGCCATGTAATGGCATGGCAGGGCTCTCTGCTGGGATTAGAGCCAGTCAGACTTGAAATTGACTTGCCTTGGGGGCCATCAAGCAAATTTAAATGGCTACTTCAAGATTCTGCCTGCCACTGAGCCATTTCTTCAGCGGATTAGCAAAATGAATGAAATACGGAGACAGGAAGGCACTAAAAACTATGCCATTAGGCATACATGCTCTCTTTCCCCTTCTTTCTGATTTTGCTCTAAACAGTAATTCTAGTTCCTTTTAATTTCTCTCTGTGTTCTGCTTCATGCCAGAAATGGGAAGGGAGATCAGTACAGAAAAGCTGCAACCTAACCTTCACTGAGCTCCAGGTGGGCGGGGGGGGGAAGGGGAGGAGGACTTGCCCTTCCCTTTCATTCATTTTCCCTAGGGATAGAGGCTCTTCTAGAGAGAATTCAGAGTATATAAACTTGTTTTCTACCTGGAGTCACCCTCGGGTGCAATTCCCCCTGCAAGGCTAAAGCTGAGCAGTGGGAAGGAATGACTGTCCCCTACTGCTCCTGTGATCAGGCTCTTCCCTGCTGTCACAGCCTCAGGGAGCACCTGTTCCCTCCCTCCTGTGCTTGCATTGCACTGGGACGGGGTCTTGATTCCCTTTGCACTGTAACCTCCTGATTGTCAGGAGACTATAAAAGTCTCAACTGTGAGATGGAAGTCTGGGTAAAAACAGGTTCTCTGGCTCTACAAGAACCCATCTGAGGTGAAGGCTTATTGTAGCAGATTCTCCCCAGTTGTCTTGAACTTGGTCTCTGAGGAGGATTCATATCTACTCCCTTGTCATCCAGTGCTCTTCAGAAGCTCCAGCTCTACTTAAATTCCTTTGCTTTTCAGATTATGTGGATGGGGTGTTTAGGTACTCCCATGAATAGAAATGTTTTCCCATCTCAGACCCCAAGAAAGCTGACTAGTTTGCTCTTTGCCTATTTACAGAAAGACATTCATGAGATGTGACTTTGAATACTGCAGTTACACCACAACTTTCCTTGGCAGCTCAGCCCAGTCTATTTCTCAACTGTTTTCTTAATATTCTGTCTAAAAATTTCCCTGATGCAGCTGAAGTTTAATTACTTCTTTCTCTATCATTGCTGACTAATGATAATAATTGTTTCCTGTCCTCTGGTGCAACATTCTTTTCTTTATCTGCAGACAGTTATTGTGTCTCCCCTTGGTATTCTTTCCTCTATTTTGAAATTGCCTAGAAGCACAGTCCTTTTTCTTGTCTAGCTGCTAAATAAATCCAGAAATACAGCAGCGAGAGTGAAGCCTGGATGGTGGGGGGGACATGCAGGTGGGATGATCCAGGAAACGAGCATTGGCAGAGTTTTGCTCTGCAGCAGGTCACATTGACAGCTCTTTAACAACTTACCCGAAAGGAACTGATGGTGTCAGCTGAGGTACTAATGGACTAAATTCTACATTATAGATACTGGTAATTACTGTCATTACAGAATCAAAAAATCACAGAATGGTAGGGGTTGGAAGGAACCTGTGGACATCATCTCATCCAACCGCCCTGCTTGCCCAGGCACACCCAGAGCAGGGGGCACAGGAACGCGTCCAGGTGTGTTTGAATGTCTCCAGGGAAGGGACTCCACAGCCTCCCTGGGCAGCCTGTGCCCCTGCTCTGGCACCCTCAAAGGAAAAGTTTTTTCTCATACTCAGGTGGAACTTCCTGTGTTCCAACTTGTGCCCATTGACCCTTGGCCTGTCATTGCGCACCACTGAGAAGAGTCCGGCCCCACCCTCCTTACACCCACCCTTCAGATATTTATTAGGATTGATAAGATCCCCCCATAGTCTTCCCTTCTCCAGGCTGAACAAAGCCAGGTCTCTCAGCCTTTTCTCATACAAGAGATGCTCCAGTCGCCTGATCATCTTCATAGCTCTCTGCTGGACTCTTTCCTGTAGTTCCCTGACTTTCGTGAACTGGGGGGCCCAGAACTGGACTCAGCACTCCAAGTGTGGTCTCACTAGGGCAGAGCAGAGGGAGAGGATAACATCCCTTGACCTGCTGGCCACAATCCTTTTAATGCAGCCCAGGATACTGTTGGCCTTCCTAGCTACAAGGGCACATTGCTGGCTCAGGGTCAACTTGCTGCCCACCAGCACTCCCAGGTCCTTCTCAGCAGAGCCACTTTCCAGTAGTTCAGCCCCCAGCCTGTACTGGTGCCTGGGGTTGTTCCTCCCCAGGTGCAGGACCTTGCACTTGCTCTTGTTGAGTTTCATGAGGTTCCCCTCGGCCCAGCTCTCCAGCCTGTCCAGGTCTCACTGGACGGCAGCACAGCCTGCTGGTGTATCAGCCACTCCTCCCAGCTTGGTGTCATCAGTGAACTTGCTGAGGTTACACTCTGTCCCTTCGTCCAGGTCATTGATGTGTATGTTGAACAGGATTGGACCCAGCACAGACCCCTGGGGAACACCACTAGTGACAGGCCTCCAGCCAGACTCTGCCCCATTGATCACGACCCTCTGAGTTCTGTTGTTGAGCCAGTTCTCAGTCCACCTCACTGTCCTCTCATCCAACCCACATTTCCTTAGCTTGCCTGTGAAGAAGCTATGGGAGACAGCGTTGAAAACCTTGCTAAAGTCAAGATAGACAACATCCACTGCTCACCCTTCATCCACCCAGCCAGTCACGCCATCATAAAAGGCTATAACAGGTTGGTCAAGCATGATCGCCCCTTGGTGAATCCATGTTGACTGTTTCTGACAACCTTGTTGTCCTCTACATGCCTGGAGATGACCTCCAGGATGAACTGCTCCATCACTTTTCCAGGGATGGAGGTGAGGATGACTCGCCTATAGTTTCCCATGTCCTCCTTCTTGCATTTTTTTAAGACTGGCGTGACACTGGCTACTCTCCAGTGCTCAGGCACCTCTCCTGTCCTCCATGACCTTTCAAAGATGATGGAGAGTGGCTTAGCGATGGCATCCACCAGCTCCCTCAGCACTCATGGGTGCATCCCATTGGGGCCCATGGATTGTGAGGATCCAGTGTACCTAAGTGATCTCTAACACAATTCTCCTCAGCCAAGGGTAGGATAATAACAGAAGTTCAGGCCTGAGTGGCTATAGAGATTGACACACCATTTTACCTCTAGAAAGTCTCTTTCCAAAAATGGAAGGAAGGAGCCACTGTTTCCATTTTTAGAGATGCAAAGTCAAGAGATGCAGGGAGTTGCCTTAGGTCACAGAGTCAGGATGAAGAAATATCTCTAACTCCCAAGTCCCAGGCAGTGGGACTAACAACTAAATCATGTTGTTTAAGTATTCACAATTTCCTTTAGCATAATAAAACTCTAATTATCTTCAGAGGCACAGGATGAGTACTCCAAGGCTTAGACAAGACTATTCACATGATTAAAACTCCAAATGTGGTTTTAAGCATTTTGCTGGCTAAGGGGCTTGTTTTTTCAGGCAAATCTGCAGTCAAAATCAGCATCCACAGAGAAACTCAGCCAGTGTGTTACGGTTCTGTCAGTGATTAGACTATACACACTCTATTTTTCCCCAAATCATTTTTATGAACGAACTTTTTATCAAATGCAAAGGTGTTTTTCTGCTTCAGGGAAAAAAAAAAGAATTAGAGCTCCATGGGAAGAAAGAGACAGATTTTGTTATCTGCTAATAGTGTGCATGGGACTTCTTGAAAATATCTGTAAATAGGTCTTCATTTAGATAGCAAGGCTGGCTACAAATAAAACTCCTAAAAGATTCTTTCAAACATAGTGTCTTATTTTTTACTGAGAAGATACACCTGAAATTTAAATGCCTCTCAAGCAGAGTTCTTCATTCTGGTGACTTATATAGAAATTGCTTCCAAGTCCCACCTCCAGACACCAAAGACTTTTGGGAAAGAAGTGTGAAAACTGGCATCGTTTGGGAAAGGTGGAGGTTACTTCACTCAGAGCAGAGGTAGCATGGTTCATTGGATAAGGCATTGAACTGAGACTGTGGAGTTTCTGCTGGTTGACTTGCTGTTCTCACCTTTCTCCTGTTGTGTACTTAGATTAAAATTGTATTGACGCACAGACTTCCACTCAGTAAGCATTTCTGTATCACCTAAAACTATATTGTTCCTGATTTTAACAGACACTTCTGCATGCACTAAAAATAAAATAAAATAAAATAAAATAAAATAAATAAAAAAGAGTAAGCCATGACTGTCTTAACTATTTGTTTATAATTTTTCTGCCACTGTCAGTTTTTTCACTGTGTACCTTGTCTGTAGGTAGATATCTGATAAAGACAGACCTTGTTCAAATCAGCTGAGATACTAATTTAAGATAAGAACTGGCAGAAAGTAAAAATGCAGAGGGGAAACAGGTATAAACATGGTAGTTGTACTGGGTCTGGCTTGGATGAAGTTAACGTTCTTCATAGCAGCCTGTATGGGGCTGTGTTTTGGTTTTGTGACTAAAACAGTGTTGAGAACACACTGATGTTTTAGTTACTGCTGAGCAGGGCTTACACAGAGTCAAGGTCTTTTCTGCTTCTCCCACCGCCCCACCAGTGAGTGGGCTGGGGGTGCACAAGGAGCTGGGAGGGGACATGGCTGGGACAGCTGACCCCAATTGACCAAGGGGATATTCCACACTATATGGTTGTAGTGAGGTGGGTGTTGGTCTCTTCTCCCAGGTCACTAGCGATAGAACAAGAGGAAATGGCTTCAAGCTGCATCAAGGGAGGTTTAGATTGGATATTAGGAAAAATTTCTTTACTGAAAGAGTGGTCAGGCACTGGCACAGGCTGCCCAGAGAGGTGGTGGAGGCACCATCCCTGGGGGTGTTCAAAATACATGTAGATGTGGCACGGGCATGGTTTAGGAGACATGGTAGTATTGGGTTGATGGTTGGACTTGATAATCCTAGAGGTCTTTTCCAACCTTAATGATTCTATGATTCTATGTCATGCTCAACAATAAAAGCTGGGGAAAATAAGGAGGAAGAGGGGGACATTTGTGGTTATGGCATTTTGTCTTCCCAAGTAACCATTACATGTGATGAAGCCCTGCTTTAGTAAGTGGTTGGACATCTGCTGGATGATGGGAAGTAATGAATGTATTACTTATTTTGCTTTGCTTGCACACAGCTTTGTTTCACTTATGAATTTGTCTGTATCTCGGCTCATGAGATACATGACTTTTGCTCTTCAGATCCTCTGCCTGGGTCCCGCTGGAAGGGAAGTGAGGGAGCGGCTGTGTGGGTGCTTGTCTGCTGGCTAGGGACAACTCACCACAGTAGTAAGCACCAGACATCCAACTAGTTAACAACTGTTAACTTTAGCTTTAAAGATCTCATGGCAAATTATTTCCACCACCACTCAATGACCAGCCACATCTCATATTTTGGATCAAGACGATGCAGCACCTGTGGACAATTACCAGGATAAAAGCAGAAGGTAGTAAGAATAACAAGGCTAACCCTGTGGTTTGTTACACCAACCATGAAGGGCAGCTGGTTGGCGAACCAGAGTGATGTTTTGTCTGCATAGGATGGGATAGGGGAAAGGAACAGACAAAAGAAAATCAGTTTCTGCTCAATGCACAAACCCAAGTAGTTTTCTCACCTACCAGCAGGTTAATTGCAGCTCATTATTGCTGTGAGGATAGAGGTGGTTGCACAGATGAATGGGGTGAGACAGCAGTAGCTTACTCAGGCTAAAATTATGAAGTCTCTGCCTTTGGGAAGAGAAAGTCTCTCTAGCAGGTGTCCTTGCCTGCATTGTGAATAAAAAAAATATAACAAATATAACTTTTTTTTTGTGTGTGTGTGTGTGAGCAATGGCAGTACATTTCAGCCAAGGTTAATTGATGTCCATCTTTTGTATTATGTAAAAATGACATATATTTTGATTTTTTTCAGTATTGTCCTTTATCTCAATTTGGAAAGTTTATCTCCCCTGCTTCTCTAAAGGCAAACCAAAGGATGAACAACCTCAGGAGACTGGAGATAGTGACCTTGAAAATACTGAGATGGCTTGGCTAAGCACGTAAATGCAATGAGGCTGCACTAATTCTTGTCCAGGTGTCTGGGAGGCAAAGAACAATATAACTCAATATAACTAAGCCATGGGAGATGGGGTCAGGGGAGGAAGGAGAGCGTTTTCACAACACTCTGTGTTTGGCTGAGTGGTGATGGTGGACACCACCAATTCCACAGCACTGTGCTGTTCCTCTGTGTGTCTGTGCTGTCTGTCACCTGGTTCTAATCCATGAGAGGTGGCCAAGTGCAATGTTGCTTTACCTAGCTTTTGTGTTCATAACAGTTTTGGAGATATGGGGTAATTTTAAAAACCACATAGACAAATTTTCTCCCAGGAAATGAGATCCACTGCTTGAAGTAACCTTTACCAGTCATTGTGCCTTTCCATGTTTCAGGCTGTATCGTTTTATGCTGCTGTTGCTAGATCAATCCAACATGGAAGTCTGGACCACCTGAGACTGTATCTATGTACAGCTCTTTTTAATTATGTCTACATGAATCCCAGCGTAGGTGTCTATTCTGACTTAAGAATATCTTATTTTAATGTAGCCTGAATGTGTTCCTTGTTGACTAACCTAAACCAAAATAAACCCTTTCTTAAGCCACAAAAGACTGCTTATTATTTTATAGTTAACTTCACTGAAGATATTTTATCTCAAATTAAAAATTGTTGAGGTGGTTTGGAAAAAAGTCTTTATGACCAAACCAGTTAATGGAAAGCATATTGAACTATAGCCAGGGCTCTGCTGAAAGCAATTCAGTTAGTTTATATTTAACCCACTTCTGAAATCTAAGCCAGGCCCAAAGCTAGCTGTTAAAAGTTATCTTCAAAATGCTGCCTTCTGCCCTATTGCTGTCTTCATGTGCATAAACCCAGTGTTCATGTTTGACTCTATAGGAGACTTCTTTTCCCTACAGTTGCTCAGGGTCCAGCAAAGGAACAGGTGCAATCTCATCTGTTATTGAGATTACAGTAGAAAGGCTCGTTACTCCAACTGCTCCCTTATCTATCCTTTTTCCTTCTTCTGCTCCTGGGCTTAATTGATATTCAGAGGGTCAAATAACCCTGGACATTTGTTTAGGAGCAAATTGCAAGTGATATTGTAGAAGATCATCTACCACTCCGTACATACTGTATTCTTATCTCTTAAAATTACTGTTTTCTGTCAGCATTGTAGGAAACATGAAAGTTTTGATCACATGCATCCAGAAAAGTGAGGCTCAGATTTAACTTCCATTGTTTGGAGATACTGAGGTAAAGCAGGATAAAAATCTGATTTTACTTTACATACTATCTGTGTTTACACAATAATCTTGGGTTATATCCTTAACTTCTGTCGGTCTTGATGGACAGATCTGGATGCCTTTCCCAAACTAAACTCAGAAAAGGAATGCCAAAGAATGGTACTTCACAATCTACAGCTGGCCAGGAGGAGTTTCTGCTTCATCTCTGCATGTTATCTACAAGTGTGTCGGCATTGAGCCTGGATCAGCCTGTGACTGCACTAGCTGAGAGCGGGGAGCGGGGAGGTGGAGAGTTCAGCCTTGCTTGGGTGGGAAAGGAGGCTGTTGTGATCCAGAGTATGAGGCATCAGAGAGGTCAAGCACTGGGCAAACTTGTTCACATGGAACACCTCTAGGCTTCCAGTCCCCAGGTCATTTTTTCCTTTACTGCTAGTTATAGAGGATGGAAAGCCCTGTGCGTGTCTGTCTTGAAAAAATACTTAAGTTGGGCATGGAGTGATGCATTCCTCCACTTGGCCTTTAGTTTGATAAGTAGTCCATTCTAAAATGATGGTTATGAAGTAAGATGCACAGAAAGTCATTCACAGATCAGTCATAATGACCTAAAAGTGGGAGTCCTCACTTTTTGGTGGCATTGTGTGCAGAGACAGATTCTACCTTGGAGGTCTTTCTGGTGAACATTCCTCTGACTGAGATCATGACTCAGAATAAGCTACAAGACAAAAGGGACAAGTTGGTAGTGATGCCACTGGAGCAGAATTAACAAAGTGAAGCTTGATGACGGTGAGTTAAAGAGGTGGAATACCTGGGGTGTTTGTAAATGAGCTGTTGGGACACAGAGTTGCAATTAGGACCTATTAAAAGAAGATGCTTCCAATTCATTGCATACAGTTAATGTAGTTTTGGGTACTGAATCCCTCCACCACTGTCAGTGTGTAATACATCCTCCCTTTAGAGGAACTTGAATTACTTTCCAAATGGTTTGTCCAATTTCAGATGAAAATTGTGTTTCAGACAATAGCACAGCAGTGTCTCCAGGATGAGAGTTGTTCTCTTCTATTTAGAAAATTAATGGCTTGTTTTGTTCAAACACTCTCTGTCTTCTCCGCATGCTGATAATCTATTCTGAGTTATATTTAATGGTAAAAAAGCTGCAGCAGCTGAAGCCAGTCTCAAGGTGAACTATCTTCCCATTTAGAAAATAGAACAACTGTCTTTCAATTGAGATACAAAATGAGAGGCCCTGACCAGTTGTGTTTGTTGAAGACTGGCTCGGCAGAGCTACCTGAGAAAACAATGGTCCATTTGCTTGCCTTTGGCCTGAAATTCCTGTTGCAGACTCAAACTTGGAAAGTTCTTTGCTTCTTTTCCAGAGCTTTTGTGTACTTTTTGTAGCCTTGTTAAAACAGCTGCTGTTTGCTGCAAAGGCAACAACATTTTGATGGTGGGTGCAGATGAACCTAGAAAGAGAAAATATAGAAAGACTGCTGTCAGAAAGGGAATACAGTGTCATTGTTTTACCATATGTCAGAAATGTTAAGATTGGTACCAAAATCTTCCAGCTGGAGAAATGAGGCAGACATGGGAGTTGTTCAAGGAAAAAAATGAATCTCCAAGAGAGGACATTTTTTCTAGTTTCAGAGGAAAACTAGATTTGCTAGCTTTGGTGATATCATGCATCCTACTAACCACACCATTTGGAAAGCTGAGGAAGGCAACACTCATTATACGGACTTCTGAGGTATCCCATCTTCAAAACAAAGTCTATCAAAGCTAGATTTTCAGAAGAGCTCCTTTTTAGCTACTTCAATAAGTGAGTAGAATTCCAGGGGAATTGCAGCTTCCCAGGAGCTGAACACCATTGAACATGCATGCTGAGCACCACTGAAAACTGGTCCCAAATACAAACTATGTCTTTTTAAAATACTATATTACTAGGAGAGACAAGTAACTTGGTAAATAAAGAGCTAAAGCGTTTTTTATTCTCCTTGTGCACAAGGCTATCCATTCCTCCCTGAGGAAAGGGAGAGACTAACTGTGAGCTCAACTGTCTCTGAGGTACTTGAGATAATTGTGGTACATCTGGTTTGATTTGGAAATGGAATTAGAGTGTTCTTTTTTGCTCTTCTAATTAATCAGGGTTGAATGTCTATATTCGCAGCTCCTTCAATTAGTTCTCTACAGATCGGCCCCCACCCAATCTATTAAATTCTGGGATTTGTGTTGGAGCAAAAGCGCTGTACAGATGCAAAGCTCTCAGCTAAATTACTTCTCTCAAAAGTTGCATTTCGGGAGTTGAGGAAAGCAAAATAGAACACTTGCCAGGGTTTGATAATTGCAGTCCAACTGTTTCCTTCCTCCCTTCAAACCAAACCATGCAAGAAGTCAAGCAAGCCATACACTGTCTGTGGTGTTTCTGTTTGATGTACAAGTTCCCCCACCACCACGCCTTGGCAACAAGGAAGACCAAAGGGAGTCTACAGCAGAGTTTCAAATAGCCAAAGCCTAATGAGTGTAAAATTAAAAAAAAAAAATCAACAAAAATCCTAAACAAAAAACCCAAACGCTTGCTCCAGCTGTTCAAGTAGTAAAATATGCAATTCTGAAGTAGTGTAAACAAAGTGCAAGTCAAACACAGAAAAGTTCAAAAGAATTCTGTAGAAAAAAAGCAGCAAGAAAAGCACACACTGGAGACACAGTCCTTGGTAAGGTGGTGGGGACTTAAACATGCTCAGTCCAGTCACAGCTATGGAAACACAGCTGAATGCAAGGATATTGGTGTCTCCACTTGCCCCCGTACAGCAGCAATTTTTATTCCATGCAGTTCAGGTCTTGGTGGTCAGCCTCCCCACAGACTCCTCACAAAGCATAGCAGGTTGACTCACTCGCATGCTTTTTAGCAGCAATATTATTCTCAAAGCCTGTCCTTCCTCCCTCCTTTTCTCTGAAATTTTTGCATCATTTAAGTGAAGAATTTGAAACTGATTATATACGTGACAAATCAGTCTCGCCAGCTATGAAGCCTGGGCTGGGAAGTCAGGAGCAGGTTAGTCAGTTGTTAAAGCTATTATTGTTCATTTTGACCAGCTTTTTCTGGTGCAGGCCTATTGGCTAAAGTACCTAGAGGCATTTATCCTTTTATGTATATATTTAGTACTGTCACTAAGAGGAGATATTTATAGGAGTAGACTAGTCTTTCGAGCCTCCAGGCAGTATTTCACAGAGGAGAACTTGGAACAAAAGTTTATGAACTTTCTGACTCACAGCCATCACTTTCAGCTTCACAAAGCCACTTTCCCTTGCATTTTGAAACTTGTGACTCAAGTTTTGTAGTTGTTTCATTAGAAGAGCTTCTTGTCTTGCTTTCAGAAAGTCTTTCGTAAGTTAGAGGGATTTGAAGACCAAAGGGTGTATACCCATGAAATATCAGAGTTAAGAGAGAACAGGGTTTGACCAGTGAGAGGGTACTGGAGACTCCATTTTTTAGCATGACCTGCTTGCCAAAGTCCACGTTCCCTATACACTGCAATGCCGTATTTTCCTGAGGATGTCGTGACAGAAAGCTGTTCTAGCTCTGGCGCCTCAGGCAAATTCCCAGGCTTGTACAGGACTGAGGGAAGATTTCTGCTTGTCACTGCACATATGGTAATGCTTCCCATTCAATGCAACTCAAAGTGAGTTCACTCGGATGAGTGTACACCACATCCTTTCCCCTTGGCTCAGCAGAAAATTCATCAAATGCCATATGCATGAAGCTGCTGTAGGAAGTGCCACAGCTCTGAGGAACCCAGTGCTGGTCCTGTTTGGAGTCAGACAGTTATGCTATGGATTGTTGAAAGGCATGAGAGGAGAAAAGAGAAAGGAAAATGGAAACACTTCTTTTACCATCCTTGGAAGCCATTCTGCAATGGGAAAGTGCACAAACTCCCCAACACAAACAGCTGTGTCTTAATGGAGGCACTTCGCAGTCATCATTCACCTGAGGCTTCTGGCTGCTCTGAGGTGGATTTTGTAGTTTTCTAAGTTCAGTTACGACAGAATAGTCTAGAAACAAGGGAGCAGGCTTGACAGCTTCCTGGGATTTTTATTTTAGTGTGTTTATTTTTCAAGAAGGTGTTCTTGGTTATCAGCAGGAAATAGATTGCACAAACAGCTTTTCATTAAGGGTGCTTGACCGTAGCCCTGAGCCACAATGGATGTTCAAAGAATTGAATGAGTTTCCCAGCGCATCTGTGAGCTGCAAGGGAGGCGTGTGTAGGCTTTCACGCTGAAGCCTCTGATTAAAGCAACTTCTACGCAAAGTGAAAATGCAGCCTCCTTTTGTGAAGAGCAATTCCGGGCACTGTTAGGTAAATTGCTAGGTGCGCACTTACTATGGGGACAGAGATGGAAAGGGAAGGGGGACATAAGCACTGCAGCAGAAGTGAAGAAGCTTCTTGAAGGTTAGTGGTGAACAAAAGACATTATAAATGTCAGATATTTTTGTGAAACCTTAATCAATGTGATGTTATCTCACCTGTGTTCCTGCCCCTCTTTGCCATGTCTAGAGAGTAGAAGCCAGATAAAGGGAATTGATGCACCACAACTGAGAGTAAGGGAAATTTTACTGGTAAAGTACCAGCAGGATATAATTATAAGGATGATCCCTCCAAGACTCTTGTTTTCATGTCCAGGTCAGGAAGATGTGCTGGGAATACAAAGGGTGTTTCCTTTCACGTCTGATTTATCTGATAGGTCTTGCTCAGCCATAGATACAGCTTAAATACTCTTCTCTGGTGTTGCAAGAAGTGCTCTGCCCCTCTTAGGGCAGTGGAAATTGTTCAGTGAATGCCTGGAAGCTCTTTCCAGGACAAACCTTCACTTCTTCCAACTTCAAATGAGAGAAAGGAGACAGCAAATGTAGGCCTACTTGTGATAGAACAGGGGAGGAAAGACAGAAGGAGACATTTGGGGCCTTAGCTAATTTCCTTATTTTAAATCAGGACAGCTGTTGATTGCATGGTCCTTATCCCACCATCCTGCCTCAGAAGAGGAAGGCACTCCTGCCAGGATGATGATACAGAGGGTGCCAGGATAAGGTGATGGCTGGGGAGGCACCAGTCTGGGGAAGGTACCAGGCTCCCAAGGGAAGGATAAAAATGAGTGAAAGAAGGAAAAGAGAAGAGGCATTAGTTTGCCTTGATCCCCTAGTCTTCATCAGCTTCTGAAGAGGAATCCTTATTAGTCGGTGAAATCTCTGTGATCTAGAGTGAGAGCAGAGGGCGTAAGCCTCATCCAAGGCCTTTCCTCTCCGTAAGTCCAGAGGGAATTGACTATCACTGAAGGCAGTGTCTGAGCTTTGTTTTGATCATGTAGATTGTTACTCCATGTCCTAGAAAATTGTAGCATTACTGCTACTTAGCTAATTGTCAGTAGGGAAGTGAAAAAGGGTTTATGGTGAAACAAAGTGGCTCACAAAGTTGGCATGAGTAAAAAGTGCTTCTATAAATGGCATTTCTATATCAATTTCCACAGCCTTTGTAGCAGGGGTCTTAACAGCATTTTGTTTGCTTTTTGTGGGCCTTGTACATGTCCTCTCTTCTCCTGAGATACACCAGGGCACTGAGTTGCACACTGAGAAACAATTTCTCCAACAAGAGATTCTTAAGTACATTTTTCCCTGCAGAATCCACAGCGAGAAACAAGACCGGTGCTTGCTGGAAAATAAGTTTTGCTGCCCTATTTCTGCATTTTCACACACCTAACAATCACCTTTATAATAAGAGCTGTGTGATTCTGTTCTTTTGGGCATCTTTTCAGGAAGGGTTTCTTCCTTCAGAAGTACCCCACTGGCTTATCTACTTTTCTGATTACTGGGTGGAATGGTTTTCCTCTGAGGATGACACAGTGACCTTGGAAAATATTTATGATCACCAAACAAAGGCAGAAGGTGTGATGAAGAAACAGAAGTGAGGAGAAAATAATAATTTGAATTTTTGCCTTAGGAATGGCTGGAGAAGTGTCAATTTGGTCTCCTCTCTCTCAAAGTATTGTGGCAGCACAAGGACCTCGTGGTCCTCAGCACAAGAGAAAATTCCTGCCTCACAGTGCTAACTAGATGCATGCATGTCTGAAAGATTTGATGTACCAGATTTGGTGTGTTTTCCCTGTTCTTTTCCCTAAGGAGCACTATCTTGCTGACATTACAAACAAGCAGACAGTACATGTATACAAAGCAGGGAAGAAACGAAAACAGGATGTTAAAAGAATCATGTTGTAATGAGACTTTTCTGCTTTACAATGGTATTAACAGTGTGTTCCTGGCTCTGACTTTCAAGTACAGCTGAAATGCTTTGTCTTGGATTGGTGAATATTGTTTAGAATGGCTGCGTGATATTCTTGTTCTTCAAAATTTCTGAACTTGCCATATCTGAGAGTAGATCATGTGAATGGGATTAATAGCTCTCACTCTCTCTGAAAATTCTTCAATGGTGGTTTATGAGGCTTACCTCTTCTGACCAATGATTACCTGGACAGATAAAAGACAGTTGTTTAACCTCTTCCTCCAAAAAGCTACTCAAAAAGTTAAATCACTGGGAATCAATTTCTTTTACAACTTTTATATATTTCAGAAAATTCTTTTAAACATGAAATGTCATTATATTATCTATGGCATCTTTCCAAATGTCACTTTGGCATAAATGAAGTCAAATATGGGAAAGAATACTCCCAACTAAAGCCTTTGTTTCCCCAGACTTTGGGTGACCTCTGTGTGGGAAGGTTTCACTGTGCAGTGTACGCACACAGGCAGGTGGGAGCTAGTTCTGGCAGAGTTTCAAACAGCTTGGGCTGAAGCTGACTCTGGGATGGAGGCTGTGTAGTCACGTGGGTGGCAAAACTCTTAGCAAAGCTGGGTATCTTGGGTACAACACTGAGCTAACACAGTTGCCTGACGTCGGAAGGGCTGTATATCCAGACAGCAGGTACACTGGGTAACACAGACCCTTTGGGCTGAGGTAAGGGGATCAAGTGGCAATGAGGCTGCCTCAAGTTCCTACCCAGCAGATAGGAAGGCAGCAGTTCTGACGTGTTTAGCAGATGCCTGCTGATATGCTGTGTTTATGCAGTTATTTCAGCTCATGTTGAATCTCGAAAATAAGATCCATTCAAAACAGAATTTGTTGTTGCTGCACCTTTCTGAAAAAACAGATCCGGGGGCTCAGAAATTTCCATCGTATCATCAGCCTATGTGCTTCAGCCAGCTTCTGAAGCTACACTATTCAGAGGGCTAAAGACTTAAATATGTTGGAACACACAACCCGCTAGTGAAAGCCATTGGAAGGCACAAGTCACACATAAATTGGTTACGCCTATCATGCTGGTGGTGTTATCCAAAACGGGGATCTTTACAACCTGCCTCTGGAGCACAGCAACTCCAGATTGTTCTCAAGTGGCACTGGCATCTCACAAAGGCTCCAGACTGCAACACAGTGCTTCACATCGGTAGAAAGAAGGGTTTTGATAGATTTTTTCTCTTCCTCTTCCAACGTCATTGGAGAAAGCAAAAATGAGACCTACTGTAGGCCAAAACCTATTGTGTCAGACTCTGGAATACTACTGCACTGCATGCTGTGAAGAAGTCATGAGGCATTGCTGTAACTGTCTCCCTGTGGCGTATGTACTTGCTGGAGAATTTTTTTTTCACTTACATGAATCGATCATGTTAATTTATAAGCTGCAAAGATGCCTTTTATCTTCCTTGGGTGCTACAGCCTTTTGTTTCTGATACCACTGCTTCCTGAATCTCTGAGCTATGCTAGCTTTCTCCTTCAAGGAAGGGGAATAGGGAAAATACTCCCTCACAGTTCCTGGGCCAATAGCATTAATGAGAGAAGTATTTTCAGGTCAGGGATCACACCTCATGCTGCTATTTTATTGCCCTATGTGAATTCCTTACACTCTTTCACAGGGGCCAGCAGCATTTCCAGGCTTTGGACTGTTCTTTGTCAAAACTATCCCCACTGTAACTCTTACATAAGCCTGTCACTCCAAGCCCCCCCGTCCCAGCTGTTGCTTCCCTCTTTTCTATAGGTCTTGCCATACTCAGGGCTTATCAAACACATGTCCAAACTTCTACCCACTTCTGGGCTGCATGCCAGCGATTCTACAGCTCATTTCTCTTCTGTTTGGCTTTGCTATTGCCTGCAGTCAGGTGTGTTCTCTAGGAAAAGAGGGGAGAAGAGGAGCAGGCTGGGACTTTGTGGAAAACCTTGCTTGCTCTTTCTGTCTGAGGTATTTGGCAGCATCTTTTTTGCTAACCTGAGCCCTGGCAGCAAGAGCAGAACACCTTTGTGCTGTTTTGCCTGTGCCTTGAATCAAATCTGGCTTAATACCACTCCGTGGGCATCTTGGACTTTGAGTTAAGAAGTAACTGGAAATGTACCACATACGGGGGGACAGAGCTGTCAACTTCTTTTTACTACTAGGAATTGAGGTGCAATCCAGCAACACTAAGATCACCACTCTCTTCCCCTGGAACTGAAGTAACGTCCCGCCCATGCAGAAGAAACTGTTTCTCATCTTTCCTAGAGCCAGGAGCTGAAGGCATGAAATCACAGGCACTATCGTATTGAATATATATGTTACAGAGGAACCCATGTCCACTGGGATCTGTACCACCATATTAAAAACTGAAGTCTGAGATCGAACCCTGAACTTTATATCGTAACACTCATGTTGACATCAAAGTTGCTGTCACTGAAACTTGGTGGGACAAATCCCATGACTGGAATGTGGCTGTTGATGGCTACAGGCTGTTCAGAAAGGACAGGTGAGGAAGGAGGGGAGAAGGTGTTGCTCTTTACATCAAGAAGTCAATACAGTGTGAAGAGCTGTCCCTGAAGAATAATCACAAGCAGGTTGAAAGCTTATGGGTAAGAATCAGAGAGAGGGGCAACAAAGGGAACCTTGTGGTTGGTGTCTACTACAGGCTGCTTGATCAAGGGGAGCCTAATGACAAAGCCTTCTTTCTCCAACTCCAGGATGCTTCACACTCGCAGGCTCTTGTCCTACTAGGAGACTTCAACTACCCTGACATCTGCTGGAAAAGTAGCATGGCAAGCTGCAGGCAATCAAGGAGATTCCTGGAATGCATTGAGAATAACTTCTTGAGCCAGGTAACAGACAGCCCTACCTGAGGGGATGCAATACTGGACCTGATGGTCACCAATGCAAGTGAACTCATCGGTGACATCAAAATTGGAAGCAGCCTGGGCTGCAGCGATCACTATTTGGTGGAGTTCACACTCCTGAGGGATATGGGAAAAGCAAGGAGTATAGTCAGGACCCTAAACTTTAGGAAAGCAGACTTTCAGCTCTTCGAGGAGTTGGGCAGCAGGACCGCCTGGGAAAAGGACCTCAGGGACAAGGGAACAGAATAGAGCTGGCAGACGTTTAAGGACGCGTTCCATACTGCACAAGAGCTCTTAGTTCCCAGGTGTAAGAAATCAGGCAGGAAGGGAGGAGACTGGCATGCCTGAGTTGAGCCCTGCTGGTCAAACCGAAGAGCAAGAGGGAACTGCCCAGGCAGTGGAAGCAGGGACAGGTATCCTGGGAAGAGTGTAGGGACACTGCCTGGTTGTGTAGGGATGGGGTCAGGAGGGCCAAGACACGGCGGGAGTGGGATTTGGCGAGGGATACAAAGAATAACAAGAAGGGCTTCTACAGGTACCTCAACCAGAAAAGGAAAGTTAAAGAAAGCATACTCTCCGATGAACAATAATGGTGGCCTAATATCAACAGATGAGGAGAAGGCTGAGGTACTGAAAAACATTTTTGTCACAGTCTTCACTGGTAACCTCTCTCCTCACCCCTCCCAAGTAAAGGGACCTGCAGGATGGAGACCAGGGGGATAAAGCCCCTCCCACTGTAAGGGAAGATCAGGTTTGTGATCACCTGAGGAACCTGGATATACACAAGTCTATGGACCTGATGAGACGCATCCCAGAGTCTTGAAGGAATTGGCTGAGTAGTTGCCAAGGCACTCGCCATGACATTTGAAAAGTCATGGCGGTCAGGTGAAGTCCCTGGGGACTGGAAGAAGGGAGACATTGTGTCCATCTTTAAAAAGGTTGGAAAGGAGGACCTGGGGAACTACCGACCTGTCAGCCTCACCTCTGTGCCAGGGAAGATCATGGAACAGATCCTCCTAGAGGCTGGGCTAAGGCACATGGAGGACAGGGAGGTGATTCGAGGCAGCCAGCTTGGCTTCACCAAGGGCAAGTGCTGCCTGACCAACCTAGTGGGCTTCTCTGATGGAGTGACCACATCAGTGGACAAGGGAAGAGCTACAGATATAATCTATCTGGACTTTTGAAAACTTTCAACACAGTCCCCCACAGCATCCTTATCTCTAAACTGCAGAGATCCAGATTTGATGGGTGGACTGTTCGGTGGATGAGAAATTGATTGGATGGTCACATCCAGAGGGTAGTGGTCAAAAGCTCAATGTGCACATGCAGACCGGTGACAAGTGGTGTCCCTCAGAGATCCGTACTGGGACTGGAACTGTTTAATATCTTCATCAATGACTGAGACAGGTGAGATCCCACCTGCAGCACTACATGCAGCTCTGGAGCCCTCAGCACAGGAAGGACATGGACCAGTTGGAGCGGGTCCAGAGGAGGCCACAAAAAACCTGAGGGCTGCAGCACGTCTCCTGTGAGGACAGGCTGAGAGAGTTGGGGTTGTTCAGCCTGGAGAAGAGAAGGCTACAGGGAGACCTTATTGTGGCCTTTCGGTACTTCAAGAGGGACTATTGGAAGGATGGGGGCAACCTCTTTAGCAAGGCCTGTTGTGACAGGACAAGGGGTGATGGTTTTAAAGTAAAGGAGGGTAGATTTAGACTGGATGTAAGGAAAAGATTTTTTACAATGAGGGTGGTGAGGCACTGGCACATGTTGCCCAGAGAGGTGGTTGATGCCCCATTCCTGAAAACCTTCAAGGCCAGGTTGGACGGGGCTCTGAGCAACCTGATCTAGTTGAAGGTGTCCCTGCTCACTGCAGGGTGGTTGGGCTAGATGACCTTTAAAGGTTCCTTCCAACCCAAACCATTCTATGATTCTATGAACACCATGGACTGCATTTGGCCGCTCAGGCTATGCCTTGCACACTGTTGATAAAGGCCATCTTGCCCTGAATGGGGCTACAGCCAGGTATGCTGGAGGGACTGGAACAGCTAGATGCTAGATCTCATTCTTATGCAATCTATGTACAGCAGCGTCTTTCATCCTCACCCTTAACTTCTGTTTGCTCAATGAAAGCAGCACGTAGGCAAATAACATTTTGCATTTTAAAAGAGTTTTAATTTGTAGCTGTTTGCAAAGTATGCATCAAGGCTAATGAATAGTCACTCCATTCTCGAGGATACACAGGAACAACTGACTAAAATTAGCATTAATTAGCTGAATTACAGTAACACCAAGAGGCTTCAACTGAGCTTGGGGTCTTGCTGCACTAGGTTTAGGATGAGCACACTATGTGAAGCTGGTACAGGTTGGTGTAGTTGCCGTTCTAACTTAGGGAAGGGGTGATCAAGGAGTGACTATTTTCTTGACATCTTGAGGTGCTATAATTAGAGTTGCAGACCTGGTGGAGAGCTGCAATGAGCACTGGATCCTTATTGCTCCTGGGTTCACTTTGTTTCCCATTTAAATGTCACTACAATCCCATTTATTAATTTGTTTTACTGATTTCACTGATCCTGCCTAGACCATGGTCCCATGAATGCTTCTACCAGCTGACCTGAGGAGCTGGAATACCACAGTGGAGAAAGGCAGAAGTATTTAAATACTATCCCTTTCTTAACAAGAGCAACCTACTCTGTCCCCAAGGGCAGTGTTTTTTTGTTCAGCTAGACAAATCAAGGGACAGGAGGGAGAGAAGGGATGAAGCATGCGGCCTATCAGCTATGCCTTTTACTTAGGGAAACTTTTTGCTAGATTTGATGGTTGTTTTCATGCCTCAGCACTGGTGTACTTAAGATTTAATGGAGAAAACCCATTAATTTCACTCAGGTCATCTCACTACTGATGGATGATTATTAAAATGGCAGCAATGTCAGGCTGAGATTATGCTGCAGAAACCGCATTGTATTTTGGCTTAGTCTAATGATGCAGGAATATTGAATATTGCTTCTTTCCAACTTCCTTTGTGGAAGTTGGGAGTCTAGACCAGTTCAAATAAATGGTTGTTTCAAGAAATCGCACACTTCACCAGACTCCAATGCTGTCTCCAGCACGTTCATTGCTGTCTGTATAGACATCACTGGAGACTAATCCATTGGATGGGTGTATCTCCACACCACATTGCAGGAGAAATGCCAGGACTCTCTGACTGTGTTGCGACATCAGCCCGCTGTGTGCTCCTGATAACAGGGCACTGATCCTGAGCCAATGCATCCAGTGTTCACAAAGTTTCTGGCCTCTCAGCAAAGCAGAATTAACTTGTTTTGCCATTACACACCTTTTGCATGGGAACTGACTCATCTTTTCCATGCATCTGCCCACAATATACCACACAGACAACTTCTAACATCTTAGGGGCATCTTGGGGTCCCACACTTTCAAAGCAACCACACTGTAAATTTAATCTCTCCTCCACTCTGTCTGGAAGAAGTAGGAGGGAGGAGGTGTATCCAACCTACCTCACATCTCCTAGGCCATGAGGGGTTTCTCAGCATTTCCTTCTGAAAGAACAGGGCTCACAGTCTCTCTTGCCCTCTTCCCTGCAATGAATGGAGGGTTTCAAGCATTTTGATTAAGGAAAGAGGCTCATTTCTCCTTATATCTCCTATAAAAGGTAATGGCAAGGGATGACCTCTTTTCCTCCATTGCTCTCTGTCTCTGTCCACCAATGCTTCTTGGGAAGGTCTAGCAGATGGGCCTTTGATGTGCCATATCTGGCAGATGAGCCTGCCCAAGCCCTGCTCAGAGCCCCAGCAATCCCTCTCACTCAGAGTGCAGAGCTGTGCCAGCTGCTGCAGCGTGGTCTGCAAGACACAGAAATGCATTGATTAAGTGAGATTAAATAAAATAATATATGAATAGGTGGAGAGGAACTAGATTTTAGTCCTTTAAGTAGCTTAAACCTGCAGGGCTGCTTCAGACTCAGGTTTTATTTCTTTCTTTGGTCTCTTCCAAAAGGAGGATTTTGCAGGGAAAGGTCTGCTTTGGACATGTTAAAGGTGTAAGCAGTAGAAAGGAGGGAGGTACTTCTGCTTTGGACATGTTGTTGCGGCTGACTTGCATTCCCTGTAGGGATTCAGGGAAATGTTGGTGGTCCCTTGTTTTCTGGAAGCAGACAGGAGTTTATACGGTGCAGCACTTGGTATTTGATTTAGCCTATTCTCCATTATACTTGAAATGGGCTTTCTTAATGTTTCCTGCATTAGGAGTATTTTTATGGCAGTCAGCAGAAGAGAATAAAGCTCTGATTGCACTGATAGCCTCTAGCAAATAGTATTGCTTTGCTAAGTGTTGGAAGAGGTCTCCTTTTTTTTCCTTAGGTGAACATTTCTTTTTTGGGAAGATGAAACACCTGACTACTAAGCTAGCAGAAATGTCCAGCTGCAGATCAGAACATTATGATATGTTTGTTGTCTGAAACACCTTGCAGTCTGCCGGGCAGTGCTACCTTTCTCTGTGGCCTGAGGTCAGCTAATTCATAATCATCAAATAGTAATGACTTGCTCAGGGCTTGCCATTTCTTATTATATAAAAATAAAGATAAGCAAGTGGATGGTATTCGGGAAGTCAGTGAGTAACACTAATTTCATAACCACATAAAAACACACTTTTGTGGATGCATATTCTTCTGAGATTAAGACATTTGAGCAGGAAATTAAGAGAGTAGAGGAACTGTTAACTTGCTGGTCAACCTTTTTGCAAGACAAGATAGTGTGTTCCTGTGTGGTTTGTCTGTTTTGAAATATTTCCATGTAAGGGAGTGGAAAAGGTTCATTTCTTCTCCTGGGGTAGTCTTCATCTTTCCAATAGATCTCAGGTGGAAGATTTATAATCTTTAAGAATGTCACCCTTAGGTTATAAAGTTAATTTATTTGCACTCCCTAATTACATATGAGATGTGCTCAGTTTACAAGTTAAAATCTGAAGTGTTTTTGTTGTTGTTGTTGCTTCTGTTTTTATTTTTTAAGACGCTGGCTTTGCAGACTTTTCCTGGAACTGGAAAATAAACAGTATTTTCTGCTTCCAATGCTGCTTCTAGCTGTTTCAATTTCTCCGGGTGTAAGAGGAAGGTTATTTCATTGGCAACATGGGAAGCAGAATAAACTCCTGTTTACCTTCTCTTTAGTGGTGGAGGGTTTGTAAAGCTAGCTAGAGAAAAAGCTACATCATAAGACAGATCCTATGAAGGTCAAAACTAATATAATTTATGCCAGCTGCCCAGAGACACTTGCTGTTATCACATTATATTAACAAACATTAAAGTTCTGAAATACTTTGGTCCAAAATAACATACCTCTGCATATTTCATTAGAAGAGATCTTATTTTGCTGCAGCTAAGCGTCTGGCCCTGTGAGCTGATTTCATGTTTCCAGTTGGAGTCATTATTTCTTTGGCTGTGGGAAGATACATCCCATGTTTATGCTCAAATCAAGAATGTCGGACTCAGGAGTAATATATATAAACCCTGAGCATTATTGAACGTCTTTGTGCTGCATAAATATTCCCATAGACCTGAGCAAACTCCCAAAGTCCTAGCCTAGTATTCAGTGTGACTTAATTTATGGCATGTATTTCCCCCACTATTTTCAGCATCTTAGCTGAGGAATCAGGAGAAAGCACTGCCAGGACATACAAATTTTCAGAAATTGACACCTGGGGATGGACATCCCAGATTAACATTAATAAATGGCGTGAAACATTGGCTGACCGGTGACTTGTGGCAAGGCCAACTATTTTCCTCACCCTTCTAAAAGCTGGCTTCAGTCAACACATTCAGTCTGACAAGTGTGATGAGAAGAGAAAAAAATAAATCTAATTGCTATTGAGGCTTGATTCTGACATCAGTGGACATACAAAATGCCTATTTCTCTGTCAATGCTGATTTGGCACCAGATCTGGGCCATGAGTGAAAGTGTCATAGGGTCCCTTCCAAGAGCTGAAGTTGCCTTATTGTTTTCTGGGAGTAAAGGAAGTTGGTATGTCCTTTACAAGGAAAATGTTGTGATTAACAGTGTTTTACTTAACCCACCTGAAATTCACAGTCCAGCCTGGCCTGGGGAAATCCAGATGGCCCATTTGAAGTTCAGAGCTTGAGGAGGGGCAGCAGACATCAGGAACATAGTGACATTTTGACATTTTCACAGGGCCCCTCCCTTTATATCTGGAAAAAGAAAAATACTGGTTTATTTGCATTTATGGCTGCTTGATGGCTGTTTTAAAAACTGAATAGATACTTGTGCTGAAAGCTTGACACAGAGGGGCCAATGCATGGATCCTGCATTGCTACTCCATCCCAGGCATATTGCTTCTTTTTATTTTAAAGGGCACGTCTCTTTAAACTGATGACTTGAAAACACATATGGCCAGGTGTACTGGTTTTGCATGGGACAGAGTTAAATTTCTTCATAGTAACTAGTACGGTGCTGTAGTTTGGATTTGTGCTGAAAACAGCATTGGTAACACAGAGATGTTTTTATTATTGCTGAGCAGGGCTTACGCAGAGTCAAGGCATTTTCTGCTCCTCACCCCACCCCACCAGCGAGTGGGCTGTGGGCGCACAAGGAGTGGGGAGGGGACACGGCTGGGACAGCTGA
Organism: Phalacrocorax aristotelis; assembly: GCF_949628215.1. NCBI lineage: Eukaryota > Metazoa > Chordata > Aves > Suliformes > Phalacrocoracidae > Phalacrocorax > Phalacrocorax aristotelis. The sequence goes on from NC_134277.1 coordinate 160,527,707, forward strand.
CCCCAACTGACCAAAGGGACATTCCATACCATATGGCATCATGCTCAGTGTATAAAGCTGGGGAAAGAAGAAGGAATGGGGGGACATTGGGAGTGATGGCGTTTGTCTTCCCAAGTGACCATTTCATGTGATGAGATGGCTGAACACCTGCCTGACCATGGGAAGCAGTGAATTAATTCCTTGCTCTGCTTTGCTTGCATGCACAGTTTTGCTTTACCTATTAAAGTATCTTTACCTCAAGCCACAAGTTTTCTCACTTTTACCCTTCCTATTCCCTCCCCCATCCCACTGGGGTGAGTGAGCAAGCTTCTGTGTGGGGCTGAGCTGCCTACTGGGGTTAAACCACAAAACCAGGTTTATTGTATAGGCCTATCCAGATCTCTTTACAAGCAATAAGAGCAACAGATTCCTGTGACCAAATGTCCTTAATTTTGCCCATGACTCATTTGCTTTGGCAGCATCTGGAGCAGTAAACTAGCTCTACATACACTTCAAGTGATTGATATGAATTACAGAAAAGGCATGGCAGAGGGGTAGAAAGAGTCAAGCACTGCATCTTGCCTGATTTACGGCTGTGAAGCCACTGCCCTCTGCAGCAGAAAGTGGAAAGTTGAAGATCTACAGCCACCTGTGTTATAACCCAAGGAGTGGAGGGAGATGGCTCACATTTTATTCTAGCTGGCAGACACACAGAAAAAGTCTTCTCCCTCACCTCCTCCCCTGCTTTGCCTTTTGATGCTACAATGACTGCAGTGATGAACCGCAAAACACAAATGATGAAGTCTGGTGGTGACCAGAGACCCCAGCTCCCCCAAGGTAGCAGTTTCTGCATGATGTAGGTGCCACATTTTTAAAAAGATTGTGGTGCATGACATTAAGAGAAATAATAGCCTATATAAAGACAAAACCCAGCATGTTGGGAATATTGTCACAGCAATCACGATCTGCCTCATACCTGGGGAATAAGAGTCTCACCTCCCTTGGTTTCTGTGACAGCAGAGTGGATCAATTTTACCTTAGGGTAAGATTTTTGCAGCAAAGTTTGAAATTTCTGCATCTTTATTTTTGTTTCAATCTTCCTTCTGATGACATTTTGGGGTTTTGAGACCCAAACGTGGCTATTTCTGTAGAAAGAAATATACTCCGTTCATATGCAGATAAATGATTTTATTATTAGAGGAAAAACCTCATGAACTGTGAAGTTTACAATTCAGCTTTTTTAAATTTTTAGAACAATCAACATTTGCATGAAATCTGTAAAACCTCAGAAATGCTGAGACTTTAATCACAGTGAAAACTTAATGGCTATTTACAAGCTGGATTGGAGCTGCCCCACTCACAACTCATCATGGAACTGAGTGCTGCAGAAACGGCTCAGAAGTGACCAGCCAGAGCCAGGGCAGGGAACTCGTCCACCAGGATAAAATACTAATTGCACAATGACTATGGGGTTGGGCTGTCCAAACAGGGAAATTTGCTAAGGAGCACCACAAAGGTGAAAAAATATTGCTGATTTCTTCTTTGCAGATCCATGCAGAAGACAGACAGACTCCTATAAGCAATGTCAGGTGGTAGGAAAACCATTGGTGCGTGTGCATGGGGGTGTGTGCATGTGTAGGGGGTCAGATGGTGTTGAAGGGTCTTTGTCCCAACTGCCTTTGGGAAAAGACCTTGTTGCAGGCCTGCTCCGAGTCTGAGGTTCTTCCACGTAGTCTGCTTGTCATGTGCTGCAAACACCGCTGCTGCTTCCCTAACCTACAGCCGAGGTATATGGGGCACCACAGCTCAGGCTGCTTGGTTGCAAGCGGGACCATGGGGCCATGGGGTTCCCTGCGGTATTGCCCTCTGAATGAGTGAGAAATCATCCTTATGAGGGGATTGTGGAGAAGGAGCCATTTGACATTAACTTCAGTAGTGGCAGTGTCTGGCACAATGAGCTTTATAAAATCTACACAGTTAATTCCCCCATGAGACTGAAACCGGTCATGGTCTTTTTAGGGGGGTGGGGAGAGAGTAAAGCCAGGGAAAATGTATTTACTTGGTTTTAATGGAGTAGTTTTTCGATCACTTATATCTCAGCAGGCTGTAAATGAGAAAAACAATAGTATTAAGGCACTACATGGATCCAGTGTATTACATTGACCCAAATACTATGTCTTTATAAAGCTGCAACAAATGGGTGCTCCACGGAATACATTCCCCCATGTTTATAATAATTCTCTTTTTTCCTTTCTCTTTTTTCTTTTTTTTTTAAGGGTTTTTTTTTTTTTGGTCTGTGCCTGTTAGTGTGGCTTATTCAACAGCCAGAGAGGTAGTTATTATTAACGCAGAAAAAAGCTGAAGTAGTTTACTGGAAAGCCTGTCTCATAGCAAATGCAAAGCAAAGGTTTGGGTGAATCACTTTGCTGTTATTATTGTGTCCTTACATGGTCTCCAGTAGAAAGCTCTGTTGAATTTACAGCCACATTTTGTATCACTTTGAAGTTATTAACTACTCAATTCTACTGGTTCTGCTGCTGAAGATAAACCAGATGTTTTATCATGGGCTGTGGTGTGGATTCTTACAGGTACTTATGTGCCAGCTCCTTTTCATTTCCGTAGGAGCTGGTTTTATCTGTTCAGCTGTAACCAGAAAATGTATATGCAGCACTTTGAGCACAAACTGCTGCCAAGTTTTTTTCATTTTAACCTGAATCTTGTGTTAGGGGATGTTTTTCCTTTAAAAGATTTATACCTTAGACTCCTGGGATTATTGAAAAAAAAAAAAAAGTCTTTCATTGCTCCCCCCTCCTTTTCCTGTTTCTTAATTTATTTAAATAACAAGAGGCAAAGTTACAACTATCTTTATGGAATTGTCATGCAGCTTTGTTCCACTGACTTCCGTGGAACATTAAATCAGCTGAGGATCTGAAAATTTAAAACATGACCTGAGGATACGTTAACAGACAAAATTCCCAAACCAAGATTGCATTCTAGAGTGGCCCCACACCTCAGGTCTTGCTTTTCTTAATGACTCTTCTCAATGAATATTATTAATCAGAAACTACGGTTGGTTTTGACTTAAGACATTGATATTGAACTCTTTTCAATGTTTGGTTTTCAGTGAAGAATTTTCACTGAAAAAGTCTCAGAAATACTAAAAATCAAACTTCCTATATTTTCCATTTTGGAAAATACACAAAAACATTATTATTGTAATTACATAAAACATTACATAAAACGTTATTATTTTATTGAAAATAGTCATCTATGAGCCTTTCAGCCAAGTTTTAGTAGATTTATTTTCAAATATAATATTAGATGTGAACTATGGTCCCTTAACTTAAGTAATGTGCAGCAAAGAACTGTGAGAACTTATTGGGACTGGCCTGGGAAAAGGGGATTCTTTTTTTTCATGTGTCTTACTGTAAATGTATATACATGTGGGGCTGGTGTACGGAGCGAATGGCAATGCTTTTCCTGCTTGCTTTCCCCAGAATTAATATTCCCATATGCTCTGCACAGGCAGAATTAAAAAAGAAGTATGTCAAAAAGAGAAAAAAATCTGGGATCTAGGCTATTCGTAAGTGGACAACACTCATGTGAATTACAACCCTTCCGAGTCAAGACAATGCTCGAGTTCTGGTGCTCATTGGTTTTCAGGGCAGATCTTGCTTCGAAGCTGGCCATGCTTTGCACGAGAGGCTGGAGTACGTGAATTCTAGACATCCCTTTACACCTAAATAATTCTTGTGGTTCTACAGTTCTACATCAAAGACAGTGAGGAAGTCCTCTTCCAAGAGGAAGACTAAGTGCAACTTGCGATGTACTTGTTAGACTTAGAAACTTGGAGGAAAGAAAAATGCTGTTTTAAAATCAACTTTTTCCCCATCTCTTGGGTCCAAAAGTGCTGACAGTTTTGATTTTGGGGCTTAAATTATATCCCAGTGGCTGTTGAAAACTGCAGACTGAAATGTCAGTGTTGCTAGAATACAATAGCTGTGCGCCAGTAAATATCTCCGGATTTAGCTCTCTCGTATTCTTTTTTTATTTAGTATTCCATCAATAACTTTGTTGTACATGCTTCCACACAGATAGTTCCTTTCTTTCAAGGTGGTTTAACTCCCTAGCAACCTTATAAAAATAAACTTCAGTGTTCTGTAGTAACGGCTGAAAACAGTGTAGCTTAGATTAATGTGACTGCAGTGTTTTGAGAGGTAATGACTGAAATCCCCTGGACCATTTTTTTTTTTGTCAGAATTAATTCTAAGAGGAGGCAATGTTTTTAAGGACTTAATGAAGACAATTGATAAAGAATCAAGTAATATATGGCTATTAAGTAAATCATCCTACTTAAATGGCGACTTTCAAAGACGTCAATAAGAGATGGGCATTCGCACATTCTTTCTGCCTTTGAAAATGCTGTTTTCTTCCCGGAGGAAGTAAATTGAAGGCTTCTGGAAAAAAAAAAACCCAACCATAAATTGCTACACATTTATCTCACTCAGTCCCTGGAGATATAGATGGCTGTTCTAGTGTGAATCACATATGCAGTCTTACAAAGATTTAAGTGTGAAACTGCATACACTTATTACCAATTTCAGGGCTTACTACTCTGAGAAGTTCCATCCAGTAGTATTGTGGTTTTTATTTCCAAGCAGAAATTATGTGCCAAGTAGTTTCTAGAAGACCATGCTTGGATGAAAATTTGGTCTTGCATACGTGACTATAGACTGTATAGGAAGGTAACTCCTAAATGAGAGAATCACAGAATCACAGAATCCCAGGTTGGAAGGGACCTCAGGGATCATCTAGTCCAACCTTTCTGGGAAGAGCACAGTCTAAACAAGGTGTCCCAGCACCCTGTCCAGATGAATCTTGAAGGTGTCCAACATGGCCAAGTCAACCACTTCCCTGGGGAGATTATTCCAATGGTGACTGTCCTCAGTGTGAAAAATTTTCCTCTTGTGTCCAATCAGAATCTCCCCAAGAGCAACTTGTGTCCATTCCCCCTTGTCCTCTCCATGTGACTCCTTGTAAAAAGGGAGTCTCCATCCTCTTTGTAACTACCCCTTATGTACTGGTACATGGTGATGAGATCCCCTCTGAGCCTCCTTTTCTCAAGGCTGAACAAACCCAGATCTCCCAGCCTATCCTCGTATGGCAGCTTCCCAGTCCTTTGATCATCAGAATCACTGAAGTCTTTGATCATTTGAAGCATGGAATGAAGTCAAATGACCTTAAAATTTAACATATATTTTCAAAATTTTATTGTGAATCTTGTGATACTGAAGGCTACCAGAGGGCAATCATAGAAACACCTAGGTTGGACAAGACCTATAAGATCATCAGGACCAACCATAAACCTAGCATTCCCAAGTGCACCAGTAAACCATGCCTCTAAGCACCATATCTACACATCTTTTAAATACCCCTAGGGTATTTACCCTATACTATACTATAGGGTATAAATATAATAAATATATAATAAATATAATATATATAATATATTATATATATTATATATAAATATAATAAATATAAATACTCAACCACCTCTCTGGGCAGCCTATTCCAATGCTTGACAACCCTTTCAGTGAAGATATTTTTAATTATGTACAAACTAAACCTCCCCTGACACAACCTGAGGCCATTTCCACTTGTTCTATTGCTTGTTACTTGGGAGAAGAGACCAACACCCACCTCACTACAATCTCCTTTCAGGTAGTTGTAGAGAGTGATAAGGTCTCCCATCAGCCTCCTCTTCTCCAGGCTAAACAACCCCAACTCCCTCAGCCGCTCCTCAGAAGACCTGTGCTCCAGACCCTTCACCAGCTTTGTTCTTCTCTGGACACACTCCAGCACCTCAGTATCTTTCCTGTAGTGAGGGCCCCAAAAATAAATACAGTATTTGATGTACAATGAGTGTCAAGTACAGGGACATGATCATTGCCCTGCTCCTGCTGGCCACACTATTCCTGATACCAGCCAGGATGCTGTTGGCCTTCTTGGCCACCTGGGCACACTGCTGGCTCATGTTCAGCCGCTGTCAACCAACACCCCCAGGTCCTTTTCCTCTGGGCAGCTTTCCAACCACTCTTCCCCAGCCCTGGAGCATTGCATGGGGTTGTTGTGACCAAAGTGCAGGACCCAGCACTGAGCCTTGCTGAACCTCATACAATTGGCCTCGGCCCATTGATCCAGCCTATCCAGGTCCCTCTGCAGAACCTTCCTACCCTCAAGCAGATCAACGCTCCTTCTTACCTTGGTGTCATCTGCAAACTTACTGAGGGTACGCTCAATCCCGTCATCCAGATCATTGATAAACTTGTCCCAATACCAAGCCCTGGGGAACCCCACTCATGACTGGCCGCCAATTGGATTTAACCCCATTCACCAGAACTCCTTGGGCCCAGCCACCCAGCCAGTTTTTTACCCAGTGAAGAGCACACCCATCGAAGCCATGAGCAGCCAGCTTCCCCAGGAGAATGCTGTGGGAAAGGGTGTCAAAGGCTTTACTAATGTCTAGGCAGACAACATCCACAGCCTTTCCCTCATCCACTAAGTGGGTCATGTGCTCATAGAAGGAGATGAGGTGAGTCAAGCAGGACCTGCCTTTCATGAAGCCATGCTGGCTGGGCCTGATCACCTGGTTGTCCTGTACATGCTGCGTGTTGGCACTCACGGTGATATCTCCATAACCTTCCCTGGCACTGAGGTCAGACTGACAGACTTGTAGTTCCCTGGATCCTCCTTCCAGCCCTTCTTGTAGATGGGTACCACAGTTGCTAACCTCCAGTCAACTGGGACCTCCCCAGTTAGCCAGGACCTATGATGATCTTAAGCGCAACTGTCATTTGCAATGTTTATTTTCTCTCTTATGCTTGCAGAATCAAACCTCACAACTGTGACCTGAAAAAGTGACCAAGAAGCCAAGAAGCAAAATAAGCCACATAATCTGAGCCACCCTTTCAGTTTAGAATATAGTTGGATGACAGATGGGACTTTCAACTGATGTGTCAGAGATTGAAGTAGGCGCTCCTTTCTTGCCCTGATTGCATATCTTTGTATTAATAATTTAATCGAAGTTTTCATGGTCATAGAAAAGTATCAGCCTTTTTGGCAGCTGCTTCCTTCCACCAGGGCTGCAGCCTCCTACCCATGACAGTTGCCAGGCAGTCAATAAGTTAGACCTTGGAAGAGAGCAGCTCCATTCATATGCTCCTGAGGTGCTGTCATGGAGCAAGCTGTACATCAAAACTAAATGCTTCTTTTCAGAAAAAGTGTCAGTAGGGGTCTGTAGGCGCGTGTTAGCATTGCATTTGCAATCAGAAAGTCGGAAAGTAGTTATGTACTTTTGCCTTATCGACAATGAGACATCTTCCAACCCTGGCAGACACCTCTCAGAGCATTGTTTATGGCATTAAAAAATAACTGGCCTTGCCAGTTGTTTAGGGAGGCTTCTGGTTTTGTTTGTATATAGCATCAAAGTAAAGAATTACTGCCCCATGGATTGGGTGAGCCCTACCATCTCTGTCTAATTGGCAAATCTCCTGCCGAAAAATACTTTTTAAAAAAATTATATTTACATTATCAAGAGAAAGAAACAACAGCTTAGATTAATAATTAAGTATCAATAACCAAACATCAAAGGTGAGTTCAGCAATGAAATGTTCTACAGGTATACAAATTTTGCTTTTTGTAATGCGTATGATCAATCAGGCTTATACAGGTTTTACCATTAACAGTGTTTTGCAAGGAAAAAACAAATACACCAAGAACCAAAGAGTTTGATCATACCACGAAACAATAACATTTGAAATTAGGCACAGAAGTTCAGGAAGTGAACACTGTTAATCAGACTTGAATGTGTATAGGTGTCCATTAGAACTTTAATCAGGATCTGAAAAGCCGTTTTGAAGCAATTCTTCCAATCATCCCCATTTACCGCCCTGTGTTTTGAATCCTGGAGCCGTCCTCAAGTGTGCAAACTAGATCCATTTCAGGTGAAGCCAAACCAGAATACAGTCTCTGGAAGATGCCCTCATGCACTCCTACCATCACTGAGCTTTCAGCCCTCAGGACCAGACTACAGCTGGACAGAGTTAGCCCTTCCCCCTGCAGAAGTGCTGTACAGGACTGGGAGCTCAGTCCAGCATAGGCTGAGCACTGTACTGCTTCCTAAAGTAGATATAGTGTCCAGCTCCCGTCAACCAAGGCACACAGTGGAACCTGGCTTTCCTTAAAGCGTGACAGCCAGCTTGAAACCTGCCTGTTCAGCATCTCTTTATTATCAGGTCACTTCCTGAGACACCAACTTCCAAAATTTGGCCTGAGCTACATACTTGACTCACACTGAAATCCACCCCGATTTTTGGACATGGCCCAAAATGCTTCACTGAAGTCCTGTAAGTGGTCTCACTTATGGATAATGCTGTTGGTAGTTAACTTAAGTATGTGTGCAGAAGCCTGTGTGCATCAAGAATTGAGAACTTGGGACTACGTCTATGCTAGCAAATTTAATGGAGCCAGGAAATGTGCCTTGGCACTGATACTCAATTGCCTACCTTGTTAAATTGTTGGAATTATTCCTGGTATCCTTTTAGTCAACCTGCACTGTCCCAAACCATTCCTCATCACAGCTCAGTAATTGGCACAGGCAAGGAACCATTCCCAAACAGCAGCTTCCATGCAGCTACACTTTCCTGGAGGGTGAGAGAGTGAGGTAGTTTGGACACTTTAGAGTAGGCCTTTCAATGCCCCTTTGCCTCAGCACAAGAGAGTGGTCCTAAGCACATTTAATTTGTTAGTATAAATCTAGTTTATGTATCCTGATTCCTAGATGTTTACTCTAAGCAAAATATCACCTGAATATTCAATTCCAAGCTTGGCTGCTGATACCCAACAAACATCTCAGGAAAAATACAGAGATATAAGACTGGAAGGAGTTAAGTGATGAGATGAACCCTGATTCTGGAAGCAGGAGCTTCACCTGCAAAAATGAACTGCAGACTCATGACTGGAGAGAACATGCTGCTGACCTGGTGACTATTCTTTCATCAATGTAGCTTTGTTTTCTGTATTTTTAAACCACTTTTTTTGCATTGTTTCAAAAGGAAGGTGCTGTTCATGTTAGGGCTTTGCCCTGGTGTTAGCAGCTGGCCACCATTGGCTTATTCATCTGCACTGCTCCAAAATGCTAGTGAAGTGGCAATGGCTTGAGCCACTGCAGCTGAGATGATGTGAGCTCTGCTGCTTTCTGCAATGGGAGCAGCTGTAAATTTGGTACAAGCAGGAGTTGTGCCTGCATTAGTAGTTTGTATTGGGGCAGCTGTGCTGGGGATTGTAATGTGGGAAAACAATCAGTGTAATGGAACCTCAAATATATCTTCCTTAGTGGTTGGACAGACTGCAGATGAGTGATATTCCTTCTGTCCTGGTGCACTGGCTCAGATCTTAATACTTGTCTCTCACTCTTGATATGAGTCCACTGTGCAGCTGTGCAGCAGGTAAGGAAGAACTAGGAAAATTAACTGTTATGTTTATACTTGTCCAGGCGTCAATGGGATCCTTTGGAAACCCTTAAACTTCAGAGGGCATTTCCACTAGGTGGTACTTAAAATTACATTTCCAGTGCAAACGAATCAGATTTTTTTATCTTTTCTTCAGTTTTTCACAAATCCTGAAGTACTGTTTCTAAGCTGAAAAACATCCAGTTGGGCTGAAAGCCTCTTTGTTCCTTTCATCTCTTCTTCAGTATTATGTATTTCATCCTTTGCAGGGCTTATCTGTTGTCCCAGCACTTCTATCTCCTAGTGGGGTCTTTTCTTAGATGCCTGATATCCATAGAAGTATTTGTAACCATTAATCTCAGACTGGATTTCTTCATTGTGCGGAGTAATCAGAAACTGCATATCTCCTGCTTGAATTAACTTAGTTAGTGACAGATTTCATTGTTTCCTTTCTCCACCTGCTCCCTCTAAGGGCAGTAAGTCCAGACTCACAGACTTGCTTAGAACAAGTCCTTCTTAAATGCCACAGATAATAATAAATCAAAATGAAAATGCCACATAAATAGGCCAGAATAGAGCTGGCTTTGCAAGCTGCCAGCCTACCTGACAGAGGTCGGGAAGTTGTCCTTAACAATAACATCCATTTTAACTTACAAGAATTTAACAAGCTTACATATTAAGGAGAGAGATGTACAAGCATGCAAACACCAAAGGAAATCAGAAAAAGCTTGATGAAAACTTCTTCTGTCAGAACACACTGTATTTTGAAATGCTTTGCAGAGCAAGTTTTTCAGATTCCTTTTCAGGAATTCTCTTTTAGAAGAAAACCCAGGAGGAAAATTCTGACCTTTTGACATTTACAGAATCAATTTTTTTTTTTTTAAATTTTGCTATGAATTTTCCTTTCAATATTTTCGTTTGGTATTCAAAGTGTTATTATGTAATGTCTGCTGTGGTAAAAATCTGCTTCTGAAAAGGTTGAAATCTAATAAAACTTTTCAACAATACCTAGAACACTTTAGTTTTTTACTATCCGTGCATCATTCTGCATGATTCTGATGCGTGTTCTCAGCATAGTGGGTGCTGCGATGCTAACCTTAATCATAGCATTAATGTATTGCCATTCCACCTCCTGACAGTGGAGTCTCTTTGAAAGACAGTCTACAAAACAAACTAGGTTCTTCTTGCAGCAGTGAAGGGTAAGTCACTCACTTCTGTGATGATTAACTAAGTCCGGTGTACAGGACCTTTCCTTCCATTACTGTAGAGATCTGGCATCAGGTTGCTCAGTGTCCAGCCATAAAACCCACAGAAAGGTCAGCTAAGTGCCTCTGCAATCCTCCACATTTCCCGCCCCTAATCAAAGACATGACTCCATTATCTGTTACCTCCTGCTTCTGGTGGATCAACGTGGATGTACCTTCTTCTCTTCTGATGAATCAGAGCCCTTGATGTTCCTAGTGGAGCGTTAAGAGGACCTCAGATGATGCCCCCAGGAAGGTTAGGCTGGAAATCTGCTAGTTAGATGATTGATCTGACCTAACATTAGGTGTCTACCTAGACTTTTTTTATAGTCAATGGTGACCTGATCAATATAGTCCATGGAAATCAGTGTATGATTCATCTGGCCAAATGCAGCTTTCTCCTTTAAGGTGAGACGAATCATGCCACGAACTACATTAGCTCTACTGACTAGCTGTCTGTTGACTGCAAAGGCATCCCAGAGTGGCTTGCCTGGAGGTAAAAGTCTAACTCTATAAATAGTCACGTTTAGTCAAATAGATCCCACTTCGCACCTCTGAAGGGCTCTCATCACTTCTGAAATAACTTTGACACCTGCATTTGAACACCTGATTTAGGAAAGTCCATGTCTGAGTAATCATACTTGAGAATTCTGCTAAAATTATGGTGTTCCTACTGATGCTTAATCCACTTACATCACTAGGACATAAGTCATGGCTCTTCCTGATAAAGTACACTGAGGTATGTTGCAAAACTTTCCCAGGGGTGTGGGAGAAGTTTTTTGTCTTAAGGAAGCATCAAAGATATTATGTAAAGGATTAAAATGATTCAACTTGAATATATACAGCAAAGTAAATAGATATAGATGACTCATCTACTTCCTCTCTTGTCTGTTCTAAACACCTGGGAGTGAAATCCTTGCTTGGGTGGGATGATATTGTTCATGGAGGGGAACAAAGGAGAGGCAACGCCAGAGTTCAGGCGACTTCAGCTTGTCTCCTGCTGCACTGCTCTGTGGGAATGACACCGTGTCTCTAACAAACTCAGAGGGTGTCCTGGCTTTGACTTCGTTAGAGCACAGATTTCATCCCAGACGGGTAAAGCTGAAAACTTACACAGCAGCGAACTGAGGGATTACAAAATCCGTAACGTTAGCACTTGGAGTTTGCAGTTGGGATGTAACTTTTGGGATCAAATTAAACTACATAGAATAGATGTTCTGCTAAAACCAAATGAAGAATATCTGTCCAGCTGTATAATAGTAGAAATTCCACCCCCCCCCCCCCCCGCCCAATTCCCTTTTATAACCTGTGATAAGCAGAGTCAACACTGTTGCCCACAGAGTTAATCATGCCCTGGGCATCATATGATCAGAAGACTCTGGATGGAATAAAATTTTACTAAGGCTAGATATTTATTTATAGTATAAATTTAACAGCAAAGCTTATCAGGGCATTATCAATAAAGGAATGACTAGAGTTTGAAAATAAAATTAAAAAAAATTTTAAAAATTCTATCATGAATATGAATGAGTCTGTAAAACCATTAATAATGCTTCAGAATAAGGAAAACCATTACCCTTGGATATGTTCTGGATGTGGTCTCTAGGTACTACTGCAAGCAGCACGCTAAAAAATTTTCAGGATGTGCCTATGTCAGGGCTTGAAAGAGCACACTGGAGATATTGGTTTTACTGTACGTGTCATATTTCTCCTTTCTGATTAGTTTAAAAGAAACATCTGCAATGCCCCTCCTGGCACTGCAGATTTAATGCCAACACAGTACAATTTAATCATATGCTATAGCAGGTGTTTAGCAGACCATTCAGGACATTAGCAGAGAATAAGACCCCGGCTGTTGTCTAGGGGAATGAACAATGGGATGTGAGAAATTGTTCAGTACTTTCCAGCAATGGTATGAATACCTTGATACCCTCCACACATGCACATAAAGCTGAGTGAATATAATGAAGTCTTCTGTGCTGGGAGGACACATCTGGGAATTCCTGAAGAAATCTGCAAATGTTTCTTTTGCCTTTGTAATGTCCTGTCCTCCTGTAGTGACCTAGAAAAAGACTTCTAGGACACACAAATCTCTATTTTCATTGCTGCCTCACCTTTCTTTTTTCCTTTTTGGAAAGTAACCTATTATCTTGCACATAAAAATATTCCAGAAAGGTTGTATGAAAAATTAACCCTAATTATACATTTCATTCTCTTTCAGGGAATAAGCCAGAACCTTGAAAGACATTTCATTACATAGCTGTAAATGAGCCACTCTAGGCTGTATAGATGTGATCAATATATTATATATATATGAACTGCTTTTGGTCATTACATATTCCTACTGTAAAGAAAGGAAAAATATAAGCTATTTTTAGCCATAAGATGGATTGCCTAGGGATAGGAGAATGCTACCAAGGTGTGGGAAATGTATGTCCACATATCTGCCAGAGTAGTTCCATCACAGAAATCAGCAAGGGCAAACAGCAATCTAAAGGGAAAGTAATTTCTTTCTTATAACTGAAAGATACTGAGAATTTCAATCCCTTCCTTATATTAATTATTAACTATGGAAATAAGCCCAGAGATTGTGTTTCCTGTATTTTACAGTGTATATTTCACCTCGGTGGAGCCATCCATGGAGCTATTACCTGCTCATGGAGAGATACAAATCCCTTTATTTCTGTTTCTACTTCCCCTATAGGGTGAATTTTCTGCTACAGATGCCTAGAAGACTCAATTAGATTATCACAATTAGGTGATCTAGGCTTTCTTCACAGTTCTTTGCTGGTGAATATCTGTCACTAATTTCTACAGCATAGGGTGGGACACGCTTTCTGTAAAGCATGAAGAATGAAGTTGCTCCACTGAGGGGAGCAAAGAGAAATTCTCTGTCCTATTAGCCTAAGCCAGCTGACCAGAGATGGAGAACTGGTTTCAAATCATTGGTCTAATTGTGTCAGAGAGTGATTTTGTGTTTGGGTTTAGTTTCAGCACAACTCAAAGCCTCTTTTATGGGGAATAAAATATTTGCCAAAAATAATAAATTCTGGGTTCCTCAGAAATGTCTCATATTAAACTCTCTCAAGAAGATTGTGCAGGGAATGGAGATCAGCTTTGAAATGTGAGCAAAACTGCCTTCTGCGGCAACACGCACCTAAAGTGGAGGAGCCTGAGGTGTGCCTCCCAGGCTGCTTGCTGTCACGGAAGATAAGGGGCTGCCGTGCAGCAGCTGGATGTTGTCCTCTAGGGCCGTACGCTAACTGAGAGTTCTTGGAGAGGGGCTTCACCTTCCCGCCCTGGTTACTTTTCTCCTCCCTCTGGAGAGTGTTTCCAGAGATGCTGGTCAGCTTCATTCCAGTAAAACATTTCCCTGTTCCTTTAGACCTTATTTCTTTAAAACTAAGAATCCCTGATGATTTTGTTGTACCTGGGCCTTGTATGACAGGTTTTTCCCTTATCAAAAAACAAAGCAGCACTTTTTTTTTTTTTCTCATCCAGAAGTTTTGAAAAACTATCTTCTCACAATAAAAAAATACATGTTATGAATTAAAAGAATGATGTATTTCTCTCGGTTCTACCTGGAAGTCAGTTCTGAGGTGCATTGACAGAGCTGCGAAGGAAGCTTACACAGCTCCAGTCCAGCCTTTGTGTGACAGATGACTGCACCTGCACTGTGATTTATAGAGTTAGTAAGGATGTTCTTAGCAGTCTCAGGATTAGAATGAGACAGATTGCTGCATCTGAAAATATGATGTATGATGTTGCATTAAAGCTGTTAGGCAACTGAATCTTAAACTTGGTGTGATTTCTATAGACACGTGTATCTGGTTACTAAAGGCAAATGAGTCATTAACATGCAAAAACGTTTGCTGCTGAACACAATATGGAGCGTGGACCTTCTGGATGAACTCCAGGTTGTCAGTAGTAGAGTCGAGTGAATGATTCAGAGCGAGTAATGCGACTGATGAATTTTTCTTCCTGCTTGTAAAGTGTCTTCAGACACATCAACATTTCCTGAGACTGATTTGTCTCCAAACAGTTTGTGGAAAGTGAAAAAAAAAACCAACACCACAAACCAAACAAACCTTAACTCTATAGACCGATCTTGAGAAATTTCCTTGAGAATACACACTACTCAGCCCCCATGGTCTATTGCAAAAGGACCGTATTTTAATTGAGGGAATCAGAGGGTACATGTCTTCTCTTATCAGGAAGCTGCTGTGGGGAGAATTTATGGTGTTCAGAAGGGTGTGTAGCAGACAAAATTCTGGTGAGGCTGTCTTTATTTGTTAAGAGATGCTGGGTTAAGAACTGAGGAGGAAGATGACGTGAGTACCAGTGCTGAAAAATTATATTTGTAGATCACTTTTGGAGGTGGTTTTTCTCTACAGCGATGGGGCCGTTATCATTCTGAAGCAGTTCTTTGAGACTGGTGGAACAGCTAGGTTTTGTGGAGGTCTACACTGAAGGACCTCTAAGTATTTGGATCCATTGATCTGTATGATCTGTATGATCTGTATAAAACCAAGTTTTGCAAAGGATGTTCTGAGATGGTTGAGTTCAGTTTCATTCTTTTGCCTACAATTTATCTGGAAAATCAGAGATGCTTAGATGAAGATCTCAAGCTTCAGTTCATGTTACTTAATGGGGAGTTTGATCTTGGAGGTTTCTCACCATTTTTAACTATCTCTAGTGAGAACAGAACGAGTCCACACCCACAGATTGCCCCATTGCACTCAGGACTTTCCTGTAAATGGATTGCTGGAGAAAGGCATAATAAATCTCCTTGATGATGTGAAGTAATGCAGCCAATGGGATATATCAGCAAGCCCTTTGAAGATTTGTTGTCTATCTGATGCTTTCCTGATCTTCCTCTTCTCACACGTTTTTGATTCAGAGATCCAACTGGCCGAAGGAAGGCTTAGCTCTGTGCATGCAAGATTCCCATTGCAACGAATATTCTGGCCTCTGAGAAGGCTTTCAAGTGTCTGCACCTCAGCAGCAATACAGCTGTAAAGTCTTCTGAGCTATCTCCACACTACTATCCATGTATTTCTTCCAGAAGATTTGTGGCTCATTATTCAATGATTCCTGTACCAGCTCAAAGGTAGAAGTAATATTTTGGGGTACACAAGGGATCTTTAGTGGTTTATGAAATCCCTTTTCTTTAAAAGCCCAAGAAGAAGATGGCTGTGGAAGCACAAAATAGATTTTTCTTTAATGGTAGAAGCACTACTGCCAGTATGATGAAGGAAGAACTTGCTTCTTACCAAGCTGATCTTTCCCCATCAATTGCTGTTTAGTTAGTAGCGTTTAAACTATGTCATTATAATCTTTTCCTCTAATAAATGCTTCAGTCTTTCTACTAAAGCAAGGTGGTTTATGTGTGTGTACACTGTAAAGCCAATCTGCAGTGCCTTGTGGCAGTGTTTGCAGAGGATGTAGTAAGAGTTTAGTGCCATCTCTGGGGAATTGGACCACTGTTATTACACTCAAGTGAATGTAACTCCTTGCATACCGTTTGTGAAATGTCACCCTCATACAGTACATATCTAAGTGTTACATTCTATGCATGTTTGTGCCATCAAATTTTAGCATGGATTTGGAATTTGAAAAGCAGGTACTGGTCCCACTAAATAAAACGAACCTCGTGGAATCATGCCAGCTGCTTCCTGCTAATGTGACCTTTTCTTCCGTGTTTCTCTTTCCCTGTCTTGCTGATGGATAGGATGATTTTAAGAGACTTTAGTACAAGATAGGGCTGCCAGGTTTGGATCCACATCCAATTATTTCCAAAGGTCAGAGGCACTTGCACTGGGCATTCTCGTTTGCTTTCCTCCTCTTAATTTCCAGGAACACTGGTGACAAAAATAAGGTAAAGGATAACTCTACTGAATGTATGGACCCTTGGCTAGATATCTTATATCTATTAGTAAGAAGGATATCAGTGATATCTTTCTTACTATAGCATATGTTAAAAGAAGGCAATTTATTCCATATCTGTCTGCTGTAGGGCTTTTTGTACCTTTCTATTCTAACATTGGGCTTCCCTGGAGACAGAACTGAATTAGAGAGATTGCTGGACTGATTCAGCTTGGCAGTTCCTGTGTTAATATTGGTCTTAACTTCTGGAGTTGTCAAGCAATAAATAAATGAATGCCAAAACAAAACATGCCAGGGTTTTTATTTTTGACATGTCAAAAGAAAGAAAGATCTGCAGCACGTGGCCTCTGCAGTTCACTGCAGTTCACAAGTCTAAATATCAGGGATGTTTGCTCCTTTTTGGCTAAAATGGTAGGTTTGCAATTCTTCTAAGGAAACATGCATCACTAAACACAGCACTGAAACTGTTTAGGTCTCCTACTCTGCTATACCTGTCCTGAGATAGAAAGATACCTGTTTAAACACTTCCAGATCAATGTCCATGAAAAACATATGACTAAATAAATCAAAATGAGAAAAATATAGACTAAAGTAATAGTGTGGATACCTAGAAATTAAAATGAAGTTTACATTCCGTCAGCCACCCTTTTTTTTTTGAGTCCTATACGCTGGTGTCAAATGTAAAGATTCTGCAGCCTCTCTGAATTACTTTTATATTATTTCTTTCTGTGGATCCAGATCTTTGCTTTTGATTAAAGGGAACAAAATTCCTGAGGACTGCAACGTTTCAGATTCTGTGCAAGCTGTAAAGTTCCCCTGAAACCACTTTCATTAGTTTTGCAAAAATTGCAGCCAGCCTTAAGGCTTTAAAAAGTGCTAAGCAATCAGCAGTCACTCATTTGGGAGCCTAATTATGGAGTTAGGAAACAAATATGTCTTGGTCTATCAGTTGCCTTGCGTAATTTGTATAATGGGATTTAACCCCACACCTGCTTGTACAGATGTATGAATACATGTGACTGCTGGGTACCAGCGCAGAGTTACCTCCTTCTGAGTATGTCACTAAGTGACATGGGAAAGCATCAGGATCCTCCAACCCACCAACACAAGCCTTCCAGTGGCTGAAATAAGTATTTTATGATTTCAAGTTACATCTGAAGTATTTGAAGTATCCCTGAGAAGACAATGTTGACCACTGGGACATGACTTGGTATACATTACCACATACTTGTTCAACATTGTGCAGGCAAAGTGCAAACATTGTCCTTTCAGATGTGAAATAAACAGAATTAAGCAAGGGTACGCTGTTCTCTGCATTTTTTCCTTTTTAGGCCCAGACTTAGAGAAACAGCAAGGAAAAGATGTGAAGATTCTCTGGCAATCAAACTGTGAAGAATATCTCAAAGACAAAGAAGACAGAAAGATATGAAAACAGGAAACTCAAGATTTCAAGGAGAGGAATCAGAACTGCTAATGCTGTTTTTAGAAGAAAACAGTTTACAGAACAGATTCTGCTCTGAACGCAACTGAGATTTGTAATTAGAGCTGGTCAGAAGATAAAGCAGCTTTACCTTTTAAAAAATAAGAGCCTTGCAAAGAATGGATCTGAAATACAATTCTGGGTCAGACCTATCATCACTCTTCTCTACTGTCTTATATCTGGGAGTTCCAGCCCTCTGGGCACAAAGGAACAAAACTTCACCTCAGCCAGAATCTGACCACATAGTCATTTTTTTCCTCCTGATATCTGACACGAGCTAACATCCCCACTAGAAACTGCCACTTTAAATCATCAATTGCTAATGATTAAATTGGCCTAGGCCTAGTTAGCTATCTAAATATTCAGTCCCTTTTGGAATTACATTTATGATCTGTCTGATTAGGGAAGCATAGGAAAATGCCCTACATCATCTTGTGGTGATAAGAAATACTAAACGTTTGTGAAAAACTAAAAGCTTTTCACTTTACAGAGGTTAAACAAAAAAGTGTGTGTGGATTTATTTTTATTTGAGAGAGCATGATGGAATAAAACCCAAACAAATCAAAACAACAACAGGGCTAGAATATTCTGAAAAAAAAAAAAGGTCATTTTTTTTAATTGACAAGCAATGTGAATGAAAAATGTCAACCAGTTCTATTTATAACTGGGGATGTGCAAAGAAGATGCATTTAAATGTGGATGTGGGAAGCATTTTCATTTCTGTAGTTTGTGAAGGCTCTATCTGATTTCTCTGAGATGAAAAACTAGGCAAGCAGGTAGGTTCTAATTCTTTACTAGCATAGTCATTTTAGCAACTCTGAAGATATCAGAGCTATGACAATTGATGCTGTCTGAGATTTGCTTTCTGATACTTTAGAGTCCTTGTCCTTTGGCCTGTAGCAGGAAGTACATATTTTAGCTAGTTTATTGCAAACCACCCAGCTACTATGTTGGCCGGTGTGTGCCCTTTTGTTATAGCCATTCTGCACCATTGTTCATTGTCTTGAAGTCAATTATTATTAAGTCCCCTCTCATCGCTTGTAGCTCAGCTCCTTTCAGCCTTCATCCAGAAAGGCACTTTCTTTTATTCTTAGCTTTCAGTATATGCAGTCATTGTAATGTCCAAGAAGCTTATAGAAAAATATATACATTCAGATATTTAGCTGAATTAAGCATTATTCTGACATTAAATGTGAGACACTAATTTACAAGATTTGAGCCTGCTTTGGTTTATATTATTTTGTCTTGAGGGTCATTCCACTGCTCCATGCGTGTAGGAGAAAGAAGACATAGGGAAACAGTATTTGGTTGCAGAATTTCAGCTTTCAACTGAATTATTATTTCTAATTAAATTTCAGTGACCTCTTCCTGTCCATGAAATACTCGGGATACTTTCTTTTTCTTTATTTCAAACTTCAAAGTGGAAGCCATTCCCTAATAGATGGTACCGTATCCACACTGACAAACTATGGACGACATCCCCCAAAAGGCACAATAGCACATGCCATGTCATATGGACTTATTTTGTGGTGTGACATCATGTGATATTTCTTAATCTCCTCTGTTAACAAGACCTACGTCAGGTACTCAGCTCTTGTGTTTCATGTATAATCAATCATTCACTACACAACACAGCTTTTACTGGCAAGTAATTCATTACTTTATTGGATCAGTCACTAATCTGCCTGACAACATTTGGGGGCAGAATCATATCTTAAAGTAACTAAACACAACCAAAGCCGCTTCTGACTTGGTTTAGATGTAATCTTTCCCCTTACCGAGTCTGTCTTCCCCAGCTGCATGATTTTTGAGGGACCCACAGCTGTAACTGAACTGAGTAGATGAAATCCTGGCTTCCAGCTGCAAAGCTCTTACTGACCTCAGTTTTAAAAAAAGGATTTTTACCTAGTGGCAGTCATTCAGCACCTTTGAAAATCAGGGATTTAACAACTGGCCAAATGACAGAGAAGAAACCAATGCTAGAAAAAGGACTAGACCCCTGTAGGGTCTAACTCCCAGCACAGCCCTGGAAGCACTGGAAGAAAGAAGGTGCTTTCTTCCCAGGTACCGTGTCAACAGATCTTTCTGTCATCTATAAGCCTTTTTTCCTAGTACATGCTAGACTGGGGAAGAAGCATGACAATATACTGATAAAGTTGCAAGCATGCATCAGCCCCTTTACCCTGCAGTGTGAGGGAATTTAAACATTCTGGAAAGAAAAATGTCTCCAGGCAGGAGGAAAAATAAAAGTAAGTTTTCAAAAAAACAAGCTGTAAAAGAAAACTGAGAAACACAAGCTGCTAAGAGTATGAAAGGTTCAAGAGGGTAGGAGCACTGACGCCTTGAGATTTTAAGAAGGGCTGTGTTGGCTTAATAGGAACTTACCCCAGCTTTTTTCCTACTTTGAGAATGGGGAGCATTACCTACAAAAAGAAAGAAGGAAGAAGCCTGCCTGCTTTGAAGGCTGTTAAGTGTGCTCACCTACTGGGGGAAGAGAGAAACGGGAGAATCGGCTTGTGAGAGTTGACAGTGCATAAGAAAGTGAGCTGCTGTTAGCTCTGTGAGGCCAGTAGGATTTTCTTGGTCTAGTTTAACAAGTCATCTTGCTAATCCAAAGGTTATATCCTTGTCTTTTGGGCAAATAGTAGGCTGCAGAAACTGTCCCTTGGGTTTTGGGGCAAGATTGTTAATACAGCAGCACAGAGAACAGGTCTTTGATTAGCAGGACGAAAAAAGATCAAAAGCTGTAAAGAAAACATACCTAATCCAGATCCTGTTCCTATCAGCATAAACACCTGTTGATTTCAGATTAACAGTGGCATGAAGCAAACCATCTTAAGTCTTGATACTTGTCACTGTTTTCTGCCCACCAAGTGTTCGTGTTCTCTCTCTCCCCTTGAGTACCCAAACAAAAACGCAGTTCATACTTGCGCTCGTGCGCTCAAGCGTGCATTTAGAAGATGAGGGGCTTCGGATCCTTGCTTTTTTGGTGCCTTAAATAACGAAGCTTTTTTCCTCAGTTTGAGTACAGAATGTTCAAAGTCAAGTTGGAGTGTTGTAGGTGCATTAAAAGATCTTTGCGCACAAACTGAGGAACTACTAATATGGTGGCTAATGGAGTTCCCTATTACCTTCCAGGGAAAGAGGATATAGGAAGAGTGTAGCAGGTTGGTATCCAAGGTGCTCCAACATGAGGACTACTGGAAGGATTCCAAATAGCTTTGGTTTACTACATCACCCATCATTCCTCACTTCAAACTTTGCAGTAGTGAAGCATGGTGAAAACTGAGTTCCTATAAGTTTTATGCTTTGATCACAAGTCCTCTCAGATAAACATTGTGTTCTGCATCTGTGAAGGAACTTGTGCTGTGGGTTTCATCCTACGGTGTGTATACTCTGGGTAATGCAACATTACCATAGACACCTGAGGTACATGCAGAATCAGAAAAATGTGACTGTGGATAGGGCTTGAGCTATCAGCACTATAGAGCCATGAATTGCACCATCAAAGAGGCAGAAAGATGCCTTGGCCACTCGCATGACCCTGGAGACTGGTGCTACCATAGTACAAATAGCAAATAATGAATTCTGTAAGATATGCTTATAAATCTGTAACCACTACAACAGAAACCAAGTTTTGTTCTTTCCTGACAAGCTGGATAGGTGCAGGCTATCTGTGCTTTGTGCCTATAGTTAATCATTTAACTATGATTTAATTCACACATGGTGAGAAAGAATTTTTGGCATTTGCTCTGTGGGCTGGCAGGCTGTCAAGTAACTGTAGGATTCACTGAGTCTGGAAGAGGCTCTGAGCTGACCTGCCACAAGTAAATGATGTTGTTTTCCTTAATCAGTCCACCAGAACTGGTATCTTGAGTGTCCTTCATCTAATTTTCTTGCATGCTGGAATCTGACAAATATAATAATAGTATTTTTCACTCATTTGCAAT
This sequence comes from Phalacrocorax aristotelis, assembly GCF_949628215.1. Classification (NCBI taxonomy): domain Eukaryota; kingdom Metazoa; phylum Chordata; class Aves; order Suliformes; family Phalacrocoracidae; genus Phalacrocorax; species Phalacrocorax aristotelis. The sequence continues at coordinate 160,549,758 of NC_134277.1, forward strand.
AGCGCTTTTCTTTCAGTGGTATTGAAATACCCCCCAGATGCCAAACTTCTTCGGGAAAATATTCACGTATCAGTTTTAGTAATATAAAACTATTATTACTGCCTATCTCCCAGGGGTTTTGTGAAGCTTGTTTAATTGAGGTTTGAACTGTCATTATTTGTGAGATGAGATTATCTATCTATCATTCATGAGCTTTCAAATGAATACCAGTTTGTCTGGGAGAAAAAATGCTGGCAAGTCCTAAAAGTTTCATGATTTTCAGCACAAATAATTATTCCTCCAAATATTCATTCTGTATAGTTTGTTATTTGCTACTTGCTGTTCATTATCTACACTTTCTCATTTGTTATATTCCTGTCTAGAAAATTCAGTCACCCAGTCAGGTACCAGAAGTAATAGTATGTGACTTTTATGACCGTTCACCCACCATAAGTAAAACATAGAGGAACTTGCACAATCAAAGCAAACAGTGCATGAATAACGTGTAGAAAAAAATTGTTTACATGAGCTATTCCGTGAATATTTATGAACTAGAAACACGTTTGTAGAAATTAGGATCAGAGTGCAAAGAGAAACGCAAGGCCAAATTTGCTGTAATTCAGGTTCTACCCATAATTTATTACTATGTCGGAGTTATAGATGGGTGAACTCCAACTTTAAGTTCAGATGAGGTGCACAAAGCTGTATAACAAGTTGGTGAGGCCAGAAGGGAAATGGTAATGTGGCAATGCTTCGATCCTGCATGGCAATACCTTCACTGCCTCCCGGTCTGTGCTGCTGTGTTGTGATCCCTGCTAGGCTGCGCCGTGGATGTGCAGCTGTCACCAGCATGTCATTAGATTCACCTACACGCTGCACTGGCAATTTCCTCCAAGCTTCCCATCACAGCATGGGAGGTGCTTCTCATGCACCAAAGGCCGGAGGAACTGTGGAAGGAAACCATATTATGGACTGCAGGCGCTTTAAATCTGCCTCAAGGTCAAGAAAGCCTTGTGGCTCAAATACCATCTGTGCTTCCAGCTAGCAGAGGCCCAGTCTATCATAAAATACATAGTATTAAATCCAACGTGGCTGTAATAATTTCCCAGAGCATTCAAATGGGTGGATGTGGCAGTGGACTTTCCCTCGTTGCCAACACATGTTTTTGCATGGAAACTTTTTTTTTTGAGACCTACAAAACCACAGCTTTTGCACTTGCAGATTTCCTATGCATTTTTACATAGCCAGAGGATCACAGGGAATAAAGCTTGTCTGCATTATTTTCTAGCAGAAAAGCATTTTCTTACACACAAAATCAAGCAGGGACTTAGATTAAAGAAAGACAAGAGCCTGAGAGCATAAGCAGTGAATTAAAATCCTCTTTTGCCTTTCATCTGGCAATAAAATCCTGCCTCGTGTTTAAAACCACAAATGTTGCATATATAAAAACAAAGACTGTTTGTGTTACACCACGATCAGCTGCATAAATCGTAGTGGCCTTGGAAAATTAATGTTTTGCTTTAAGTAAAGCTGAAGTTACTCATGTTATTTCATTCTATCAATAGCAAGTACATTAACATTATCTAGTGTCTGCAAGCACACTATTAATTTACCTTGTACTGTCCCAATAGAGGGAAAAGAATTGTTCAAGGTAATGAGGCGTATCCACTTCCACTCCTTGGGACTCCTTACTTCCAAATAATCAATATTAATGTGGTGAAGGGAGGGCAGAGAGGAAAAGGATCCTCTGACTGATTTATCCGCTAAAGCCACATCACAGTGCAATGATAGTCTGAAGACTCTTTACTAGACTGAACAGAGACTAAATGGTTTACCGAGGGTAATGATATCCACCTGAAGTCAGGATTAATATGATGCTTGGCAGCCAGGAAGCTGACAGTCGTAACTTTCCCTTTCTAAAATGATACATTCTTGATCACAGAAAAGAATCCAATATGTTCTTGAAAATATCTGCTCACTTCAGTATTAGCTTTCTTCCCATTGGGGAAAACCTTTTTTACAGAAAACCAGGTTTTTTTCTCTGATGAGAAGTACCTTTTGCCTATAGGTCCGATGAACAGCACAAAACACAGTTCTTAATGATATCTGAGACAACTTTGGCAAAGTATGTTTTGCAGGAAAGGAAAAACTGAAATATTAGGGGAGGAAATATTTAAGTAACGTGACCTGTATTTTCCTTTCTAAACCACAGGAAAAGTAACTGTCATGGAACGGCCTTTTGTCCTTTTGACCTGCAGCAAGCAGAAAGTTACTTTTAAAATTGCATTATGATAGCAAATTCTGTAATCTTTACATAGGCTGAAGTCAGGGGGGGACGGCAAGCACACTGCAGCAATACTAAAACATTTGGTTCTGGCTGTCCACGGTAACACATGCTTCCGCTGGAAGATATAGATAACATTCACAAAAAAAGCTCATCTAGGGGGAAAAAAAGATGACTCAAACAGTGTCAGGAAAACCAGTTTATTTTCCCCATATGGCTAACAAGAGTAGAATACAGTTCTGTGTACTTAACTCGCTACTGTAAGATGCGAAACACTGGTACTTAACTTTCCTCCTTCTTTTACTAAGTATTACATCAAATTAAGCTGTATGATTAAAGAACGCCTAAACTCATGCTTATAAACGCAGATGACTCATATGTGAAAGCACTGCCTGGTGCTTGTCAGACCTCCAGCTGGGGCTTTATAAAGAAGGATGTCCCAAAGGTAGACTAGGCAAGTTGTTCATATTGTCCCTTAAACACTGTGAGCCCAGCGGATACTTCAGTGCCCATGGGTGGACACTTTCAGGCTGCAATTAAGGCTCTCAACATCTTGTAGGATCATGACACAATTATGCAGTGATGGGGGTGACAATCCAGGTTAGGCAGTGGTGACAGTAAGGACGAGATGCTGTTGACCTTTTCCCTGTGCTCTGCTGTTCTCAGTGCTGGAGAGGACCCAAACCCTGAGACGTCTGCCACTTTGTGGGATGGTTTGTCTCAGTGACCTGAAGTGGAATATATCTCGCCTAGGCTTAGGTATCTGCAGTGGGGACTTTTATACAAGCTACCCAGATAAGACCATCTTTTTACACAGCAGAGAGAAGTGGGCACTTTTAGGAAATAACCTATGTATGTTGGTGTCAGAGGAACTGCACCCTGGGCTCCATTCATTATGTCCACATGTAGTCAAATGCAGTCTGTTAAGGTTTATTCTCTACTTCTTTTCACAACCTGACGTGAAGACACTATCCACTGCAAAGTGTGTGCTGCGCTTTTTGTGTGTTGGCTGAAACAACATGAATCTGTCTGTAAATGTATGGCAGGTTTATGCATCCAAAATGTGCGGATTTAAAAAAGTGAATCAAGAGGCCATAACTAAGAATAACGGGATGATATTAAGTGAGGCAAGTGGCACAATGAGTGCCAGGAAATGCTCCTGGGCACTGCAGGGGCTTGGACTGTGGAAGATGCTCTCGGGGGATGAACACTACATAATGTGCACTTAACTATATCTAAAAGGCACAACACTGCACTCACTGGTGCCCACACTAGATGATATTGTAGGTTTTTACTGCCCTTTATTCTAGGTACTAGGCTCTAAATCATTGTTTAAAACCTATATGACCTAATTCTTCTCTGGGGTAACTTATCTGAAGTTCTCAAGGGTAAAAATGAGCCCTCACAAGTAGGAAAGTACTACAACACCTAGAGGCAACACTAAGAAACAACTGAGATTTTAGTAAGAGATAAATTCACTTTAGCTTGAGGTAAGAAATAATTCCATTTCTCCCTAGTTTCATGGACATTACAGCCTAGAAAACCACCCCTAAAGGATATCCAGTTGCAAATACTATGTTAACAGAAAAAAATATCACTTGCTGAGGGCGTATGTCAAACTTCTTCCACCTAAGTCTAAAAATAAAGAAAACAGGAAAGACAAAAATCTCAAGGAATATATCATAAATTAAACAACTATTTAAAATACATTATTTTAAAATGTTTGTTTGAAGAATATCTGCTTACAACAGCTGCTGGAAGCCCATTTCTTTACGTATTTCTATTGTTTCTAATTGTTTCAGTCCTTAGAAAGATTGATTAGATTTTCATATGCTGCTTTCTTGATATGCCTTGCAATTATACTGACGAGAACTTTATGTTTTTATCCTCATCCTAAATTGTCAAAATTGTCTTAGACTCTGATGGGTGCACTCAGTCTAGGTTTAAGAATTCACATCTTCATTACTAACCAGGTGAGTGGAGGAGAAGGGTCAGCATTCCTTGGAAAGAAACAGGAAAAGGCGTAAGAGTTAGGTGAATAGAGGTGACTCACTAAAGAGTTAGAATGATTTCTCCCAAAATACCAATATTCTGTTTTTTAACCTTGCTTTCTTGGAAGTTCTGAAGAAGACACCAGCCAATATGTAATTTTCTTTTCATATTCCTGAGAGGAAATTTAAAGCTTCTGAAATCCTTTGATAAAATCCCATGAGATTTCCAGAGAAATTTTGGCTCTTTGGAACATTCAGGGATTCCAAAGGTGCTCCTGAAATATATGTGCTACTTGCTGAACTGCACTGAGATGAAGATGTGTGAAGGTAACTATAGGCACTGGTTCTTCAGCTCTCCAAAAGTCAACAGCAGCAGGATCGAGTCCTAGATGCAGAAGATGCAGAAGATGTAGAAACAATTTCTTGTTAGTCATTGTGAGTCGTAGCTGAGCAACACTAAGAAGAATAATCTTCTCTTACCCTCTCATGAACAGTAGTTCAAGATGTACTACAATGTACTTAGCATAAACATGGAAGAGAGAACAATAGAGAGGTAGTTTGTGGTCACCCTGCTTGAAGGAAACATCTAAACGCTGCCTTCTGGTTAACATGATATGTGTATTGTGGACCTAGTCTTACGGAAGAACAGCCACACATGTTTGCAGTCTCTTTGACTCAATGGCCAGCATGGGAACACCTACCAAGAACCATACTACACTCCGCACCTGGAGATGAAGCGAAGCACATCCCTACAGAGCTGGTGCTGTGGCTGCATCTCCAGCTCTACAATTTGACTCTGCTCTTCCACCTTCTGTACTTGCAGATTTTATCGTTGCTTTTTCTCTAAAAGACCTGACACTTGTGAAATAATTTGACATCAGCATGACATGAAGAACAGGAGAGATTTCTTCAGCAGTAGTACTAGAAAGGGAAGATCCCGTAATCTTTCTACTTCCTCCCTGCATTTGCAAAGCCAAAAGAGAAGTCAGAGCAAGTAACCTCCTGCCCTTAGTGCAGCAGCCACTGCCTCATTAGCCCAGCAGGCTCCATCCCTCTTTAAGTGCAAACCTGCACTTGCATCCTCCTCTCAGTTTCTTACCTCCTACTCACATTTATTATTGATATCACCTATCAATAATGCTTTCCACTGCTTCAAGAGTTTGGCCTGTCTGTCAGATCCCGACTTTCAAGTGCCCTTTCTTTCACCTCATTATATTTTTAATGATATATACATTTTTTTCTTTCTTTTTCTTCCTCTGCCTGCCCCCTTCCTTACAAAGTGAGGGAGAGAAAAGTGTTGGTTGAGAAAGTGGCAAAGGTGACAGTTTTGTTGCTTTAAGCTGTTGCTCCCACACTACCCCTCTGCCTACTATCCAGCTTACCAACATCTGGTCTCCTGCAAGGGCAGCAAATGCACTTGTTTGATGCCCTACTCAAGCACGGATGCTTTCTCAGAACCACCACACAAGAGAGGAAAACCTACTTATTATCTACAGTTTTGCTGCAAATAGCTGTATTTGATCTTTGTAAAGGCAGTCCTCTTCATCAATTTTCCTAGCGTTATAATTTGCAATCTTCAGGCTGTTTCTTCTTCTGTTTGTTTTCCAAGTCAGCTCATGTAGTTTGATTTTATAATGGCTAAGGTAATGTCCTGTTACTCAGAAGACACATCATCATTAGAATTGTTATACCTGAGAACAGGATTACAGCATCTGCCCAGAGACAGCCTGAGTGCTGAACAGAAGCAGGGTTAGTAAATTATTCCAATATTTGATTTGACAATTTTGTATAATTGAGGAACATGAACACAAAAGATTTGCCAATTATATAAGCATAATCAAAGCATACATATTTTGAGGCCAGAGAGGAATTTTCTTTCCCCTTTGCCTTTTTAGCAAATCTGTCCTGACTCCGGTCTAATACAGGATTCTGTCTCTTGCTGCTGTTTCCTCTGTCTGCTTGCTCTGTGAGTCTGTTTGGGTCAAAAGCCACATGTGTTATGTTTCCAGAAACCAAATCAACCAATTATGTCATTTCCTATTATTACAGTTATTTAATTGGACAAGAATAACAAGAGAAGAAAAGCAACAGCCAAGCAAGATCCATCTTTCATGTTGAGTGGGGTGATCCAGATATACTGCTTCTGCCCATCTCTGCCTGAACAGGGACTTAGTGTGACTGTCAAACCTTTCAAGCTTTGACAGTCTGGAGCCCAGAGAAGGTAAAAGTCCTGTGATCACATGCAGTCGCTGGTCTTCCAAGCTCTACAAACCACATTGTGACTCCATCCAAAAGTGTGAATTTTAGACTTTTTATAGAAGGGCCATAATGTTATTTTATGTGGGTGCAAGAATTAGTTATAAGGTGCAGAAGCCAGAAGAAACCGTAGAGCATTGTGAAAACATTTTAAGTATCTGAACAGAGAAGACAGCAAGTCAAGTGCTCTTATGTTGTCTGAAAGACATGCACGTGTAATACAATTAAGCAGACATCCTCCAGCTTGCAGACAGTCCACTTACTCTGCGGACTGGGTATTAGCAATACATGTATCTTCCCACTATGCATCATGGAGGGGTTCTAGCTGCAATCAGAGATGCACAGGATGCTCAGGTACAGTTGAGCTGTCTGAGAGATGCATCTTGTCCCTTCAGCACAGTCCATACCAGAATCTGGAAAGGAAACTGGTGAATGCTGTAGTGCACACAATTTATGGCTGTTGTAATGCAAGAGGGTGGCATTGCATGCTGTCTGCATGCTGGCCTACCACCAGAACGATTTCTGGGACTCAGGCAGGGCAAGGTGTCCTTTTTGCTGTGGCAGTGCTGCGGCACAGCTGCCCCTTTGCTTACCTCTAAATGAAGGGGCAGCTAATTTACTGTCTGGTCTTAGGTATCACAATTCCATGGTTTCAGGACACCAAGTAATCCTGATCCCTTACTTTCATGAGTAAGGCACGGCATGAGCGTAACTCGATTTGGTGCCTCTGGGTGTATTATAGAATTTGTAGATATGGGAACAGAAATACAAGGATTTTTGTCTTATCAGATTGATGTCCTCTATGCTCATACCTTTGGAAGAGCTGTGATAATTGAGATAATCCCCATCCCTTAAAGCAGTTTTTTAAGCTCTGATTATTTTGGCAGCATGGCTCAAGTTTTATCACTCACAGAAATGCAAAGGAGGAAAAGGACAAAACATTTCTTCTTTTTGTTCAGATTTAACCCAAATAAGCCCAGACCACTGAAAGCAAGAAACACTTCCTTCTACATAACCCTCCTCTGACTACTGTCCAGGCATTCACATTTGCAAGGAAGTACCTCTAGAATCGTTTTATCACTTTTATATACTCCAAATATGCTCACAGACAAAAAGTTTTCTAAAATGCACAGTCCTGTGCTCTGTGGAGGCAACGGTCTGTAACTGTAAAGTCCAGAGCATCAGCTGAACACGGGAACTTCCAAACCAAATCCAGGAGTTTGGCAAGTCTTCAGGACAAGAAATTCTTCCCTAACCTTCTCTTAGATAAACCATAACTGAGGTTCATCTTCCTGTACTGAGTCACCTTGCTAACTCAGATGTGCATGAGATCTAAGACTTGCTACATTCTTTGAATTTCCTATTTGCTGTTTTAATATCCTGTCTGTTTACTTTTTTTTGAGATGTATTATCTGCCCTGACAATTTGTGGGAAGTCTGAGGGTCTAACTCAGGGCTGCAAATTTACTTAGGCACACATATGTCTGGTCTTCTTGACTCCAGCCTCAAACTACTCTTGTCATCATTAAAATAGATGTTTATATCACCTTCAGTTCTGCCTACCGTGTGAGTACCATTGAAGCACACGGTGCATTACTGAAGTATCAATGTGGTACACAAACAAGGTTAAAGTTAAGGATTAAAGTGGAAATTTAGGCACTACAATACCCAGGCATGTTGGAGGAAATACAGCCCTAATGTCAATGCCAGTGCACAGTGAGTTCAATATCTAAAACCAGGATATTCAAAGATCAATGATGAAGGCAAGGATGTGTCTTAAATTATACCTTTTTTTTTTTCTTGTAGGTGCTGAACTGTGGAGTGGAGAAGTCCTTGAAAAACTACAAGTCAAACTGCAGGCTGTCCTGCAGCTTGCCTCTTCTTGGAAGGTATTCCCCTTTATATGAAATCCTTATCTCTGCCATGATGAAGAGTGTGAAATCTTCTTCTTGTACCTGGAGCACAGAGGTGAGAGCTGCTTCCCAGAGCTTGCCTCACTAGCTACTTTCCAGGGGTTCTTGATAAAAAGGTATTACACACAGAAGACATTTCCAGGCACATGAGGAACAAGGTGATGGGGAAGACAGAGTCTGGAGAAATCACGGGTAATAAATCAGAGTAAATTGTGCTTGACCAGTCTGATTGCTTTCCATGATGAAACGGCAGTCTCTGTGGACATGGGAAGGGTGGGGGTTAAATAATTTACATTGACTTTAGGAAAGCTTTTAACACAGTTTCTTTAGCATCCTTGCAGCCATAATGAAGATATATGCACTGGATGGGTACAGTACATGGTGGGTGTTAAATTAACTGGACTGTCAGGCTCAAAGGTAGTGGTCAACAGCTCAAAGTTTATCTGGAAGCAATTGTGAGTGGTGCTCCTTGGTGATTGGTACTGGGGTTGGCAAGTTGTCATCTTCAGATGACCTGTGCAGATGAGCACACCCTTGCAAGTGACAGTAAATTGGGAGTTTATTTGATAGAGTGGACTAGCTCCCTCTGGAGCAGATTTGTCTTGGGAAGATCTAGTTCCCATTTTTGAGACCAAAATGGAGCCAGAGATAAGCTAAAATGTAATGTAGCCAAACAGGGATCCATTAGGCTGGAGTAACAAACAGAAACCTCATGAAGCTCAGAAAAACTCCGATGAAACCCATATACAGGAATAACCCCATACAGCAGTACAGACACAGGCTTGTCTGTCTAGGGAGCTGCTCAGCATAAACTGTCCTTGGGGCTGCCTCTGGACAACAGGCTGAACTGTATGCTGGGCTGCTTTAGTAAGAGCATAGCCCTGCTGTTTGGCAGTTGTAGGACTCCTTCTGGACATCTGTGTCTGGTTTGGGGTCTGCCAGTACAGAGAGATATAGATGAACTGGAGTTCAGTTCAGTGAAGTCTGGTGGAGCACCATCAACATAATTGAGATGCTGGATCCCATGTGTCGTGGTATAGCCCTAGTCAGCAACTGAGCACCATGCAGCCGCTCACTCACCCCCCACCCCAGTGGGATGGGGGAGAGAATAGGAAAGGCAAAAGTAAGAAAACTTGTGGGTTGAGATAAGAACAGTTTAATAATTAAAATAAAACAGTAATAGTAAAAATAATAACAATAATAATTTAATGAAAAGAAAAATAATGAGAGAGAGAGGTGAAACCTCGGGGCGGGGGAAACCAAACAAACAACAAGTGATGCAACTGCTCACCACCCATTGACTGACGTCACTGGTCCCCGGGCCGCGATCACTGCCTCCCCTGGCCAACTACCCCTGGTTAATATACTGGGCATGATGTTATATGATATGGAATACCCCTTTGTCCAGTTTGGATCAGCTGTCTTGGCTGTGCCCCCTCCCCTCCTGGCTTCTTGTGCACCTGGCAGAGCATGGGAAGTTGGAAAAGGCCTTGACTAGCATAAGCACCACCCAGCAACAACTAAAACATCAGTGTATGACCAATAATATTCTCATACTAAATCCAAAACACAGAACTATACCAGGTACAGTGAAGAAAATTAATTCCATCCCAGATAAAACCATGACACCAGGATAAATAAAGAATGGCTTGGGAAACAGGGTTTCTTTAGCCTGGAGAAGAGAAGGGTAAGGGGAGACCTCTTTGCTGTCTTCAACTACCTGAAGGGGAGCTATAATGAAGGCAGAACAAGGCTTTTCTCAGAGGTGCACATCAAGGAAAAAGAGGAAACAGTCACAGTTGCCACAAGAGAAATTCTGGTTAGTTACAAGGAAAAATTATGCACACACACAGAGAGAAATTCTTCACAGGTTAGCCACAGAGATTGTGAGCTCTCCATACCTGAAAACTGTCACAGCTCAGCTGGGCAGGACCTGATCCAACAGACAGCCAGAGGTAACTTTAAAGCCAGTCTTGATTTGACAGAGGTGCTGCTTAGATGACCTCTAGAGATCCTTTCCACTCTAAATTAGTCAGTGATTTTAAATATTTTGTGAAGCAGGAATGTAAACTGAGGGCTCCCCTTTCTTAGCAGGGTTCCCCAGCCACAGAATGAAAGGTCCCAAAGATCCTGCTCAGCTAAAAGAGGGACACAGCAAGATGAGACTTATGGGACGCAACGAGATGCGTCACAAAGTCCTGAGCGAATAGCCTGATGTAGTTGCCAAGTCACTTCCCATAATATATGAAAAGTTGTGGCAGCAGGTGAAGTCCCTGGGGACTGGAAAAAGGGAAATATTGCACACATTTTTAAAAAGGGTAGATAGGAAACCCTGGGAACTAGTAACCTGTCAGTCTCACCTCTGTGCCTGGGAAGATCATAGAATCATGGAATCATAGGATATTTTGGGCTGGAAGGGACCTTTACAAGTCATATATTCCAACCCCCTGCAGTGAGCAGGGACATCTTCAACTAGATCAGGCTGCTCAGAGCCCCGTCCAACCTGGCCTTGAAGGTTTTCAGGAATGGGGCCTCCACAACCTCTCTGTGCAACCTGTGCCAGTGATTCACCACCCTCATTGTAAAAAATTTCTTCCTTATATCTAGTCTGAATCTACCCTTTTAATTTAAAACAGTTAGCCCTTGTCCTATCGCAACAGGCCCTATTAAAAAGTCTGTCCCCATCTTTCTTATAAGCCCTTTAAGTACTGAACATGGAACAGATTCTCCTAGAAGCTGGGCTAAGGCACACGGGGGACAGGGAGGTGATTCGAGGCAGCCAGCATGGCTTCACCAAGGGCAAGTCCTGCCTGACCAACCTAGTGGCCCTCTACGATGCAGTGACTGCATCAGTGGACAAGGGAAGAGCTACAGATGTCATCGATCAGGAATTCTGTAAGGCCTTTGACACGGTCCAGCACAACATCCTTCTCTCTAAGCTGGAGAGGGCTGGATTTGGTGGATGGACTGTTCGGTGGATGAGAAATTGATTGGATGGTTGCATCCAGAGGGTAGTGGTCAACCGCTCAATGTCTAGATTGAGATCAGTGATAAATGCTGTCCCATAGAGGTCTATATTGTTTAATATCTTCATCAATGACATACACAGTGGGATTGAGTGCACCATCAGCAAGTTTACAGATGACACCAAGCTGAGTGGTGCATCTGACACACGTGAGGGACAAGATGCCATCCAGAGGGACATGGACAAGCTCAAGAAGTGGGTGCGTGTGTATCTCATGAGGTTCAACAAGACCAAGTACAGGGTCCTGCATCTGGGTCGGGACAGCCCCCGGTATCAACACAGCTGGGGGCTGAAGGGATTGAGAGCAGCCCTGTGGAGAAGGACTTGGGGGTACTAGTAGATGAAAAGCTGGACATGAGCCAACAATGTGCACTCACAGCCCAGAAGGCCAACCATATCCTGGGCTGCACCAAAAGCAGCGTGGCCAGCAGGGCGCGGGAGGGGATTCTGCCCCTCTGCTCCGCTCTGGTGAGAGCCCACCTGCAGGGCTGTGTCCAGCTCTGGAGCCCTCAGCACAGGAAGGGCATGGACCTGTTGGAACAGGTCCAGAGGAGGGCACAAAAATGATCCGAGGGCTGGAGCACCTCTTCTTAAAGGACAGGCTGAGACAGTTGGGGTTGTTCAGCCTGGAGAAGAGAAGGCTGAGGGGAGACCTTATTGTGGCCTTTCTGTACTTAAAAGGGGGTTATAAGAAAGTTTGGGACAGACTTTTTAGTGTGGCTTGTAGTGCTAGGACAAGGGGTGATGGTTTTAAACTGAAAGAGGGTAGATTCAGACTAAATATAAGGAAGAAATTCTTTACTATCAGGGTGGTGAGGCACTGGCACATGTTGCCCAGAGAGGTGGTTGATGCCCCATCCCTGGAAACCTTCAAGGTCAGGCTGGACAGGGCTCTGAGCAACCTGATCTAGTTGAAGCTGTCCCTGCTTACTGCAGGGGGTTGGACTATACAGCCTTTAAAGGTCCCTTCTAACCTAAACCATTCTATGATTCTATGGTTCTATGATTCAAGACATGTCTGATAAAATTATGGACAAGCAACAGGGCACACAACATGGTTCTCCTAGAATGGGCAGTGCAGGGACTTCTTGCTGTTCTCAGAGAAACATGAAAGAAGGTACATGAGGGCCAGAAATATTGCTTTTTTGGGGTAGATCCTCATCTCTGCTTTCCCCTTTTCTCTGCCCTTAACTTAAAGCACTAATTGGTTGAGTTAGAAAGAGTATTGATATTTAAACCCAAGGAGCAGAAAACGGAGTTTATCACAAGCCCATCATCCTCAGTGAATGCTCTCACCTTTCAACTGCCATTAGTGGCCTCCACCCCATTCCTTTGCTCTTCTGACATGTGCTGTTTTGAGGCAATAACCCGCAGCTCTGCACATATACGTGCCAGAAAGTGTCAGCAGGAAAAGACCACATTTTATGAGGACTCTGGTTTGGGGAATACTGTGAGTGTTCCTAATGCTTCTTAGGGATCAAAAGCTGAGAAAAGGCGTAGTTTCTGTATCTCAGACAGGCATAGCATTAGCTATGCGCCAGCTCATTCAGCTCTTTCAAGACTTATATTTCATGGGGGACTTCAGGCTTTTGAGAAAATTTCAGAAATAAAAACTCCTCAGCTGTTTAAGGCCAGGATAACAAAATCCTTTTGTTTTAGATCTGCAGCGCCTTACCCATTCTCTTCCTCACATAGTACTACTGTATTTACTTATCTAGAGAGTTTTGTTTCTCTTTATTATGCTGCAGTGAAAATAAACAGTCTGTAGTTGGCTGATGAGATACAATGTGAGGTTCTGCACTGAGTCACTTTGGCTTGAGATAACCAGCAAGCAAATAACAGAAACCAGAATCACTGTCATTTTGTAAGACTGAATCTGTGTGGGCATTTATAAGAAAAGTCTTAATTGGTATTTTCTTGTCTCTATCCCATTGGCTTTTTGTTTTATATAAGCTTTTTCTTCCCTTGTCTCTGTCTAGTAGTTGGGGTGGGTTTTTTTGTATATTTTTTTCCCCCCATCACTATATCTTATTCCACCACTCGGCTTGCCACATGAATTATTAATACTGTTTTTATGCTAAATGTCCCTGCCTTGCACATAATTTGACCTTACTGAACAAGTAACTGTGCTAAACCCTCAGGACATATTACCCACACTCTGTATATGAAACATATTTCTTCCTTGTGTTTGACTTAGCCAAAATTCAAAACACTTTGAACACAGACACGTGGCTTTTTTTTTTTTTTCAATTAGTTCTTTTTTGTTAGGGAATAAGAAAGAAAAAATAAAACTCTAACCTTTCTGGAAGCTAATTACATTTTGGGTTGCCTGTGATTGTCCCTGTATTTTCGTATTGTCAGCTATCCTTGAACACATTGAGAAGGTGAATGAATTAAAACTTGCTTTCTACTACATTTAAAAAATGACTTGATCATCAATAAATATTCAGTGCAGCCTTCAAATGTGGTTTAGGAAGGAGCTGTAGCTTGTATTCACTTCAAGATAATTGGAAAATATCTGAGTTTATCATATTGGCTCCCTATTTGGCAAAATGTTTTCTTATACCGCTCCCAATCTAGTAAAATTGTAATCCTGTACTGTGCTCAGCAGGAACAATTTTAAACACCCGCTGCCTCAATCATAATGGCCACCATCTTTCCCACAGGGAGTTTATTTTCATTTCCATGGAAAACTTGAAAGGTAATTCCAAAGTCTTTATTGAAAAGATGTGTGTTTACCAATGATCTTCTTAACTTGCAGCAAGAATAACAGGAGATGTCAGACACTTTGAAAGGCAAATATTTGCTAACAATGATCCATTACAGAATAAATAGATAAGAAGCAACATAAAATATTCATCGAGTTAATAATTAGTAATATGGTTATTCTGATAACCATTGAAATATCCTTTTGCTTTCTGAATCCTGATGTATTCTTGCTTCAGTAGTATTCTATGGCAAGGAGTTTCATAGTCCAATTAGGAATGCATTTCCTTTTTTGAGTAGTATTATTTCCTCCAATTACAACCCTTCTGTCTGTTCCTGAACTCTTTGTTGTGCCTCCCTTGTCTCCTCGCCAAAATGAACGATTCCAGTCTTTTACAGTTTTCATTACTTGCGATATTCATTCCTTAGTGCACTTATGTCCATCGATACCTGGGTCCCCACAGAACTGTTTTTGTGGAGCAATAAGCAGTGCTGCAGGTAAGATAAGACCTTTAAAGATAAGACTCACTCCAGGTGAGTTTAAAGCCATGAGCTTGTAGTTCTTCATCGTTCAACCATTTCTGACAGAAGAGTGTGAATATAGCTCACTTTCAATAACTTCTATTTACTGTGGTTTCAGAGGAGAAATAGCAGGCAGACTACATGTCAATCCTTTCTCTCTGAATGTAACTTTGGAGATCCTTCTTGAAATCTGTCCTGCCTGCTGTGGGTAGGGGAACCCTGTCAGTCTGAGTGGTCATCACAATTTGTTTTTTGATTTGCTTGAGGAACCTCTGCTTAACCGCATGGGATTTCTTATTGGTTTATCTCATTCAAACCCACTGAAACAGGGCCTCCACCATCTGCAACCCAGAGATGTATGCCTTTTTGGATGTTGCATGAGCACTTAAAGAAGGGAATCATCATATCTTCTATATGGCTTACCTTTTGGAATGGTATAATATACTTTATTTACACATAACAAAGTAGTCACATTCTCACAGTCATATCCTTAGCAGAAAAAACTAGTCTTATCTGCAGAAGTACAAACAGCAATATATTTATACTTACTAGATTACCCAAGTTATAAATATTGTGTAATTATGATTAGGACTAATTATTAAAATTCAGTCTTGTTTATAACTAGTCAGAATGTCAATTATGTGCTACTATACTGAAGGAATTATCTTTCCCATTCTTATTATTATCAATTTGAAAAATCTGCTAGCTAGAAATTAATTGTACCCTCAACAGTTTTTAGGATTTCACTGGTAATCAAAGTTTGTTTAGACTCTGTTATCTGGCTCTGACACTTGCTTTACATTGCTTTCACATGAGTGCTTCATACTGCAGTCTCATCAGAACCTCTTCATTTCAAGAAATATAATAGATACCTTCAATGTGTAAATTACTTCTGAATGCCTTAAAACTTGACAAATTAAATCTTCCATTTCTGCCTTTGCAAAATCAGAAGGAAAGAGATAGTACAAGACAAATGATTACCATCACAACTTTTACAGTGGATACTTAAAAAAAATAAAGTCAATTAATTTAAATGTCAGTGTCAACTTATTGTCAGGTTATGTTCTTAAGAATTTTATTTTATTTTTCCCCTTCAAATGTCAGTCTTGAAATAAAATTGGTATAAAATATTAAATTATGTACTAGAATCTTCATTACAAGATAAACCTCTGGCAAGGAGCTCGTTGACACTGCTTTACCAAATAAATAAGCATTTGAGAGCATTTCCTTCCTCTGATATTGGCATTTGATGTGTACAGGTGGGAACTGTAAATCTGTCTAGGTTGAAAACCATTTGGGCATAAGCATTTGTATGACTGGATTGTCAATATGTGTTGGAGATTAACCAAATGCATTAAATTTCTTTTTCTTTCTGCCTTTATTTCTCTAAAAAGAAGAAGAAAATACCAGGAAACAAAACAGCCTGAAAAACAGCAATGCCTTTTTAGTCATCTTAATATCTATTAGTTTTCATAAGGAAAAATATGTCCCTTTCAGCGTATTGAAGTGAAATGGGCAAATCCATGCCATGAGCAATTAATTGACACTGGTAGAGCTGCATCCACTGACATGAGGGCTGGATTTTAGATGTAAGGACTAGATATTACTATTATCCAGAGCAATAGTATTATTGCTGCTGTTATTATATTGCATTTATATCAAATATCACTGATATGCGACTGCCAGTTCCCCATGGATGTAGAGTTCCTTGATCATTTGTGATTAATGCATAAGACCGAAAAGATCTGGTTTATAATGTTCATCTTGGCTCTGTTTACCTTAATTACCGGATTTTTTTGGCTTGCCTCTTTCCAGATTACTAAATTGCTGTGGATCCTATACATTCAGGTCACAATTAATAAACTTTGGTGTGACCACTCCTACATTTAATAGCATTTTCACAGGAAATTAATATACTTTTGTGCTACTAAGTTAATTCAATTTAGAGTCCAAATTCTGCTGTGAACTTTAATGAGCTTAGCAGGCAGGATACTGAAGGGGAAGTTGGCAAGGCACTGCATGGAGCTCTGTGTTTGTTTGGCTCTGGCAAGTCGTTTCTCCATCTCTCACCCAACATCTGCCCAACTTGTGTAGTCAGCTAGCAAATTCTTCGCTTGTCGTGACCAGTGCCAGCAGTGCGGTGTTGTAGCTGGCAATTATTGGAAGACTGAATCAGGGCTTAGAACAGTGCTAAGACACTGCTATAAAAACAGGCAATTTAGCAATGATAAGGGGGCATGTGGGGGAAGGAGGCAATGCTAGATGTTCTCCTTCTTATCAGAATGCTCCTCCCCCCCCACCCCCCCGAATGGGTCAATGGTCAATAACACAGAATGTTTAAATATGAGGTTTCCCATTCAGGGGGCTGCCCTGAAAGCAGGTATGAACCAAGCAGGTCCCTTCACCTGCGTGCTTTGGATTCACATTGTTACCTTAAACTTGGATGGAACATGCTTTCAAAATTAGACAGACATACAGAATCACATCAGTCCCTGCGAGCTATCTTTGTTTCACCATTTTTTTCTCCACTGAAGTGTTCAGCATTGCTGTTGCTGTTGTTTTTGTCCTTAAATGATACCGTTTCATTGTATGCATCTGTATTTCAGACAGACAGGGAGACTGAGAAAGAGGCAGGAGATTTTACTCTGTGTACATAAATGCTCTAAACACCTTAGAACAGTGTCTACACTGCTGAACAATGTATTATTTAAGCTGTGATTTGATAGCGATCACTGTCAGTTAGCCAAATCCAATATAAACTCATTTTTTTTGGTTCTTTTTTTTCCCTTTTGTTTCCTTCTCTTTTTAGCACCCCCGGCATAGAAGACATATTAGAAGTGAAATATTAACAGGAATCTTGTACCAGAAAAGCTTAACTCAGGAGAATGCGCTGCGTAATCCAATATTAATTTCTAGAGTTTCTAATGTGTCATATGATACTAGGTCAATCAGCAACGTCCAACCCAGTAGTCTGCTTTGCATTATCAAGGAAGTTTAAACTGCCCCCTTAATTTTAAAACAAGAAATAATTTGCCTGATTTAAATGACAAGTGGCAAGTTTGTCAGTGTGTAGTGGACAAAGATGACTATGATTTGTAAATCAGCAGTGAAATATACTTTTCTTACAAGCTTTAGAGACTTCTGTCAGCCTCACCTCTGTTCCCAGGAAGAATTTTTGATCTCATTACAGTCTCTAGTTAAGACTTATTTTATGTATGCCCAAGTTTATTGTGGTTTTATCATCCAGACAGGATGTTTGCCATATCACAACGTGCTTAGACCACCCAATAGCAAATTGGCTCCTGGCAGTATGGGTGTAGGACTGAAGTCTAAATTTTTGTGAAAAATTCTGTTATATAAACTGTGATTGATTAAACTAAACCTGGAGACTACTTTGGATCTACAAAAATAATACTGATGTTCTGTACCTCATAAACATTTTCCATTAGGTTTATGGAAACTAAAAAGGACATATATCAAATGTATATCATATTACAAATTACTGATTCCCAGTTAATAAAAACACAGCACCAGCTTTGGTGGTGGTTGATCAGTGAGATATTTGTCACAGGAGACTGGACAGGCAAGCTAGCGTGGAGGTATGTCATCTCATACTTGAAAACTCCATTCTTTCTCTCCCCTCTTCCTAACTGAAACACTTGCCTCTTTTCTTCCATTTGGCTGGAGGCCAACTCTGTTCTACAAAATACAGTAGCCTATTATAATGTGTCCTAGAAGTGACAGGGACCTTCAGGAATAATAATTCAGATTTCTATATCATTCAGAACAATGATATAGGAAAGAATGTCAGTGGAATATTGCACTTACTGTAGCGTTGTACAGATGTCACCTAGAAGACAATCTGCATGCCGTTTTACTACCTACTTAGAAGAATGGTGTACTGAGTTTGGCTGGGATGCAGTCTGCATGGTGCTGTGCTTTGCATTTGTGGTAAAATCAGTGTGGATAACACAGCAGCGTTTGGCTATTGCTCAACAGTTCCTGCTCAGTGTCAAGGTTTTCTCTCTCTCTTCCCCCACCCTCCCACGCAAGTAGGTTGGAGGCGAGCAAAATATTTAGAGGGAATGTATCCAGGACCCAAACTGACCAAAATGTTATTCCATACCATATGGCAACATACTCAGCAATAAAACTCAGGGAAACGAGGAGGAAGCAGGAATTTCAGAGTTATGGCATTTGTCTTTCCAAGCAGCTGTTATGCGTGCTGAGGCCCTTCTCAGGAAATGGCTGGACATCTGCCTGCTGATGGGAAGTAGTGAATTAATTCCTATTTTTGCTTAGTGTGCACACACAGCTTTAATTTTTCTTATTAAACTGTCATTATCCTGATCCACAAGTCCTTTTGCCTTCCTTCAATTCTTTTCCACGTATCCCCTCAGAGAGGGGAGTGAAGGAAAGGCAGGGTCAGTATTTGGCTGCTGGCTGGGGTCAACCCACCAAAAATGGTCTCATAGAAAAGTTATGGCTGTGATTTCTCTAGAGGGAGCATACATTGGGCAAGAGCAGACAACCTTGAGCGTTCTTTTTTACCAGACATACCTTATGTCATGTTACCAATATTAATCTCGTTTCCAAATGTAGAGGGTGGGGTTGGGACCCAATTTAAGGCAACTAGATTCAGAGGCCTACTCCTTAGTGTCCACTGGGTTCTTACTGTAATTGATGGTGACCTATGGGCCCTGTCCAATCACCTAAACATGGGCATCTATTGCCATCTGAGATGCAGTGGGATATCTTGTCTAGTCTCTAACTGCTGGTCCAGAAGAGTCTGGGTCTCAGAAGTCCTATGTTGTATCTTCCAGACCCATATGCCTAGCTACCTCAAATGCCTACATACCTACCTGAGAGTGTCTGAAGATTGCCACTACCCAATATAAGCAGAGGGGGAGATCACATTAGCTCACTCTAAAGTAGATTGGCTGATCAGCTGTATTGTTCTCTAGGCTCCATTGACTGTGCTCACCGGATGAGCCACAAGAGTGGATGCCCTATAGATAGGTATCTGATGACACCTGAGACACCCAAAGGTACCCAATATGATCCAAGAACCTATGACACAGAACTTCTAGGAGGTATATGACTTTTGGGAGTGGCAGCCAGAGGAAAAGCAGGGTGCACTAGGTGTCTTGTGCCATTGGAGAGGACATCCAAGCAACTGAACTGAGACTTTTAAATCCTGACAGATTACAGTGGAATCTTAGACACCAAAAGCAGAGGTAAACAACTATTTGTAGATATTTATAACTGGGAGTCTTAATCTTAAACTGAATCTCACCCGGTAAGGGCAGGATAAAGGTGCCCAGGATGGATAGATGGCCTGTGTCATTTCATGTGCAATTCTGCTCAATTTCCAGCTGCTGCTCCAGGCAAGCACTGTGATCCCACAGGTTCTATGTAATAGCTGCCAGCCCCATGAAGATGTCTCAGCTAACTGTGGGTGTTGCAAATAACACCTGACACTTCTGAACAGGCAACTGACTCAAGCCTCAAGATTCATTCAAACAGTCTATAAAACAAAAAAAATGAAATTCCAGCACTCTGATGTGTTATAAAATGCTATGCTTAAAATCTGCATAACTGCGAATAATAGAGCTAAAATGTCATTTGCCTATACTTGCTGTGATTACCTAAAATGATGTCATCATATAATCATCAATAACTGAAGGAGAAGACCTGTTGTCCAAAATGTAAGATCTATAAGTAATGCTAAAAGACCCTTGGGGTAGTTTCATAGAGTCATAGAATGTCCTGAGTTGGAAGGGACCCACAAGGATCATCAAGTCCAACTCCTGTCCCTGCACAGGACAACCCCAAATTCACACCATGTCTCTGAGGGCCGTGTCCAAGTGCTTCCTGAATATCACCAGGCTGGTGCCGTGATGCCTCCCTGGGGAGCCTGTTCCAGGGCTCCACCACCCTCTGGGGGAAGAATCTTTTCCTAATACCCAACCTCACCCTCCCCTGGCACATCTCCCTGCCATTCCCTCGGGTCCTGGCATTGGTCACCAGAGAGAAGAGATCAGCGCCTGTCCCTCCTCCTCCCCTTGGGAGGAAGCTGCAGACCACGATGAGGTCTGCCCTCAGCCTCCTCTTCTCCAGGCTGAACAAACCAAGGGTCTTTAGCAGCTCCTCGTATGGTTTCCCCTCTAAACCCTTCACGAACTTCATGGCCCTCCTCTGGACACTCTCTAGTAGCTTTGTATTTAAGGAGGTGAAAGTTTCTCTTTATTAAAACCAAAACAAAACAACAAAATCCTCCACCAAAAAAAAACCAACCCAGACCTACTGTGAATTTCAGAGTTCAGGTTTTGCTTTCATGAGCTTGCCTAACTTACATTAGAACATGTAATGGTGGTGGTATTAGCTGGATTCCACTAAACCTCTCTTTTAACAAAGCCTTCTCCATGGAAATTTTCACTGTGACCCACCAAGGCTTTACTCAGTGCAAATGGATATTGAGTTCTTTTTTCAGAGCAGGGCATGCTGATCAGCTGTGCGTCCCAAGGTGCATTTCCTTCTTGCACTATTGAAAAATTGGTTACATCTTCACATTTGCATTTACATGACACACAGGTGTTGTCCTTTTTTACGTGTTTTGTTCACTGTGTAAACATAACCATTATGCCTTTCCTAAATGCCTAGTCACCACTTTATTTTCCCTGGAATATCTGTAATAGTTTCTGGAATTGATGACCCTTGGGTGTTTGTTACGTCCTCTCAGCTAACATGTGGAAATGGTCACATGAACTCTCCAAATTCATTTAACTGCAAACTGAAACAGGATCATGGAAATCACCCTCAGTTGTTCCAGTTTAAGCTAACTCTGCAAAGGAGAAAATGGATCTGTTTTACTTTGCTCTAAAGAAGAATATGAACCACACATACTCAGCTGCTATGTCTCGGAGGGCACAGTAATGCAGAGGTGAACAGTGCTAGCAAACTGTTGCAGTTGCTGTAGGAATTTGTGAGTATGTGATTATATCTTAGACTCTCTGTTAAGAATTCATGTATTTCCTGAAATAACTTGATTTTTTTTTACTAATTGTATATGGTAGCTGGAAAAGATAAAAATCACAGACTCTGGCAACCTATAATATCACAAAATCGTAATAAAAATGAAGGTGCAGATCTCCAGAGGGTAAGCTGATAAATTTCATCAATATCCATGGAGTTACACTAATCTACATAAGTTGATGATCTGCCTGTCAAAGTCTATAATCTTTCACCAGTGGTGGATGAAAATGTTGCTAAATATAAAAATAAATATAGATCAGTTACCTTATATTTAAAGAGACTTTCAAAAGATTGTTGAACTGTAACTGTAATTATTGCCCTGTGTTCTTCGCCTTTGCAAATCCATCTGCTGTTTCTTGCCTTTTAACCCAACTGGAAATCTTGCTGGGCAGGACTCATATTTTTACCTGTGAGCGTATTTCTAGACATATTTCAGGACAAAGTAAAATGATGTAGTGATCCATTAATGGAACTCCTAGCTAGTATTAATACCATGATTATAGATTGCTCCTAATTAAGAGGGAAGACTAATCTTTTGAATAAGCCACAGAAGCCAAAAAGAGAGGAGCACATAAAGAGGAATCTTGGAATCTACTTGTACTTTTCAAACAAAACAAGAAAACAGCAAGAAAAAATTGAGGCCGCTAATGATCAAAGTGCGAAGTCTCATTTCTACCTTGCAACTGAGATGTCAGGTCTCAGTCCAAGGTGCTTTAAAAAAAATTGTGATGGTAAATGACCAAAGCCCACGTCTATAAAAGCAAACCTCACAGAAGCCTAAGAAGCTGGTACCAATACACAGCAGATTCTCAGAATGCTGATTCTTTAGGAAATACTGAGAAAGCAACCTGTTTAAAAAGCAATTATGGGAAGAATGAAAAATTGCACAAAGGAGCTTGGCCTCAGAAAGATGCATCTGATTGAGCTGAAGGCAGGAATAAAGTACAAGAAGCAAGGTGTTCCTCACATGAGCACATTGAAATGGAGGCTGATAACACACAATGACTGTGTTTGTTTATCATTTGTTCTCTTAACCTTGGAAACTCAGTAAAGGATGGAAGGCATGGTGTACTAAACCCACAGCTTGCTACTATCCTGCTTGAAAAGACAGCAGCAGATAGTTATTTATTCCATTTTTCTCCTGTGTTGTTTTCCAGGTGGAAAGTTCACTGCCATTACACTGAAGCCCTTTATTTATTCAAACACCTCTTACAATGCAGTCAAGGTTAACTTCTTCACTTTGTGACCATGTGAGCACTGAAACAGCTGCCTCTACAAGGAGATCCAGGTCCAATAACCTGCTCTATGGCTGACTTCTCAATTAACACTCCAGCTGTCTGAAAAAAAGTCTCTTTCACACAAGAAAAGGTAGTGAATAAATTAAAAAAAAAAATCAGATTTTCCCATGGCAGATTTTGAGATTTTGATGAAAACTTGAAAATATTTTGACTCTGAGATGTCACTTTGGTGCATTCCTGGTTCATCCAGGAATCACAGCTTATGGAGAAGAAAGAGGACCGAGACACAGAAAGTATGAGTTGATGTCTAAGCCAACCAGCTATGTGTCATCTGAAGCTGAAAATGCAAAATAGTTTGAGTCTGAACTTCCAGAGGAGACCCTTCCATAAGCATCTCATTCAAAGTTCATTTTTTCCTTTGAAACACCCCCTCAGGACTTTTTTGTTTTTTTAAAACTCACGTTGGTTGCATTGTTGGCCAGAAAGGCTATACGTGTAAACATTCATCCACTTCAGGTCACCTTGTCTTTTCATGGTGGAACTGGTCATTTAGATGTGAAGTGTATTTCCTGCCACTAATCCTCTAAATCACGCAATATATTACTTTTAAACGGAACTTAATTTTCACTTTCTTTTGCTACACCATCTTTGAAACTATTGATCTAAAACCCCACTATTTTTCTTACCTTCCTCTTTTCTAGCCTTGATAGATCCCAAATACCAAGAGGATACCAGCTTAGTTCTGAAAATAGTATTTATTAAGGTATAATTCCGTTGGCATTTATTTGGCTGCAAATTACCTTAAGAACTTCTTATTCCCTGCTGCTTGTTTCTAGCAAGAAGCAACACTGCCTTTTCATCTGTACTGAGAAAAAAAAAAAAAAAAAAGTGCTGTGCAGTAAAGCAGAACTTTTTTTTTAAAAGCAACCTAAAAAATTCCATGAATTTCTGGAGTGTTTTTGTTATTAAGTTAGCCTGTGTCATCACTCTAGTTTAAGACAGTTCAATGTTTATCAGTACAGATGAGACAGAGACAGTATTGAACTGCAGTGGGGACTGCAAACAAACAAAAGAGGATGAAGAAGGCAGAAACTTCTTAAACTGGTTTGGTGAACAAAGGCGGTGTATGTGAACTTTAGAACCTTGAATTTGAAGGGGGTTGTTGCCTCTTCATACTCTGTACTCCACAGAAGTGCAAGACGTGCCCTGAATGATGGCAGAGTGACAGGGATGGGAGAAAGAGAACCAAGCTGACATCGTATACTTGTCTTTGTTCAGTCACAGCCTCTCTGTTGCAGAACCAGGAGGGTCTGCGCTATGGCTGGATTTTTTGGCCAAAGGATTGCTTCTGACTTGGGTTCCCAGGGAATATTTGGTGGTGTTTCTTGGAAAGCAAGAGCAAAGGAACAGTAGCCACTTCCGCGCTGTGGTATAAAGAAGGAGACTAGAGAGTCAGAGAGAGCCAGTCATATTGCAGATGTGATCCTGCTCTGACAAATAAAGGCAAAAGCAACATCTACCTCCTAAAATTGTTTCTTGTGAGGTTTAAGTCTTTAGGCATAGGGACTGTCTTCTGTGCTGTATGCTTGGTTGCTACCATGATGATACAGCATTCCTGTTTGATTACAGCAGCACTTCAGGAGAATAAAAAACAAATTAATGTACCAACTCTCACTTTTAAAATACATCCAGGTGCAGAGCTTTGGAAAGAAGGTTGGGTTTCCTTACATTGTGCAAAACAGGAAAACCAATAGCTGAGTTCCTGTATGCATGCACACACCCACCGGGTATCACGCCTTAGTGCCCAGGTAGTGTGCAGGTTTGACGCATAGAATCATTCCTCTGCCATCAAGATATGAAATACAAAGAGCCAACTGCATCAAAAGGCATGAGATTCCCTTACTTGGATATGCCACTCTTCACTTGAGAGAGCAGATGATTGATTTATAACATGTACGTGGCTAGAGTCAAATGAAATGAGTCACAGCCCAAGTGTTTAGGAGTGGGACAATTTTACTTGCTGAAATCATGTAACTTAGAATCCATAAAACCACAACAGAGCATCTCCAAGCCATTTTTTCAGACCTGCAGAATGATGCTACTTCTTAATTTTGTTGTTTCTGTATGGTTTTGTGGGGGACTATCTTTCCAATCTATCAGCATTTATGAAATGCTACAGTTCTAAGTCCTGAGCAACATAATTTCCTACAGAATATCTAAACTGCAGTGAAGATTGCTTTTTGCATATAAAAACACAGGCAGACATTATCGTGTTATCAGAATGAGCTCAAAGAAATTAGCAGGACAAAGTTTTGAAAGCAAGGTAGAGAACATTAGTATATAGCTCACAAACACTTAGGGATTGAAAAGAATCTCTGCCTTAATTGCTTGGAAATAAATTTCCAATTAATTAAGAAAAAAAGAAGATGAGCCAGATAAGGATTCTCAATTTATAATCCTGAAAACTGAAATTAAATCTCAGTCATTAAACTCATGTAATGTCTCTGCACCTAATTATGATTTCCCTAGAAATTTATATCTCACATTATCTGAACTTAATGGCCCTCTTATAATTGGGGAAGATGTAAACTTAGCCTTAGCCCCATGCATTGGACAAATCCTTGGTGAGGAATCTACTACTCTGTGTGCAATGTGAGCAATGAAGCAAAACTGTGCTGAATAGAAAGGGAGAGACTGTCAACATCTGGAAGACCACTAAAACTACAGGTGGATATCCTTTTTTATTTTCTTTCATCGAACTGCTATTTATGATCTCTACTAATATCCTAAGAAGAAAAAAAAATAAAAGAACTTTTGGCTAAAATTATTTTGTTATTAAAAGGGTATCAGTTTCTCCCTGGAACAAAAATCTTGTCTTAATATTTTTCTCTAGCCTTTCCTGACTAGTTAATGTAAGTAAATATATTATTATTGAAAATTGACCTGGAAGGAACCTGGTGTGGGCAGCATTGTGGAGCCTGAAGTTCTGAGGTGTGCAAAGTGTCAAAACTTTATCACCTGGCTGGCAGAGCTTTTGGATAATGCAAATTTCTGGTTTATAAGGGGAAGGAAACCAGCTGCCAAACACAGTAATGATTTCATCTCCCATCTGAAAAATGCACGTGGAACCTCCATTTCTTCCCCAGCTCCTTAACATACACGGTAGGCGTTTCATGGATGTCAACCCCACTAACATTTAATTTCATTCTTTAACCCTTTCTTAAAAATTTATGTCTAACATCCTTCTGGATGTATCTGCTTAATAATGGACATTCCATGGCAAACCTGGGAATTACAGAATCACAGAGACTTATGTTAGGGCTGTAGTAGCCTATTAAAAATTACCCCTGTAATATAGGTAACTTGAGGCCCATGTTGATGCCTAGTGTGTACGTGCAGGTGAGTGTTAGGGCTCCATGAAAAGGGAAAGGAGGCAAGGCATGGAGAGGAAAGACTGCAGTATCTAAAAGCAACAAAAAATGCAAAAGTGGAATCACAAAGGCTATTGTTTAGCTATTGAGAGATTCCAGCAGGATTTGTGCTCCCAACAAGACAGCTGCCTGTAGGATAAATGACCCTAGAGAGACAGCTGTTTCAGCTGAGAAGAAAAATGGCAGCAAGATAACCACAATGAAAAAATACACACCACAGAAATTACAGGAAAGTAGAACCCAGGCCAAGATTTTCAAAGGAGAAAATAAAGCAAAAGCCTAGATCCTCTTTTGTTCTGATGGTGGTTTAGTGTCCCTGTGGTGAGACATGAAGGTCCTTGAAAGAGAGATGAAACAGGAGATAAAAGATTCCCACCATTTAATGATCTCCACATAAGCCAGTGAAAATGCAATCTATATACTTATAGGAACAACCCCAGAAAGACCTCAGTCAAGACGAGGGGGTAGGAATCAGCATCTCCAGGACTCTTTACTGACCCATCACTGCTGGTGGAGGCGTCAGACTTCAAATCCCAATGCCATTTGCTTTGACTTCAGTTCTTTGGAACATGTTTGAATGGCTCATCTAATCTATTCCAGACAGATCCCATCCCAGGACTCACAACCCTTCTTTTCCAGCTGTGAGACTATTCAATATGCACTGCCATATCTGGTATCAAGCTAGAGTAATAAATCTAGAAAACCCAAAAGAAAGCACTCCACCACTCACTTTTCTTCATGGGAAAGGAATGACAGAAGGCACACATTGCATGTAAAATATACTGGTAGAATAAATGACAATGTACCATTCTGTTAATGGTGGTAAGGTCATAGAATCATAGAATCATAGAATCGTAGAATCACATAATAGTTTGGGTTGAAGGGACCTTTAGAGGTCATCTGGTCCAACCCCCCTGCAGTGAGCAGGGACAGCTTCAACTAGATCTGGTTGCTCAGAGCCCCGTCCAGCCTGACCTTGAAGGTTTCCAGGGATGGAGCATCGACCACCTCTCTGGGCAACCTGTGCCAGTGTTTCACCACCTTCATCATAAAAAATTTCTTCCTTATATTTAGTCTGAATCTACCCTCTTTTAATTTAGAACCGTTAGCCCTTGTCCTATTGCAACAGGCCTTGTTAAAGAGTTTGTCCCCATCTTTCCTATAAGCTCCTCTTAAGTACAGAAAGGCCACAATAAGGTCTCCCTGGAACCTTCTCTTCTCCAGGATGAACAACCCCAACTCTCTCAGCCTGGCCTCTCAGGAGAGGTGCTCCAGCTCTCAGATCATTTTTGTGCCCTCCTCTGGACCCGCTCCAACAGGTCCATGCCCTTCCTGTGCTGAGGGCTCCAGAGCTGGACGCAGCCCTGCAGGTGGGGTCTCACCAGAGCGGAGCAGAGGGGCAGAATCCCCTCCCGCGCCCTGCTGGCCACGCTGCTTTTGGTGGAGCCCAGGATACACACAGATATCAGTAAAGATCATTTCTTATTTCAAGTGGATATCTTTAAACACAAATAGTTTATTTGAGTGTCTTAAGATCAGCTTAGCTACTGTTTATGTAACCACAGGTACCATGAACTGTATTTTGCATTCTTTTTTCATTATTTTTTTTTCATCCCTGTATAGCAGAGGAGAATATTTATCCTAAAGCAGTTGTAAGCTGTTTACTTCTAGATGTGGCTTTCTGCAGTTTCTGGCTGCATTTTGATTTGGAATCCATTTCATGCTTCCTGAGGAATTTCTTGATGAGTAATTTCTTTCTGTTTTGTTCAATATAACACCGCATATTTACATGCTGTGAAGCAGAAGATAGCTGTCTGTGGTTTTCTCTAACTACACTCAAGAAAAAACCCTCAGCAAAAAAAAACCCTGCCTGTATTTTTTAGCTGGTGGGACCCAGAGGCCTGCTTTTGCAACTGGGAAACCTAGAGTATTGATTTTGTGTTATTGTGACCTAGCTGGACAGGGAGAAGGAAAAGAAAAGGGTAGATATGAAATCCTTGTTCAGAACATGTGAAAGTCAGTTGCAATACAAAAAATTGCATTTCTATTGCACAGTGCAAATCTCTCAACCAAGTTCACTGACTGACCACTGGCACAAATTACGGTTTTGTACAGAGAGACCGACTTGCTGTGGTGAAAAAAGCCTTCTGAAATGCCTGAAAAATCCAGAAGTCCCACTTTAAATCATTAGAATGTGTACACAGATGTCAGAGCTTTGTGTTTTTAAAACCTTTTTGATTTCTAGACCAACCTGATATCAACATCTTTAAAAAAAAACAACTTGTTTTTATCCCTTAACTTACCCCCTCCCTCCCCACAAAGGACACACTACTTTCAGCTGGGGCCAGAGGAAAACCCTTTTCCCTTCCAACACATCTCAAGGGTGCAATCTCAGTTCCAGGCTGCGTGTGCACAATGGCAGAGAAGCAGTTAACTCAGCAGGTCCTGAAGTCCACCTGCAATAACCAGCTGAATCCCTAAATCTGCACCAATGTAGGGGATAGGGAGGCTGTGTTTTGTTTTGTCTGCCTTTTTTTTTTTTTTTCCCGCAGTGACAGCATGTTTGTGACTCATGAATTTTGTTTGGAAGAATTGTTTTCATAATTTAACCTTGCCAAAAGTGCCTGTGCCTCTTAGAAGTTTTTCATTATAAAAAATCCTCTGTGTCACCCCTAGATAGTCTCAAGCCAATAAAAAGAAAGTCATTATTACTTTTTTTTTGTCAAATGGAAATAAAAATACCCAATGTGCTATAATAATAATGGCAATAATAAAAGATACTGATGATACTTAGAGATTGGCTGAATAAGCCTGTTGACTGCACTATTTTGTTTGGAGGATTTTCATACCCCTTCTTGGTGACACTGTTGGAATGTAATGTATTCTGCCTTCCAGATGACACATTACTTTCACATTTTGTGTACAATATGGGCTAATAACATCTCGTGGCTTTTCAGTTGGAAGTTGTTCTTTGATAAACTGACAGTGATATGAGCACTACTGCAAGATATTATTTTTGGAACAATGGAGGGAGAGTTGGAAATTCTACGATTAGTGACAAATTTTCAGTGACAATCATTGTATATTGCCAGTGCTGAAATCAATAGAGGAATTCAAGAAATAATGCTCTACTCCATGTGTGAAAAGAATATGACCCATCAGTAATACCTTCAGGCAAATAAGTGATGATTTAGGGCAGTTAACGGAAGTTTATTTGTCTCTTAGGCTTTTGAAATGGGGACAGGAATGGTAATTACAAGAGTGGGGATTTTTTTTGAGCACATGGGAGATTTGAGATTGAAATTGCTTGTTGGAGTATTTTATACTGTGCTGTTGCACTTAAGATGTACTTTGAAGTTACATCAAGGGCATCCAGAGTGTGCAGATAAGCAGTATCTGTCATGTCCTAATATTAAAAAATGAATCACAGACGTACGCCATTACTTAGAACAGATGTTTTAATGTTACCATTATAAACTTAAAGAATTAGAGCCACCAAAATTAATAAATGTCAGTGAAGAATGCCACTGAGATCATGAACCTCGGCATAAAAATGAAACACATATAAACACTCTCATACTGTATTAACAGCTTTCTAGCCATTCTCTCACACTGTTAATCAGTGTGGGCCACTTACCATAATTTCCTTCTTCTACTGCAAATGAAGTCCAGCATCCAAAAAGGAGGAATGACAGCTCCAAACATTTTGGCATATCGGTTCTTTCCAGGTGGCTTACTTGCTTCAGTATATTTTATGCAGGGCCTCAAGAGGCGCTAAGTAACCAAGAAAGGCAAAAAAAAAAAAAAAAAAAAAGCTTGGTAGACATGCCAATTTAAACAGAAGATTGTGTTCTTTTTTCCTTTTTTTTTTTCTTTTTGACATTATGTTTCTATAAGAACTATCAGCCTTTCCGAGCTCTGCAAGGAAAGTAAGATCTTTAGCCTGACAAGAAAGGATAGATTTGTGAACAACCAATAAACTCAATTTAGGACATTTAGGTGTCATATACATCAAGTACTTCACATCTAACAAAAGGCAAGGTTCCAGGTCAATATTTTGACTAGATAAATCTCTTCATGTTCTTTCCACCAGTCTCTAGAGGGAACATCCTTGTCAGCCAGGTGTCTCCATGTATTTGGGATCTCTTCCAACAGCACTCTATTTCACGTATGCTTTTAAATTCTGCTGTGTAGATCTCAAGCACTACAGATATCCTGTCAATACTTCTGAATGAGCTTCTCTATTTCAGATCCTCCATTTCACACCCATAAATTACATCTCACATTATCCTGTTTTTCTTCTACAAGAGGCTGCATAGAAAGTGTATCAAGCCATTAGGTGATTTTCCAAGGTACATTAATCATCTTACCAGGGTGTAAGAATGGTCTCACAAGTGCCGGTATTCAAAGCTGAGTGGTGTGCTTGGAGGTGCCCCAGTGCTCCTGAGGAAGGTCAAATAACATACAATAATGTAAATGGGAATGCTTTTCACTAAACAATTATTCCCCATAATGTTCCATAAAATGAACACAGAAGGAGATACACTGGGTCTAAAGGTGATTTTTTAAATGAGAATGTCAGAAGGAAACATACCAATCTCTCCAGCAAATACAAGTGAAGTCCCCTGAGATTTATCCTTCAAACACTAGCATTTATAATAAATGGAATTGAAATCAAACTCAGGTAGGAATTTAGGCTCTCTTCAGATTCAGGAAAAAGAAAGCTTAATCAGTTTGCATTAAATTCACAGTATGAAACAACTTCTGGCTATCACAATGGTGGGGTATTTAAAATCTGTAGACAAATCCTTAGATTCTAAAACCAAAACGATGCTCCTCCTCTGGGATTTGAACAGGCCCAGCCTTTCGCCGACAGCATTCCCCACTGTGGCATACCTGCAGATGACTTCTTTCACTCTCAGTGTGTAAACCCCAGTGATTGTTGATCGGGCAAGCAGGCTTGGAGCGTGCACTAGGGTGCACAACACCAGCTGCATCAAGGTACTACTCAGCAGTGGGAGAACGTGCTTCCTAAGGAAGCTTCTCTGAAGTGGGATGCAGGTGGGAACCCAAAGCCATCTCTTTCCTGATTCCCTCTCTGGATGAAAAAAGGCTCCAGACTGTCTGTGTCACTGCGTACACAGAAACTTTCCCACTGTCTGTGGTTAAAATAAGATGGGATTAATTGTGAGTCTCTGTCTGAAGGCGTGAGACATAACAGCTCTGTACATGGGAAGGCAAATTTTTCCCTAACCCTGGCATGTCTCTGAAGTTCTTCTCCTCTGGCCAGATTTTTCTCTAATATAGGTCCCAGCGCAAGTTCTGCACAAAGGAACAGATGTTCACTCTTTGCCTTCAGGCATATTACAACTTTTTTTTTTTTTAAGGGCTCATCCATCAAAACACAGACGAATCATATCTTGGCAAGTCTACCTGATCATTACAAAATGGGAGTGGGAGATGATGACAGCTGTATATTTCAGAGAGAGGGGCAGGAATTTTAGTTCTCATTTGATTCTTCACTTTTACTGGCTATTGCAAATGGTAGGAAGATTGCAACGTCTTCATTCCCAGAACAATATCAATTCAGTAAAGCCTCGGATTTTACAGAATTACTTTTGAATCCAGATATCATTCCCAGTCACTGTACAAAGGATATTAATGCTGGGATTTAACTACAGAATGACATCAGCCAAATTAATTTTCTCCCTTTCCATCTCTTGTATCTTGTCTGTTGTATGAATGGAAATTAATTTCCTATGAAGGGGGAATGGCTGTGAGAAGTATTGAAGCAATTAATTACTGTTGGTTTTATTCTTCTTGTCCAAGACATTTTTATTTTCTTAACGTTTAATTGAAGCAGAGTTTTTAAGTAATGGGATAGGGAAAAGCTGAAGTGTTATTACGTCAATTGTATTACACTCTCCTCCCTGCACATCATCTGGAATGTTTGTTCACATTCTGAAAAGGAATTTCACAGAGTTAAAGCTTCCAGACCATAATATAGAAATTCTTGAGAAACAGGTGCTGATTGTACTCAGTGGCCATTGAAAGATGGAGCATGCTGCAAACACCAAATGCACATTAAGAATGTAATAAAAAAATAGTTGAAATCTATGGCTGACTTTTAAATAGTAGTCAATAGACATTAGATCTTCAAAGGGCGCTCATGTATTTTCCTTTGTACTATTGCATATTGAAATGTAAACGTAAGATTTCAATATATCCTTCACAGACCTGTCAGCACATCCAAATAAACTCCACCTCATTTTCTTTTACAGCTGATTTCTCCTTTTATCACATGGCCATCAGCACAACAGTGTACATACATGTGCTTGTATTTGAATGTCTGCACTCTTCATGCTGGGAAGAATAGCAACATCTCAGTTCTTATCTAAGCATTATAAAACACTGTCGCCAAGCAGCTCTCCGCAGCTAGTGGTATTACAGCTCTTGGTTTAATAGCTGACTGATCCTTTGTGACTAGTGAAGCAGAAATCTGTACTCAAACTTGTCCAAACATGGGAATCAGCATAAACTCTAAGCATCTTACTTCATAGGACAGCATGGAATTTCTGTAAAGGGACTGCATCCTCTACAGAGAGGGTACACAAACCCTTTCTGCCAGTTCTTTTCTCCCAGCAAGAGAGACTCCCAGTTCAGAGCAGTTAACAGCTAACTGCAATGCCTACAGCTGTGTATTTTGAGGACAATAAATGCTAGCCCTGGAGAAACCTCTATGGGAAGTGTAACAAAACCAGCCCTCACCTGTATCTAGCTACACAAGTTTGAAACCCAGAGCTGGGGGTATTAACATCTTGGGGTCACTTGTTAATCACTTCTGATTCCACAGAGCTGCTCTGGCACTGGTACGGTGAGGCTGGCTATAAGAATTGCTCGGTCCCGTGAACACCCAAGTTGGTGGGCAACTGATTCTTTTTGAGTTGCTTTCCAGTATTTGTTATTCCTGATTTTGATCACAGAAGTTTCTTAGCATTTCTGTTGCCAGATACAGGTTGTAGCACGATGCAGACTACTGCAAAGTATCCTTTGCAAGTAAATTAGTGTTAATACTCTGGTCCACAGACAGAAAGCTCAGTACAGAGTAAAAGCCACATATTCAAGAAGTTTCATACATTTCTAGACGCTCAGTGCAATATGCTGAAGTCCCCAAGCTGCATGTGGAGCTAGCACCACTTATAGGGGATTGACATATCTGGAAAACAGGATTGTAGCAATAAGTACCAAAAATCAGAAGTTTGTTTCAAAACATCTATTCAGTAAGACCAACTTCAAGATCAGATAAGAAGTGCTTGGAAGAGTTAAAATGCAAGACTAATACGAGTGCTCATTGCCATGCTTAATGCAACAGAGAGTGCTATTTCCAGCGGTGCTGTTTCCCTTTTAGACAAGAATTTCTGACAGAGACATTCCAGTCTGACAGAAAACATTTAATTAGACTATGAAACTCTGCTGAAGTCAGAGGCAGACTGATCGTTTATACAGATAACAAAAATATACTGAGTTAATTCTAACAACAGCTATTTCAATATTGGAAGGCAACAAAAAGAATACCCAATAAACAGTTAATGATTTAGACGAAATTTCACTGGTTGGTTTATATAGTGTGTTTCTTCCTTATCTAAATCATCTATAGGAATTGACACAATACATTTATTTTATATAGGTATCTAATATTTTATCAACATTTTGTGTGACTCTCGTGTTCAGTTTCTGCCTGTGTAGCTTCAAGCCCCAAGTTCCCTTTGAATTTTGGAGATAAAGTTCAAAATTAACTCCAGTCTAAATTTCAAAGTGTCAGTTAAACTTCTTTTAAAGTAATGATTTTTGTTTTGGAGAGTTGTTAAGATAAACTTTTCTCATCAGCTTCATACACCACCTTCCCAAATCTCTCTTTAATTGCACTGTTGTTAAAAATGTCTCTTGTCCTGATCTTGTCATACTTAGGGCTTGGCCTCATTGCCTGAAGATAGAGATCTACTGTTGCAGTATCAGAACATCCACATGAGACTGACAGGTCTGACACAGGATGTCTAACAGACCTGGGTGCTTTTGGAGTGTGAGGTGGAAGTCTTTTCAAATGATGCTTGCCACCCTGTTTAGGCAATCAGATTGCACTCGTCATTGTGTAAGTAGGGCAGAGTAAAGAACCTCCTACATGCATGGAAGTTTCAATTCTGAGTTCTTAATTTTTGTTAAACCATGAGTGGTATAGCTTCTGCCTAGGTGCTGCTGGTGAGACGAATCGGTGGAATCAAGTCACCATTGCCATTGCTTAGTACTGATAGGCTGATTCATTAAAAATGATCAATTTTTGCTGTTAAAGGCTCCTTTCCTCTCTACCTGTACTGTGATTTACCAGATACGAAGCTGTATAGGAGCTGAGCCATTTATACCAGACCATATAAATGATGTCACTGCTGCAAATACCTCATTAAACCATGCTTGTATTCTGATGAACAATAGCTTTTGCAAAATCACATACACAAGTCACACTGTCAGGATCATGGATAATCCTAGGAATATTCAATAACCACAGGCAGGAATTTGCTTTATAGTTTGCAAACGCGCCCTTGGGGATTCTAGCTACGCTACACAATGACTCTACTTCAAGAAGGGTCACAAGGCATTTGTGAAACTGCACAGCGTCCTACTTGTCTCTTTGAATTTAAAAATGAAAGAACTGAAAAAATAAACCAGGTTCAAAGATATACCTGCCACAAAGGAACCTTCCTGAAATCTCCCCTCACCCTGTTCTCCCACCAGAACTTGCCTATTGTCATTTTTGGCATTTAAATAAAGTAACAACAATTTATCAAATATAGAGACACTGAGGAATTTGTGTTTGCCAAGAAAATGCCTGGAAACAGCCTGAATGCTCAGTGAAAGAGGAAAAGGATCAGCTGCTCTCAGCAGTTCAAGGCAATGTCACCAACACTGCCTAGTTGCGTGTTTGATGCTGCTGTTACAAACATGCACTCACCCC
Organism: Phalacrocorax aristotelis; assembly: GCF_949628215.1. NCBI lineage: Eukaryota > Metazoa > Chordata > Aves > Suliformes > Phalacrocoracidae > Phalacrocorax > Phalacrocorax aristotelis. The sequence continues at coordinate 160,585,144 of NC_134277.1, forward strand.
TTTCTTACTGGCAATTATTTTTTATTTTCAGGGGAGGCTTTTGTTTTATTTCCTTATCTGCTACATATGGAAGAGCTGCCTAAAGCACTGGGCAGGAGCTTTTGACCTTTCTATAAAAACCTAAGTGCAATCAATAGCCAGATACTGAGGTCAGAAAAGTAGTTACTGAGAAAGCTCAGTTAGTTACTGTAGTTTACAGAATGAAACCACTTTTCATTTAAATCCACGGACTTATGATAGATGCTAGTGAAGGGCTATAGGGATGACATTATGTCAAAATGAAAACAAATTGTCAGTATAAATCCAGGGAGACATTGTCACAATATCAGCTTGAAACAAAATGACACCAATGCAAATTTTATACGAAACAACTTTAAGATGTCAAGACAGTGGCAAATTGATGTCGGTTCAGGTCTGCAGGGAGACTGTTATGATTAGAAAAGAAAAACCTAAACAAACTCAAAAACATTCCCAAAGTGATAGCTATAATAAGAGGGTCTAATTTTGTCAGTTGAAGTAGAATTTAGTTATAGCAACACAAACACAAAGATATCATGATCACGATGTCACACACCCCCCCTGCAAACAAAACTAAAAAACCCCAAAAGGGGTTACAAAGGTGATAAAAATGTTATACACACTTGATAAATGTTAAATTATATGTACAGATAGAGACTGACATTTCCACAGCTTAGATTGCTTCTATATTTATATACATAATCTCTGATGCTAGTTCAGTTTACTAATATGAAATCTGGAAGCTTCTTCATACCATACAAACCTTGTGTAGCTTTTTACTCATGCAAAATGCAACAGAATTTAAGATGAGTTGAATAGATCAGCTAGACAGCAGGAGCAGAGCCTGACTCTTCCAACGTCTCTTATTATCAGGCTTTGCTGAATCTCCTTGTCGTTGATTCACATGTCTTGTAGTTCAGCATCCTGGTAAATCTGACCTTAGCCCCACCAGTGACCAAGAAGGTTCAGAAACACAAATGGATATATTTTGAAAGTCTTACAGGGTTTTCTAGGAGTGTTTTGAAGAATCATTTTTGAACAGTGGGATGTTGGGGGCAGTTGTGAGAACACTTAATGCCTGGTGTCTCCTGAAGTCATTTACATGCAGGCAAAAGTGGGTGGAAATTCTGCCATGTGAAAACGACATTTGCAAAGTGTAAATGACTGCGGAGCACTTGAAGCAACCGGGCCCCCTGCTCAGTATTGTGATTCTGCCATGTGCAGCATTAACCTTTACCATGTCTGCTTTCTTGCATACAACAACAGCAGATCCTTGTTTGGGGGTGGTTACACAAGACGGTACATATGCTTCTAAGCACCCAGTCCCGGATCAAAAATACATGGCATGTAACACTGAACTGATCTATACTCGTTCCCCATTCTAAACTGATTTGAAACACTTTACGGCATACATCGGCCTCTGAAGACTTTGGCATAATTCCTGCATTATTTGGCCTGGCTATTTTAAAAGAGAAACTGTTATGTGATTAGGGCTGAAGCGGATCAGGTACATACTGCCTGGAGATCTGATAAACCACAGGTTCTCTATTTACCAACAATGTCAGCTTCGTTGAAATTAAGTATGTTCTGCAATCCACCTTTGGATGCATGTTTAGTTGTACAAACATAAAGAGATAACAACAACCACAAGGCATTAATAAAAATTACACCTTTGAAATCATTCGTTCCTGAGTTTGTGTTTAGAAGCTGACCAAAAATATCACAGGGCCAGATTTCAACACCTTCCTTACTGGAGCCTATCTGAAGTGAAACCATTGACGTCAGTGGAACGATTCCAGATTTATAGCTGCCAAGTTATGCACATCTCCGTATGTGTCATTTTATGCTAGTTATTTAATGCATTGATTTGCATATGATAAGCAATTTGCATAGAACCAAAATCTGCATAGAACAAACATGCCCAAAGAGGTGAGGTAGTTAAGACATCTGGAAGTTGGGGTGAAGGTGTTCATGACTGTGTGCAGGTAGGAGATGAGGGTCTGCGGCTGATTTGGGTGCTGACGGTTTGAAGACTTCGATACATCTGAGAGATACTGTGTCTTTCACCTGCTATCCCTGTGCATGGAAGTTGTGCCTAAAGGTGCCATTATAGCAACCTCCTACATTCCCTACCCAGGGCACTGCTAGTGGGAATGGGGAATGTCAGGTGTACACGGTGACTAAGGAAGTAGGAGGTATGCTGGCCACATTTTCTGGTGTCTATGAGAACATCACTTAGTGGCTAACAGTTGCAGTGCCAAGTCAAATCTGCATCCAGATGAGAGCAGGCTGGTAAATACATGTGTGAAAGATATCATGAAAAAAACATGGACTTGCTAAGCCCACAGATGTACTCTAGGGTAAATGGAATGAGAATTTAGATAAGATTGACATGAATCATTGACATAAAGAAAGCTCTGGTTAGAAAACCCTGGGATCATCAACAAAATCCTAGCTACTCCCTGCTCACATGTCATGGTTCAGCCCCAGTTGGCAACTAAACACCACGCAGCTGCTCGCTCACTCCCCCCACCCTTGGGATGGAAAAAAACCCCTTGTGGGTTGAGATAAGAACAGTTTAATAACTAAAATAAAATAGTACTGATAATAATAATAATAGTAACAACTACAATAATAATACAATAAAAAGGAAAAGGAGAAAAAAAAACACAAGCGATAGAACCGCTCACCACCCGCTGACCGATGCTGCCTGTCCCTGAGCCAGAATTGCTGGCTCTCATCCCCCGGCCAGCCCCTCCCAGGTAACATACTGGGCATGACGCTACATGATATGGAATATCCCTTTGGACAGTTTGAATCTGCTCTCTCAGCTGTGTCCCCTCCCCTCCCGGCTTCTTGTGCACCCGGCAGAGCAGGGGAAGCTGGAAAAGGCCTTGACTAGCATAGGCACCACCCAGCAACAACTAAAACATCGGTGTGTTATCAACATTGTTCTCAGACCAAGTCCAAAGCACCTCACTATGCCAGCTACAGCAAAGAAAATAAACTCTGTCCCAGCTAAAACTGTGACATCACAGCACCCAAATCAGGTACGGATCCCTTACGAGAGCTGACCACTTTTTAAAAATCACAAATCTAGTCCTGATGAGCTACAAGAATTTTTCTTGGAAAGATCACCCAGAAATTCAATTTGTGTCATTCATGTCCTTGGTCTTCCAGGACAAAAGTAATGTTTTCCTACTCAGAACCTCTCTGAGATTAATTGGCAATGGCACTTTCCATGCATACACATCTACTCAGCACCAGATGGGACCTTTGAAGGGCAAACTGGGGAAAAGTGCAACCCCCCAGGTTGTCTGGCTCCCTGGATGCCTAATGCTTGTTAGTGTCTACATTTTTAACAAGAAAGTCCTGCTTCTGTGCAAATCTAAACTGATGGCTCTTAGCAGCTTGTCTTCTCCAGACCTTCATCAGACCCATCAAGACCCATCTTTCTCTCTAAATTTCCTCAGTGCCTTTGAGGACACTCATCATAGATGCAGGAATAAAGGCTGCAGCCATACTGCTTTAAGTATATGACCCCATTTAAGTATATATATAACCCTCAGTTAAGGTAGTTGATCCATTGTGAGAAGTGGAAGAGCATCTCTGGAAGCGTGCTTCAAGCTTGACAGATTCAACCTCAGCCACCTTCCCCCCAAGGTTTTGGTGTTGCTTTCTTTGCTTGCACCCAGGAGACGTTTCTTTTCCAGACACCCTAATATGCATCCTTAATGGGACTTAATCAGAATGCAAAGATGCTGCCTACTTCAGGGGCTTATTAACCACAGAATCACAGAATCACAGAATGGCAGGGGTTGGAAGGGACCTCTGGAGATCGTCTCGTCCAACCCCCCTGCTTGAGCAGGCACACCCAGAGCAGGGGGCACAGGAACGCGTCCAGGTGGGGTTTGAACGTCTCCAGGGAAGGGACTCCACAGCCTCCCTGGGCAGCCTGTGCCCCTGCTCTGGCACCTGCATAAGAAAGAAGTATTTTCTCATATTGAGGTGGATCTTCCTGTGTTCCAACATGTGCCCATTGCCCCTTGGCCTGTCATTGGGCACCACTGAAAACAGTCTGGCCCCATCCTCTTGACACCCACCCTTTAGATATTTATAAGCCTTGATAAGACTCCTCACCCCCCCATCCCCCTGTCTTCTCTCCTCTAGGCTAAACAAACCCAGGTCTCTCAGCCTTTCCTCATAACAGAGGTGCTCCAGTCCCCGATCATCTTCGTAGCTCTCCGTTGGACTCTCGCTCACTGGTTCTTTCACTGAACTGGATCATTCCTGTTAGGAAAGGTGGGGTGCCTGCAGGACAACCCCCACCAAAAATAAAAACACACCCAAGAGAATTAGCTTAGTGGCACTGTAGGATCCCAGCTCACCCTTCCCCAGAACAAACTATATACAGTATATGAAGGAAAAGGTGCTACATGTCCTTAAACTCCATTTCTTGGAGACAAAGGTGTGTTTCTCACTCATATTAGCTAGCAGAAATTAGTTCCGGTGCAGTAAAACCAAGGCAGGTAACAGGGTTTTTCTTCAGTTCTAACAAAGGTTGAGTGTCAGTTTACCAAGAAGCCTTACTGGCAAAGGTGCAGTCACAACTCTGTGGCTGCAAGTCCCCCACTCAGGTTGGAGCTGTCTGCCACTGATTTAGTGGCTTGAACCAAACTCAGTAGGTTCCAGATTTTAATTAGACTTGCTAGTTTTTATTAGCAACATTTACTGCCTCCTCTTTATTTCTTTTTTTGGCCAACTTTTAGATAATCTGCATTTGTTTTTTAAAAAAAAACCCACTGTTTTTCGAGCTGAAGGCAGGGCCTTTCAGGGCAAACCCATTTCAGCAATGGTTAAAGGAGAAGATCCAGTTCTTACGAATTCTGTCCTGGCTCCTGCAGCAATATGGGGTTGTTTATTATTATTCATTATGAATAAACTGAAGTTATTTAACTTTATAAACAAAAGTGGAGCTCAGCTGTGGCTTTCAGTAACTGTCATTAGTGAATTGCTATGATGACGGACAGATTTCAAATGGTCAGCTCTGTTTCTGTTACTGAAATCTAGATCAGTTAGTCAGCTTGTTACGGCTAATCATTCCTAAGCAAACAAACCAACCTCAAACAAAGCAGAAAGCCCACACATATTTTTTACATCAAAACCTATATTTAACTCTAAATGGGTGGCTGGTTGCAGTTTCTGCTCTTTCCCCATTGTTCTGCTTCTCTGTGTTTGTCTCCATCTATCGTGTGCTGTCATGTTTATTAAAGTTCTCTTCTTATGAAAATATTTTCTAATCACAAAATATCTGCTTCTGCTTTAGCAAGTTAAACAAAAGCCACTCACAATACTTCAGGTAGCATAATGGCAATGGTTCTCATAAACCTCTCTCTCCCTTTTCGTTTTTGGTCACAGTTCTGCTCCAGGGCACCTGAAATACCATTTCAATACTTCTAAAGGTAAATAGAGTTCTGTCAATAAACTGAAAATTGCTGACCTTGTCTTGTTCATCAATTTAGGCATCGAAAAAATTCTGCCTCCTGGGATTAGCAGTGCCTTTTCATCTGAAGTGAAAATGCTAAGACTGCCATATTTAATGACAGGCCCAGCAGGGTTAATGGAAGAATATAAGTGGCATTTCACCTTGACTTGCAGCTGCCCTATAACATTGCCTAAGGGTCCAGCTAAGTGTTAGCTCCATCTAAGAAGTACAAGGCAGGAGTAAAGACCTGCCGAGAATTCTTACAGGATATCCTCATTTGCCCTGGTTGTTGCCCTGGCTGCCTTTTTTTGTGTGTGAAACCTGTAACCAATGAAGCCTCACAGATTTTGTCTTCATTGGTTACAAAAGCTCTAGAAACACAGAAAAACTGAGCAAGAAAGAAATGGATAGTGAATGACGAAATGATCTTCTGGCTTATGCCTGGCCTCTACCAACATTTCAGATTTTGCTCTTTTTATTGATAGCTTCATTTTTATAAGCTAAGCATTGATGATTAGTCTAGACTGCTAATTAGAAGCTATCCTTTTACACAGAGGCTTGGATTAAAAGCTTTTGTGATTTCATGGACTCTGGTTTGTGTGAATGTCAATTTGATCCTTTTAGTGTGTTTATGCTAAGTATCAATAGGCTCCTGGGATTCATGGAAGTGCAGTGTTGAACCTCTCAGACTCTAAGCAACAGCTGGGGTGCTGCTTCCGTTTGAAAGGCTTTCTTCTCTCCTTGCTAATGGAGGATCAGAAGTCATCCCTTCAATTACAAACTAAACTTCTGGCTACAAATAAAGAAAGAATCCCATTCTTTGGCATTTTATGTCTAATTAAGGATTTTAGTGGGAAATGTACAGCAGTGCTCACTGATTAATTTATCAAACACAAAAATCCCTCTTTCCTCTACCAGTCCAATTAGCCAGGCATTTTATATGGCTGGGAGATTAAAACACTGCTACTACACGGAAACCAGAGGCTCTTTGCATTTGAAATTGCATGGTAAAGAGACTGGAAAATTTCTCATCTAATATCGTGCATATTTAGGACCTGATCCTGTGAATTATTGAATATCCCTGCTAAAAAATGTATGGCCTACTGAAGGTCCATTCTGGTATGATATTCAATACCCTGAACACACAGGAGCATCAGGGAAAAGCAGAGGATATTGAATGCCTTGGAAAATAGAACGTTTACTGTATGAAATGCCCAAAGGGAATCATAGCTGCTGCTTAAAAGATCTCAAGCACTATAGAGTATAATTCACGTGTAAGCTGCTGCCTTCTTACCTTGCACTGAGATCTTTCCACATTTCACAAGCTGGGATTGATCTTTCCTTCCACAAGCCACCTGTCAGAAGCAATGTGGAAATATATTATCAATCATTTGTCATTCCCCTCTAACACAAGGATCATGAATCGTACTCCTGTTTGTCAGCGCACGTCCCTTGACTATACGTCAGTAGGGGTTATTATCACTTTTCCTCTGCTGAGAGAAAGCATGTTAGCCACAGCATCCGGATCATTCCCCCTGTTGCAGAAGTGTCTCCCAGAAGAAACAAAAATAATATCTTTTGTATGCTCTTTATTTTCTTATCCTCCTTCTTCTGGTGGCGTTTGGCAGAATGCTTTGTTTTGTGGTATGTTCTTGTTCTGTTAGATTTTCTTCCCCCCGTTTAGTTCTGATATTTGATGATTTTGTTGTTGTTGGCTTGTTTTATTTATTTTTAAGAAATACGTGGCTGCGCTTTTTTTATAGAAGTAAGATTAAGGGAACATGCTCAGTGTTCTAAATGTATTCGAAGAGATCTGGAGGATGGTGATGCTCGATAGATCTAGCCTTGACTAAAGAGGCAGTGGGAAACCACACAACTCTATTCAGACAAGCTGGGAGATGCTGTGGCCACACATGGATGGATGGATGGATGGATGGATGAGGTAATATCCAAAGAGCTTGTACTGCAAGCATTAGCATGCTTACATAGAGAGCATGCTCTAATAGCAAACTTCATTCTCTCCACTTAGTGCCTTTTGGTTTACATTGTACAGAGGTCTCAGAGGGCATGAGTTAGGTTCCTTCTGAATGAAACTAAATTGGAAGATGTGTGTCCTGGCCCTGAGGACACTCACAGGAGATGCTGGCCCTGAGCTGCCGCACCATGCCTGCCCATGGGTGCAGAGGCTCATTTCAGGCCAGCCTAAGGCTGTGAGTCTGTGCCCCATAGTCCTGCCCAACCATCCTGGGCTGTGTCTGGCCTGATTTCTCCTCACCAGGGCTGATCTTGACCCCCTGTGGTAGTTAACCATGGCTAAGGACTTCCTCACTGCCCTTCTTCATTAGGACAGCGGGAGAAAATAGGATAAGAAAGCTCATGGTTCAAGATACAGACAAAAACATCACTCAGCCATTACTGTCATCTGCAAAACAGACTCAACAAAAAGACAAAATAAAATAACACCTTTCCTACTCCCTTTCCCCATGCCCAGCTTCACCCCTTCACTCCCGACTCCTCTCCCCACCCCGAGGGGCGCAGGGGTGGGCTCGGGGGCTGCGGGCAGCCCATCCCAGCCCCTCTCGGCCGCCCCTCCCTCCTCACACCCCTCCCTGCTCCCGCGGGGGCCCTGCCCCGGGCTGCAGCCCCTCAGGGACCCCCTGCTCCCGCCTGGGCTCTCCACGGCCGCAGCCCCCGCAGGAAATATCCCCCGGCTGCGGCGTGGGGCCCTTCCCGGGCTGCAGGCGGGGTCTCTGCTCCGGCGGGGCCTCTGCAGGGCTGCGGGGGGTCCCTGCTCCGGGCCTGCACCACCTCCTGCCCTCCTCCCCCTGCTCCTCCGGCCTGGGGGTGCCTCTGCTGCTGCTCCCTCCTCGGCTTCCTCCTCCTGTGCCGTGTTTTGCCTTTGGCCCTTTCTGAAGCCCGTTTCCCCCCGGCGCCCCCAGCTCGGCTGAGGGGCTCGGCTGTGCCCTGCCGTGGGGCCGCTGGAGCCGGCCGGGACCGGCTGGGACTGGCTGCCTCTCCCCACAGAGACCACCCCTGCAGCACCACCGGCAGCACCTGGGCATGGATATCCCATATAGACCATCCATGTACTGACATCCCATCCCAGCCTCAGCCCCTTCCCATCCCCAGGTCCCCCAGGAGGTGCCCGTTCCCTGGGCCCAGGGCTGCCCCCGGCTGCCCCCCAGCCTGCCCGGCTCTCTGGCTGGGGGTGGTGGGACTGGGTCTGCCCTGCCAGCCATGGGGAAGCTCTCCCAGCCTCCAGGAGTGCCTTTACCCACTGCCACACTGTGGCAATGGGCTCCAGGAATGAACCCAGAAGCTTCTAGCCACTAGTGAACCATGACATCTGTGGGATTACAACAGAATTTTTCTAAAGACACCCCTCACCCCAAAAAAGCACAGTAAGGCCATCTTGGGTCTATCCCTTGATATATCTAACAAAAAAGGAAAACATTAAAATCTTAGCCAGGATTCAACACCATTAGGCTGCACTGTTTGCTACTGCAGCCTTAGCCTGCTTTCTGACCAGCTGGGCACAGGACCACCCCAGTGCAAAGCATGCCTCCCCATTTAGCACAGCATAGGCTATCACTACATGTGGGCCCACGTAGTGGTAATACGTTGCTTACAGAAAGGATCTTGTGGCAGCTTTTCAGGCTGGAAGGCAGAAAGTATGATAAAGGTCTACAAAATCTAAGTGACAGGAGAAGGTGGACAGGGAAAAACTGTTCACTGTTTCTTCCAGTGCGTGCTATAGGAGGCATCAAATAAAACTAGCAGATTAAAAAAAGAAACAAAAGTAAGCTGCTTATTCCGATAGCATGATTGATCTTCACTGTAGTGGGGGTGCTAGAAGTTAACATTGCTTCAGCCAACAGCTGGACAAATTAACAGAAGAAAAAAATATCAAGGAGAAGGAAATGTAAGGATGGTGGCTCAGGCAGTCTGGGGCTGCAAAGAGCTAGAGATTGTAAAGGTGTCCTGGGGAACATCATAATATGCTGTCCCTGAATGTCCCTGTATCTCTTGGACAGTGTTTGAAAGAGAAAAGTGGACCAGACAGACTTTTGGTCTGACCCAATATACCTGTTCCCACTCTTTCATGTGATCCTCACTTTTAAAAGCACAAAAGGGCAAAATCAACCTTGGATGTCCCAGTCTTCAAGGCATGTGTGCTGCCCCTTGCAGAGATACTTATCTCTCGCTGGTGGAAGGTCTGCACCTCCCATTCATAGCCTGAGTTCTGGATGAAATGCAGCGTACCCACAAAGACATCATTTGTTCATTTCCTAATCTAGTCACCTACATATCACAGGGGAAAAGTGTGCCAACATGATTAAGTAGGAGGGGTTGGGTATTTTTCTAAAGATCCCTTGGTTCAGGAAGAAATAATAAAAATAAATCATTAACTTTCTCCCTACACAAGAGAGTAAAAAAAGGAAGGGTAATCTGGACACTTTAAGGAATTTACTGGCAAGGGGTAAACAAGTCAATGGGAGAGATTAGCAAGGGAGAGAATATTATTATGTTTCTGGAGGAGGAGCTCACTGAAGAGCAAGAAGCATGAGGCCTTGTAAGGATAGGAAGAAACAGATTCTACGTTTACATTGGCAATTTTGTGAACCTCGCTACTTGCCCAGCCAGTTGTGGTAGGACATCCACAGCATGATTAAAAAGCTTTAGATAAACATGCTGGGGCAAAACTGGAAGTCATATTGATACCATTCTCCCCCCTGCCCCTCGAACACTGCATTCTATTAACTAGCACTAAGAACATGGTTTTGGGGACTACATGATCCTTTCTTTTGTAGGTCATTCCCCTAACTTTCCTCTGCCCTATATTATTCATCCCCATGAATAACTGGTTGATAGTGCATATCTGAACTCCAAGAAAAAGAATGGTAGAGTCAGGCACATGTAGTCTAAATACATCCAAATGTAGGATAAGTTAAGGAAGGCTTCTTGTTGCCATACCACTATGGTACTAGGAAAGCAAACCAATAACTAATATGTAGATATATTCAGGTTGGAATTTGGGTCCTATTTAACTGTATTTCACCTGTGTCTGCCAGAATTTAAACTTTAAAGTTCTGGGGGCCATGGATGGCAGAAGTGTAAGGATAACTCATATTTCAACAGCATCTGGGAGACCAAAAGTACCTGTAATCTGCTCCCACAGAACATGAATGAATTGTCCATAAAAATATTCTGCCTGGACAGGCAGCAGATGATAAAAGAGGATCTGTCATCCTGGACATGGCAAATCTCTGCTTTTTCTATTCTGGTCTACAACTTTTTTGTACATCCTGATGTACAGGTGAGCTGTTTTGGCTAATGCCTTCAGTACAGAAATAACTTTGGCCGGGAGAAACCACTGAAGGGTACTCTTTCTTGCCTCTGTACATATGGCAAAGAAGCCTCATTTTCAATGAAAGTCATACCTGAATATGAAAGAAAGGTTTCATGTTAATAGTTCTCACAAATTAATTTCTTTGTACAGTAGGAAAGGGATCTTGAAGGGTAGAAATAAATATCCAGACATAAAAGGAGAAATTTCACACCCAAGAAATATGCCACTTTGACAACTAAATAGCAAGACCGGTTCATCTGGAGTTTTTATGCAGTTGACACTCTTCAAAACTGTCCACAGTTTCGGAGATTTCTGTTTGCAGTGAGAGTGCCTGAAACTTCATCTGAATATTTTCATGAAACGCTGTGTTACAAAGCACGTACATGCCCCCTTACTTCCAAAGTCTAAAGTATGACTGCAAACCCTATCAGGCAAGAAAAATGGTGAAGATCTGCACTGCAAGGGATATTAATTCATGATGGAGAATACTCTGATGTCTATGAGGCAGATTGGTCTTTTTGTGGTGTGAGGAAAAGACAAGCCTACTGACATTGCCTCTTTTGAAGCATCCACCCATTCTGCCATGGCCTCCTCCCTTCTTCTTGAGTCCTATTGATTAGCTCTGTGCTAAAGTTCAGCTGACCATTTATATTTCAAGTGAGAAGAAGGAAAGCCAGAGATTTAAACACATTTGAGCACCTCTTGCTAGAGTCAAAGCTTGAATGTCATCAGGAGTTGCAAGACTCAGGCAATGAAATTTTGGAGGGTGGTTCATAATGATTCAATGTATTAGCATTTCAAGCAGAAACATGCAGGTCTGATATTCCAGACCAGGGGGTAAAAGCACAACCAAAAGAGTGTGCCTGTATATTACTCACCAGTAAAATGCAGAAAATGTACATGATAGCACAGAGCTAGCTGTACAAGTTTAACTGACTATATTGCATGATGAATGGGGTTGCAGAGACAGAGGCCACAGAAGCATCTCCTTTCTGTGAGAACTTTTTTTCTCTGATGTGTTAGGCCCTCTGCAAAATATACGGTTTGGTATCGCAATGCTGTGCACATGGGTGTAAGATGCTCTGCGAATCGTGTAAAGGTATACATGCTCTTTTACATTCATATTTATGTATATGACCTACGCTCTGTTTCTGTGTGTATTTTACGCTTTAGGAGGTCTTCAATAAAATCTGCAGTCAACCTCTGCAGGTTTTTGTGATCTTATTTTCTTATTCTTTAGAAATGCTGGAAGATCTGCACAGACAAGAAGGGAAATCAAATTACCAGCAGACAGTACAGGGTACTGACTATTCACCATTATTCAATTCTGCCATCTCTCCTGTTGCCTGCTTTGCCTTTCCAGACCATGTACCTGGTGCACTTTGTGTTGTAGCTGTGCTAAATCTGGGGTAGGGTTTAATTTTTTTCCCTTTTTGCACAGTACACTAGGTGACAGATTGGTGACCCAAGATGCCCTCACAGTGCAAACACATGGTGAAGTGTTGTTAAAAGCACAAAGCAAACAGGATAACAGGACAGATATTTTACTTCCTTGTCTCCTTGTATAAGGTCAGATTTTAGGTGACGCACGTAAGAATAGCAGGTCAAAAAAAACTAAAAAAACCCAAACCCAAACATTTCTAACAATTTTATAATTGCTAATGTCTTAGATTGAACTACTCATGAACTAATATCTAGAGATTTGTTGAGATTTTTCATTAGATTGTGTCTGCAGGCGGTTTTAAACCTGTGATCTGAGAAACCTGGTGGTTTGATGAACTAATCTTAAATAGTGTTCACAAAAGGTGACTAAAAGAAGTCAACCTGTAGTTTAGAAGTTTGAAGTCATCTTAAGGTTTTATGCTTTCTCTAGTGGAAGGCATAGATGTTTCCTGAAATGGAAAAAAGTCTGAAAAACTACCAATTAGGAAAATTGAAAGGGTAAACTGGAAACTGATCATATAGAGCATGTCCAGGAAAAATTTACATATTGAAACCTGTATGGAGTATCTGTGTACTAAAGTGAAGATAAATAGGCATGGACTATACATATGTGAAAAATAGTAGCCTTTCATCTCCTTTGGATTTTAATATTTGTTTATGAGAATCTTGTATGTCATTGAATGTAATGTGCTTCTCTATGGTACCTTTTTAATAAAAGATTCAATATGCTGATCCTGATACAGCTTATTCAAATAGCTGATTAATAAAGCTGCACGAAAGTAGGAACAGATTTTCTTTTACTGTGGTAGGATGACTCTATTAGTGTAGAAACTTTATGCAGCTTCTACTTCCTTTTCCATACACTACTCTGTCTTTAATGATTTTTTTAAAATGCTCAAATTAAAACTAAGTTTAACCCAAAACACTCATAAAGCTTGAATCCTTCTATAGCAATGGATTTTATTCTAGAGAAATTTCGTTACAGGGTGACTTTATTAGCTGATTCTGGTTGACTTTTCAGGAGGTGGGAGACTAAAACTACTTTGAAATCATACTAAAGAGAGATCTGGAAAGAATGGTCCGTGAGGAGGGACTAAGTGAACTGGCACCATTTTGTCTATACAGGACTGAAGGGAAGCGTAATAACAATGTTATAATCTGGAAAGAGAAAGGATGGGATTAGAAAAACTGGGCTCGAAGTGCTGGAAGAAAAAAAATTATGTCAGACATAAGGAAAAAAATCAGCAATGTTCAAAGGATACAGGGTTACTATAAAATAAATATTTACCCTATAAATGAAAACAAAAGTCCATAAATATTAAGATTCTATTTCAATTCCACAAGGTTCAGTAACATTATCTGCCATTGTCTTTGAGGGAAGCACGGCATAATAAAGAAATAGAGACAGAATTTAGGCTCTGAAATGGGTAAAAGTAGTTCTTTATTCTCCATGGAGATACAATGGAATAAAAGGAAGAACTTACAAAAATAAGGTTCAAGCCACAGGGAAACGAATTTCAGAGTTTTAGTGTCCAGCTCTGAGAAATACTAAGATACAGCATCATCTTTGTTTGAATTCTTCCAAACTGGACACTTAAATAAGGCTTTTCCTTTCCATTTCTTTTTATTTGAAATTCACTGTTAAAAATTCCAGAACTCGATGTTGCCAAGAGCCTCTACCACAGAGATCAATATTCTTAGAAAACAGATATTCCCATATATTACATCTAGTTATTTTTTACTTGCTGTCATGAATATTATAACATCTTCTCCTTGTACTGCAATAATTAAGGTGGAGATGACATTTCCATTAAAAAGATCATATTACTCAGTGGGGAAAAACTAAATGTTCCAGCTGGGCTGAAGTTCAGCTTTGGACATATCTGTCTAGAAGAGAATGTTTCCGTTAGATTCAGATTTTAAATTGAGATGTGTCTAAATAAAAGTTGTAGAAATATGTTTTTAGGCACTAAAATATCTGTCAAACGCTATCAAGAGAAAAGCATTCTGAGACAGGATATTTGTCCAGCATAACTCTCGGCATAGGAGTTACTCAGGCATAACTTCTCAGACTTGAATAGAAATTCTTATCCTGAACCGGATGAACAAGTCCACAGTGAAATAATGGGGAATAAAGAATTTTAATTGAGGTGTGACTCAGTTCTCAATATGTCTGAGCTGACAAAATGCAGGTGGCATTTGAAAGGAAGATCCTGCACTGTTCTCCAGATATGCCCTGATGTTCCCAAATTTCTCTTTCTCCTCCTCCCTTCAGACTCAAGCCAGGCCATGTCATCCCCAGCATTTTTTTCCTCTTGTAATGTTTAGACTGTTTCCCTCCTTTCCTGGCTTCTCCTTCTCCCTCAGGATCTCTATGCTAGAAGATTGAAGAATGGGACATAGCAAAGGACCATTTTTAAGGAGCAGCATGACACTCAGGTTACTCAAGAGCAGAAAGCAGAGAAATCCTACAGCCATCCCAGACCCCCACAGTAAAGCATCCAGGATGTGTGTAGAGGAGACAGAGTCTGAGCCCCAAATGCCCAGGACATTTTCTTCTACAGTCATCTCCAAATGCAATTATTAGGAGTGGAAAAACAAAATGCAGTCAGAATTGATCCTGATACATTAATGAGAAAGAATAAATGATATGGCACTTGGGCTAATAAGGCCAGGTCCCTTTGGCCCTATCACACCCATCCTCAAGAAGGATGTAATTTGGCTCTTACTCTGTCCTAAGAATCAGCCTGGGTAGAGCTGTGAGCATGTGTGATTTGTGACATAAGGACGAAGACTAAACATTGTGTCCCTTTGTATAAGGCTAAAACAATGATTCATCCTCTTGCTGACTGTTCTCACAACAGCACAAGACCTTCTATTATCCTGGATTTTCATCTTTTAGCAGACTACTTGTTATACACTATTTACCTGAAAAGCAAAGCAGCCAGAAAGTTTCTTTAATGAGAACAATAGATTCTGATCTTTGCTCACTCCTCATTTATCTCAAATCCATGTTCCAAAGTCAGCAGTGAGTATAAGTGTGGGGAGAAAAGAAGGAGGCATAAGAGTTAGCTGAAAGAGACCAAACTGCAAAGATAACAGAGGCCAATAACACACATGACAAATTTAGACAAAGGAAAACAAGATTAGAAATTATGTGAGAGGATCTAATGTAGTCAAATTAAGGCAATCCAGAACAACGGCTGGCGCTTTAAGTCACATTCTGTCTTCATTTGTGTATGAGCCGTATGGGATATCAGGCAGGGCAGAGTCTGGCCTTTCATTAAGCACTCGGTACAATACACTGGAACTGCTTTGATGTAGCCTGGTACTGGTTCTGATGGCAGGTACGAATGTATGTACCATGAAAATCTACAATACTTTCTAAATGCAAGATACAGTCTAAAATATCTTGCCTGTATTTTGTGAGATTTTGTCCTCTTAAATTTTACAAAATTTATATAGAAATAGCCTCTTCATATCATTACTTTTATTTAAATCTATTATCAGTGCAATTATCAGTGCAAATGCAGGAAAACTTTTCTTCATGATTCAGAAACTCAGCTGTTCCTCTGAAGCTGTGTCACAACAGTCTTCATCCCTAGTTCAGCATAAAATTAGCCCTAATGGATCTCTAGTTTGGATCACAGTTGTTTGGTTGTTATTTTTTTTTATATCTTTTGACATCTCTGCACTTTGCCCCTCTGACAGTTCTCCCTGAATGATTATCCAATCATGTTATATCGTCAAGCTTCTCAGTTAAAAGCGCCGAAGTAGAGATTAAATGTCACTTGTTCTGTTTGCACATTTCTCAATTTTCCTCAAAGCACATCACGATAGGAGCTAGGCAGTTTCTGCCTGAAATACAAGCATACATGCTGAATGAGATCCCATGGGGAGAGTGGTAGGAGGGTGCTTGTGGCAGGTCGAGCCAGCTCATACTCCTGCTGCAGCAGAGACCTCCGTACACCCATGGGACACAGCCCTGTGCGGCATCTTATGGAAAGAGGGATGTCCCACTTACACTGTTACCGTCTCTGCTGGTTTTGGCTGGGGTAGAGTTAATTTTCTTCATAGCCGCTAGTATGGGGTTATGTTCTGGATTTGTGTTGGATTTTTTAATTTTTTGTTACCGCTGGGCAGTGCTTATATAGAGTCAAGGTCTTTTCTGCTTCTCACCCCACTCCACCAGCGGGTGGGCTGGGGGTGCACAAGAAGCTGGGAGGTGACGTGGCTGGGACAGCTGACCCCAACTGACCAAAGGGATATTCCATACTATATGATGTCACACTCAACATATAAAGCTGGGGCAAGAAGAAGAAAGGGGGCGAACATTCAGAGTGATGGCATTTTGTCTTCCCAAGTAACCGTTAAGCATGATGGAGCCCTGCTTTCCTGGAGATGGCTGAACACCTGCCTGCCCATGGGAAGTGGTGAATGAATTCCTTGTTTTGCTTTGCTTGTGTGTGCAGCTTTCGCTTTACCTACTAAACTGTCTTTATCTCAACCTAGGAGTTTTCTCACTTTTACTCTTCTGATTTTCTCCACCTTCCCACTCGTAGGGGGGGGAGTGAGCAAGCGGCTCTGTGGTGCTTAATTGCTGGCTGGGGTTAAACCACGACACCATCAGAGGCAGAAACCTTTCCTGCTTTTCTTTTGTGGCATTTGAACCATAAGAAAATCCCCTTGATGTTGCAGAGTTAACATGATAACCAAGCTGGGGAGGTGCAGATCATCTCCTACTAATGTGATATGGGCCTGGATCTCCTGCAGTTTTTCCTGTACCTCAGAAGTTAACAGCACCTTTAGGCAGCTCTGGCTGAAATGAGGCCCAGGAACTCCATATTGTAAATCAGTTGCTATGAAATAGTAAGTGTATTGGCAGCCTGGGGAAGAGATACACATGCTTCTGCCTCCCTCACCCGCACTAATGTTTGTTATTATATAGACACTCATCACAGCTTTTAGCTCCAGCTAGAGCTCTCATTAATCACCACCTGGGAACACCGTACGCAGAGCAGGCGTATGTGCGCTTTTGTGAGAAAAAGCGGAGGGGAGGACGGCTGTGTGTCGTGTGGGGGTGTGAGTGATGATTTTGGGGTGCAGAGTGAGAGACTGAAGTGGGGGAGAAGTAGAGCATGTAGGAAGGAGGAAAAGAACACCGCAAGAGCTGTTTGGGGAGATGGAGAGATACAGAAAACACAGAGGGAAAAAAAAGGCAACCCTATTTCAAACAAATAGGGCAAAAGGGGAAAAAAGTACACCACTAACAACAGCCCTTTTAGACTGCTCTTGTTCCACAATTACTGTCAAATTCTAAGAGACAAAATTGCAGTAAGGCCAAGACCATTTCCCTGCAGCAAAGATGAGGCCAGGAGGAACCCTTCCCCCCGTTTCTGGTACAGTTCTTCCCTCCCTGCAAAGACTTTCATCTAGAGCTCATTATGAACAATTTTCTTTTTGGTTTTAATTTGTGCTAAGAATGGCACAGAAAGTACCCCTGGGCAGGCATCTCTCCCATTTCCTGCAACATTTTACTCTGATCTCTGGTAATTGGTGGACTGCTAAGAAGTTTACTGTTATTTGTTATGTTTATTGTAGTCATGCCTAACAGCCAATGAATGATATAGTTTTCTTATGTTAAGCACTCTACAAACACAGAGTGGTAGAAGGTCCTTGCCCCAAAGAACTTATAGTCCAAACAGAGGCATGTGTGAGGCTGTGTTCAGTGCATGGAGAGTGAAGAGAATGCTGGCCGCATACAGCATATGGCAATAGCTTCATGTTTTTATTTCACGGACACAATGAGAGACATAACTGCAGAAAAGAAATCTTGACGTACAGAAAGAAAAAAAACAAGATGCATGATGTGATGTCAAGGAGCTCTAAGAGTACAAGACAGGTCCATTGAGAGCTACAGATATGTCTGTGATATTCAATAGTCCCCTGGCTTGGGGGTTCTGCACCCATTGCTTAGTGTCCCTTAGTGGTCCCTTCCCTTCCCTTCCCTTCCCTTCCCTTCCCTTCCCTTCCCTTCCCTTCCCTTCCCTTCCCTTCCCTTCCCTTCCCTTCCCTTCCCTTCCCTTCCCTTCCCTGCCCTTCCCTTCCCTTCCCCTCCCTTCCCTTCCCTTCCCCTCCCTTCCCTTCCCTTCCCTTCCCTTCCCTTCCCTTCCCTTCCCTTCCCTTCCCTTCCCTTCCCTTCCCTTCCCTTCCCTTCCCTTCCCTTCCCTTCCCCTCCCTTCCCCTCCCTTCCCTTCCCTTCCCTTCCCTTCCCTTCCCTTCCCTTCCCTTCCCTTCCCTTCCCTTCCCTTTTCTTTCTGGGGTGTATGGCAGGACAAAAGGGAGTAAAAGACACTGTTACTTGGTAAATTAAGACATGAGAAACTCACCACCAGTTGCTTGCAGTATAGAAAACATAGTCCAGTACTATATTAGTCACAAGATGGCCAACTTCTCTGCTGCAGACAAAAGCTGTTGCTCTGGCAAAGCCATTTTTCAGTGCTCAGTCACTTTGCCACTCTTTTCCAGAGTATATGTAGCAATATTCCTGGAGCAATGCATAAAGAATGGAAAATTCTCTAGTTCTTCATTGATTTGCAGATGAAGAATATTTTCTTCCTGAATAGTAAGGAATTTGTGCTTTCTCTAACTTGAAAATTCTGGAGGCAAATTTTTTCCTTAAGTCAGAGATACTATCCTCCTACACATTTAAGGCCTTCGACATGATCCCCCACAATATCCTTCTCTGTAAACTGGAGAGATATGGGTTTGGTGGATGAGGAACTGGCTGGATAGCTGCACCCAGAGGGTAGTTTTCAGCACCCCAATGTCCAGATGAAGATCAGTGATAAGTGGTGTCCCTCAGGGGTCCATACTGGGACCAGTACTGTTTAATATCTTCATCAGTGACATACACAGTGGGATTGAGTGCACCATCAGCAAGTTTACAGATGACACCAAGCTGAGTGGTGCATCTGACACACGTGAGGGACAAGATGCCATCCAGAGGGAACTGGGCGAGCTCAAGAACTGGGTGCATGTGAATCTCATGAGGTTCAACAAGACCAAGTGCAGGGTCCTGCATCTGGGACGGGACAGCCCCTGGTATCAACACAGGCTGGGGGATGAAGGGATTGAGAGGAGCCCTGTGGAGAAGGATTTGGGAGCACGGATGGATGAAAAGCTGGACATGAGCCAACAATGTGCGCTCACAGCCCAGAAGGCCAACTGCATCCTCGGGTGTACCAAAAGCAGCGCGGCCAGCAGGGCGAGGGAGGGGATTCTGCCCCTCTGCTCCGCTCTGGTGAGAGCCCACCTGCAGGGCTGCGTCCAGCTCTGGAGCCCCCAGCACAGGAAGGGCATGGACCTGTTGGAGCGGGTCCAGAGGAGGGCACAAAAAATGATCTGAGGGATGGAGCACCTCTCCTACGAGGACAGGCAGAGATTGTTGGGGTTGTTCGGCCTGGAGAAGAGAAGGCTCCAGGGAGACCTTATTGTGGCCTTTCAATACTTGAAGGGGGATTATAAGAAAGATGGGGACTGACTTTTCAATAGGGCGTGTTGCAATAGGACAATGGGTAATGGTTTTAAACTGAAAGAGGGTAGATTCAGACTAAGTATAAGGAAGAATATTTTTACAATGAGGTGGTGAAACCCTGTCCCAGGTTGCCCAGAGAGGTGGTAGATGCCCCGTCCCTGGAAACCTTCAAGGCCAGGTTGGACGGGGCTCTGAGCAACCTGATCTAGTTGAAGCTGTCCCTGCTCACTGCAGGGGGGTTGGGCTAGATGACCTCTAAAGGTCCCTCCCAACCCAAACTATTCTATGATTCTATGAATACAACTTCCATCGATGCCTGGAAGGTTCACCTACAGGGGCTCACAGAGGTGGGTGCCGCTTAATTATGGTATAGAACCATGTGAGAAATTCCTCTTATTATGGACAGAAAGGCTGCATAACTACCAATAAAGCAGGGGCCTGGTTTTTGGCTGAGAGGACGGATAGCATGGCACAGCTCACATCTGTCTGCATAAAATCTCTTCCGCTTCTCCTCTCAGAATAACTTTATCTATACTGAGTAACAGGATTTGTCCTTGGCCAATGCTATTCACAAAACAAGTCAGGAAAAAGTGTTAACTGGCAGAGGAATACTACGACATTAAAAAGTGTAGATGAGGGTGGACCATCTTTTTTTCATGTCTCGGCCATGTGTAGTACAGACTAAACTGAAAGAACCAATACTGTAAACCTGTCATAATGAAGCCAGGCAATCTCTCTTCAGTGTTGTGCTTTTATTTCAGATCCTCTTTGGTGACTGTGCCTTGACAGAATATTATTAATTTTTTTTTTAAGGTGATAAATTTGTCACTTATTTTAGAATCTAATTTTTGAGACCTTTGTCTGAACCAGGGCATGCAAAATGAATGGCCTTTTCTGAGAATAGTAGCTCCACAATCTGAAGCTAGAACACTTTGATCTTAGATCCTTTGCCTTTTCTTCTATTTCAATCCAGTTGACAAAATCAGTCTAAACTATTTCTGTGCTTAAAGCTGCTCAGATGCTTGCTGGATCCGTATGCAAGTCATATTCTTTGACAACAGGGAATGTCAGACTAGTGTGACATGTTGTGTTTCCTTTTAGGTAAAGCTGGCAGTATCTAGTGGTTTGGTGATTGTGGCTGTTTCTGTCTGATTCGTTCAGCAGATGGCTTCGATATGCTGGAGCTCAGTCCTTTGCTTTGAAATACATAATCCTTGGCTAATTTTATGATGCAGAGAGGCACTGTGGGACTGAAAATTATATACCTTTTATCACAAGTAGCATTATGCATTTGGTGGTATGGTGCCAATTATGGATTTCAGGCTGTCTTCAAAAGATTGGTGTGTGACAAAGTTTTAATTTGAAAGGAAACATTAAAGATAAATTATTAGTCTCTTATTTTCAGGCCTGTTTCTCTGTTGAATGTTCCATACCACTTGAGTAATGAGATTTCTGCATTTATATAATAATTTTCTTTTGAGCTTCACTAATTCTAATTTCATTGCTCATTAAAATTATTTGTTCAGAGAAGTGCTTTTTTATAATCGCAGATCATCTTTAGTTAGCCTTTGGGCCACCCTTATCAGTGTGATATCTTAATGGTCGTATATATTTTTTTGATGCTTTTCACCATTCTAATATCTACTTGGTTTGCAGCGAAGTCCACTTGTCAGATTTTCACCATCTATTTTCAGGAATCAAATGTTGCCAGTGTGTTGTCTTCTGAGGTGTAAGAGCAGTCACAAATTCTGCAAAGTAGATTTAAGATTTGGCTTTCTGTACATACAGTCTTTAATGCACACACTTTCCAGCATCTTTAATAGTGTGTTAAAGTGGCAAAGAAAGTTATACAGGGAACAGAAATTGTTGGTTTGTGCTGCTGAATAATTCTTCAACAGTTAACTTAAAATGAAGATGTAGATATGGAAATAAGAGAGAACAAAAACAATGTAGGAGATACAGAAACTCAGTCGTGACTAGGAACTGCGAGCCAATTATTGTACTGTAATTTGGAAAACAGAGTAGGATTGTTCTATACAATGCTTATTTCTAGGCTGACAAGGAAAACGCACAATTGCTTTTATCACAAAGTTGTGAGGTACATGTGAATCACTTGTAATAGGATTGCCTAAGTACGGAAATTATATTTGTTTAATGCTTATGAACTTAACAAGACCCATAATTAAAAGTCAGAGGGGAGAGTGCTAGTGAGAGGTTTATTAGGGAAATGGTAGAAGTGAAAGATCTTTACATTTTTTTCAGGTAGGATGGTTATTGTAATCTTTTATTGTAGATGCCTGTAAGAAGCTCATAACAGTACAAATCTAACTGATAGTCCCTGCTTCTCTTTGGCTTTTACCAGTGTTATAACAACGTTCAGAGCCATGGGCAGAACCCCACTAAGGCAGATGCTCTCATTCAGGAAGTGGATGTTGCTGCTCTGACGAGCATATTGTCTGCTGATGCAAAATGTACTTGAAGGATTGGTGCAGAAGCTGTGGAATAGTTCCCACTTTTTAGAGGGGACCTAAGGCCCACAGTCATTAAATAATATCCAAAAACACCATATAAGAAGCCTGAGAAAGCATGTGGGAATTAAACCAAGGTCAAAAGAGCTCTAGTGCAGTTGTTGCCCTGTCTCTACTGTATGCCAGTCTCTCTTGGGCTCTAAATGAGATAGCTCCTTCCAATGCTCAGCTCTGATATGTCAGGTGGGCAAGGCATAGCACTTATCAAATCAGTAAAAATATGTTTTGGCTCCCTTCCCAGCAACTGTAAGGAGAAATTCACTTAAAAGTTAGTTGGCTTATAAACACCTACATAAGTGCTTGAAGTTAGGTAGCTTAAAAATAGGTAACGTGCAATGACAAAGAGAAACTAACAAAAAGTGTCACTTGGTGATGTTGGTAGTAGGCCCCAAAAGAAGGCTTACAGTATGAAATACAGAAAAAAAGCAAGTACCTGACTCTCTTATATTGCCTTCACCTAATATATTGCAAGTAGGGCATCCAGGAATACAGATGCAACTGGAGACAGATTTTGCTAGCAATGATAAATATGGGAAGATAATGGTAGAAATGTTGGAGGAAAAGTAATGTTTAAAAGAGAAGACACATTCGTAATATTTGTGCCCCAGAGTAAGAATATATAGGGAAAGTATTTGCCATTTAGATATAAGCATTTATCTTTCATAATATTTTATTTTAGTACCTCTTTGCAAGTAAATAATCTTATTGTGACAGAATGAGAAATATTCATCCACTGCTAAATCCAATAAAATAATATTCGATTTTCTCCCAGCCCTTTATAGGCAAACTTGTTAAAATTTAGTGCAGGGTTTGTGTAAGTGAGGACTTCAGAATTTAGCTTATTTCAGACACAAATTCATTTAGTAACATGTTCGTTTGGGCTTTCATCCTCTAACCAGATACTTTGCATCTCTACATATGAAATATATCAAATTAATTGGATTTTTCCATGCATTGTGTGGGAGCATGGTACAAACATTCTGAAATTCTGTATCTCATTATTTGTCACCCCTAACTTTTCCTTTTTAGCTAATTGAGGTATGTGCATGGGTATGACAGGACCTGAAGTAACTCACAACTCTGAGCTGGACTGAGAGCACACCATAAACACCAAACAGGCTCTCCACCATCGCAGATGCACTGATGAAAACACAAGAAAGAAGTAGCTTTGAAAGTGGAATTTTAAAATGAGCTTTCAAATCAAAGTTCTATTGGATAAAATACAATCGAAATAAAAAGGTTTGCAGTCAGATTCCCCCCTTCCTCAAAGGGTCTTTTCAGGTCTGGTTCTTTCTTACAGTGTTGGGCTCAGTCCAGTGATTTTCATTACCTTTCTAGGCTCTAACAAACACTATATGAGTAGGATGCATTTGCTTCATAGAAAAGTCACTTTTTACTTGTTCTGTAGCAGTTTACCAGTCTCTGTGCTACAGTTCTGCTGCTGCCCTGCTCCTTCTCTGCAGTCCAGCTACCTCACTCAGGTTGCTCTCAGGAAAGGCACAAATTCCTCTGAATCCAGTGTGTATCACATCATGCAAAGAATATCTGTCAGTTAAGGCAAGCAGCTTTCCTTCCTGCACCCCTTTTCAGCAGAACAGAACATGTAGTAAAACAGAGCAGACTGTAAGCAAAGAGATTAAAGAGTGGTACAATCCATCACCACATCCTCCCTTAATACTGTCTCCCTCATCAGACCTCTTTGAATTTCCTGCTACTGTTTCATATATTCATGTGTTTGGTTTGCTGGAAACAAGATATCGAATTCTTCTGAGCTTAGACTTTATTTTCCTGAGAGGCTGAACAACTCCTCATATAATGCAGCCCAATTTTCTTTCACTCCCTTGGCCACTATCAGAATAGAGAATACAAATTATAATGTTAATATGCCTGGGCGGAATACTTTTGTTCCTTTAATAGTCCTTCCTTCACGTTCCTGCTTTGTGTTACAGAAAGGTGCTTGGTAATAGCTTAAAGCAGATTGTGTTGCATGTATGTTGAGTGCACTAACAGAGAGGAGATAAAAGAATTCTTGTTGAAAACGTGGCCACTGTGCTCATGGGTAAATGTGCAATATTCATTTGCTGTAATTTCAATTTCCAGTAAGCTGTCCAATACATCTCTGTTTCAGTGCCTGTTATATCTGTGTCATCATCTACCCTCAAACCAATAAGAGTAATTTCATTAGTCTGGACATTCGAAAAAGCAAAACTTTTGTCTGAAATTAATAACTCCCACAGATTAATCAAAGATAATTATATTAGAAGAAGTTATGTCTTCTTGTATCCTGAGTCATGAAATGAAATTCTCATTAAAATTGTATTACATTCATGACCCATGTATTCCCAGATTCCCAGAAATATACATTATATAAGAATCTCCATTTCAATATTGCTTGCAAAACTCATTTTGATTCAGGCCAAGGTTTCAGCACAAGAGTGTTCAGTCTGAGGAAACCATGCAATTCCTACACGAGTAACTTAGATTGTTCTGCTGTGGATAAAAAATGCTGCATCCAGCTTAGGAAAGGCCATAGTGTTCACTTTGTCCACTTGTAAACTCCAACTGATTTCTGACTACAACTATCCATCACTGTTTCAGGAGGATAATTAAGTTGCCATTGCACCTCTCCTCTTTAGAGGATAACATAAAATCACTGAATTTTGCATTACATGGTGTTTTTTGTGCTGTGAGACAGCATGGCAGGTTGGACAGAACCCTAGGTTAAAACTCATGTGACGGGTGGTACCTGTTGCATTTGGTTTCAATGTGTTCCCATTCTGCCCTCTAATTTTGGTCATTCCTTTCTATTGAGCTTTGAGCAGCAACTTGCTCCTTCCATGAATCTGTATAATGCCTAACACAATGCAGCCTTGACCTTGGCTGGGACACTGCAGTACTGTGAACAAGAAAAATATTAATTAACTGCAATATCCCAGCCAAAACATTTGTCCTTCAAAGGTGCATCAGGATTTTGCTCTTCCTATTGGTTGCAATAAAGACTGCCAACTATGTACTTTTCTGGTGAAAAGCACTAGAGATACATAGTGTTAGCTTTTTCCAAGGCAAGAGGACTATTAGCAAGGTTGCTCTGAGTAAGAGGCAAGGTTGTCTAATTCTTTTTTGAGGTCAGTAATATATTACTTGGACAAATAAAGAAATCTCAAGGAGGGGCATTCCTCTTTTAACCTTGCTCACCATCATCAAGTCATTTAATGATGTGCTTTCCTAACTTACCGCAGAAAATTCCATAGCTGCCACTTTCTTGTGAGCTGCACTCACTTGTGCTCCTGCAAACTGCCCCTGAAGTCCATTTTGCTATTCAAAATACCATGATAACAGTTACAGCCCATGTGAGTTGTCTGAATGAGCATGGCATCGAAATAATTAGTGAAAATTAAGTTGGGGTTTGGAAACCTCATCTGTTTCTTAAAATCATGCTATTCTCTGATTGAGGAGTCCTATTACCACACTACTGCATTGCTGTCTTTTTGCCTCAAGCTCCAGTCCAAAGTAAATTAAAGAGTCAAATTGTTGTGTATGTTGCTAATCTGAAAAATACCAGATTAAAAAAGAAAAGCAAAAATCCAAAAGCCAACATAATATTTTTGGAAACACCATAACCTGGTATTAAGTGGGATCTGTACTGCTTTATGGAAAATGAAGCTGATCTTTATGTTTCCACTCATTCTTTTTTGACCCAATTTACTGCTTGGATCATAACTGGAGACACTCTCCTTCATGAGGAGCAGCTTTGTCTTCTGGAGCTCTAGTTTTGGTGAATTAGAAGAGACAATTTACTTGGGAGTCCTGGCCCTAGGGTTTACCAAGGCAGAGGAGAAGTCAGAAATGCTTCTTATACACTAAAGCAGGTGTGACTGAAAATGTTTCACCAGCCTAGAGGTATATCATGAACAGCAAGCTAAAGGAAGACAACCCAAAGCCAAACAAGAACAAGCCAATCTGTTCCTACATTACTGAAAATAAGGTAATAATTTTCTCGTAATGATTTCTGGTGGGTTTTACTTACAGATGCAGCAAAACATGTAAGTAGACCTAACTCAGAGCTAGGAGGCAGAGAATAGAAGACAAGGCCATATTGGGTACTTGACTGCATCATGGCCGTGCCAGCAATAGTACTTGCACTTCCCAGGCAAGGTAGCAGAAGTACTATTGGTGGAATGTAGTTAAAAGTAATTGTCTCTATGCTTCTAATTTGGACAAGATGTGACCCATTTCTCTGAAATGCAGTGAGGGAGTATAGTCGTGCTTCATATGTCAGGACACAGGGCCCTACGCACAGATGAAAGAAAACAAGAAATAAAGCACATTTACCATAACATTAATTCCTTTCTTGGCAGGTTGCTACATGGAATAACTTTTAGAGAAGAGACATCGATGAATGACAGCTGCTTCCGTGCTCCCAAACAAGATATGGTCAATGGGGTCCTGTTGTCATAGGGGTCTTCAAATGCAATAGAAACAGTCGTTTAACTACTCAGCACAACACAGGACACTGGCAAAAACCTTCTCGACAACAGCACAGGACAGGAACAATCTTGTAAGGAGCTCCTGAACAACAGAAGTGGCAGCACATCCGTGACCAGCCTGTCAGCTATAA
Source organism: Phalacrocorax aristotelis (assembly GCF_949628215.1). Classification (NCBI taxonomy): domain Eukaryota; kingdom Metazoa; phylum Chordata; class Aves; order Suliformes; family Phalacrocoracidae; genus Phalacrocorax; species Phalacrocorax aristotelis. The sequence goes on from NC_134277.1 coordinate 160,612,123, forward strand.
TATGCTGTGCGGGGAAACTTTCCAGGATGCCTCTCATGATGACAGGCACTGACTGTACGAAATACCCAAACCTGCATCCTGCAGCTACAAACAGCTAGGGCTGCAAAGGCAGAGACCACGGCAGCAGCAGCAAGTGTGAGGACATGAGCCAGTCATGCGAACAAGTGTGTACTGGTGAACTGGCCACCTGGGTTGTGAGTTATACAACAGAGCTGCCAAGGGGCAGTGTATTTGCTCTTCTGTTACAGCATGAGACATGCTGATGATGAGTCTGGTTACACCTCTCTCACTTACACCCTCCTTCTTTGTTCTGACCTTGAGATGCTATCGCTCAACTCCTCATGTGTTGGAACACATCCCAAACAAATTCTTCCCAAGAATTTGGCAAAACTAGCTCATGTAAATTATGGCTTGATGTCAACTGGGCTTATTTTTATTCATAGGGAAACTTGGGGAAGGTGTTGTCAAAAAAGGTGTGGACAGAAGGATCATCTCTACAGAAACTAGAAGCGTGATGGAACTATATTAAAAGGGAGATGACAAAACTGGGCAGAAATCAGCATTGTTCCCAGCAGCCCTCTGTGAAACACTAGATGGCAACTGCAACAAATCAAGGGATAATGAAATGGGCATCTTCCTCCTTTAAAAATTGTCCAGGATATCAGGACCTTGTGGGAACTACCTCTGTTACCCTGCTCATTTGTTCCCCAAAACATTACAAGACATCAGGAAGGGTTTGGTTGTTTTTTTTTTTTTTTAATTTCTTTAACTATCTTCTACCAGCTGAGAACAGATTATTGAATAGTAAGTTCAGCTGTGTAACGGAGAAGATTAAAATTGCCCAAGTTCATCTCTGCTGTGAAAACTATGCACACTTTAATATATATACATTTGGTCCTATTCTGATCTACTCTGATTTTATTTAATATTTGTATTTAACCAAAGCAGGAAAGTATCTCAACTTTAAAGGAGGGTGGCATTTCTACTGAAGCAAGCTGATTTTTTAGGATTTACCCCAAGACCCACAGATCAACATTTAGAGAATGTGGTCCTGAAGTGGCCCAGTTCATTTTTCAACCACAAGATCATTTTACACTAAAGCAAATGATGGCCATTTGACATATCTGTGTCTGTGATCTTTCACTTCTTTTCCCTAGCTTACACCTAGAATATGTTTCTGAAAACTGCTTTAACCATTTTTTAAAGCTCATAAACCCGTGACTTTCTTTCTAATTTATTTTGGCAGTGCTTGTTCTTCTAAGGAAACATTTGCATGATAGTACCAAGGAACTAAGTAAAATTTGTAATTAAGAAAGAACTCTTCCAGCAATTTTATGTGCTAGATGAAATAATATTCCAGTAATAAAAGCTTTATTTGCTATCTGTAGCATGATTTAATCATAAGTTACTAAAAGGACGCTGTGATCCAGACAGCCTTATGTTCACTCTCAAGTATCTATTCTGTAACACTAAGAACTTTTCAGGCTTTGTAACCTTATAAATAAATGCATGTTATTACATATGAATTAGTTATTGTTGAGTCTTTTTATAGCCTAATCATCAGTTTGGCACATACGCTCTTCCATTTCACTGGATCACAGGCAAATATTTTTTCTAAAACTCATTTCATTCCCAGAAACTTTGCCTTCTTGACAATTCCATGCTTTTGCCTAAATCAGAATAATTTTCTCTGATAGAGCATTATGATGATTATTAACAGTAGCAGTAATTGTTAACTGTAACAATAATTATTATTGTCTTGCTTAATTGCCAGTAAACCAGAAATCTCTAGAACAAGCAATTTACCCAAACACAACTTTGAATTAGTGACAGAATGTATTCAAGAATGAGGTCATTAAAAAAAGATGTTTCTTTACTGTTTTCTGTGCTGGATTAAAAGTATGGGTTTGTATCTTCCCAGCTGAGATCATTTAGACATTTTATAATTCAAGTATTGTCCTTATCCTAAATTCTTATCGCATTTTATTTTAGTTGAAATAATTTATGTTAACCAAAATTTTTTTTGCCAGATTTCCTGATATTTTGAAAATCTCTGATGTGTAATTGATACATTTGAGAGTAGTACAGTGCACACTCTAGTATTACACCATGTCCTCAGCCCATCTCCTAGCTCAGTTGATGCTGATTCCTTACCACAAGTGGCTCCAGTAGCACATCAAGTGATCTGAGCAGCCCCTGACATTCACAGGTAGCTCTGTCATGCTGTCTCCAGAAGTGAGTGAAATGTCTCATTAGAGAAGCCCTTCTTCATTGGTTTCAGTATACGTGTTTCTGTCTGTTTATGCTAGTGAAGGCATCGACATTGCAGCTCTAGCAAAAGCTGGTGAGCTTTGTGATGGTCCTCCCTCAAGATCATTGTCTCTAGGCAGTCATTTAGAGATGAAGCTAATACCACGTAACTCTCTGAGTACTGCTGGACCGTCTTTGGTGCTGTGCCCGGTTGTGAGACCACAGACCAGTTGTGCTCATCCTGCCTGGTGCAGTGGAATATGACCTTGACCAAATGCCCCAGTAATGTGCCCATTCTGACAAGCCGGTTGGCATCCTTCATGGGCATTAGCCAACATGCTGGCAACTGTCAACAGCAGTGGGTCTAAGCATGAGCCTGAGCCCTGTGTCAGCATTACAATACAGATTATTTCCTCTGAAATCATCACTCAAAACCCAAACATGATCTGGTTTGGCAAGGTGTTAGTGTAGAGAGAGGAGGGTAGCCTTCATATTGTCAGTGGGGAAAGGATTAAACTAGTAAAGTTCTCACAGTATCAACCATCTGGGCTGCAGTGGCACAGGACATCTAGAGTACTTTGCCATTTGCAAGGCTGTGAATGATTTGTTGCCAGCCTATCTCATATTGCTCAGCATCAATTTCATCTCATGTTGGATGGGACCATCTGTTTCTATCCTATGCCTACGTGGTGGCTCTGGCTATCATGCAAGTGTTAAGTGTCTGTTGTGTGGCACCTGAATTATCCCTAGGCCATTTATTTTCCATTTTAATTTTTAATAGAAACAGATAGTTCTCTAACATGTTGTAGAAGAGTAATGATCTTGCTTGATTTTCATGTTACATTTTTGTTGTCGCTTCTTACCTTTGTTCCAATAATGAGGTTATTTAAAATCTTTTTCTTCTATTCTGTGTTGGCAATTTATATAAATGATGTCTTTATGTTCAGTAACACTGCTTAGACCATAACTGACCTAAGAAACTACTAGAAAACAAATTCCAGACAGAAGTTTCCTTCTCCTATTTCAGGGTCTAAAGTATTCTGATGAGGCCGAGCTACAGAAGGTAGGAACAATTTGAAAACTTTGCAACAGTTTTCCTTAATCAAGATCTTTCCATGACTCCTACTAAATCACTCTAGTTGCATCAGGGCTGAATTCAGACCTTTGTGTGGGACCGAGAACAGTTTATGTCATGGAAAAAAAAAAAGCAAGAGTTTATGAAGTCACTTCCTACAGGACAGAAGGTGTGAAGTTCATAGTGATGGCATGATTTCCTCTGCTTACCTAACAGTGGCTGCTTGTTGCACATACTCATGCAGTTAAATAATTTTGCCCATTGGGTTCACAGAATCACAGAATCACAGGTTGGAAGGGACCTCAGGGATCATCCAGTCCAACCTTTCTAGGAAGAGCAGAGTCTAAATAAGATGGCCCAGCACCCTGACCAGACAACTCTTAAAGGTGTCCAACGTGGCCGAGTCAACCACTTCCCTGGGGAGATTATTCCAATGGTTGACTGTCCTCACTGTGAAAAATTTCCCTCTGGTACTTGTGTGTTTCAGCACATATGATCTGTGTAGCAGCGTAAGCTTTGGAGGATCCAGCCCTCAGCCTTACTTTGCCAGGTTGACTAGCTGCATTCTTCCAGTGACCTGCATCCAATCAATCCTGATGTCCAAGGACCCAAGTCAGAATGGAGATTTCACAGAGCAGGGTGAACCAGGCTGCTTCCAGGTCTACGCCATTCACTCATTAACAAAGTGACAAATTCTGTAGGATCTTTCACATGCCAGCAGTAGATAAATGAAGAAATTAAATGGGAACAAACAACACAACATGATATCCTTTTCCATATGTGCAGTTTTGATGAAGTCAGTGGCACAACTCATGTGAATAAAGAACAGTAAGGAAAAGATTAATAGAAGCAAGATCTAGATCACAGGCTGTTTTAAGCACTCCAGTCATCCGATTAAGAAATTCAGCTCATGAAATGGATTTGTTTTTATATGCCAGCCACATGGTTTTATGATTGAAACACCCACAGCACAGAAAACTCTTGTGAGGAACATGTGGATGCACAGCTGTTTTGGCAATGACTGTAAATAAATAGGTGTCTTAATTCTTTCTATCTGTAAGTTTACAAAGAGGTCAGAAAATGTATGGGACAACAAGGAAAATACTTGAAATTAGTAAGAGTGGGAGTCCATTTTCTTAAGCTGTAGAGGAAAAAGTCATAGAAAGTTAGCAGTCAATATATTCTTTCACTGTGCTGAGTAAACAGTAAAAAGAAAATGTAATTTGCTCACAGGCTATTTCATTGTAGAAAAAAATTGAGGAAAGGGTATATTTTTATTAACTTATAAATATATGTGCATATATAGGACAATTTAAAGACTGGATTTCAAATACTGATGAATGTGCAAATGCCATGTATATATTACAATGAAATGAATACACTTTGAAGAGGATGAAAACTTAACTTACACATTTCCAACAGCTGCAGTCCAACTTTTAATATAAATACAGCACTAATGAGAAAAGTCATTAGGTAGTTGTTGGTGCCGAGAGTGTCAGTGCTGAAGGTGTCAAGGTGCAAATGTTAGAGGTACCATCTCTAAGAAGAGAAGCGTCTTTCACCCAGACCCAGATTTATGCTCTGTGCCGACATTCCTGCAAAGTGCTGGAGATAACATACAGTTAGAAGTGCCAGTCTCCAGATGTCACTGGAAAGCAACATCCCTTCAACCTATCTCCATTTTACGTGGCTATTGCTGAGCCATGGAATGTTTTCAGAATCCTGGGTCATCAGATTGCCTTGTCTCCTGAAAGTCATGTGCACCTTCTAAAGCTTTGACAAGCTAACGATGACCATTAGGCTGTGTTCACAAGGTTCCTGCATAGGTGTTTCACTGTGGGGGATGGAGAAAAGTAAGGTCTAGTGCACAGACTGAACAAGACATAAGCTCTCCCTGAGCAAAATAGGCTACCAGTAAAGAAAGCAATTCTGACTCATCTAGTGGAGCTGGCTGATAGGCCGAAAAGGATTGTCCGTATTGGTGGGTAGCTCCTCATTAGTAGTGCTATAGCTGCCAACTACCTTCTCCAGCTGTAATACACTGCACAAAACTCTTGTGCCTCCACTAGCAGGCTCCTTGTACAAAATCCCAGAGCTACCTAATTCTGAATTTCCAGACTGTGAAGGGGGCAGGAGGGTCAAATCTTTTGATGAAAAGCATTGCAGCACTTGACTTTCAGGGATCTGGCGAGCTACAGGAACATTCAGCATCCAGGTGAAGTGTATTAGGAGCACCACACATTGCCTGGGAAGACTCAGACCCCCAGTGGAAGAAGGAGAAGGCATTGTTGTCCACTTTCCTCATCCAACAACTCCATAGCTGGGGCAGTCATCTAGCTAAAGGGAGATTTGACTCTGCCTGAAGGGATTTGGAGCCATATTCTCCATTACACAAGGTAAGTCAGCTACACAGGTCAATTAAACTGTATGTACAACACAAAACAGGGTGACTTTAGGGCAGGGCTGGACAGAAGATCATAGATCAGAACTTGAAAGAAGAATGGCATTCCTATGAAAGGATAAATGTTATTGTCTTTCTTCCTACCTGCTGCTGAAACATCTTAACTTTTTTCGCTTGAGGGCATGATCTGAGTATAGTGAACCTAGACATCCCTTCTTTTTTCAACTTTTCAAAACTTCTGTCCCAGTTTCCACCCCCCATAAATATGAGTAACTTGGTTAGGAAGGATGGCAAGGATGAGGAAAGTAGCTTATTATCCCCTTCCCCACCAGTGATTCTTGATACCAGCTGCCACTGTGACATTGACACAGTGGGATCAAATATGATGAACCACAAGGTGCCACTTTAACTGTCACTTCAAATTCCTGGAGTCTTCATACATTTAGTCATGTTTATTTATAAGATACATTTCCTGTTTCTATATTGGCACTGATTTTAAACTGCCTGCAACTAAGCATTGCCTGTCAGAATGCATCTCTCTTTTCCTAAGTATGTATCATGGTGAATATCATATTCATAACACAGAAAATGATTCTTTCCAGTCTATGGAACCAAACATCTATTGTAGCCTCATTTACTCTCCAGCCCAATCAACAGCCCTGGTTTTTTTTTTCTTTTCAATCTAGCAGATATTCCTTCATGTTGCTGCTAGTTAATTTCCAGATTTCCTTGAGTAATTTTCAAATCACCTGACCATCTGTTTCAAATTTAAGCATCCCAAGATGCAGTCAATCTAAATATCTAAGGTATGTTGTAAATTATGTTCAGAGCTACCCTTTAAAGTATCTGGGGTATTTAATTTTTGTTGATATTAACTATTCCATATGTAGGGCTATAATTGACTTTAAAACCTGCAACCACTATATTATCTTGAAGAAAAAAACTCAGTGTTGAAATAATGTAGAAGAGGGCAATGAACAAATCAATGCCTGAAGTAGACTCACAGACAGAGTAAGTCCAGAGGGATCAATTAATAGTACCTCATTCAGAATGGGCAAGATTGGTAACTGTGATATTCCAGCTAGAGCTGTGTCACACAGGGTGATAAACAACAAACCATTTCCATGTTCCATAAGCAGCAGATCAGTTCAAATCCTGGTGTTTGTGAGTAGATTAGCTTCTGCTAAGCATATTATATATGAATTAGGATCTGTGTTGAGCCTAGACCAGATGGTCTTATGTCACTTCCAGAACTTCCTAAGACATTATAGGTCTAGGATGCTGAGGTCTTCAGTGATCAGAAGTCATTATTTTCTAATGAATATCGAGATTTTCATGTGAAGTGCATAAGTTCAGCTTGGTTTTAAATGAACAAGTTTCAACAGAACAAAAATCAGAATAGGTATTTCTTCTGCCACAGAAATGCAATTGAGTGGGCCACAGAAAATAGGAGGTAGAAACTTTTCACTGCAGAAGGAAGTATGATAAGAAAATTTGCTCTGCTGTCTAGGCAAACTTCTGTGAAGAGAATGAAGACAGCGGTCTCCACAGCAGTTAATCTGGGGCTTTGCACAAAACTCAAAATTTACTTTGTATAGCTAAAAGACCTATGTGAGGCTATTGTTAAGTGTCCCTTGGCTTCAGAGCAGACTTATCTAATGAGCATTCGGACCGAAGCAACGTAATTTCAAAAGCATGTACTATTTTCTGTGAAGGCTGAGCTCCGCCACACATAACTGTTCGTGAGCAGGACTGATGAATAAGAACTGCACTGATAGATCCAGGGGGATACAAGAAGTACCAAGTCAGCAGAGAAGGACCTGCTGAGTGCGTTTGCTCTGTAACCACCATTAAGAAAATACAGCTGCATGAGGTGCCAATCCAAACCAGAAATTGCTTCTTCTAACTGTTCGATGATGCTTTTAAGATGAACTGAAATTTGTCTTCTAATTAAATGTTTTTGATGGGTCCTGATTTTCAGTTTTTTACATTCCTCCTGAAAAATGTGTCTGTATTGATTCCACTCTAACCTGATTTTTCATCTTTTATTTTTCCTGTTCCAATAACACACTAAAAAGGCAGTATTCATGTTTCCTACTTTTCTGCTTTTGTCCACTTCAGGGCTTGGTATCCTTGCCATATTGACTGGTAGGACCAGTGCCCTGTATGACACAAGTCTTGCTATAGCCTGCATACCATATTCTCCCATGGCACAGAATATTTGGCTTGACAGTATCAGGATAGATGTGCCATAGGCAGAGAATCTGTAAGGGAGAACAGGAGCAGGGCATCCTTCTGCCTGGGAATGGGATGAAAGGAACAGGAACCTCTTCCTAGTGCTATCACAGCCCAGACAGTAAGCATGTACTATGGTCCTGATGCCACTGCAAGTGCATAGAAAACTCCCATGTGTTTTATCAGGAACTTGCGGATCTGTGTTAAGAAGTTGTCTGAGGGTCTTCTAAAGTATTGGTCAGCCAGTGTCAATCACAAAGAGACTTTAATCCTCTTCATATTTATCTCCATTTCATGTGATTTGCTACAAGTATATGAGTTAGCCACCTTTTCTACATGAAGAACCTCCTCTCAATGCAGAGGGAGATTTCATTTGATTCATAAAGATGGTTGGGATTAAGTGAGTACTGTAGACCTAAAATCCATAGTGCTCTGCCTACTTATTTCTCTAAGGTAGAAGTGTGGGATGTATTTTATCTTTCCCTCGTTCTTTAATATATGTTCTTTGACCCAATGTACTGTCATTCTAGTAAAATGATTCCTATCAATAGCACAACAAAATGCAAGGCAAACATGTTAAAACTTCACCATTAAATAAGCTGTGGTATTTTAACCTTCATTTAATTTGGTATTAAGCTTCATTTCACTCAGCCGGGTCTCTACGGACTTGTCTACAACACATTGTGTTCCCCTGCCTTAACGTATCTTTGATGTCCTCATTGCCTCTTCAAAGTTCTGTCAGGTCCTTTCAGCACTCACCTACTGCTCTCTGGGCAAGAGTTAACGTGCTGAAGTTGATTCGCAATAACACACATGCTACCTTACACACAAAAACTCGTTAGTCAAGACAGACAAGAAAGGAAAAGGAGCTTTTAGCTTGCCCTGAATCTTCTCCCTCAGTGTGGGGCTAACTGAACCATCTCCCTCTTATGGATTCAAGAATGTCTGTTAATGCAAAAACTAGAATATCTTTGTAACTGGACTCCTTTGGCAACAAAGGTGGAATTGGTTACTGGATTCAGAACTTTTTGTTAGCAGAGGAGAAGGAACCATTAGATAGACATCTGGACAGTCAGAGAGACAGATGGAGAAACTGTGATCCTTGGGCAACCAAGTCAAAATTTTACATTGGCTTTATTTTTTATAAAAATTTCTTCAGCAAGAATTGCACTTCCTGATGCTTTTCATTTGTTAATAATAATACCAGCCAGCAAGTCATTCCAGGGTTTCATGGATGGATGGAGATCTCAATGCACTCTGCATGGGCTGAATGAAGCAGAACAGAAATTGGCAAAAACAGGGTTATTATCTTTGTTATCTAATATTCATAATAAAGTGATGCTCAGAGACTCCCACCAAGTTTGTACTGCAGTAGTTTGTCAGCTTAGCCCTTTTTCAACAAGTTTAAGCTCTGCAGTCCTGATCCTACTGTCTAAACAAGACTCTGAAAAGTCTGTAATTTAAAGAAAGTTTAAAGCAAGAAATGAAGACTAAATCAAGTACAGAGCTTTCAGCCAGTTTCAGTTTCTGTTTGAGGCTTTCCAGGTGTGAGGACACAGGCAAATCATCCCTTGAATTAACATGATTTTGACATCGGTGGGAAGCCACTGACAGTAAGTTTGAAACCAGTCTTCCAAGGATCTTAGCAAGGAGCAGAAGGAGAGGAATATGTAGGAAATATTTTTGGGAATTCTCCAGCTCTCTAAAGCAAGAGAAGAGAGAAGGTGGCACATTGTGAGAGTTGGTTATGTGCCAGAGGAGAATGGTTCTGTTCTGTAGGACATCAAGTATCTGCTTTGGGTATCTGCATCTCAGCCCTGGATGTACTAAGTCTGGGATGCCAAGTTAGTTTTAACAGCTAAAACTGCTTTGTATCTCCCATGAAAGCGGCAAACACACACAAACTGGGCATGTAAGGAGCATAATTTGAGTTGTGTTCTTATTTAGGAGCTTAAATAAAGGGAAACAGAAACTTGTACATGTCACTGAAAAGCAAGGCCAAACCAGCCACCTTTGTTCTTTTCTCTGATCCTGTTCCTTGAAGATCTCTCCCAAGCCCATCAAACGCATGGTCCCTTAAACATGGATTTTTAAGGCACTTTTTATTAGACACCTTCCAAATTACAACTTCTTGACTGTGCTGGTTTTGGCTGAGAAGGGGTTAATTCTCCTCACTGTGGGGGTCGGCTACCTTTCCAGCTTCCCGCGCTCTGCCGCGTGGCGGGGGGGGGGCTGGGAGGGGCAGGGCCATGGTGGGGGCGGCTGACCCCGACTGGCCAATGGCAGGTTCATTCCATACCATGTGACACCATGGCCAATATATTGAGGGGGGGCAGCGGCAGCGCGGGGGCGGCGCGGCGTCGGGTCGGCGGGCGGCTGCGGCGCGTGCGGTTTGTTCCGGCGGTTCGTTCCCCCTCTCCCCTCCCTTCCCCCCTCCCCCGGGGCTTTGTGCCTCTCGTTGTTCTCCTTTACATTGCATTTCTACTGTTGTTTCTTTTAATTTTCATTATTAAACTGTTCTTATCCCAACCCACGAGCGTTACCCTTCTGATTCTCTCCCCCATCTACCGGTGGGGAGTGAGCGAGCGGCTGTGTGGGGCTGAGCTGCCGCTAAACCACAACATTGACCATATTGATGCTTCCTGACAAATTTATGTGTAAATCTTAAAAGTGGCATATTCTTCATTCTGGAATATTTCTGAAAAAATTTCTGTTCTGAAAACGGTTTTAGATTTGAGTTACAGTTTAGGGAAGAAATGTTCTTCAGGAAGAAAAACAACAACTTCAAAACAGTGTTTTGTTTATATTCAGTAGTTTCTTCATGAGATTTACTTGTGCTTGTTTAACTTTCACTTCTTGTGGACTCAGTTTCAAAGAACAATGATAGCTTCATATTTAGAGTGAATTCAAAAGGGTGGTGGAGGGTTAGGGAAGAGATCTGGGTTGAGAAGAGTTCTGCATTCCTGACGTTTTAACTCAGTAAATTGAAAAACTTTTATTGTTTTTGTCATCTTTGAAATGAAACTGGAGCTTCTGAGTTTATATTTCAGTGAAGGACTAAACAACACCGCATTCACGCTTGAAAAAGAGTTTCTACTGTACTTTGAACCACTTGTTGCTTTTTATTTTCCCATAGAAGAGCAGATAAAATACTTGGTACTGGCATTCCTTGTGCGTATCCTCCTCTCTGTTTTGAAAGCTTACCTTTCCATTTTGATGTTTCATAACACTTTAAGCACACAGAGACCTTTCTTTCTAGACTTGAATCCTTTCTAGACAGTAGACTTCATAGTCTCATTTTTTGAACCTTACGCAAGAGCTGCTTAATACAAGTTGTTTTGGGAAATGCTTAGGGACACACACAGCTTTTAGAGTGACATTTTCTCACCTTTATTCTATATTTTCTAGATATTCTCCATGAGTTTAGGCATCTCTTTTGCACTTATGTTCTCTTCTTAAAACTTTGCAGCTATAATACAGTTGCTAAGATTAATGTATCTACTCTCAATCCATATTAGAAAATAAATGGAATTATTTTCAGGTATTCTGACCTTCTGCAGGTTTTGTTAATTTTGTTCTTTCTTGTGAAATTTAGATTGAAGGGTAAGTATATTCCTGGCTACTCACCCAAGTACATATGGTTTTGCTAACACTGTCTCCTGTCCTTGGGTTGGAACATACCTTTGGCATCATAAAGAGGTATTCCTCAGTAACAGTGTTTGAGGAGTTCCAGAATCACCTACTATGAAAATCCATTTATTTCCACCAGCACATCTTCCATCACAGTAAGGCCAAACGAGGTGTAGTCTCCAATACCCGTTAAAGGACTGGTCCTTTTGACCACTAGTTTTTATAGGCAGTTATAAAACCTTTACAACTCTGGCTACTAGAAATTGAAATACCAACAAAAATATTCTCAGTAATTAAAAACAGAAATTAATTTTTTAAGATCTGCTTTCATGCTCAGTTTTTATTTTATGACAAGAAAGTTCTTCCTTTTTTATTTCATCAATGAAACTAGTTTTGATAGTGTGTCAGCTTTTGGTACTTGAAATTATACTGAAATAATTTCATTTGCAATCATTCAAAAATTGCAACCTTTAAATAAAAAAAATTGGGTTAAAAATAAAAGTTGACTTTCTTCAGAAAGTCGTATTTATCATTAGACAGTATGTAAGGGAAAAACAAGCCATTAACTTTTCTTAAATTCTTATCCTCAGAAATGCAGATATCAGATTTTTTATTTCTCTGTTTGCCTGTTTGTAGTTGCAACTATCCAATGTTCATATGAAAACTAAGATGCCAGTATCAGTTGGACGATGTATTTAAACATCGCAGTGTGTAGCACACCAAACTTAAATCATTCCCTAAAAGTGCAAGAGGGATTTAAAGAGCAAGGAAGTGGGTGTGCATGGGGTCAAATAACTTACCCGCAGGCACACAAGGAGTCTATGTCACAGCTTTCAATTGAGCCTGGTTCTGCATGCCAATTGTGTCCTTTACTCATAGCACTTTGAGTCTGCATTTATACCAGCCATTAGACATTCAAATAAATGCGGTGTGAGGTCCCATATATCTATTCCATTCTCACATTGCATATTCAGAGAAACACACGTTTATTATTAATGTTGATAATGAGATATTAAGCTGTCACAGGGGATTGTGATGAGCAGCATCAAGGTAAGTCTATTGCTAGCATCCACAGTGGAATTTCTGCCAAAGAAATGTAATGAAGAAGATTGGGGGGAAAAAAGAAAAGAAAAAAAGCAGCAGCACATGGTAGTGTGAGGGGTGTGTGGGCTGGGAACACTATCTTGGGAGATACAGTTCTGCTTGTAGAGATGCAAAGTTTAGCCTGTCATTTATTTTTTTGGTAGATTTCCTTTTGAAATGAATATCATGCTCATTATAGGTGCCAAACTGACAGCCCTTAAGATTGAAGTTCCCTGTTACAAAATCAGGTGTAGCAAGCAGGAGCAACAGAAGCTTTTTCACACATGCCTATCAATAAGTCTCCACCTTGGCCAGGCAAGGTTGAAAAAATAGTTAAAGTTCATCTTCACTCTCTGTACTTTGCCTGGTAGAAAAGGAACTTTTACTGAAACTTGTGTGGTTTCTACTTTGACTTTGGAAATTAATAGGGACAAACACATTTGTCTTGGGTCATTAATAAGCCCTAAAGAGAAGTAACATTTGATTGTCCTTATGTCATCTTCTTCCTGATAAGTGACCCCATCTTACACAGCAACCATATACCACCATCATTTACTAGGTAGTAATTAATTTCCCAAGGGTCTTAAATGCCTTGTAAAGAAGCATCTTACAGAAAAACCTGAATGAAACTAATCTATTGTAGGCCCAAATACATTCCAGTATACCATAGTCCACGGAGCTTCATTCTTCCGTCCCTTCATGATCTTTATGTACTTGTTCTCGAAATATTGGCTTCCAGTCCCAAATTCCATGAAAGCTGTCTGCTAAATGCTGGCTGGTTTGCCTTTCTGTGGGGTAGCTGAATTTTCTAGTTTTCTGGTGTAGTTTGTTCAGTTCATAATAGAAAATAAGATAGGAGAAAACATCCAGAACTCACCTATTTCATGTCTCTGCTCCGCAGAAGTATCAATTTATCTTGTGTGTTCCTCTTAGATATTTGTCCAAGACGTTCTCAAAAGCTTCCAGAGTGAAGTGTCTTTATTGCAAGAATGACCTTCCATAAAACACTGTACCATCTAAATAGCAGTGGACTAGGCAAGAAAGGCAACATTAATGGTGTGAGTACTATCAAATAATTTCATGACTAGCTTATGCTGGATTAGTTAAACTAGTTCCTCCTGTTTTACTGAAACTAGGATTGTCAGTCCAATAAAGAAAATTAAGTCCCAGCTTGCAGTTATGTTTGACTCAGCTTGTATCTACCTATACCCTAATTTAAATCTTTACTTGTCCCACAAAGATAAGAAGACATAGCAGCATGTGAAGACAAGAGGCTGAGGCTAGACATTGATTAGACCCAGGAAAGAAGCAGGAATGATGAAAGTGATGATCTTTTTAATTTCTTAGTTAACACTTGTAAAATGGGAACATATTGATTCATTTGTCATCTCTGCCTCATCCATCAAGTGTGTGCTGACCTATGAAGAGACTTATATGCACCCAATTTAGCATTGAAAGGGACTTTTGGACATAGTGGTGCTCAAAGCTAAGGATGTGATTCCCATTTCATGGGAGCTAGAGGTCAATGGCTATACTGAAATTCAAACAGTTGTGAAAGGCCAGATGAAATCTACCTTCCTTATCCTGTGAGTTACTGTTCTTTACCCTGTGCCAGTGACTCTTAACTTCTGTAGCCTCCTAGAAAAGAAATCCCAAGTGGAGGACAGCACATAGGTTCTCATTGACCACAAACTTCTTCCAAGCTACAATCTCTTCCACTGCTTCAATAGATTATAGCAGCAACCAATGTTGCCTACTCTCCTTTAGAAACAGACACTGGCAGAAATTGGATCATTAGCAAATCCACAGAACATGAATCTGGGGAACAGGAGCATTCCTGGAAGGGGTCCAGACTACAGAGCAATCAAATGCCAAAAATCAGAGCTAGCTGTCTCAGTACAAAACTAAGTTCTTCACAGGTTTTACCACAAAATAGATGAAGTCAGTGACAATCTCTTGATAGACCCCAAGAGAACCTGCGTGGAGGTATGGATGATGGAAGGGGAGGATCAGAATGCTAAGAGCCTGTGCAAGCAGTGTTAAATGTTCCTTCTGATTACGACACTGTAAATGTGGCCAGATTAGAAATGGTGGTATGGGAACAGGTACTTGACAGTCACTCTTACCTTTCAGTTCTTTATGCTTTTCTGGTCAGAGAAAACGTTTTGGATTGTACACACAGAAAATCTTTTTAAATGTACACAGAGGCTTCCCTGGAATAAATATCTTTGACTCGTATGTTACATTTTCAAACAAAAGGAAAAATAAGTAAAATACAATACTGACAATGCCCAAAAGTCTTCCTAAACACTCATTGTGATGTATTGCCCTGGGAAAGCCTGCCAGGCTGTTTAATACCATTATTGCGTGATCCTGGGTGCTCAATTTGTTATTTACAGATCCTTCTCCTGTCCCTGGTCATGACCACATATCTGCTTATATTATTTCTAGCAGGTTCTCCAGCACACGTTGGTTCAAAAATCAATCACTTCCTGGATCTATCATTTCTGTCCCACTTTTGGGCTACATGTCTCAAGTGCTAATCTGCTGTTGGTCTAACGCTGATCACAGCAGTACCTGCTTTTACCACATGAGGAAAGAACGGTTTGCCTGATGTTCCCTCGGCCAAAGCACTTTAATAAATAGATGGTATGGATGAATAAATACATATATCTCTGCAACAGTACAGAAGTTCCCTGTTGTACATTTATTTATGTTCTGTAAATTTTCACAGGGTTTCATCATTCCTCTGGGAAGATGGTTCTTCAAAACATCAATTCATCAGGATTTGTTTGAATTACTCTCATTTTATACTACCTTGAGCTTAATTTCATCCTATTACTTATACTCTTAACTGATAATTCTAAGTCATTCTCATCTTCTTGTTGCTTATTCCCCTCTATATTGCATATTTAGCCAAGATACAAATTTTTAGTTTTATTTTTATTTCTTATTGTTCATTTATTTCTCGAAGTTTTTAACATATGCTTTTGGGTAACTCTTTTGATGATATTTTTTTCACACTTAAATGTGAAGTCATATCGCAGAAGTATGGAGAATGTTGTTTACCTAAACACTGGCTTATTTTTTCTGCCATATCTCATTGCAAGCTCCCGTACAGTTTCTTGTCGTCGTTCTTAGAATTTTACTTTCCAAGTTGTTGTTCTTTCATGTCGTATTAAATACTTATCTTACTGATTTTGCTAATTTGCATTTCCTGTTTTGTCCTATTTTTCTATCTGTTTTCCAAATCCCTTAATTCAGGTAATTTTAATCCATTTTCCCATTTTCTCTGACATTCACAGCTCATTTACTGCTTTGTCAGGCTACCATTGTGCTAAGTTTTGTAAACAAAAATGAAAAATCTTACCTTAAAGATATATTGTAGGTTTAGAACAAAAAAAAATCAGGAAGATAAATACTCAAACAGAGAAAGAGAAGTTAGTGGTGAAGACAGATGAGTGTGGGTCATATATTGTGCTATTTAGAGGTATTCCTGATTTCACATCCTCAGTTGGAATTGAAGATGCAGCTGAGACTTTTTATAGTTTAGTGTTTAAAGAGTTAAAGGTTGATCAGTTATGACTGTAAGGTTGGCTGTGCACTATTTTAGACGCTCCATAGGAATACTCGGTTCTTATGAGATGAAATATTCATTTTTGTACTGTCTCATTGAGGGCCCTCTGACGTGATCAAAAACACAGCATGGGCAACAACTGTAAGATCCTGGAAGACCCTAACATGGGGAATGGGGCTGAGACAGGCATTTCAGGGAAGAGTTACAACATCATTGTGATCTTTCAAGGAAGTAGAAGAAGCATGGAAGGGAAGGGGAAAGCTCTTACAGTCTGAAGCAACCCTCTAGAACTGTTTAAACTAAATTGGAATGCCTCTAACTTTCATTTAAACCCAAATTAGGAAAACTAAGATGGAATAATAATCTTTTCTGTTCACATTTGCAGTGCTAGGAACATTTTTATGGACTTGCAAAATATTAGCTAATATTTTGAGGATATGTGTCTTCATTTCTTGTTAAGAAATGCATACATTTGAATATCCTAAACACAACAAAAATGCCAGTACTTTTCTTTCAAAGATACAGTCTTTGCCAAAGCAAATCTTTCAACATAACAGAAGTTTTCCTTAACTGACCTCTGCGGGAGCTGTTTTGTTTTTGTCCTAAAAGGGACTCTGGCAAGGACACTGCGGGTTCCAGATTTACTCTGTGATTCTTGCTCATTCCATGGCTTTCAACTGGCCATCCATTATTTATTGCAGCACAATGTGTACCTAGATGACCCCGAACAATAGGTAGCACCTACAAAATAGAGCAGGATCTCTGCTCAGAGTATTTTACATACAATACCTTGGAAAACTATGGAAAACAGCAGAGATCTCACCACTGTCACTGTACTGAGCCCAGCAGCATTCTTTGGGTAAGGCATATTTTGCAGAGTTGCTGCACTCCCAGAACAGCTTCTCTGGCTACTGAGACAGACTCTACAGAAAAGCAGCTGCCGTAGTCTGGCACACTCATATCACACAATTTTTGAGGTTGGAAGGGACCTCTGGAGATCACCTAGCCCACCCACCCTGCTCAAAGCAGGGTCAGCTACCACAGGTTGCTCATGGCTGTGTCCAGCTGGGTTTGGGATATCTCCAAGGATTAAGACTCCACAACCTCTCTGGGCATAATGTTCTGGTTCTTGGTCATCCTCACACTGAAAATGTTTTATCTTCTGTTTAAACAGAATTTCTTGTGCTTCAGTTTGTGCCCATTGCCTCTTGTCCTTTCAGTGGGTACTTCTCAGAAGAGTCTGGCTCCCTCTTATTTACAACCCCACACTCTCCAGTCAGGTTTTTATACACATGGATAAGATCCCCTCTGATCCTTCTCTTCTCTGGCTGAACAGTCCCTTCTCTTACAACCTCTTCTTGTATGTCAGGTGCTCCAGTCCCTCAACCATCTTTCTAGCACTTCACTGGACTTGATCCAGTACATCCAAGCCTCTCTTTTGCTGAAAAGCTCAGTGCTGGGCACAGAACTCCCAATGTGTAGCATCACTACTGAGCAGAGTGGAAGGACCCTACAGCCATCCCCTAAAAGGGGTTAAAAAAAAACTAAAGAGGAAAACTTCACTGGGAGCACAGTGAAGGCCACATCAAAGTTTTGAGCTGCCTGGATGGTTAAAGGAGTGCTATTTAACTTTTGGCACTATGCTTCACTGCTTCATGTGGTTGCTTTCAAAGCAAACAAAAGATCGTGTATCAGTAAGAACGTCATGTCCTCGTATGTTGTTTACTCCTGAGCTAGATCAGTTTTGATGAAGCCTGCGTACGATTGAAATTGGGTGCCCAGGGAATCTTTTTCCCAGAGAGGTTTCTAAGATTTTTAAGTGCAGCATTGGGGTGTGCCCTGGTATGAAATGAAGTAATGAAGACTATGTGATATGCTTCTTTTGAAACACAGCTCTTATGAAAAATTCAAGAGGAAATGCTTTCCTTTTGTTCACTGCCAGTTCATCTAGTTTGCAGCTGGAGAAAAGAGAGATGATTATTTTGGGGCACTTTAATGTGTGGGAGCTTTTAAGTGGATATAGATTTGTTCTGTTTGTTGTCAAGGTGCCAGAAGTTCTTGAAGCCTGATAATGCTCTCTCCATGTTTTATTCAGGTTGTCATCAGTAATGAAATATAATTTAATTTTACTTTCCTATTATACTTTTCTCATCTCACTATCAAAAAAAAGTGTGCAGAATATTTTTTATCACTGCTCACAAACAAGGGAGTTTTAAAAACAAATGTATGCAAAGAATTAATGTTTTTGTAGAAAGGCTTTAATTTATTATTTAGCTCTATTTCTCCAGTGATAGCAAGAATATGCTTTTTATGAACATCATAGTACCCTTAATTCTCGAAGACAATTTACACATTAAAAATAAATTGTAAAATCCCAGTAGGATTCAGCATGTTGACACATTTTAGATTAAGGAGGGTAATGTTGATGACTGCTAACTTTTAAATAAGTAAGTTAGAAGGAAAAAAGTGATTAGCAAGGGATGTGTTAAAAAAAATTTTAAAAGGCTGAAAAAAACCCATTCCTTGAGACAGTTAGCCTTTTCTCTACAGGGTGGGATCTCAACAGTATTTTCTTTGTGCTATTACTAAGAGTCTTTTAAAAAACAAAAGAAAAAATCTTCTCAAGATGGCAGGCTGCAGTCTGTAGAGAGACTGCGAATGCATTTCCCTAGAGATCCACAAGGTCTTGGTATTTGTTGCTGCCCCCATTCCTGTGGAAGCTAGTTAGTCTCACATTGTCTAGTCTGTTATTGTTTGCTTTCTTTAATGTAGTCATTGTGTCAGCTCAATGTCCAGCCATGAAGCCAGCTGGCTGGCAAAGGAGAAACTGCCGCTGTCGTTCCTGCTGGTCAGAACTGATAAAATTACCAAACAGGATTTCCTTCAACCAATGAAGTAGGCCAGTCTTACTCGTCAGGAGCATTGACTCCCTTCAGGCGCTTCATCTCTAGCGCCACTGTGGAAGATCATGGGTTTCTTCCTTCTGCTCACCCTACTGTGTCATCACACAGACTCATTTTGTGCTCTGACTGCTCCTGCATCATCATCTCCTGCAGCCCTCGCATCCATTTCCTAACAAAAATCTTCATCCTTCACAATCACCCACATTCATTTCCCCTTAATCTTCCTCATCATGCTTCTCTAACTCCTCTTCCTGCTTCAAGAATTGCACTTTCTGGAAACAGATCTTAAAGAGAACCAGCCCTTTGGCTATCAGGTACCTTTCCTGTCCTTTTGCAGATTTTTATTTAAATCCTATTTCTTTTGCATTCCTTCATTAGGTTGCTGTCAAACCTCTGTGCATTTTTGCCTCAGGATAATAGACTACATATGCATAATACATAGTTTGGATGTCAATAGATTTTATTACAGTTTAGGATAGTGGTTCTGCTTAATTTCATGCTATCCAGAAACTAGATAGGTAGTAAATTTTTGGCTCTGACAGGAAGGTTATACTACAGGCTAAATTTTACCCTGAGTTAAATTCAAACGTCTTTCTACCAGAGGCAGAATATGGCCTATAATGCATTTGGGAGTGAAACAGGGAAGTTCTGGTCTCCTTATCAGACCTGACATACAATCCTGTTACATTAGAGATGCACCTCCCTGATATAAAGCAAATGAAAAATCCCCAATTCATGGTGAATTTATATGGTTAATATTATCTGATAAAATACAAGTGAATGAACAGAACCTTGAGGGAAGGTTGGACTGGTGAGGGAGACAGGGCATCCAGGAGAGCATTTCTACATGCCTAGCAGAAGGGCAAAAGCAAAGGTAAACATAGGTCAGTGGAAAAGCTAGGAGCAACTGAGAAAATTCTAGAAGAAACAAGACAAAGTGACCTGTAACAGGGCTTGTTCCTCATCAGACCTCAGAACACAGTCAAAGCAGATGTAAAAAACAGAAATCAGTGCAGGTACATCAGTCCTTTTCCTCTCCTTCAGCAGTGTATGAGAAATAAAGTAGCAGTTTTGCAAACCTACCGTTTTTTATCTACTAGGTCACAGATTTCTGAAACATACCTCCACTTGGAAATACCACCATTAATTCTTTCCTGTCCATCTAAGAACAAAACCAAGGAAGACACTGATCTGATCCCACTGTGTGAGCGGAAGTGCCATGCACACCCCTCACAGAGGATGGCCTATTCGTCACCTTACTTCCCAGTCGTGACTATTGTTGCTTAGACTCCAGCGTTCAGCAATGCCTGATCCTCCCATGTCAGGAGGGGAATACCACAGACTGTGTGTGCTCTGTTTCAAGACCAGGCTCCAGTTGATACAGTCAGCTGCTTCTTCCCTTTCCCACATTTGTAATCTGGTAAATGAATATGGGGTAGTTGTGCTTTTGACATGTGCAATAATTAAAACAAGGAGTGGGGAGTGTGAAAAAGTACACAAGAATTATTAGAAGCACACTCAAAATCCTGAAAAATCCTGAAAAAAAAGGAAAAAAAAAATCTGGCTGGACTCTTTAGTCTCTCCCAGGTTGCTTCCTGTGATTTAATTTCTAATAGTCTGTGCCATACAAGCAAAAATGTGGCCGACACAAGTTCACTGGGATATTTTCAGGGTTGATTCATCCAAAGATAAAAGATCCCACCCACAAGGATGCATCTTTTCTATAGAGAGAAGACTTTGTAGCAGATAATTGGAACCAATTAATTACACCAAAGACAAACAAACGTAGACATAAATCATTAAACTAACAAGAACATGATCTGTTTCTCTACCCCCTTCCATCTCCTCATATGCCTCTGTGCTGCTTTGAAGGAAGACCCCTGGCTTGAAGAGAAAATACATTTCTACCAGTGCATTTTATGGCTTATAATGATAGCAGGAGGGCTTGTTTTATTTTTTTTCCTTTGCAATCTTTTTTTTCCCCCTTGTGTGACTATGATGTGAATATGTATCTCTATAGATCTTCCATACTGAGAACTCTGACCATATATAAAGAGAGCACGCTCTATTCAACCATCATTAAGCATCATTTGCAATCTTGTACTTTATCATCAGTGCACTGTCAATTCAGCAAATTTTCATGCTTGAAATACCCGTGCTGACCCCTGAGATGTGTCGGCTAGTTTGTGTAACAAACTAGTTCTGATAACATGCTTTTTATTGCTACTGTCTTAGGTGGTTCAGCTCTCATTCACATTCATTGTACAATACAAAAGCCTTGTATCTCTGACCTTATTCCCCATGACCTAGTTGTAATACTTTAGATTTAATGGCCTTATTGTTGAGCTGCCCTTGGAGGGATCCTTACACTTTTCCGATGCAAGTCTCCTTGAGATATGGTGTCTTATCACAGCATTTGCACTTCAGAGTACTCTAGCAGGGTCTAAATCGCCAGCCATCTCACCAAATATGGCTTCTAACTGTAGAACATGTTCAGTTATGTCCTTCAAGAAGGGCAGTTATTTTAGGAAATGAGAATAAATTACAGAAGGACAGGCAACAGACCCTGATCTCTGCTTTACTAGTCCCTTCTCTTTTAGTGGGTATGTCCAGAAAAGCCCCTGAGCTGGCTGGTGCAGAAGGCACACTCCGATTAACTCATTACCAGGTAATAAGAATCCTTGAAATGGAGAAGAAGAGTTAAACAGCTGATTATATTCTTATTGTATGTAAAGTGAAATAGTGATGTTTTTGACACAGACAATACTGAGACACAACTACCTGGAGGAACCAGACAGCCAAAACACAAGTCTTGGAATTTGGCTGGTGTGGACTTGAAAAAGGATGGGCACAAGTGTGAGTGCAATTACATGCACGGTAAAAATACATTAAGTGTGCAAATGAAGTAGTCAGCTATAACACCTCTGCTACAAAGGAATATATACTGCTGCCAAAGACACAAGAACTAATTACGTGTAGAATTTTGGCTACTGGATGCTTCAATCCCATGGGAAGTTATCTAGTCAGAAACATGCCATTGTGTCCCATTGGCTGCAATCTCTGAATAAAGGGAAACCTGAATTGTTGTTGTTTATGATTAATAAAAGAGGCAGATTCTACAGAAAGAGCCAGGGTGTGATTTCCTTAGCTTGATATAAATTCATTCTTGTAACTAGCAAAGATCTTGTTTATCGTTATCAGAGAACTAGATGACCCAAATTATATCAGCACATCCCCATACTTACAAAACTTATCTATAATATAGCTATTGAGCCAATGATAAAGGCCAAGTACACCTCTACTTAAAATTCATTTGGGAAGGACTCTTTCACCCAGCTTTAAGCGTTTGCAATGTAGATACCTCTGTCTGAACTAGCTCCAAGTACAGTCAATGAAGAGAAATAAGCACACTCAGGATGTGAATCATCCGATCTATTTTAGCTCACTAGTTTATGAGATTAATCACCTCTTGCCTGCTTGTCTTCAACTACATGGGTAGTCTAGATGACTTGTTCAGATGTAGATGATGGCTTTGTAGATGTTTCTGTTGGAACAGATGTGCATCATCCTTTAAAGCTTTTTGATATTTTCTAAGGTCATGTGAATAACAACCTATGTTAAGTTTTTGAAAGCAAAGAGGCTTAACTGAGTAATGACAATAGATGGCTACAATGACAGCTAGTGAAAGAATAGATGAGTCCATCCTCAGTTCCTTCTGAGCGCCTAAGAGGTAAACAGAGTCTTTTTATGGCTAGCAGAGTTAATGCCACATACTGTGTTACCTACCATTGCAGGGTGAGAAGGCAGAAGAAAGGTGAATGAGGCTATAGCATCCACCATATTCTGCATTTTGACCTCTCCCCATGCCAAAACCGTTACTGCTAATCATGCAGACTTGCCTAGACACTTTGGGGCTGTTGAAGTAGCAGAATGAACCAGCCAACCCTCACCTCAAGGGTATTTTACCAGTTTCTATAAGGTCACCAATGTAATTCCTAACTGTGGTGGGGAAAAGAGCTTACAGAAGGGGAAAGTTTAGTGAATAAGGTCAATTAGGAATATGAGGCTGAATGATGGGAGGACAGAAGAAAAAGAGCTTGTGTTCTTCTGGGAGAGCTGGCCAAAAGGATTTGTAATAGCAGGCAGACAGTGATAGTAAAAGTAAGCAGTAAGGAAAACAAAGGACATTTAACAGATGTATAAAAAATATAAGCAGGGCTGGCAGGGACAAGAATCTAATTTTAATAGTCTCAAGAAAGAAACAGAGGTCTAAATACAAAATATAGACTGATGGAATATTTGCTGCATGCATTTAAACTTGTGAGCGAGGCATGTCTGCTGGAAGCATGAGCAAACACTGCCCTCTGGGTCCCCTACCTCTCTGTTTACAATTGTCATTACATCAGGGCTGCCAGCTCTCTGGGAAAGCAAACACTCCCCGTGTGTTTGTCTGAATCTAACTGCATGGGACACTGGCTATTGCAGTGTCCTAATACCTAACACCAGTGCTGAAAAGAGAAAGAAGACTGACCAGACACGACCCTGTCCTCTACCCTTTCTTATTTCTTTATTTCCATCCTATTTTTACAAGTCTGAAAAAGCCACATTTTTTAGAAGTAGCTCAGTATAGTCTCAGAATAATAGTTTCTCACTCAGAACAAATGGGCTGCTTGGCATATCCTGGCCAAAGAAAAAAAAAGCATGAAGTACTGCTAGCATTTTGAAAACAAAATTTGAAGTAAAAAGTGAATCAAAGAAAAAGAACTTGGTCATGTGTGCAAAACCTATTTTCCATTCAAACAACATTGGGCATCAAAAAGGGCCACCTCTCCATGGTGTGAAGGGGATATAGGCACCAAGACAAAACGAGAGAAAATGACTAACATTAAAAATATCATGCACAAGCAAGGAAGTCTCATTTTCAAAAAAAAAAAAAAACCGGGAAAAAAGTGATCATTGCAATCTGCAAAGAGAGGACTGGTAATTTCAAAAGGTTCCCCAAATGTTTACCAGCTATATACAGCACCTTGGAAATGTAGCCATTGTTTGAGGAGTATCCTCCAAATATATTAGGCACACGATGGAAGAGTAAGAAGAGTGATAATTTGACACATTGGAAAAAATGAGATGCCTGAAGAACTTCACTGTTCTCAGAGAACAGGCATCCTCTATTATCTGATCCACAGAACAATAATTGATAATTTTCACAGACCTGAATTCATCTATTTTGAAGCATGGAAGGGGCAAATGAGGACACAGACACATGATGCTCTGGTCTTAAGCATTGCACAGTAACCAAGTGTGCACATCTTGTAACCTCCCAGTAAATGCAAGATAAAAGAAATTTAAAGTAACATATGTTACTTCACCTGTGACCTTCTGTGGCTTGATCAAGAACCTAAGACTACTTTTCTGTTAATCAGTTATCAGGTTTTTGTTTTCAGAAAAGTTCTTATCTTGAGCGGCAACCAAAGTGAAATGATTAAACTTTTGAGAGCTTATATCCAAACCTGAGTCTTTTTTTTTTTTTTTCCTTTCTGCATTGAATTAAAAAATACAAGAGCAGACATTGCCTGTGGTTGCTACTAAGATCCACAACTGTCTGAAGGGTTTTCAGAGAAGTAAATCTCTTAGTTCAGGAAGAAAAAAGTCACCTTCAGTAAAATAAATATTATACCCAAATTTTATAAAGTTGACAAGAATTTTTGGCTCCTGCCCCCACCCCCAACTCCTCTCTTATCCATCCCTGAAGACACAGAAGAGAGGAAATACAGTTGAAAAGATCAATGACCTTCAAACACAAAAGTCTCTGAGAACAAGGTTGTTTTGTTTTCTTGTCAGTAAATTTAGTATTCCTTTCATGAAACATAATTTAGTCAACCAATTAAAATGCAACCATAGATCTCATTAATGAAAAGCTGCTAATTTAGCTTTTCTCCAATTATAGTTTAAGGTTTGGTGTAGGAAAAAAAAATCCACACCAAAACCAATTTCTGATTTCTCCAGCGTTTCCATTGTCTGTAGTAGAAAAGCGAAATGAAAGAGTTTTCTTCAGGCAAGAAAACATGAAAACAATTATTTCCTTCTTCCTTTTTAAAATTCCCTTTTCCCTGTCTACCTCCCAATCTCCCTCTATGGAGGGATTATTATCAGCAATAATAAAATCTTTTCCCTAAGGATAAAGGATGGGTAAATCTTATGGAAAGTGAGATTCTCTGAACTATTCATTTGCAAAGTCATTTAGTGTTCATAACCCTTTCCTTCTAATTTAAATCTGTATGGCTTGAGTCAAATCCTTCTTGGGCCAGTTTTACACCTGAACAACTCCACTGGGCTTGTTTCTCCACTGCATTGCATTTTGCACTGTGATTTATACGTGAAAAAAAGTGAGTGCTAGATGTTACAGCCCTCCTTTGGGACAATTCTTCATGTGCCTTGCAGAGAGGCAGATGATTATCTGAAAGACATAAAGCAGCTGAGATCTGGGCCCTTTGCCATTTATGGGTTTACTTCTGACTTTCAGCTGCACCAAAATCAGACTACTCTGCATGAATCGTTCAGATGCAAGCTAAAAGAACACCCTATGAAAGAGGACAGTATGCATATGAGCTTTACTCCCTTCTAGCCTAGCCTAGCCTAGCCTAGCCTAGCCTTTTGCCCTCAAGCAAGCCAGACACAAGCCAGCAGCAGCCTTGTAGTCTGCCCAAGCCATTATGCTTCTGCTTTGTGAAGACAAAGCCTCTCAACAGAGCATGGTGGTTGGTCATAGTGCCACACTGGAGTGGCTGACTGCCTTCTGAAACTGCTGAGATTCTGGTCATCTCATTGTATGTGCTGAGGAGTTTGGGACTTTGAACCCACCCCTGCTAGATTAAGCAAGTGGTTTGCACTTACAATGGAAGACAGTTGATGTTCTTCATGGTCATTTGCTCTGGGAATCCTTTTACAGGTAGCAACTAATTCCCAAGAAAGAGTTCTGATTCTGGAACAAAAGATTCTTACCATTCTTGAATCCTTGCAAAAGTAAATCCTGTCAACCCTTGCCGTAATGCCAGAGCCTTATTTGGTGTTTCATACTTTATCCATTGCACACTTCAAAGCAATCAGGAGGACATTGCACTTTGCTGTTAGCTGCTTAGGTATGGAAGGCAGGGAAGGGTGTGTATGCAGCACCGAGGGGGTGTCTGCAGTGGGCTGTATCACCTAGGGTTTCTAAAGCTTCCCAACTTTCTTGTCACACTGTTCTGCTGAAAAGTGACAAAGTTGTGCGCTACATTACACTGACCAGTTTGTCACTAAAATATGGAGAGTGTAAGCTGTATCCTATACTTTGGAGAGTATCATCAGCAATTCCAGCTCTTAGACCATGACTATACCAAGCCACAGCAAACTCCAGTAACACTCATTTCAACATATCTACACCTCTTCAGATAACAGCTTAATTTTTACCTAATAAGGAATGGAACCTCAAGTTGGAACAATATCTTACAGCCCATGTAAACATGAGAAGGCTGCCAAGTCTGTCAGCATCAGTACTGCTGTTTCCTCATGTTCAGAAAAGCTACTTAGAAAAGGAGGTGATGCCTCTGTTTTCTGGAAAAAAGCAAGCAAAGGGTCCATTTAGTCTATTTAGTCCATTTCCATTTTCTGGAAAACTATTTCTGAAGACAGAGGTCCGAAACCAGAGTATAAATAATCTAACATTGCTCAGAGTTGCATGTATGAGACATCCAGTAGGGAGAGCACAGAATGCATCACTGCCTGTGAAACTGCAGGTTTTGGAAGCAATCAGTTCACCGTGGGCATGCTCAGAGGCCTATTAGCTTAGTCACTGGTGACTTGAAATCCAAAACAACATCAGTTCCTCAACCACTGTAAATTTGAAAATTTAATGTGTTAATCCTCACAAGTCCTTTACATCATAGCTGAAGATTATATCCATTACCAGGGAAGGAGCCTGCAGCAATGAGTCTGAGGGCTCTGACAGAAAAATAAAATCAGACGGCCTAAGGCAACATCACTATTCAGCTTTGTGCCCCTTCCTTGTTTCAGAGATTTCTACCCCTCCTAAGACAAGCAAGCTACAACCTGGTCTATTAAGAAATAGGATTTCCTCACTGTCCAACCAATGCTTCCCAAATTCTTTCCCTTCCCAAAGAGATGCCCTGACCACCTCTCTTTCCACCTCCTCAGACCATTTTTCACTAGGTTGTGAAAGTCAGCAATGGAGTCTTCAGCAAGACATCTTTGACCTTTGTGGAATTTCCCACACACTCCAGTGGGTTGGAGCTTTTTTGGTCTAAATCTAGAGGCAAAATGTCAATAATGTGAAATGTCCCAAGCAGTTGCAGAATCCCTGGAGCAGTGTCTAATTTTAAAGTAGTCAAGACATTTAACTTTGGACTCTGTCATGTAAGCACAATGGAGGATGTTTCAGGGCCAGATTCAGAAAATCTTAAAGCATTCCAGATGCCTAGTAAAGGAAAAAAATTTCTATAATGAAAGGGAAGTACACTTGTCTGACACCTCCTAGGATATTTGTCCTGACAACATGCAAGATACATGAGAATCTAAATCTTAGAAGTTTTTTTCTTGTAATTTTAAATGCTTCGGCATCCTTGCTCATACAATCCCCATTTGGACTGCACTTAACCTAAATAAGAAAATAGAATGGATGAAATGTTGACCTTGTCTTCACTCCCATGTTGACAATGTAATACCTCAATACATTAAAATGTACCATTGACGAGTTTTACACAGTGTAAAAACAGAAATTGTGTTTATGAGCACTTTGCTTCAGTGTGAATATAGCATGACTGGTGAAGTGTGCACTGCTTGCCTCCTGCATGCTCCCTAACCCTCCTATCTATCCTTATGCTAAGGTGATAGCACAGAAAAACTAAAACACACATTCAACAAGCAAAACAATTACAGGAGGTACTGTGATAAATAGCCAATACATTTGTCAAACCAGGTGTCTGTAATTGCCTAAGACAAGGAAATGGAAGTGGAAATGCAACCTACGAAGGAAAATTATCACAGTGAAAACTCCCAGAAGATGAAGGAACACTTGCAAAGAAGCACTGGGACAGTTGCTAGGGGTGAATTGCAGCAGAAAAGTTTAAGGTTGCCTTTTTGGCCAGAAATTGCTGATGAGAATGAACAGCCGTGCTTTCTGGGGTGCTGTTCATACCAGCAGGGAAGTTCAAATCAGCTGAGATGCTGTGTTAAATTGGTCAGTTGGTAGCCTCATAGCTAAGGCTAGCTGGAAAGCAAGAACTAAACTTTGTGAAAATAATCAACTTTTGACATTTCTCTTTGTTCTCATAAAGAAGGCTTTTCAGACTTTATTGGTAAAAATACGCACCAAGAGAATCACCCTAGCTGATGTCCAGGCCTGGAGGGCACTAACAGGATTAAATGTCCCTAACAGTAGGCTTTAAGGATACACAGCAAGAATAATGGTTTAAGTGCCTTCTCTGCATGACTTCGATTTGATCTCCCAGATGACAGCTCATCTCCAAGCTATGGTGTCTGTCAGGCAGGCAGTCAGTCTCCTCATTAGAGATGTCTCATATAATATAAATATGAAATGTTAAAGCAGGACCACAAAGGGGCTAATTATGTTTTCTGGAGAATGTAACATCTCCCTCCAGATAAATGGCCCTGATTTGAAACAAATTCAAACCTGCTCTAAGGGATTTTTTCCACTGTCTGTCTTTGTTGGCCTGGGTCACTCTCTAACTTGGACCAGGAATTGCATCCTGTATCTGTTCATGCTTCCTGATTGTTACAGACTATTACAGCTCTGGGAATGAAGGTTCAATTTCCACAGAGAGACTGATGGTTGAACCAGATGACGACAAACACAAGGACTATTTATTGAGTTAGACCATCCTTTATTACATAAAACGGTTCCAACTATTATTAATAGTCCTATTATCAGTGCTTGTTATACACAAACAGCATCCCACCTAATGTGTATACCACAAGAACCTGTGCAATCATTCAAACACAAGCCCTGCAGCAGATTTGCACACCAGCTGCCCTGTGATGACAGAACTACCACTGTCCATCAGCCAGTTGGTGTGGCAACATCAGGGAAGTCATGTTCCCAGTAACTAGGGAGGTTATCTGTGCTGATGGTGGTGGGCAATTGCCAATGGCATGGGGTACTCTGGCTGGATACAATAGCATATGTTCTCCTCTGCCCTGAACATGCAGCAAAGACAGGGTCCTCTTCTCTCTGACTGGAAGTCAGGGGTCTTGATAGGTTGCCTTGGGGTTTTGTCCCATTATTTTTTTGTCCAGAAAAACTGATCTGCCATGGTTCATGCTTATATTGGTGATCTCCTGTCTAGGTGCCACATGGATCACCAGCCGGATATTTGCATGTTCATCTTGCCATGATGTCATCCATTTGTCATCGATCTCAGCCAAGCTATTCCTTTTTTCTGTTAGTTTCATCCAAGCATCATAAAGCTTCAGGTAGTTTCCATTTTATATACCAGCCACCCTGAAGCCACAGCTTACATTTTACTCCACCTGTGGCCAATCTCTAGCATCAAGGGAAGGCCTTGCATGCTCCTCCAAGTTGGTGTAGTAAAACAATTCTGACCAAGATTAAAATGAAAAAAAGGCATCTCCAGAAAAAAAACAAACCACACACACACAGAAAAAAAAAAAACAAACAACAAAAACAACAACCCACAACATTTTGTTGAAAAATTCCCAGTAAGCATTCTTTAGGACAGTTCTATCACAACCAGAAGTTGAGGTTCTTCATAATTTCTTGCATTTTTTTTTTCTCTAAATTATGCTCAGAACCAAATCAATCTTAACTGGTTTCAGGAGCAAGACAGATATTACACTACCTAGGCCTCACATGAAGTTTTAAATTTTATTCAGTCATGGTCAGTATCATTAGCCACACTACAGAAAAAGCCAGCTAAGACTAAGACCAAGAAGCATAACTTTCCTAGTGCTACTACCAATCAGCAGAGCTTGAAAGCTCAGTCTTTGATCACCATTAATCCTCCTGCTTCCAACTGAGGACAGTCTGACTGAATCAAAGGACTAAAGTAAAAGCCAGACTAGCAATGAACTAAAATCAGTGCAAACAGGGACAGGAATCTCCGGTGTTTGTAACATGGCCCAGCTGTGCAGTCAGATGGGCTTCCCTGACAGAAGCCAAAGCTTTGTGAGTCCAGAGTTAACATCCTTCTTGAATCTCTCATCAGGGGCAGAGATGGAATTGATTATCACCCTAGTTGGCTCAGAATGAGTAATGACTCCACCATTCATCTTGCTCATTGTATTTCTCCTCCTCTGCCCTCTCTTCACCCTCATTTCTTACATCCTAATAAGCTTCTCATATACCTGCTGTTACATCATTTGAGATAAGCATTCTTGATAATTTCCCCTCATGTCTTGGCTGGCCAATCCTTGGATATGAAACTTTCATGAACTTATGCAATAATAGTATGGATTCAGTGTGGAGAATTTTTTCCTCCTACAGCAGAAAAGAACTACCTGGGGATGTCACAGATGTATTTTGAATGTTTGCAGTACTGTTAAGTGCAGCCATTTTCCAGAAAAAACTAATCAGTTCTCTCCTTAAATATGCCATGGTATTTCTTAGGTACTTCCTAGGAAAGTGTTGATATTTCTATGGGAAATTTTTATACCATCTAGTTATTTTCAGTAGTATTCATCAAATAAAAGATAGATATATTCATCTGAGTTAGTAGCATGCACCGACACTTATAATCATTATGATTAATTTCATACTGAAGTACATACCTACTTCAAAAGGTGGACAGTCAGCTCCAATGTAGATATCCCCACAGTAGATGATCAAACTGTAGTGGGATGTACCCCAGCCTTTTTCTTACCTAGTATTGTTGCTTTGTCATACATAGCATAAGGACTGCTGGTCACTGCCCTGCTCTCATCTTCCAGTTCAGGATGTGACAGACAGATGTTTGGACTGTTCAGTTTCTATGCAAGCGTTGAAAGCAAAAATTCAGCCAGAAGCGGTTAATCCAGCGGATTGACTTCTAACCAAGATGTTAAGGACCATCTGCTTTCGGAGCAGAGATATTTAAGTGCTATCTATGTCCAGCTGTTCTCTAACATCTGAATTATTCTCAGGAACTATATGGTGCTTCTCTAGCCTTTGTAAGCAGGTCAGCTCTTCGCTCACAGAATCCATCTACATTGCCATGAAGTTTCAGCTGGCCAAAGCATACAAAATAATGACAGCTTTGAAAATTAAGACAGCTGTGTACAAAGAGTGAAGCTCCATGCATGAGGCATAAAGAAAGAATTAAAAAGAATTGCATTAGAGACAACTAAAAAAAAAAATCATATCATCAAAATACTCATATACACGAGCTGTAACCACAACATATTATCTGACTTCTTTGCATGAGCTAGGCTGTGTATTTCTTCTCTAACAAGATTTGAAAACTACTTAGTATCAGATCTACTTTTCCACGTTGAAATCACTATACAAAAATGTACAGACTAGTTAATCCTTTAGAAGGTGGTAAAATGTCAACAGGATCTTGTGCAATAAGTGGTGTGGAATTTCATGCTCTTTCTCACATTTTCTAGATGAATTTCATTTTCCTTTGTCCTGTGGAGCCGGATTGTGATTTCTGTTGGGTCTAATAGGAGTGTTTTCATAGAATTACCTTTGGCACCTTTCTTTGTTCAGGCCATTTACTTTATTAGGCAGCTGGGTTTTCTTTTCTTTTTTTTCCTCCCCTTTTTTAATCAATGCAAAGCCCACCGCAACAAGAAGTAAAAAAACAAATCCATTTTCCATTTCCAGCTGATACAGATCTAACAGATTCATTCCTTCCCACCTCCTCCTTCCTACTATGTTTTATTCACAATTTTATCAGTTCTCATTCCTTAATAGGGCCAGCTCTGTGTGTTTCTATGTGATCACAATGTGATGAAACCCACAAAATCCAGTTTCCTATTTCTTCATCATCATCATCCTTCATCAGCTATGACATCCCATACCACAATTCTCCTACCACCATTCTTTTCTTTCCTTTTTTTTTTTCCTATGTATCACTTAATGTGTTGATTTGGACCTGCTGAGTGGTAATGGCAAGACTGCTAGGCTGCCGAGTGACTCATACCTATGGCTGATTGACTGAACAGTTCCCAGCTTTCTCCCGCATGGCCTTTCTGTAAATGGAAATTAAATTATTCTTTAATTATGACCAGTATCTCATGCTACAAGGCACCAGACACCCCTTCTCTCTATTTGCAATATCCAAACTACAAGCCAGTGTTGAGGTACCAGGGACCTGAGTATACCGTGACAGACTTAAACCTACAAGAAGTTACTGTCTGTGGGGAAGCATCTTAAATGGTAGCATTTGGACAGAGGAAGAGGGGAATGGGAGAGTGGACAAAGCTCTGAGAAGCTTCATTGCTGTTGGTTTTTATTCTGCCTGTACACTGAGACATTTTCATTGCTTCTTTTGTATGCTTAACGATCTCTCTGAAGCGGTCATATTAAAGCATTATTTCCTTAGCTGTTCACATTTGTGTTGTGTTTCATGTACTGTTTGTGTCACGTACTTAACATTTGCAAGCAGAATTCTTCACTCTAAACTGAAAATACCTAAACAAACAGTTTAAGGGTTGTACATCATGGTGTGATGAGCAAGGTCAGAGAAATGGACTCAGAGCAGTTGTCTTGGCATGGCAACTCCTTCACCAGAAGATGTGAAGCACAATTAGATCAGCAGTAGGGACCACAAGTGGTGAAGACAGTGTGCTGGGAGATTTTGAAATCTGGGCTGAGAGCTGAAGCATGTTGAGGGAGCTCTGTGGAAAGCCATGGCTCCCACCTCCAGGTGTCCTACATTTTTCTTCTGGAAGGCAGTGCTGCCTCACACTAAGGCCAGATATTATTGATAAAAATACTGGCTGCATCTTCCCTCTTTGAAACAGTATCTCCCAGCTTCTGCTGAGTCTCAACGATCACATTTAATCTCTTGTCTGGAAAGGAAAAACATCATTTAGCACACTACCTTTGAAAGGTGGATGGGTCATCCAAGCACCTGAAAAAATTGAATGGTCTAGCTCTAGAATAGATAGGAAAGCCAAAGCCCACC
This sequence comes from Phalacrocorax aristotelis, assembly GCF_949628215.1. Classification (NCBI taxonomy): domain Eukaryota; kingdom Metazoa; phylum Chordata; class Aves; order Suliformes; family Phalacrocoracidae; genus Phalacrocorax; species Phalacrocorax aristotelis. The sequence continues at coordinate 160,645,421 of NC_134277.1, forward strand.
TGGAGCTGAATATTGATAAGGTATGTAGATGTCAGCAAGAAGGGCTTCTATAGGTGTATCAGCAGCAATGATATGGAAATGTGGAACTGCTACTGAATGGGAGAGAGACCCAGTGAAAAAGGGCACAGAAAAGGCTGAGGAATTAATTAAATTCTCCATTTAGGTTCACGCTAGTAAGACTAAGAAGAATTCCAGGCCTCTGGGACCAGAGGGAATGGCTGGAGCAAGGGAGACCTACTCTTACTAGAGGAGGACTGGGTTAGTGTGTCTGGACCTACGTGAGTCCCTGGGACCTGATAGGATGCACCCATGAAAGGAAGATGTAGTGAAGTGGGTGTAGGTTTCTTCTCCCAATTTACCAGTGATGGAATGAGAGGAAATGGCCTCAAGCTGTGTCAGGGGAAGTTTATATTGGATATTAGGAAAAATTTCTTCACTGAAAGAGTGGTCAGGCACTGGAACAGGCTGCCCAGAGAGGTGGTGGAGTCACCATTCCTGGGAGTGTTCAAAATACCTGTAGACGTGGCACTTCAGGGCATGGTTTAGGAGGCATGGGGGTGTTGGGTTGACAGTTTGACTTGATGATCCTAGAGGTCTTTTCCAACCTTAATGATTCTATGATTCTATAAATACTGAGGGAGCTGGCTGACTGCACTGAGTCTATTGTCAATCATCTTTGAAAGGTCATGGTGATCAGGGGATGTTTCTGAGGTCTGGAAGAAAGCAAATATCACTTTTATCTTCAAGAAGGATGATCCAGGGAACTAAAGGCTGGGAAGCCTCACCTGAATCATAGAATAACATAATGGTTTGAGTTGGAAGGGACCTTTAGAGGTCATCTAGTCCAATGCCCCTGCAGTGAGCAGGGACATCTGCAACTAGATCAGGTTGCTCAGAGCCCCGTCCAACCTGACCTTGAAGGTTTCCAGGGATGGGGCCATCACAACCTCTTTGGGAAACCTGTGTCAGTACCTCACCACCCTCATTATAAAAAATTTCTTCCTTATAACCAGTCTGAATCTACCCTCCTTTAGTTTAAAACCATTACCCCTTGTCGTATTGCTACAGACCTTACTAAATCAATCATTGGGAAGGTGATGGAACAAATCCTTCTGTAATCATATCCAAACACACAAAGGACAATGTGAATGTCAGCATGGATTTTGAAGGGGTAATCATGTTTAATCAATCCAATAGTCTTCTACAATGAGATGACATGTTCAATGGATGAGGAGAGAGCAGTGGATGTTGTTTACCTTGACTTTAGCAATGCTTTTGATGCTGTCTCTTGTAATGTCCTCGTAGGAAAAGTGATGAAGTAAAGACTAGAAAAATGGACAGCAAGGTGGACTGAAAACTGGCTGCACCGCTGAGTGTAAAGTGCTGTGACCAGTGGCACAAAGTTGAGCTGGAGACCAGTGACATACTCTGGGGGTTGATTCTGGAGCCAGTACAGTTTAACATCTTCATTAATTACCTGTATCATGGGACACGGTGCACCCTCAGGAAGTTTGGAGATGATAAAAAACTGGCAAGAGTGATTGATACTCCAGAGGGTAGTGCTGCCATCAGATGGAGCCAGTTAGGCTGGAGAAACAGGCAGCCAGGAACCTCATAAAGTTTAACAAAGGGGAATGTGAAGTCCTGCACCTGGGGAGGAATAAGACTGTGCACAAGTACACACTGGGGACTCGCCATCTGGAAAGTAGCTTTGCAGAGCAAAGCATTCTGCTGGACACCAAGCTACACATAATTCAGAACAATTCAGCAGGCTGCATTAGGCAGAGCATTGCCAACAAGTCAAGGGAGGTGATCCTTCCCCTCTACTCTCCTCCCCCTAACTCAGGACAAAGTGTTTTTTCTGTTATGTGAAGAAGTTATGGCTTCCTTAAAAACCTCTGAAAGTCTGTGTCTCTGTAATAGAAGAAAGTAAAAGTCTGACTACCTTCAGGCAGTCTTTAGTTATTTAGCCTACTGACAGAAGCAAGTATTTAGATGTCTGCTGTTTCCTGTTTTCTGCTGCCTCAGGAAAAAAGAGAAAAAAAAATATACTGACTAATAGCCCTTAGTGGAGAAGGCCTTCTTTCAGGCTGTTGTTTACTGGCCTGTGACACAGTTAAGCTTTGTTGATTTCTTTATTCCTGGACTTTGTTGCTCTGATGCTTTTTCAATGGGCCAGATTCGGACCTGTTTAAGAGGCTGTCACTGGAATGGCTGTGACTTTCAATGTTCTAAGCTGACATGAAAGATTGGCTGCCTGGCTGTCTGTCTTCTAGATGGCTTTTTTAAAAAAGCCATGTATTGGGCTGCAGACAAGATAGTCAGCAAAGAGGACATTTCATGAGAACTTCTCCAACAACCCCAGAGAAGATGTTCTTGCTCCTTTCTGAGATTCCTTTCTTATGGTCTATGTAGCCACTTTCAATTTTTTTTACCTATTGGAGATGTCTGTCAGTCCTCTGCACAACAAGCCTGAACTTAAATTAGGCTATTTTCACTTAAATTAGATAGAATGATAGTGCCCCTCCTCTGGGGAAAAAGCTGATATTTCTGAGAATCCAGCTTTGCCACCTCATGAAGCTTCAGGGAAGGTTTTAAACACAACTTCTGGGTTATTAAACATAAAATAATCTACCTAAGTGACACAAAGACAAAGGAAACAGATTGTCATTAATTGCTCTTTACCTAGAATTCCTCCCTTCATTTTTTTTTTTTAATTTTTTTTGTCAATTGCTTCATACCTGGAAAAGGTTTCTCTGTAAATGAGAGGCTGGGAGCTGACCCCTGCAAAGAAGCCACAGACCATTGCTACTCTGAAGCAACTGATGCTGTCAGAGGGGAGCATCCTCAAATGCCTGGTCTCACTACGATAAGATAAAACTGGTCAAGGAAACACACAAATGTGAGGTCTAGTAATAGGAATTTCAGAATACAGAGGGGAAGATGGATTTATAGAATCATAGAATCATAGAATCATTAAGGCTGGAAAAGACCTCTAGGATCATCAAGTCAAACCGTCAACCCAACACCTCCATGCCTTCTAAACCATGCCCTGAAGTGCCATGTCTACAGGTATTTTGAACACTCCCAGGAATGGTGACTCCACCACCTCTCTGGGCAGCCTGTTCCAATGCCTGACCACTCTTTCAGTGAAGAAATTTTTCCTAAGATCCAATCTAAACCTCCACTGGTGCAACTTGAGGCCATCTCCTCTTGTCCTATCACAAGCTGCTTGGGAGAAGAGACCAACACCCACCTCGCTACAACCTCCTTTCAGGTAGTTGTAGAGAGCAATAAGGTCTTCTCTCAGTCTGCTCTTCTCCAGGCTAAACAAACACAGTTCCCTCAACTGCTCCTCAGAAGACTTGTGCTCCAGACCCTTCAACAGCTTCAGTGCCCTTCTCTGGACACACTCCAGCACCTCAATGTCCTTCTTGTAATGAGGGGCCCAAAAAATAAATACAGTATTTGACGTACAACCTCACCGGTGCTGAGCACAGGGGCACTATCACTGCCCTGCTCCTGCTGGCCACACTATTCCTGATACAAGCCAGGATGCTGTTGGCCTTCTTGGCACCTGGGCACGCAGCTGGCTCATGTTCAGCCAGTTGTCAACCAACACCCCCAGGTCTTTTTCATATGGGCAGTTTTCCAGCCACTCTTCCCCAAGCCTGTAGCGTTGCATGGGGTTGTTGTGACCCAAGTGAAGGACCCGGTACTTGGCCTTGTTGAACCTCTTATGATTGGCCTTGGCCGATTGATCCAGCCTGTCCAGATGCTTCTGCAGAGCCTTCCTACCCTCAGGCAGATCAATGCTCCTTCCTACCTTGGTGTCATCTGCAAACTTACTGAGGGTGCACTCAATCCTCATCCAGATCATTGATAAAGATATTAAACAAGACTGGCCCCAACACCAAGCCCTGGGTACCCCACTTGTGACCCTCCACCAACTGGATTTAGATCTGTTCACCACAACTCTCTGGGCTTGGCCATCAAGTCAGTTTTTTACCCAGTGAAGAGTACCCCGCTCAGCGCCATGAGCAGCCAGATTCTCCAGGAGGATGCTGTGGGAGACAGTGTCAAAGGGTTTACTAAAGTCCAGGTAGACAACATCCACAGCTTTTCCCTCATCCACTAGGCAGGTCACCTGACAATAGAAGGAGGTCAGGTCGGTCAGGCAGGACCTGCCTTTCATGAACCCATGCTGGCTGGGTCTGATCACCTCATTGTCCTGCACATGCCTCATGATGCCACTCAGGATGATCTGCTCCATAACATTCTCTGGCACCAAGGTCAGGCTGACAGGCCTGTAGGTCCCTGGATCCTCTTTCCAGCCTTTCTTGTAGATGGGCATTATATTTGCTAATTTCCAGTCAACTGTGACCTCCCCTGTTCAACCAGGACTGCTGATAAAGGATTGAATGTGCCTTGATGAGCACTTCTGCCAGTTCCCTCAGTACTCTTGGGTGGATCCCATCTGGCCCTGCAGACTTGTGAGTGTCCAGGTGGCACAGCAGGACATAAACTGCTTCCTCCTGGATTAAGGGGGGGTTTATTCTGCTCTTCGACCCTGCCTATCTGCTCAGGGGGCTGAATACCCTGGGAATAACTGGTCTGACTATTAAACACTGAGGCAAAGAATGAATTAAGTACCTCATCTTTGGTGGCAACATTCCCTTCCACATAAAATAGCAGATCGAGATTCTCTCTTTGTTGTTAATGTATCTGTAAAAATATTTTTTGTTATCCCTTAAAACAGATCCCTTAAAACAGATTGAGTTATAGCTGCTTTTGCCTTTCTGATCTTCTCTCTGCAAGGAGATTCCTGTACTCTTCTTGAGTTGCCTGGCCCTTCTTCCAAAAGTGGTAAACTCATGTTTTTTTCTTGAGTCCCAGCAAAACTCCCTGTTCAGCCAGGGCGGTTGTCTTCCTCTCCAGTTCATCTTGTGGTAGGTGGGGACATTCTGCTCCTGTGCCTTTAAGACTTCCTTCTTGAAGAATGTCCGGCCTTTCTGGACTCCTTTGCCCTTCAGGACTGCCTCCAAGGGACTCTCCTAATCAGTGCCCTGATCAGGCCAAAGTCTGCCGTCCAGAAGTCCATGGTAGTGGTTTTGCTGACCCCTCTCCTTATTTTACCAAGAATTGAGAACTCCATCATATCATGGTCACTAAATCCAAGATGACCTCCAACTACCACATCTCCCACCAGTCCTTCTCTTTTTGTTAACAGGAGGTCAGGCAACACACTTCCCCTGGTAGCCTCACTTACCAGCTGTGTCAGGAAGTTATCTTCCACACACTCCAGGAACCTCCTAGACTGTTTCTTCTCTGATGTGTTGTATTTCCAACAGACATATGTAAGTTGAAGTCTCCCATGAGAACAAGGGCTACCAATTGTGAGACTTCTCTCAGCTGCTTATAGAATATTTCATCTCCCTCCTCATCCTGGATGGGTGGTCTATAACAGAACCCTAGCAGGATATCAGCCTTGTTGGCCTAACCCCTCATCCTTATCCATAAGCACTTGACCTTATCATCACAGTCACTGAGCTCTACAGTTGCAACACTCCCTAACATACAAACCTCCACTGCCTCTCTTTCCATGCCGAACCCTTCTGAAGGGCTTATAGCCATCCATTGCAGCACTCCAGTCATAAGAGTCATCCTACCATGTCTCTGTGATGGGTTTTAAAAAGTATGAAACTTATGATACCAAAATCTTTAGTTTCACCATTTTCTTTCATTAACATGTGTGCTGTTTACAGTCTACACTCTCAGATCCAGGGTCTTGTTTGAGAATACCTATAGGCTTAAAACTTTTCTGTGTAGAAAGTGTTCAGGCTATTTCTATAATAATTGCTGCATAATCCTACTGTATTTTAATTATCTCAAAGAATCTTTGTTCATTCTTTTTATATAAGGTAGACATTATAAGTGCTGTAACCAATTTACTGTCTAGAAAGAGCAGGAAGAGTGAAATGCAACGAGTTCAAGGTGACAAAACATGTTTGCAGCAGAGCAAGTCTTTGTAGAGAGACTCATCTTCCGTGCACAGAAAAGAATTCTGTATCTGATCTAAAAAACAGATGTTATCAAGGAGCTGGAGCTTGCAAGTATGTATAGACAAGGAAGAGACTGCAATTAGCTGGAGGGGGAAAACAGTGAGAAAAGGAAATAAAAAGGCACAAACAGCTTTTTAATGCTTTCAGCTGATTAATACAACAACCTGGAAATGATCAGTATGATGTTTGAGCCATTAACAAAGGTCATAATTCCAGTTCTGTAATGTTAAACACAGTACCAAGGAGGATGATTTTGTGCCAAACTTTCTATACACCTGGTGTTAGGAAAATATGCTTTCTATATTTCTTCTCTTTTATTAAAAGAATACATTGCAGGTCTCTTTCTCCTGAAAGTATGCCATCCTTGCATCTCTACATTCTTATTTCCTCTTTTTATGAAGAAATACACAGTATATATACTCAAATACTGCCACTAATCATGCACTTCCTCTAAACCAGCAAGAATATGACCTCAAGGTGACTCTCATTTCACTGGCTATGAAAGCCACTTCACTTATGTCAGGGCGTATGACCTTGAGTCCTACTGAGGCGTAATTACTCACGCACAATTACTTTTGTTGGGTTTAACTCATTTCATTGCACAAGGGCATGTGACACTCATACAAAACAGGCCCTGATCTAACCGACAGCCTGCATTCAGTACTCAGAAACGTGAAAGTTCAAAACAACACCTCTTCTTTTATTCATGTGCCTATATCATTCTTAGCTGAGCCAGAACCAAAACCAGAGCTGTTAAGATACTAATATTATTAATATCCTATTTTTATATAGCCATTTTCAACAGCAGATCTTCAAACCCTACCTGAAGTGGTTCAGATCTACCAGGACCTCTTCTAGATGCAGAACTACGTGCCTCTAGGCAGGAAATAATGTGCCCTAGACCACACAGTTACAGAATCCTCTGCAAGCCACTATTCTGTAGGCAACTGTGGTGGGTTGACCTTGGCCAGCTGCCAGATGCCCACCCAACTGCTCTCTCATTACTCCTCCTCATCAGGACAGGTGGACAAAATAGCATAGAAAAGGTCATAAGCTGAGATAAAGACAGAGACAACACTTCACAGTTACCATCATGAGCAGAACAGACAAAACTTGGGGAAAATTAATTTATTCTATCACAAATTAAAACAAGTTTCAATAGTGAGAAACAAAAATAAACATTAAAAGAAAACCCGTCCCTGCCCGTTTTTCCCATGCTTAGCACTACCCTTCACTCCTGACTCCTCAGCCCATCCCGGCCCCCCTCGGCCGCCCCTCCCTCCTCACACCCCTCCCTGCTCCCGCGCGGGCCCTGCCCCGGGCTGCAGCCCTTCAGGGACCCCCTGCTCCCGCCTGGGCTCTCCACGGCCGCAGCCCCCGCAGGAAATATCCCCCGGCTGCGGCGTGGGGCCCTCCCCGGGCTGCAGGCGGGGTCTCTGCTCCGGCGGGGCCTCTGCAGGGCTGCGGGGGGTCCCTGCTCCGGGCCTGCACCACCTCCTGCCCTCCTGCTCCTCCCCCTCCTCCGGCCTGGGGGTGCCTCTGCTGCTGCTCCCTCCTCGGCTTCCTCCTCCTGTGCCATGTTTTGCCTTTGGCCCTTTCTGAAGCCCGTTTCCCCCCGGCGCCCCCAGCTCGGCTGAGGGGCTCGGCTGTGCCCTGCCGTGGGGCCGCTGGAGCCGGCCGGGACCGGCTGTGCCCGGCACGGGGCAGCCCCGGCCTCTCCTCACAGAGGCCAACCCTGCAGCCCTCACTGCAACGCCTTGGCACAGACAATCTGTACAGCAAATTATGTCAAATTTGTTTAATGACATCTATTAAGCGAAAATGTTTACCTATTTAAATATAGATGCATTTCAAATGAGTCTGTATGTGGAAAAGCAGCGCACTTTGTGTCTGTGTAGTCATCCAGTCACCATGTTTTGACTGAGGAGGTCCTGAGGGGCTAACTCTGTTTCAGTACCACATTCAGGTTTCCAAACACAAGCTCTTCCCTACTCCAAAACCACAGTTAAAATAAAGGGTGATGGCTTAACCTCCTATTAGGGTAACATCAACCTTTACATTGTGAATTTCACTTGTTAAGGGAATACCAAAGCTGCTGGTCTGTGGGACCGAGGTGTTTTTGACTTGGCCATCCACAGGTGAGGCTGCTGCTGTTGCCATCTGTACGTCCAGCAAGTAACAAGGAAGAGCATGTATCAAAGATACAAGCCCACACAGAGCAGAAACAGCACCAGGCATGCCAACCAGCATGGAGAGCAGGAATTTTATCAGCACTCACATAAAAAACTAACAGCATTCACACTGGTATACATATCTATAGAAAAAGGATGTGGACAGGCCTGAAGGGGTCCAGAGAAGGGCCACCAAGATGATCAAAGGACTGGGAAGCTGCCATATGAGGATAGGCTGGGAGAGCTGGGTTTGTTCAGCCTTGAGAAAAGGAGGCTCAAAGGGGATCTCATCACCATGTACCAGTACTTGAGGGGTAGCTAGAAAGGAGATGGAGACTCCCTTTTTACAAGGAATTCCATGGAGAGGACAAGGGGGAATGGACACAAGTTGCTCTTGGGGAGATTCCGATTGGACACAAGAGGAAAATTTTTCACATTGAGGACAGTCACTGTTGGAATAATCTCCCCAGGGAAGTGGTTGACTCGGCCACGTTGGACAGCTTCAAGAGTCGTCTGGGCAGGGTGCTGGGCCATCTTGTTTAGACTGTGCTTTTCCTAGAAAGGTTGGACTGGATGATCCCTGAGGTCCCTTCCAACCTGTGATTCTGTGATTCTGTATTGAAAAACACAGATAGGTTAATTGTGTTCCTACTTTCCAAATGACCAGGACTGAAGTTCACTAATGGACATGCACACTTTTAAGTCTGCCTAGTAACTATGCACAAACCCTTAACCCCTTATTCAGCCACCAGCTGTAAGCTTGGGCCTTTCCAGGTACCTGCTGGCTAGTCCAGCTTGAAGTTCATACATGAATCACACAGAAAGTGAGGTCACACAGAAAAGGGGAATAGGATTTAATAAGAAGACAGCACATATTGTAGTTCTCCATTTTCCCATTCTTGTTACATCCTGATCCCTCCCTTTCTCACATTTGGCCCTTCCCTTAAATGTCCCGTAATAATAATTTTCATGCATTCCCAAAATTCACTCAAAGCATTCCATAAGCATCTTCATGCAACTGCACAAGCCCTCTCAAACAGCCCACGATCAGCTTGTTCTTTCCTGTGGGACACGTGGGAAACTTGTTTCCTTCCTTCTTATCTGTTACAAAGTTCTGGTTGAATCCCCTAAAAGCTTTGAGTCATTTGTTCAATGGCCCCTCAGCCAGTGACCTGAGAGCTCAGGTCTTTGCTGTTGTCTATTATCTCTTGTTTTCCTTAGGGCTTCTATATCTAGGTTTTTAATTTATTATTTTTCCTGCCTCTTATCTTTGTCTGTTATCTTTGTCCCTTACGCTGATAGCTGTTAACCAGACGTCTTTACATTCTACATATCCTTGCATTAGTCTACTTGGATTAAAGAAGTTGATTTAAAAAGAAAAAGACAGCAAGTGTAGAGTAGACGTGAAAGCATGCTAAAGGCTTTGGCACCAGGTGCTCAGCTCACAGCTGAATCCTGAATTCCAGTTTACAAGAGGTGCCAAACCTCCTTCCTCTCTATGTTTATCAGGTATTTATATATACCACAGGAAAGACCAAGACTATGTGGAAATGAATGTGCTGTGTATTTGGTCTGCAATGAGCTGTATAAAGGTTAGTAAGAGCTAATCCTAATCTCATGACACTGACAAGGAAATTATACAGTGACAAAAAAATAGTATTATTTGTGTTTTATGGCTAAGGGTCTGGGCCACAGAGACTGAGTGGCTAATCCTAAATCACACAGGAATTTTATGACAGACTGAGAATTGGACCTTTCTCCCTCAGGTCTCAACTTAGTGATTCAGGCACATCAAAAAATCCCAAAATTCACTTTTGGAACTTTCCCTAAATATGAGGGTACCAAGTTTAAAGATTAATCAGTGCTCTTCCCAGGACACTCTTTAGCTTCCCTTAGGGTTTACCAAGATTTTCTTACTCTTTCAGAGCCCAGAAGGGTCTTTGAAGCTTCCGTTCACAGATAAACCCTTCACCTTGTTCCCAGAGCAGTGCAGAACTGACTTAGGGGCAATTTGTATGAGTGTATGCTCCAGTGAGAAGGTCTCACCCAGCTCTAGTTAAAGAAGACAGAGCAGAAAACATCAGAGAAAAGAAATAAAGACATCTTTTCACTCTGTTTTACTCACATGACCTAAATTAAATTAGCACTGTCATGCGGGCACATTCCTCAGTCACTGACGACTTTGTTGTGTTGCTGAGACTGTGCTGCTACATGCAATGATGTCTACACCACCCTTCACAGTCTGATACTTGGCTGTCATGTGCATAACATGATCTCCTCACCTTCACTTCACTGTCTGTGAAGTCAACACTCTGTCTGAGGGCAGGCTCCTGTCTGAAAGCCTGCTCACACGCACAGGGATTTCTGCTCTCCAGAGGCACCTTCCAGTCCTAACTTTGAGGTTTACTGTCAAAGGAAACAGCAGACATAACCTAGAGGGCAGCTTCAAAGACTAGTGAAGATAAACCAAGAAATAAATGCTAAGTTATGCTTTGTGGTGTCAATGACTCTCACTGATCCCTTATCTGCTGGCTGTGATCTCTTCTGCACTCACCTGACCTCGATTTTGGACAAATGCTCAGCAGCAGCCGCCACGCTCTGCCCACAGAGAAATCCAGGCTTAAAACCTTCCAAACATCTTCCAAAATAGAGAATAATTGAATCTCAGTCTCTTACCTTCTCTCTTTCCTAAAGAGCATAACTGGAAAATCTTAATGTAAACTATACAACATAATGTGTTAATTTGTCCTTGCAATACAGAATAGCAGTACAAAAGGTGTGGTTAAGAAGCTGAACAGTGGTAAACTGGTATACTGAAGTCAGTGGAAAACCAAACTGTCTGAGAGGTGACCATTAATAATTGTGATGCAATCTACATGGTCTACCAGATGATCTTTTTTCAGAGATTTCCATCCTGTCGATGATTTCATATGAAATTTGTGTGAAATACAAATGTTGTTGCTAATCTGCATTTTTGTTTTGTTGATATTAGCACACTAAAAAAGTGTGTGATGGAACAATATTGCTTTGTTGCTAAGTGATGATTCCTGAATATGTGTTGGCAAAGCCAAGCAGAACAAACAGATTTGACTAGAGTTTGTAAAATATCTATTTCCTAAAAAAAAAAAAAACCAAACAAAAAAACCCCACATTTTCTCATTGAAGAACTACTGGAAAAGGAATAGAAACTTTTCATTTCAGTGATCCCTGAACTGTAGGTCTTTCTAAATTGGAAGTTGATTTATCTGAAAACTTGATTATTGTTTGAATTGGGTTTGCATGGCAAGGTTTTGGGGAGCAGGGGGGCTACAGGGGTGGCTTCTGTGAGAAGCTGCCAGAAGCTTCCCCCATGTCCGATAGGGCCAATGCCAGCCGGCTCCAAGAGGGACCCGCCACTGGCCAAGGCGGAGTCCATCAACAATGGTGGTAATGCCTTTGGGAAAACATATTTAAGAAGGGGAAAAAACCCTGCACAACAGCAGCCAGGAGAAAGGAGTGAGAATATGTGAGAGAAACAGCCCTGCAGACACCAAGGTCGGTGAAGGAGGAGGGGGAGGAGGTGCTCCAGGCACTGGGGCAGAGATTCCCCTGGAGCCTGTGGTGAAGACCATGGTGAGGCAGGATGTCCCCCTGCAGCCCATGGAGGTTAATGGTGGAGCAGGTATCCACCTGCAGCCTGTGGAGGACCCCACACCAGAGCAGATGTATGCCCAAAGGAGGCTGTGACCCCATGGGAAGCCCATGCTGGAGCAGTCTGTTCTTGAAGGACTGCACCCCATGGAAGGGACCCACACTGGAGCATTTCATGAAGAATTGCAGCCTGTGGGAAGGACCCACATCGGAAAAGTTCATGGAGGACTGTCTCCTGTGGGATGAACCCCATGCTGGAGCAGGGGAAGAGAGTGCGGAGCAAAGAGCAGCAGAGATAATGTGTGACGAACTGACTGCAACCCCTATTCCCTGTCCCCACGTGCTGCTTGTGGGGAGGAGGTAGGGAAATCAGGATTGAAGCTGAGCCTGGGCAGAAGGGAGGGGTTGAAAGGGAAGGTGTTTTAAGAATTGTTTTTTATTTCTCTTTACCCTACTCTGCTTTGACTGGCAACAAATTAAATTAATTTCCCCAAGTCGAGTCTGTTTTGCCCGTGATGGTAATTGGTGAGAGATCTCACTGTCCTTATCTCGTCCCATGAGCTTTGCATTTTATGTTTCTCTCCCTGTCCAGATGAGAGGGGGAGTGATAGAGCAGCTTGGTGGGCACCTGGTGTCCAGCCAGGGTCAACCCACCACATTGTTGCTCACAGTCAAGTTCTTTTTAACTTTTAAAATAAGCTCATATGTTTAAATATAAACAGCTATAACTTATCAATCTTATTATACTAAGTCTGTCTATCTAGTAGTGAAAACTACAGAGTATGTCTTTGGGAAGCAATTTAATCCAAACAAGAACTAGAGGTACTATTATGCTCTCATTATAACTATGCAGGATTTATTTCCCTGTTTTTTTTACCTCACTTAGTCTTCATTTCAGTTTTATCTTATTTTTAAATTGCCTGAATTTGACACACTTGTTTTGGTGATGCTTGTAAAATCCCTCTCAAAAGCCACAATAAAAATCCACAATTTAATTATTTTTTCCCATGAGACAAAAATTCAAATTGGAAATATACTTTCCATTACATTTCAAAAATAATAAAAACATCATTCTTAAAGTCAATCAGATGATGCTGCAATAGACAGTATCACACTCCTTAAAGAACAAATTTTAAAAGAAAGAAAAATAAAAACTGGTAGATTCCAGTGAAGGAATAGGCATCTTCCTGGAAATGTTTGATAATTATTTCATGCCCTAACTACTGTTGCTTATTCTTTGCAGGTGCAGGTGCTCCTGTTATCAGTTAGTTGGTTTATGGCTAAAATGTTTGAGTTTATCCCATTAGGCACGGATAACAACTGTTATCAATTCACAGGCAGGCCTTAACTCAAATTTAAGGCATCTAGATGTATTCATCTGCAGTGGGTGCCTAAGCTGCAGGCATCAAAAACTGAAAATCTAATCAATACCTTTAGCATGAAACCAGCTGGAAGATATTTTAACCTGGTTTGAGCAATCTGTAGTCCTAAGGCAGCCCTCATTTTAGTGAGTGAAACATTTCCTCTTGACTTTAAAGGAGGATGAATCATGTCTCCTGTTCTGTTTATAGACCAATGCATAGACCCTTCTATTTGAACACCTTCTGAGTGCATTGACAGACCTATAATGTAGAGTCTGGGGTGATATGAACTTACATTTACATGCTTTAAAATCAAATATGGAGTGTGTCCTAATTTGAGCCATTGTTCCTGCAGAAGAGTGGTAGCCAGGACATACACACTGCAGTGAGAAAAGTGAGTTAGTCCCTCTCCTGTTCTTTTTTTGCTAGGGACTAGTGCTGAGGAACCAGAGCCAACTTGAGAAGACGCGAACACCTGCTTTTGCAGAATATAGGATATGCTTATCCATTCTTCTCTCTCCCTTTCCAATATGGTGCAAAGAGAACATGAGCTGCACCAGCTCTCATCTCGTAATGCTTTTACTCATTAGCCCTGCGGTAAATAAATGGCTGGATGCAGACTAGGGCAGGGAAAAAAAGAGGTCTCTCTTGATGTTTAGCATATTACACCATTACTTTTCAGCTTGAAAATGTTTTTTCTCCCGGCTGATCCTTCCTTATTTTCCAGTTACTCAAGGCAAAACAGTAAAAAAAAATTAAAAAATGTAATTTCTCTGCTGCACCAGGAAATTTAAAACCTAGTTTAATTCTGGAGCTGTGGTTCATGTCCAAAGTTCTTTGATAATGCAGTCTATAATCAAGGGAATTGCTTAACTGTGTTCAGTTTGCTCATCCCTGCTCACACCCGTAATGAGTTCCTGCATAAATTAAATGATAATTAGCTGTGTGACATTTTGGACCACGTGTTATGGCTTGTAGAGTTAAGATTTCCTGACGGAATCCAATCCTCGCGTTTAGTTTCTCCTTGTTTGCTGTAACAAGTTTCCCAAGTTTTTTCACACTGAAGTGCTTGCTATGTGGTTTCATGCATAATAATCAGATCAGGGTGAGGTTACATAACAAGAACGAACTTCACTTTCATCCTCTCTAGGTAATAGATGAGCAAGTCAGACAGGAAATCAGTCTGCTTTCAAACAGGGTATATTTAAAAATTTATGATGCAACAATATCTAATACTCTCTAGGTTTAGAGGGAAAAGCGTGGTTTAATAAAGTGGTATCCTATACCCTAAGCAAAACGGTAACACAAGTGCCACTGTACAGCATGAAACAGAACCACTGACGATATCAATCCTGTTATTAATCATTCTGTTGAGAACAGCTATTTATCAAGCGATGAATCTCCCAGCAACTATGGCTTACATGACTTGAACTTAAAGAGCCCTGAATGATCCTTGAAGGATAAAGGAAACATTAAATTTTCACGTAAGTCACATGAGCCTTTGCTTTTTTGGGTCAGGAGAAAAATATGGAACTACTCTTAAGGCCATAATGGTTAGGCTTGCTCCTGTTGCAGTAAATCAGTACGGGAGAAAGAGAAGAAGAAAGCACAAAGATTTTTATCAGCTTTGCCTCCAACTCTCTAAACATCAGCGTCCAGAGGAGCAGGCAGCACAATGACTCTTCCTGGAGATGAGGACCTGGTTGCAGCCTTTCCAGCTGTGGTGGTGTTCACCTGCGTTCAGATGGGGTCCTGGCAGAGCTGTTGTAGGGCAAAGAAGAGCTCCCAGGTGGTTCCTCTCTTTTCAAGCAGGCAAGCAGATGGATTAATAGGCTTGGAGCCTAATCCATCTTCTCAGGACCAGCTCCAAGTTTCCTACAAATCAGAACCAACGGAGGAGGACTACAGAAGAGGTGCTGGCTGAGACAGCCTTCCTGACAGAGGTGCTAGCTGGAGGCCAGCACCAGTCCTGATGATTGGAGACTCCTCTACTGCTGATATTACTGAGGAGAGGACTCTCATGTGTGGGTAATAGAGTGGGCACTGTTTCCTACTGAGGAGGGGCAGCGGGGAAATGCTTTTGATGCCAGCACATCCATTTACACATCTGGTATTCAGGAGACTCTTTCCACTGGCTTTAATGAAGGAAAAAAGACGCACTGTGCAGTGAGGGAAGTTTGCACTGCTGGCATTATAAATCTCCATCTGTTCTGCAGGCAGAGCAAAAACTTTGGTGTCAAGAGCAGTGACATCAACATTAAATCACTTTTTTTCTCTCTTTTTCAGAAAAAAAAAAAAACTAAATAAATGAAAAGAATCAGAAAGAAATGGATAAAAGTGCATAACTTTCCACAGGCACTTCTCCTCTGAAGAGAGAAAACAGTCTGGGTGGATGCTGAGTTGAAAGAATTCAAGAGTGAATATGTCAGTTAACAGCGATTTGGCTTGAATGATACCTTCCCAGAGGAAAGAGGTAACTCATAAAACTTTCCTTCTGGAAGCTCTCAGATTCCAGCTAATTAATTGCAGTGAGGTAGCTTTTAAACTAGAGGTGTGCGAAAGCAGATCCAGTCACTCCTGAAATACTGTAGCAAAGTCTTGCTATTGTTACTTTAAAGACCAGCTCCAACATATATCGATGCAAAAATCCTTGGCAGTATAAAGATAATGCATAAATACAGCAGTTTTTAAATGAAAATAATATCCTAATGAAGACAAAAGGGGAGGGAGCACAGGAAAACAGGTTTTGCTATGTAACCTTCGAACTTGAAGGCCTTGAAATAAAGCTCTGTGCCCTGCAGGCTCAAAGGCTGGTGAACAATGCAGCTGGTTTGCCATCTGAACAGTCTAGGGTGATCATATCATCCCCCCCTGCTTTAAATATATCATTGTTCAGGTCTTCAGGGCCTTGCCTCATAACGGCCATACTTACTTGACCTAGTGTTGGTTCTTTCTATGTCTTCTTCATTTGACATGAGACTCCACAGGCTGGGATTTGTTCTCTACTGAATGTCTGTTCCTGCTTTTATTGTGTGACCTGGGGGTTTTGTAATGCAGCCTGGGCATGCCAGTCCATTGACCGAGCAGGAGGGAGGCTCATAGGCTCCAAGAGTTGCACTGAGGCTGCAGGATCCTGAAAGGAGGGCCAACATCATCTGAGTCTCTTTCCAAGCAAAATGCAAACTGATGCGTTTGACTTTGCTCTCTCGCGGCAGCTCCCCCAAATGCGCAAGCTGACTGGTGCTTTTTACTTGCTCGTAAAGTAAATAAAGAAATTCTCCTCAATAACCTTCAGCTTCGTTCCTGATGACAAAGTGGGTGTAGATGGAGTTATATCTACACTGTTACACATAAATTAATAAATAAAGATAGACTTCTCATGATAGTCTATTAACTCCAGTTAAAAAAAGCTGTATAGACAAGGACACTTCCTTTTTATCTAGCAGTTGTGGCTCATGGCAAAACCCTCACACAGTATCCTGCCAAACCAAACAAAAGCCTATATTGCTGTTTGTTTCTTTTTGTTTTCACTGCTATTTTAACCTGCAATAAGACCACAGCTTTTCTCATGCTGGGTAGATTGACCTAGATTAACCCTTACCGGGTTTCTGGATCATATAGAAGATTCTCAAATACCAGGGTGACAGCTAACCTTAGAAAGACCTTGGTACATAGCTTGTAATTCATGTGCAATACAGTACAAAAGATTGAAGTCCGTGGCAAACACTTTTGTTTTGAATCTGTATCACTCACAAGAAAGAAAAACTAAAAAAAAAGTGTGTGCAATGACCTAAATAATCTGTATTTTATCATGCTTAAAAATGAAAAGCAAAGTAGAACCTCCATGTTTATAGCCCTGAGCCCCACAGAGCCACAGACGGAGGTTGCCACTTTGAATTTTTAAATGAACGTTGTGCCTTAAAGAGTGCAGAGGAATAATAGGTAGCAGAAAACTTGCTCAACTATTAATGGTGTCATCCTGTTAGAAAAATGTAGGAAAAAGAGATAATAATGATTATCACAAAGTGGGAGAATAAGGTGGAGAAATAAACTATAATTTCAAAGCCATAAAAGCACTGGGGAGGTAGTTTTTCATCCACCTTCTTTTTACGTCTGACTTTTGCACATCAGAGCAGAGAGATCTCAATAGAAAGACAGCTTGAAAAGATTGATGAGAGCTAACAGGACCCTAGTTTTCTTTTAGAAGTGACTGTTCATTTTGATTTAATATTCAGGTTTATTAGATGCAAAAGTGTAAAATTCACAGTTCTGATTCAAGACTTTGACCAGGAAACTGATACTGTAAGGAGTCTGAGACAGGGACTGTACAGCCAGGGGTGGCTCTGGTCAGCCTCACCACCACCTTCCACACTCACGTTTCTTCCTGAGATAGCTGCCTTCTTGAGGCACAGCTAAATAGGCTGGCCTGGCTGCTTAACTGTCAGAGTTCACAAGCTAAAACTGGTGCTGGTTTACTTTAAAACACTAGCTTATGGATTGGAGAGATTCAGCAGCTGCTGCAAGAGCAAATGAAACATTTCTGCAGATTTGCTTTAAGAAAGGGGTCAGAATGACCGCTGGGGCCAGGAAGTATTGCTGCTGTCCTGAGTTAAGCTGTATTCCCTCCTGAAACGGAGGAGGGATATTTGCCCTTATTCAAGGAAGCACCTATATTTGTGTTCGCATTAAACATGTGCTTAAACTCCATTGGTTATAATAAAGTTTAAATGTACATTTAAATACAAGTGTATGTGTATGGGACTTCATGGAAGGCATGCAGTTTTGAATCGGACTTTAAGATCATTAATCAGCTAGTGCTGATAAGAGATTCTCTGAAGTCAGGAATACATTTTTATTCTTACCAACAAAACCCACCAAATTTGTATGAGGTCAATGCTCTGTAAGCTATTCCAATAGCTTATTCCTGCTATGGAACCCAACTCTCTTGATATGGGAAGAGTGGGATGAAGTCGAACATAATACATCCTCTATGTATAATCCTGGTAACACAATCCTCATGAAATCAGGCAAGCACTTAAAGTTTTTACTTAATTAGAAAGTTCTTCTGAGTTTGAATATGATCTCACTGATCCCATGATCAACGAATTACATTGTGATGGTGAAGTTGCAGTAGATCTTGGCAAAGAGAGGTTAAACCATAACACATGGCAACACTTCAGTCCAGGACCAAAGTCTGTGTGGATTCTCACTAATGCAACAGCCACGCTCACAATCATGTTTGCAAACACTGTCAAATCCATCAGGGACCTGTTTAACACTCTGTAACATCAGGGCAAAGGAAAGTCCTGAAACGTCAAGCACTAGCCCAAGTAACGTATTAGAATTATACAATTATAGAATCATTTAGGTTGGGGAAGACATTTAAGATCATCAGGTCCAGCCATCAAGCCAACACTGCCAAGTCCACCACTAAACCATATCTCTAAGCATCACATCTACCCACCTTTTAAAGACCTCCAGGAATGGTGACTCCACCACCTCTCTGGGCAGCCTGTTCCAATGCCTGACCACTCTTTCAGTGAAGAAATTTTTCCTAAGATCCAATCTAAACCTCCACTGGTGCAACTTGAGGCCATCTCCTCTTGTCCTATCACAAGCTGCTTGGGAGAAGAGACCAACACCCACCTCGCTACAACCTCCTTTCAGGTAGTTGTAGAGAGCAATAAGGTCTCCTCTCAGTCTGCTCTTCTCCAGGCTAAACAAACACAGTTCCCTCAACTGCTCCTCAGAAGACTTGTGCTCCAGACCCTTCAACAGCTTCAGTGCCCTTCTCTGGACACACTCCAGCAACTCGATGTCCTTCTTGTCCTGAGGGACCCAAAACTGAACACTATTCAAGGTGTGGCCTCACCAGTGCCGAGTACTGGAGCACCACCACCTCCCTGCTCCTGCTGGCCACACTATTCCTGATACAAGCCAGGATGCTGTTGGCCTTCTTGGCACCTGGGCACACTGCTGGCTCATGTTCAGCCAGTTGTCAACCAACACCCCCAGGTCTTTTTCATATGGGCAGTTTTCCAGCCACTCTTCCCCAAGCCTGTAGCGTTGCATGGGGTTGTTGTGACCCAAGTGAAGGACCCAGTACTTGGCCTTGTTGAACCTCTTATGATTGGCCTTGGCCAATTGATCCAGCCTGTCCAGATCCTTCTGCAGAGCCTTCCTACCCTCAGGCAGATCAATGCTCCTTCCTACCTTGGTGTCATCTGCAAACTTACTGAGGGTGCACTCAATCCTCTCATCCAGATCGTTGATAAAGATATTAAACAAGACTGGCCCCAACACCAAGCCCTGGGTACCCCACTTGTGACCCTCCACCAACTGGATTTAGATCTGTTCACCACAACTCTCTGGGCTTGGCCATCCAGCCAGGTTTTTACCCAGCAAAGAGTCCAAGCCTTTAGCAGCCAGCTTCTCCATGTGGGAAATGGTGTCAAAGGGTTTACTAAAGTCCAGGTAGACAACATCCACAGCTTTTCCCTCATCCACTAGGCAGGTCACCTGACAATAGAAGGAGGTCAGGTCGGTCAGGCAGGACCTGCCTTTCATGAACCCATGCTGGCTGGGTCTGATCACCTCATTGTCCTGCACATGCCTCATGATGCCACTCAGGATGATCTGCTCCATAACATTCTCTGGCACCAAGGTCAGGCTGACAGGCCTGTAGGTCCCTGGATCCTCTTTCCAGCCTTTCTTGTAGATGGGCATTATATTTGCTAATTTCCAGTCAACTGTGACCTCCCCTGTTCAACCAGGACTGCTGATAAAGGATTGAATGTGCCTTGATGAGCACTTCTGCCAGTTCCCTCAGTCCCCTTGAGTGGATCCCTCTGTGCATCCGGTAAAGGCTGGAGATTCTCCTTACCCCTCCTTTTGTTGCTAATGTATTTATAGAAATATTTTTTATCCTATTTTATGGCAGTATATAGATTAACTTCTAGCTGGGCTTCAGCCCTTCTAATTTTCTCTCTGCAGAACTTCATGACATCCTTAAGGTCCTCCTGAGTTGCCGGCCTCTTCTTTCAGAGGTCATAAACTCTCCTTTCTCTCTGAGTTCCAGCCAAAGCTTTCTGTTCAGCCAGGCCAGTCTTCTTCCCCACTGGCTCATCTTTTGGTACATGGGGACGGCCTGCTCCTGTGCCTTTAAGACTTCCTTCTTGAAGAATTTCCAGCCTTCCTGGACTCCTCTGCCCTTCAGGACTGACTCCCAGGGGACAACCTCCATCAGCCTCCTAAACAGGCCAAAGTCTGCCCTCTAGAAGTCCAATGCAGCAGTTCTGCTGACCCCCCTCCTTACTTCTCCAGGAATTCAAATATTCTATCCTTTCATGACCATTATGCCCACAATGGCCTCCAACCACCACATCACACACAACTCCTTCCCTATTCACAAACAACAGGTCCAGCAGGGTGCCTTCCATAGTTGGCTCATTTGCCAGCTGTGTCAGGAAGTTATCTTCCACACACTCCAGGAACCTCCTAGACTGTTTCCTCTCTGCTGTGTTGTATTTCCAGCAGACATCTGGTAAGTTGAAGTCCCCCACGAGAACAAGGGCCAGCCATTTTGAGACATTTGCCAGCTGCTTGTAGAATGCTTCATCTACCTCTTCATCCTGGTTGGGTGGTCTATAACAGACTCCCACCATGATATCTGCCTTGTTGGCCTTTCCCCTGATTCTTACCCTTAAACATTCAACCCTGTTGTCACCATCATTATGCTCCAGACAGTCAAAACTCTCCCCAACATATAGAGCTACCCCACTGCCTCTCCTTCCTTGCTTATCCCTTCTGAAAAGTTTATAGCCATCCACTGCAGCACTACAGTTGTGTGAGCTATCCCACCATGTTTCCATGATGGCAACTATATCATAGTTTAGTTTTCCAATACATTCAATAAATATGTAGCATCTTGAAGAGCTACTGCACAAATGCTTTCAACAGGAACCCTCAAGCATATTGTTATGACAGCAACATTAAATGCCTTCTTTTGTCTATTTGTTAGAGTTGCAAAAGTGAAAGTAGCATATCTATCTGTTTCTCTTTCTTCCTCTTTGGGACATAGGTCCATTTTCTGACAAATCCATGAACTCTCAGCTATTCCCTAATTTTTCCAAATATTCCTATTTGCTTCTCATTTTTCCCTTAGCTTCTCAATGATACTTTGGTTCCCTCTGCTTCTGAAGTGCTCATATCACGCTTTCTCCTTACTCTATTTTCCTTGGAGTTATTTGTACCTATATTATGGTTTATAACTCTGCAGGCAGTCTCTTCAGTCTAGAAGTTCAGCTCTCAAAGCCCAGCAGAATTGCCGTCACAAATGTTGACAGCTTCTCACATATAACCAATATCAACAGCAAAGTCTCTTTGGGATTTTGTGGCATCTTCTGGAATCAAAGCTCTAGCTGAGGGTCAGAAGGAGACATAGAATGATAGAATCGTAGAATCATTAAGGATGGAAAAGCCCTCTAAGATCATCAAGTCCAACCATCATCCCAACACCACCATGCCTCATAAACCATGCCCTGAAGTGTGACATCTACATGTTTTTTGAACACCTCCAGGATGGTGACATATTTTCTGATCTTTGTTCTAATTCCTGGTAGGCTCAGGAATGTAAAGGTGTGGTCATCTATGGTGCGGCAATTAAAATGTGCTTTCTAAGACTTACTTTCTGAGACTCACTCTTTGGGTAAACCTGACCAGTAACTGTCTCTCGGTTTCTAAATCTGAGTACATTTAGTCCCACTGTACCAAGCCTTGGTCTTGGGCTTTGACCATCTGCACGATCCCAGTGAAGTTCAATCCCTGTCACAGGGGTGTGTGGCTTGAAGGCTGATGTAGGTGGGGTGGGAGTTCTTGACTAGCTTAAGTTACATCTAAGTATTCAAGCTTGCACCTAGGATGGACTGGGAATGAGTTTCTCACAAGAAGACAAACAGTTTCATTCTTATACCAGTGAGAAATGGTCCTCATATTATTTTCCCACACAATGAGGGCAACTTACCTTAATGGTGACAAACGTGGATTATGGCTGCAAGCAGCCTCCTTGCCTCTTTCAAATCCGTGTGCCTGGCCTGATAGTCTTGGCTTCATACACAACTGACATCCTACTACGTATGAAAGCAGATGTGGATTTTGCAGTGCAAAAGAGTTTGAGCTCCACAACTCATCTGTTAAAGCAGGGAAAAAATATGATGTTAACATCTCAGCCCCCCAGCAGCTTGGACATGTGGCACTACAGTGTTTTGCAAGCATCTTCCGTGCACCTCAGCAATTTCCTCATGATTTTCTCACTTGAGTTCCCAGCCTATTGTAACAGCTAGGTTACAGGAGGAATGAATTGGCCCTGAGGTCTCCTGTGACCACTCCTTCTTATATTGCACTTCTGTTCCCTCCCTTTGGGAAGGGAGTTACACTGGCTGCAGCTTTTATTTTCATTCCTATTCAGTCTTTAGCAGTTCCCCTTTGATGCTTCCTGCCATCGCTCTCTTTCTTGCTGTGCTTTGACGGCTTGCTACTGCAGGCACAAGTAGGATCATGCTGTGATGAGCTTCCTCAAAGCAATGTCTTGCTGGTAACAGGTATCTCTGCAGTGGAAGCTGGCAGTGTACTGCTGTAGGGAGACAATATGCTCCTCTCTGTCTTTTCAGATTCATCCGTTCTTGGGACTCACAAGGGCACCCCTCTTGACCAGAAATGTCAAACCACAGTTTGAAGCTGGCAGCAGATAAACTCTGACAGAGTTCAAATCTGCAAGCCCTGAGAACAGTAGCTTGCATTGATGTGCTTCCTAAAGGTCTGCATCTGCATTAGGAGTGCTGCTATCTTTCCCCTTAAAGGTTTAGCATTTAAAAAGGTACCAAGGTGAAACACAGAGAGGGGGAATTATCCCATTACTCAGTTTCTACAAAAAAAGCAAAGCCTGAAAGGGATTATTTCTTCTCCTGAGAGATGAAATATTTAACGAAAAAAAAAATAGAGGTTCTAAATGTATATGCAGAAAAAACAATTGACAAAGGGAAGGATATTACTTCAAAAAATTAAGAGTGGGGATCTGAAATAGTTTCAAGTGCAAGAGGTGACTAGGCCTCACAGTGAACAGAATGAACAGCACTCAAAACACACTAGATTGGAGGAAAATTTCTTATGCCTTTTCTTTACTCTCAGGAAAATGTAGTTCCATGCTTAAATTCAGCCAAGACCATGAGCTGTAAAAGAGTGAAACGTTATTCTGCTCTCTAGGGATGAGCAGTGTCAGGAAGGTTACAGGTCCAAAGAGTAGCCAGAAAGGGTATGATTCCCCAGCTGATTGCTAGCTAATGCACTCATGGGCAGCTCCCATGTTACACTCTTAGCCTAGGGACAAGCTGCAAAAATGAATTGCATCCTTCTTTCATGTTATGCAAAATAAACTGAATAGAGACAAAGATCAACACCCCTCCCCCCTCCATGTCTCAGGCTTTTCCAATCAAAAGAAGAAGAGAGAGCAGTCCAATAAACTGAATCCTAGCAGTATTGTGTGACAGCTGGGCATTTGATAGTTTTGTACCTACATAAAGCTGGAGTGACAACTGGTTTTGAGGTTGGCCTTGAAATCCTGGGGCGTTTCTGAGCAGACTGAATCATAAGAGAAGTCCTGGAGTTTGTGTTGGTGGCTATTTTTTATCGAGGCACCTGCACAGCCTGACAAGGAAGATGTGAGATCTCCCTCCCAGTTTTGAAGAACAAAATATAGAGAACAGTCTGTTGGAAAACATACAGGTAGGGTCTATGATTTTTATTCCGTTAAGAGAGTGAGAAGCAAGAGAAAGAGCCTTGTTTCTGCTAGAATATGATAATTTCTTCTGAGAGAAAAATAAATCTTAGAGGAAGGACTGGATTAGGCCTGGGTCAAACAGAAATCCAAGTTCATTCATATTTAATATTCTGAGACATCCTCTATGGGTACAGGTTACAGCCTGGCAACCTCCTCAGAGGCAGTGTCCAACCTTCCTTGACTTGTAATAAGAAAGTCATTGGGAAAACTGGTCTTAACGTAGAATTCTGCTTCCATTTAGAAAACCAGAGGAATTATGCATGAAGCATTCATTTGACTTTAATGGAAGCTGTACAAAGGGACATATGAGGGAAACATAACTCCTGAAAAAAAAACAACCAACAAAAAACCTTCTACAAAAATAGAAAAATAAAGGTTTAGACAACTAATATTTTTGGAAATGTTTTGGTTGCTTGTTGTTAAATTATGCCTACATGCAGATGATCTGGGCAATTAAAATAAAATTGTTCTGCTCTGACACCTACCAATGCTCCCACTGTTAGTAATTAGTTCAAGATATTGGCATCCATAGGGTTGCGGGGAGGACTAGGGGAGCGTACTTCACTTCAGGTAAGCCTATCACTCTGTGTTCCCCTTAAAACACTTTCCTGAAGAGCAAAGCATGTTTATGCTTAAGACCAAACCATTCCGCTGTTAAAATGATACATGCATTGTAATTAGATATCCTTGGAGACAAGATTGTTTTTAACGTGTAATTTTTTAACATGAAAATCCTTTGATGTCCTTGAATATTCCTGCAAAAGGTCCTTTGCAAGGGAGTATTTTAAATGTAAGTGGAGGGATCCATCCAAAGACAGTAGCTGTTCACATACCAACAACTTATTGTTGCTGCAGATACAGACATTTTTCCTTTGCACTCTGAACAAGTGCAATTTTGCTGTAACTATTCAAACCCCTTACAAAGGAATTAAATTTCATGTGAAAGCAAAGAAAATACTGAAGAAGCTAGTGCAGCATCTTTCTGCTTCTTTTCAACATCCTTCTTTTCTTTTACCTGTCTTTTATTTCCAATTTTTAAGGCTAGGCAAAGAATAGGGAGTGGTGCAGTACAGGTGTTTCCTTTCTTTGTACACAATATGGTAAGCTTTATGTACTGCTTTATAGAAAGATTACAGATTAAACCTGTTCTTAATATTTGTAAGAATTTTAAACCTGATGCTAATATATCACTGCTCTCCTTAAAGATATAACAAAGCACAATCCTTGAGGCAAAAACTATGAAATAAATATTTTTTGAGATAACACTTTTCTTCACTTTGCATAAATTTAATGCTGCGCTTTCTGTACAGTATGTGATTTTTTTCCCTAACTCCCCATAGACATAAATAGCTCTGGCGAGATGTCATGAAAGTAACAGAGGCTTCGGAAAACACCACACATTAAGGATGCTGAATTTAATTTTCTGCTTTTGTTTTGGATGGCCTGCTTACTCTTCAAAAGCCTTGCCATGTCGTGAGGCAGAGTGGGATGAAGGAACTATTAGACTATATTTAGCCACATATTAAACCTCAGCTGTAAACAAACAATATTCATGGAAGCCTTGAGGTGTCTGTAAACAAAAATGGCATGGTGCAGTCACTTTCATTCAGAAGAAGAGTTTGTATTGTACACCATGGTCTACTGGTGGTTCTGCCTCCTGGTACCGGGCTGAGATTGCTGTTTTACAGGTTGATAATTATGGAGGGAACGGGTGCCTGCAGACGCCTGCCTGGAATAGCTGTTCTACAGAAGTGACCTCTTGGAGATCCTGTGACTTCTTACTTGAAACTTTTATTTTTTAAGGACATTACATATTTCTAATGTAAAATGCTTTCAAGATGTGATAAATGTTTCACCCAGATGGAAATGCAAAGTAATCCTGGACAAAATGAAAAAATTACACACCATTGGCCAAATTTATTAAATTCCAGGCTCCCCATGTACAGTACAAGACATTCTTCCTCCCTCATCTCCATTCTGCATCTCATAATGCTATACTGCCACAGATTCACAGAGTCATAGAGGATTTACTTCTTGTAGTTCAGGGGCCTCCCACATTTCCTTGGGTCCTCCCCTCAGCTAGACAACTGCTGACCTAACCCTAGGGCAGCTAAAGTCTTGGGCTCCTTTGGACTTGCAAACTGAGCCTAGACATTGCACCTGTTCAGATGCACACTGTTACCTCTCTAAACCACTTCCCACGTCTCCAGGCAGAGAAGTGCCTTGCACTGCAGTCCGGATTTCAGCTTCTTTAATAGCAGGTAGGTTTTATTTGGAAACTGAAGACACAAGGACTATTTTTTTGACTCTCCAAGGCTGGGCTTAATACAATACATGTTCAGGTCAATCTCAAGGAGGGGAGCAACTTCCCAGTACATTTTTAATCCATGGTATCTACTTGATTGATTAATTGATTAATGCTTACATTTTCCCCAAATCCTCCTACTTCCCTGTCAACCTCCTTCCTTTCATGACTTCAGTGGTCACTTTATTCTTTGCTATGAAGCAGGTCCAACTCTAATTTTCTGGTATTGCCCAGGGCACAATGTTCCAAAAAACCTGCGAAGACTGCAGGAGGAGAGAGGGAAACATTACAGTTAGTGAGAACTGTCACAACATAGATATCCTAATTTTACTAGCATTGATAAATTTCTAAATTATGAAGCTTGTAACTTTAAATAAACTCATTCCAGAGTGTATTATCAACATACAGTGAAGTATTTTCTTATTTGACTTAGACACATCATCAAACAACTTCCTCAGTTCACAAACAAAGTGGAGATGATTCAGTTTATCTGTATGAAAGGCAACAGTGAATTTGGACTGCTGGAACAAAACTTCCTGGTTTGATTCCTCTCAAAAATAACATAAAAGTAACAAAAAAGTTCAAGAAAATTTCCAAAGGTAATGGGTTCATCCAGGGTTACTATGTTACACTGGCAAAAGTAGCTTAAGGCATTTTTGAAAACTTTACCTCGGTGAATTACAAAAAAAAATCCAATAATTCTGAAAATTCCTGCTGAAAAATGATGTGAAACCACACAACGTGCTCAACATGGAACTGCACAGATCTAAACTACTTTAGATCAGATACTAATGAGCAAAAATAGTAGTATTAGTCTGTAGTGAATAAAATAATTTCTTATTCACCTGGTTTGGAAAAATTGGCTGGGGGGACAATTGCCACTTGTGGAAGAAATGTAAGGTTTTACATTTTACTTAATGAAATCTACACATGAAATTAATATTTTGCTTCTCCTGATAGGCCAAATTATTTTTAAAATGTTATTATAGAGTATCTATTCAGCTTTTTAAATTCTCTCTCTTTTTTATTTGGCTACACTGTTAACAAATTGTGCTGCAAGTTTACAAATAAGCATTCTCCTTAAAATCATTTTTTTCAGTGATTTATGAATTAATAACATGGAGCTCAAACAGTAGGTATGGAGCTAGATGAAGTATATTTATTTCAGGTTTGACTTTGAATTTAATAATTGTAAAAAGTAATTTGAGTCAAAATGAAAAAGAAATGTGATCATCTTGGGTTCTGGCAAAACAAAAATGATATCTAAAATAATTTTCTTTTAATATCAGGCTTTTTAAATATATACCACCTCTTCTGTGCTCCAGAATGTTTTTTCCAGATGCACTAGTTGGTATAACAAAAGTTTTATTCCTTATAAAATTTTACTGCTTATCTCCTTAAATCATTATTGCCAGAAAAAGTATGGATGGAAAATAAAACTTTACATTTTATAATGTAACACTTAAAAAAAAAAAAAGGAACATTACCAAAGTCAACAAGCATTTGTGAATTATTTTCTCTCCCCCTCACCAAAACCTCAATTTTCCAGTATTTGTCAGCAAATTGCTGGTTCTATTCTAAGCATTCATCAGCATTAATATCTGAAGAGCTGCAAACCTTCATGCTTCAGAGGTATACACTTCTGGCTGTTCTCAAGGAGAATTTCCCTTCTGCATAAAGCACACCACGGTGAAGGGCATTGCCAGAACCCAAGCTTCCCTCCCACTCTCTCTTGTGCTAGCTGCTTTCCCAGCTACGGTGCATGAAGCCACGTTGCAGTTCTTATCATTTCAGGCAGATTATAATTACAGCCTAACTAAACTGACTTTACAAGTGATGACAACATTTAATTCAGTCCATTAATCTAACCCTAACTGTTTCTCAGTTCTTCAGACAAAAAACACAGATGTCTCTAATATTTACAGTATGATCAGTTAGAGGGTGGCTACATCAGATTCCCCAGAGAAGTTTCTTCTCAAAATCCTTCATATTAGAGAGGTGCAGAGAGACGCTCGTTCTCACATGTTCCTGTGCAAGCAGCAGATATATCAGTCTGCTCAGCCCTTCACACATTAATAGGATTTTCAGCATTAAAAAGACTATGAGAAACTCTTGCCAAAGACTCAAAATTATCCAGTTACGCTAAACCAAGCAGTCACCACAAGGTGGATAAGTCCTGCATGACCTACCTCTGTGGACCAGTGATTTCTGTCAAATTAGCCCAATCAAATAAAGGTGTTTTATATGCATATTTCATACACACACAATACATCTTGGCGGCAGAAAGGGCCACAGTGAGACACATGAGGGTTCGCTGTAAACTTCACAGATCATTGCTTGGAGCCCTCGCCATGACACATGGCCAAAAAACCCCCACCCTGCATTCCCTGACTCCTAATTCCCTTCCCATGGGTACATTTCCCACTAAGGAAAGGATTTTTGGTTTTAGAGAGTGAGGACAGCAGAGAGTGAGGACAGCAGAGAGTGATTTGGGGGAGGAACAACTAAGGTCAAATAACAGCTTGTGTATAAAAAGGCTAAGAAAAATATTTCTCCATGCAATGTCACACACAGCAGCTACTTTTTCCTAATTTGTCATCACTCTGTAAGCATTCAGTGAGCAAATATCCTTTTTATGTTCTAATCTTTGCTCTCTACTCTCCTCACACACAGTGCTCCTCTCTGAGTTTATTGCCCCTGTTTTTTGAAGTGACTTCAGCTTTTTGGATATCCAATGGAAAGGGAATTCCCTCTGCTGCACAGCCTTAATGCAAGCTCTGCATCTCCCCTGTTATTGCCATCTTACTTCCCACCAAGCTTCTGGGCTCTTCCAGAGAGTTGCAGCAGTCACAGGGTCCTGGTTAGGGACACGTCACTGTCTCTGTCACCCTGTAGGCAACTGTTGGCCTCTGAGGAGTTGTATTTCTATCTGGACTGTAGAGCTTCCCAGTAGTGCTCCTTTTGGGGAAGCCGCTTGTCCTTCTTCAGGCAGAGCCAAGACCAGGTGCTGAGATGTAGGTACATACCCATTGATCTGTGAAGGTAGTGGACATAAATGGCCACCTTTACTTGATATGGGTCATGAAAGGGGGATAGGGTGAAAGGCAAGCTTCCCAGTGCATTTGAGGAAGCTTTTCCTACACTGTATTTATTTTAGCAAGTATTTGTGTCAAAATCACCAGTGTTATACTGTTAAGGGAAGCCATCCATTCTGTCTTTCCTTCAGGTTTGTTGAGAAATATTGGAAGAAGTTCATTAATCAATGATCTGCCAGCCCTAGGATTAAATCAAGGACTAAGGGATTTATGGGGTGAGGTAAGGAACAGACAAATGCCCTATTTTCACCACCTTCTGCAACATATAAAATCTGGGGCACGCCATGTGAAGATGGCCATATATCTGCTCAACCTTCTCCATCCCAGTGCTCTGCATCTGGCCTGCTCCAGGACATTACATCTCAGCAACCCAAGGAAGAGATGATTTGATAGACGACCCTCCAGTTATCAGTCTGCAAATAGGTTTGGTGCCTGCTTCCTGATTTTTTCTTAGCATTGAGTATATAAAATATGGACATTTGAAATATCCAGCATATGGCACTGCAGAACATGGCTGAAGTTCTTCCAGAAGGCTTTGAAGTTCTGTCACAGCTTGAATTTCTCTGAACAAAGCAATAATGGCTGCTATGTGCAGTCCAAAGCAAGTTGCACACTTGGGTGTATGTGTGTGATACCCGGGTCACCAAAAGAAATGTACATAGATGTACTTTGACCTTTGGAAACATCAAAACGGAAGGTCCCTGTGTAGATAAAATTCCTGACAATTAATGGCCATTTTTCTCTCCCTATACCAAGAGCTCCCAATACCAATGCCTGTTTGTGTAGAGCCAGGGACAAGAGACCAAAGTATAAAGTTTAAAATGTTAAATTCTATATGTTAATCTTTTTCGTGTCATATTACTCATCTTTCAGGCAAACTGCTGTGCTGAGTCTGCTAAGAAGAGCATGAAGAGACATGACAGAATCTGGCCTTTCAATTTTTTTTTTTTTTGCATGCGTGTTTGTGTGTATATACTTTTCAATGTACATAACTGTCTTTTAACTGTGGTCCTTGGACAAAGAGCAAGGCTTTATCTCTACTATGAGCATATGCTGGTACTGGTCTGGTATGAAAAGGCATGAAATAATCACAGTTATAACCCACAGAGAACCCCGTGGGCTAGCACAGCTGTGAGAAAGAGTAGATTGTGTTGGTCTGGTTTATACCACAGGAGTTGCAGCCCACCCCAAAGAGCAGAGAATTCCCTTCTAAAAGTAGATGTTGCACCTCCAAAAGATGCTCTGATGATCCACAGTCCTGGCAGGACCTCTCTAGGATAACATTACTTTAGAGAAAAAAAACAGTTTCCCTTGTTTGGGGTTGTTTTTTTTTTTTTTTTTTTTTTTTTGCAAGGATATGGAAAACTTGTAATGAAGGGAGAAGAGGAAAAGAGTAATTGAAACACATAAGGAGCACAATAAGGACTTTCAAGGAGCTAGTAATACTATTGTCTTTATCAGAAACACCCGCACTGAGTAGAAAGTGCTTGCTTCCCAGCTGAGGAGATTTCACACAGACCTGTGGTATTAGAGAATGGCAATCACAATTTATCAGCAAGTTTAATTACCATTGGGAATTTACATGCAAATCATAGAACCATAGAACAGTTTCAGTTGGAAGGCACCTTTAGTGGTCATATGGTCCAACCTCCTTGCAGTGAGCAGGGACATCTTCAACTAGATCAGGTTGCTCAGAGCACCATCCAACCTGACCTTGAAGGTTTCCAGCATCCCTTGATTGAATTTACTACCTCTGTGGACAACCTGTGCCAGCATTTCACCACCTTCATCACAAAAAATTTCTCCCTTATACCTAGTCTAAATCTACCTTCTTTTAGTTTAAAACCATTACCCCTTGTCCTAGTGCAACAGGCCCTATTAAAAAGTCCACCCCCATCTTTCTTATAAGCCCCCTTCAGGTACTAAAAGGCCACAGTAAGGTCTCCCCACAGCCTTTTCTTCTCCAGGCTGAACAACCCCAACTCTCTCAGCCTGGCCTCGTAGGAGAGGTGCTCCAGCCCTCGGATCATTTTTGTGCCCTCCTCTGGACCCGCTCCAACAGGTCCATGTCCTTCCTGCGCTGAGGGGTCCAGAGCTGGACGCAGCCCTGCAGGTGGGGTCTCACCAGAGCGGAGCAGAGGGGCAGAATCCCCTCCCTCGCCCTGCTGGCCGCGCTGCTTTTGGTGCAGCCCAGGATACAGGCTGAGAGTCTCTTAGCTGAAAGGCTGAGAGACTTGGGTTTGTTTAGCCTGGAGAAGAGAAGAATGAGAGGGGATTTCATAAATACCTATAAATATCTAAAGTGTGGGTGTCAGGATGATGGGACCAGGCGCTTTTCAAGAGTGCCCAATGACAGGCCAAGGGTCAATGGGCACAAGTTGGAACACAGGAAGTTCCACCTGAATATGAGAAAAAACTCCTTTCCTGTGCGGGTGCCAGAGCAGTGGCACAGGCTGCCCAGGGAGGCTGTGGAGTCCCTTCCCTGGAGACATTCAAACCCCACCTGGACACGTTCCTGTGCCCCCTGCTCTGGGTGTCCCTGCTCAAGCAGGGGGGTTGGACGAGATGATCTCCAGAGGTCCCTTCCAACCCCTGCCATTCTGTGATTCTGTGATACAGTTGGCCTTCTGGGCTGCGAGTACACTTTGTTGCTTCATGTCCAGCTTTTCATCCACCAGTACCTCCAAGTCCTTCTCCTCAGGGCTGCTCTCAATCCCTTCATCCCCAGCCTGTGTTGATATCAGGGGTCATCCCAACCCAGGTGCAGGAACATACACTTGGTGTTGAACCTCAAGAAGTTCATGTGGGCCCACTTCTCAATCTTGTTCAGTGCAGTTCATTGCAGGCCAGGGAGGACCAACATATGGCGAAGAATGAGTTAAAACAACCCATGCCATTAAGTAACAGACTGCCATAGGGCTGACTAGTGAAAGCTTGCAGTCATATTTCTATCAGGGCAAGACAGATAAAGTAGATTTTTACTGGATCAACAATTACTGTAAAAGGCATTAAAGGTCAAAATGGATAAATATCAAGTCATACAAATCCCATCTTTAGCTAACAGCAATTTGGAAGATTGTGCTGTTTTAATAACAACCCATTGTACAAAAGCTGCTGGAAATGCATCACAGAGTTCCTGTAGAAATCATATGTTGAAGCTGTGTCTTCCAAGCTATTAATAATACCACAACAAGTATCCTCCTGTATCATATCAGTGGTTTTTAACTGCTCTTCATAAATATTTCTGGAGTTGGTTGAATTAGACTTCTAATGATTTCTCCATTAAATATGGTCTGATCAATTTTTACGGCATCGCCTGAGGAATGAAATCAAACAAATGTCATGCTGCAGTTGCATTTCCTCTATGGATTTTTGAGGCTTTCTTTTAAAAATATATTTTTGTTTGACAGCAGAGACATTGATTTGACAACTTGCTTTACAATATTAGAGTAGCTTTCAAGTAAGGTAGTTATGCTGGGTGATCTGTGTACTGCTTCACTATTATTTGAGGTTTCAGCTCACATCCCAGTCACATGGGGCAATTTGTCATTATCTCTGCTAATGACTATGTGAATCTGGATCAAACTGAGCAGCTGATAAATAAACATGTTGATTTCTGGCAAACTACTGACAAGGAACATGATTTTAATATTTGTCATTAAAAAGTGACATGGCTTCCTAAATGTTACAACACAGAACCATGGAAGATGAAACATATCACCTACCAAAGGTATCACTTTAAATTTAATTTGTGAGCAGAGGACATGTGAACTACCAGTGAGTTAGGCTAAAGGCGCTCAAGTCCAGCATCATGTTTCTTAGCCTGGTGAGTACTTGCTGCTTAGACAAAGGACACAGCCACCGTTGAAGTTAATTGGGATAGCTAAATATTATATGTTCATCTATTAAATGAGATATCAAGGGTCATTTTAGTTGAAAAATGAAAGGATTTGCTAAGCTATATTGTAAAAAGGTTCAGGAAATGTAGGGGTGAGATGAAGAGGAAAATGCATTGAGCCTAGCTAAAAGCACCTCATTAAAACCCTGTTTCATTAGCACAGCTTGTTAAATCAGTAACTTAAGGCTTAACGAAGGTCTATCCATGGCAGCAGCTGTGGTCCTGCAGGGTTCTAGGTAGAACATCAATTGAATTATCCTGACAAACAGCAGAGATGTGTCTCAGAGCTTCCTCATTGAGGTAACAGATACTTCCACTGGTACGTACTGAAAAGGTAGCAGATTGTGCAGGCAACCTTTTTCAAGTCTTGCAAAACCACTGAAAATGGCCAGGATTCAGCACAACTGAACAAAAGCTCTGATTAATTATCATCTATGTTGAAATAAAAATAACTGGTTAACTACCTTGTAATGGAAACCTGTGGTGAGCTGGCAGAAGACTTATCCTCTCCCCTCTTTTGAAACCGCTTCCCTTGTGTTTAATAAAAGATACTAAATGGCCCTTTTGATTTTACATTATAGTTATGAGTAAGACACTAACTTATATCAGTTTTCTGTAGATTCAGGGAATAAGAAGCTAGAGGAGATCATTGGAAGCTTTTTATCTTGTCCCACATGAGCTCTTGTGCCAGCCCCTAGCTTTCTGCTAGTTGAAAGCATATTGTTAAAGAATCATTTATGTTTTATTTTAAAGGCATCAAGTAAACTGGAAGATGAAAAATCAGCAGTGGCAGCTGTATGCCTTGTACCACGTCTACATGATACCTGAATGCTTTTTATCATTGAAGGGACAAATTTTTTGTCAAAAAAAAAAGTGTGGCCCATTGAAGTACATGGAATTGCATCTGTTTGCAAGACTGAATAATGTAATGTATTATGACCACTACTTTTAAAGCACACATTACCTGTATGACTTCAGTGACTGTGAACCATTTGACACAGAGGTAGAACTAATCCAAAACTTATACAATGTGAGACTTCAGAAAACATGTCCAAAATGAGCCAGATTTAACACAGCATCTGGCGGTGCAATTACTTTTACCAAGCAGCGAGCCGGTCATTTCAGAGGATCCCAAGAATCTTAGATTGAGACCTGTCCCCCTTTGAGCCCCCTGTAGTCAACCAAAAATCCTAAGAAAAGGATTGTGGTGAGCCATGCCCACCATGACTGAGCATATAACCAACTCCAGGCTTTAGGGAACCAGACACCTAAACCAGATTGACCCGAGAAATTCTGAGGTCACTTATTTCTTCAGCATGGTTAAACAATCACCTGGATCCAACCTCATATTCCTCTTCCATCTGTGGACAATCATTCTCATTTTTGCCATAAGACTCCATGCCCTAGTAAGAGAGAAAGGACTTGAAGGGGAGCTCTGGAGCCTGGCAAAAGAGGCGCTAAAGTTCTCCCATTTAAGCTGTTTCACTTTGATCAGTTTCTGTAAATATCTATTGGACCACCAAGAGATAAAGCTCATGAGAACGATTCTGCAAGTGCAGAGGCCAAGTCACCAATTGGAAAGAGAAGGAAACTGAATGCCAATGCTTCCTGCAATTAATAGCAACCACTACTACTACTGCCCAGCGATCACTCAACTACTCCTTAAAAAGGGAATGAGCTCTAACAGGAGAGATGGAGATTGTGGAGGCTTACCCCAAATACAGTTCCTTCCAGTGGTGCTTCAGGTTCTTTCCTAAGAGGCAGAAGGCAGAAATGATGCCGAATCTCCTGAGTCTGGTATTTTTTCTAATCAATAGACTATAGGGTAAAATGTTCTCTACAACAAGCCTGGTCACCCCCTAAAATGCCTTTGAAGATGGTTCTCTCAGGTAACAGAACGGGTGGTATAATAGTATCTTGACTGAGAATTTAAACAACGAGCAATGATGAGGTAGACAGTAGTTATTCACACTGGGCAAATGATGGCTGATCCTTGGCAATGTTACTACCAAAAAATGAGATTGTCACACCCTTCAGAATTTGGTTAGCAACTGAGGAGCTGCTTAGCCTAAATTCTATGATGGCAATTATGCAGCAGTTAGACACCTAACTCCTTCCATGGATTGAGCTCTAAAATAACAAAAAAATAATAACAGATCCCCCTTTTTTAAGCCTTCTCCCTCGCTTGGATGGCTCTGAGATCTTTATCCCTGAAATTTGAGTTCAGTGGGCCCTGATCTCAGATGATCGCACACACAGAGACCCCAAATACCATTTGTGCCCCAGGCTTTCCTGTATTGCTAAAAGAAATTACTAAATTTCATCATTAGCCTACATTTGTTCCAAGATCTGATCTGGCTGTTCCCATGTTTTATTGTTTTCCATATAAATACTATTTCTCATGAACAGACACACCCTGGCCTCCATTCTGCCTTGTTACAAACCTAAACTGGAGTTACCTACAGTGACTGGCATTGCCATAAGTTAAAAAAATGACGAACAAACAACAACAAACCAATCCTAACAGTGCTATGAAGAGTTAAAGTATATAACACAAGATTCACTCAACCCAAAAAGTCTGCATTCCCAAATCTCTACCATCCTTTTACATACTTCATAGCCAGACTGGGTCTCCATATGTTCAGAATAATCCAACTCACGGTGAGGCTAATCTCCTGAAAACCAACACATTAAATTAACATCAGCGATTTTATACGTCTGACTTGGGGAAAAAACTCATGGGGGAATGACAGGTCCTATGTGCTACAGTGCTGCAGCACCACTGCCGTTGAAGTGACCCCTATACATAGTTTAAACTCCAGTGGTGAAGTTGGCAACTTAATTTCACATTTATTGGAGTCAGAGTGCAACATGCGTGTATCTGCCCAGCTGGGACAGCTTTTGCTGATGCTTACTGGCAAAGGATGCCTTCAGAAGAGAAATGTTTTGGCCAGGATTCTATTTCCACAAGCTATCTTATTGTTAGAATATTCAGCAGTCAAATAGATCATCCCTCAAATGAGTGATTGCAACAGCAGTACCACACAGAAGTATTTGGAGGTTAGAAAGGATGTGATAATGAACACAAGCCAGTGCTGCAATGCTGTCACAGAAAGGCAAAACATGCACTGGGTTGAATTCATGGAAGTACAATATGTTTTCCACTGTGCTTGGCTTGGGTTAGGTGTCAGTGGCAGTGATTTATTGCTTTTGGTTCTGGTGTTACTGACCAAATCAATTGCTGGTGTCGTGACACTGATTTAGTATTTGTACTGCTTTAGAAATAGGTGCCACTCTCATGAACCATGGCCCTCTTGTTCTAGGTGCTTTACCACCATGGGACAGAAGTATGGTCTGTGCCCAAAGAGCTTCCGGTGGAAAGCAAGAGGTGCAGACAGATGGGAGAGCAGAAAGAGCCAATGCATCAACACTGGCCCCTGCAGTCAGTCCTGGTCTCAGCACAACAGCAGCCCAGCAGTGCCAGGCTTGTCATACACACCAGAGGAATTTTAAGGTGGAATTTGAAGGAGGGAAATGAAAATGCAATGGAGCCAGGTGTTAACAGGGAAAATAATGCATGAAACCAGCCTGGATAAAGACAGGGATGATATAGGAGCAACCTGATGCCGAGGCAGAGTATAGCATCAGTGAGAAAAGGGGCCACAGCCCAAGACCATAGCTTCCCTCCTGGGTCTGCCCTACCTGGCTCCTTTGTGAACACAGGGCCTGGACAGCTCAAATCTGCCATGGGTAGGAGGGAGCTGCCACCTTGATAGAGCACAGGCAAGGTCTGGGCTGTGAAGGACCTTGACAATGAAGAAAGAAGGTACGCTTGATGTGATGGAGAGGGGGAAACTCAAAAAGGGACCTGGGGAGAAAAATGCCACGGTCAAAAATGCCACAACAAGAAAATAATTTTTACAGCAGTATTTTGAATTGGTATAGGAGAATGTGAATAAATAAGAATATAGACATGACTAAAATGGATAAGGGAATGCAGTATAAGGAGACTAATGCATAGATAAGCTTGTTCCAGGCAATAGAGAAAGGAAAAATGTAGCAGTTCTTGGTCCATGGTATGCCTTCTGTTCAGTTCTGGGTGTCATAGAAGACCCTTGTGCAGTCTTGGGTAGATCACTTAATCTGCCTGTGCCTCAGCTCCTTCCCTGTAAAAGTTGGATAATAACATCTGTTGTTGTTAGGAGATACTCCTTTTTGGCAGAGAATATTCTGTCCAAGGTTTATGCCTCACTTAGTACAAGCTTGACTTTTTATCAAAATGGGGACTTAAACTGCAGCACTAAATAATAATAACTTTAAAGAGATATTGACAAGTCTAAAGCAGTTTGTGAAAAAGCAGAGGAAGATACTAAGCAGAGAATACAGGAAGGAGCCACTTTGTGAACTGAACTTTATCCCCACATTCTGCATGATCTCTGTCAGGAAGCCACTGGCACAAATGCAGTGATGGGACCACATCAGGCTAAATCACCCCTTTATTCATAATGTGGATGTCCCAGCAGTGAAGCACAGACACCCAAGCAGATGCTGTCTGCCATGAGTGCTGTGATGCCTGAGAAGCTTCCCAACTGTTTTGTTGGTTTATCAGTTTATTTTTTGGTTTGTTACAGGGCATACAAGAGGAAAGGGTTTGTTGACTTCCAACTTGGCTGAATAACATAGACAATTGTATACTAACTGCAAGTCAAAAGGCCTGATATGGGAAAATTCAGAGGACTGTATGTTTATAGGTAAGGACAAATGATTCAGTTTCTTGACCTCTTCCTTCTCTCTGCCTCACTAACTTATACTATTTAGTTAAGAAAAAAATCTTGTCTGAACTTGAACAGAAAGATCCACTCTGCCTTCAGCAGATCACAGAGTTTTCAGTACCTGATTCCTATTAAACATTGTATTTGGGTTTATTGAACAGTTGTATTTGGCTTTGTTGAATCATTGCCTTTGCAAAATGTATAGTATCTGTGCAAATTGGACTTAAATTGCTAGCCTGTACCCCTTAGCAGAGTGCGGCTCTGGCCTTTCTTCACAAAGATAAATATTGAGCTCGGTCCATATAGAAATACAATTTGTGTTAAACAACAACAAGAACACCACAAAGACCCATAATAGGGTGTCCGTACTTTAGGGTTTTAAAAAATAATATTAGAAAAGGGCATTCCCTTCCCTCTTTTCCCTTTCCCTGAAAGGACCATTATAATGAGGGAAGAGAGGACAGGTTCGTATCATGAAAACTGATGTTTCATGTAACAAAAAAATCAATATCTCTGCAAAAGTGCTTCTAAAAACTGCATACAGGAAGACACAGTAGTAACAATGGAAAGAAAAAATTAAATCAATTTGGAAACAAAACTTGTTTTTATTATTGTGATGAGAACATGATTTGTGTTGAGAAATTAAATTCCAGTGAAGAGTCCACATTACATCTTCTCATTCATGTGTGAGCACTGAGAAAGTAGAGCCAAGCCACGAGAGAGTAAACTTCAAGCAAAAGTTCCCAGGAAGACATTAATACAATAGCTGTTAGGAAAGAATAATGAATATTTGTGTATGTTTCAGCTGTAAATGTATCCTGTTGCTGTCTCAGAGGAAGACTTCACAAATCAAATTACCACAGCAAAGGCTATGGTTAAGGTTTGTATAGTATAAACCCCAATTTTTTGAAAACATGTGATTAATTCACTTCATATCATAAATCTGATCAGCTGGTAGGAAGATTAATCAGACATGCTGGTCCCCTCTTTCAGATCATTCCTTCTGTATTGATTATAGAGTGGCTTTTTCTTCCCTACAGTTAAAGCTCACTAGTTTTCACTTCAAATGATCAGATTAGACCTGAAATGTTTACTGTGTGTAAGCTAATTCTAGTCACTTGAAACTTCATGTAGCATATATTCTGGCTAAATCTGATTAGAACAGACAATTGACTTCTGATTTACACTCACTTCAAGGGACAGCGTAGGGGCCCCCGATATGTAATTAGACAAAGTGCATGGAGTCCCCTGTGCGGGAGGAGGCGGGAGCTCCTGGCCAGTCTGCCACTTACCATTACCCAGACCAACAGAGGGTGTCACTGAAACAAGAGCTGAAGTCAAAAGGCAGAGACTGAAAGTGCCCAGTCTCTGAGTGCTATAAATGACCTTGAGATATCTCCTGCAATTGTGAGAGAGTCTGGCTGTTTTCTCAGGCAAGAACCCACTATGATGTTTTTCTCAGTCATGAAATACTATTTTTGAAATACTGTTCTTGTACTATGAGACTCCACAGGATAAATAAAATTTGTGGTAGGCAGATCTATTTGTATTTACAGGAGGTGTTGAGCTCCTTCTGGATTCTGGACCGTTTCTGGTTGTCTGTGGCTCCTTCTTTCTGCTCTGCTGTTCAAGGTCTTCAGAGAGCTCTTAGTCATAACAAAACTCAAGTGTCTATTTTCTTCTCATCTGCCTTGACCCCTGAGACACTTCACACAGTCAGCCACAGTCTTCCCTAAAAATGAGACTTTTTCTGGCTCTCTGTAAGTGGGTAGCCTGTAACTCTAGGTTCCTCCTTCCTCTTTTCTGCTCATGGTTTTACTCTTCCCATTTTGTAGATATTACTGTTTTAGTTTTCTACCTTTTCACTTCTGTGGAGTCCTCAGGAGCTCAGCCTCTGCATTGGCCCTGATTTTACTCAACCACCTTTGACTACTGCCTGCAAGCACGCTTCTCATACCTTGGCATATGTCTTCCACCGACCTTCGTCTGTGGTACTTCTCCCCCTGCTAGCAACTAAATGTACCTAAAGCAAAATGGGATCCTTTGGCCTCTTACCCAAGCCATCTTTTCCATGTGCCTTGCAAAAAGGATGCCAGTCTAGATCTCATCCCTGGCTTCCTGGTTGCTACCCCACTCTTAAATCTGATCTCTGATATGCTGCTAGCTTTTTATAGGCACTACACCTAATTTCTTGAATCCCTTCACAATCCCTCTGTGAGTCACTGACATTAAATGGGGTCTATCTCTGCATCTTTACCTGTACAAAATTAGTTGCACTTGACCTTGTACGTTTTCATGCCCTCCCTCTTCCCAGGTCTCTCCTGTTCACACCACTCTCCTACAGAACCCCTTACATGCTTTTCAACAGGACTCTTTATGCCTAACTTACAACTCAGGAATAATCTCTAAAGTCCATCCTTCTTTCAAGTGCCTCTTCAAAGCCTCTTCAAGAATGCCCTCTACCTGTGCTTCCTGTAACAAATTGCCAGGACTGGCCAGAAGACAAGGATCTTCAGATATTTGTATCATCTCTCTCATTCCATACACCTGACATTAATTTACTAAATTCCAAGTAGAAAAATGTAAGATGACCAGTCTGAACACAGACCCTTCCTCCTGCTCCATTGTTTCCTCTTACCTCTGCCTTTCTACTGACTGTGACACCTACTTGTTGCTTTTTTTATAAATAAGACATAGCTAATGAGTAAAATGTATGGTACTTCACTCTGGGGAATGATTCGCACTAGAAGGTCTCAGCTCTCCTACAACATAAACAATGGGAAACACATAATAAATGGAGTATGAATTAAATTTATTAAAAAAAATTCTGGCTTTTTAATACATCTCTATAGATGTGAATCCTGAGAAGAGCTGATTTTCACATTACATAGACAACTTAGGATCTCATAGAACTATCTCATAACACAGCAGGATTAGGCAAAAAAGTATTTCAACAGGCCAGGAAAAGGGAGGAAGTGACCACTTTGATCAATGTAAGGAAATTAACTGACCTTGCAGTTTCCTAAAGAAGAGATTATTTTTATTATTTATTTATATGACTGAACTGAAATATTTTTCTCTCATTAAATACTACCAATTTATCAACCAGTAGGAATATGTGTCCTTCTACAAGAGTACCGGAGTCTATTTTCTAGCCCCAGAATAACAACAAATCTTATGAGTGCTTTAAAAATGGATCAGCACACAGAGGCAAGAATAGATGTAAATTTTAATTTAGGGCAGCATTTTTTTTGTGTTATATTATTACACCATTTTCGAGTAATTTTGGTGTTTTATGTAGCGTTTAAAGTTCTACAGCTGTAACTTCTAAAGAAAAAAGAAACCAATAAAAACCACAGCAATTCTTTGCCCTATCATCAGTTGTGATTTTTTTCAAACCTGCTATTAGATGTCCGACCAAAAAATAAGATCATAGGGGAAAAATAATCAAAATAATTGGAAAAACAAAAGTGAGGAAACTAAGGGAAATGATAAAGAGAAAATCGTTTCTTAACTATAATATGAAACTTCCTATCAATGTGTCTCTCTTCTAACTTGTGAAGGTAATAATTAGAGCATGTGAAAATAACCTGGTCATTTTGTCAATATCATTTTCTTTATATTAGGTAGTCAACAGCAAGTCTGAAGTTCTGAAGAACAGTTATGTATCAGTGAGCAGAACATGTTAATTGCCACCCCCACTCACCCCCCCATTCATCCAGTTCACAAAGAACGAAGACCTGAAGTTCCCAGGCACCAAGATGGCTTGTCCATGCTCCTGAAGAAGAGGGTGACCATCTCTTCAGCTATGTTTTCCAGAAGTGAGGAGTGTACTAAGGGGTATCTTCATCTATAAGATCTGGCCTGAGTTTAACAGCTTTACCAGACTCACATCTTGTGCAGTTTGTACAGTTTAGTTACACATGGTCCAAATGAGTATTTCATCTAACACAGAGCCCTGAAAAGTCCTACTAGCACAGTGCGTGTCGTGAAGACAATGTCCTTATTGGATATTTTGCAAGACCATGTTAAAAAAAAAACAGGACCAATTACCTTAAAACCATATGGCCATAGATGGTTGCCTCATTCAGAGATGGGATGAGATTCATGTAATTTACCTAGATATGTCCGTGTGAACAAGTTACCATGGGCTCCCATGCTAATCAAAGAAGTTTAAAAGATGGGATGGGTCATTGTTTCTTAAAATTGATGTTGACATTTGGTCTAGTGAATCATGCTCTAAATGCCATGGACTATCAGCTGGATCTCCACTGAATAGGCAACTAGCTTCAACATGGTTGTTGACCTCCTTGAGAGCTGAACTTAGGTGAGGTGGAACCCACTGTAGGAATGGGATTCTGTTGCCAAAACAAAGGTGTCGATAGCACTTGTTTGAGATGTATCAGACCATCCCAGACACCTCATTCAGCTAACAGGTATGGGACAGGACTCTTGAGAGATCCAGATCCTTATGGAATTTCAGAGATCAGGCAGGGTACCCTAGGGCATTGTACCTGGAAGTCCTTATTAACTGGAATCCAACTCACTTACAGACCTGGTACTGAAACTCAATAGAACTGACTATGTGAGGAGAGACCACACTTCTAGGAACTGTAGAGGGCAGAAATATAAAGTAAAAGATTTTAACAATAGCCACTTTTATATGTGTGAAAGAGCTTGAAGACTTCTGAGGTGGCAGGTTGCTCTGAGTAAAAACATAGTAAAATAGAGATGCCCTATGCATAAGGACTAACACATGGCTGCAGCTGAAGAGAGAGGTGAGGGAGTAGAAACAGCAAGTTTAGAGGAAGGTGCTAATATTTTTTATCAGTTCTTTAGGTTTTTTGCGTGCTGTTGACCTCTGGTGTTTTTCCTCTGCTTTGAGACTTTGTTCCCTAGTTTCAAGTGCTCATTTTGTATTTGGTTATGGATTAAATGCTTTTTACTTTTTTGTTTATATGCCAAAGCCCCTGTTTTAAAAAGCAATGGGGTTTTTTTTGCTAATATATATAATATACTTTCTTAGTTAAATTTTCCTCAAGTCAATGGCCTTTATACTGGAGGGAAAATAACATTTCCTCAGTCCTTCAGCCAAAACTGTGTATTATGATGCTGTAAGAGAGAGCAGAAAGAGAGATTGTAAAGCTTGCAATAAAGATAGCATATGATTTGTCTTTTATAATTAATAGTTTGATCTCTTTTCTTTCTTCGTTTCCATGGTATTCTTTTTTTACTTTATTTATAAGTGCTTTATGTCGAATCCATAGTCAGTAGATTTTTCTAAGGTTGGGAAATTTTTTTTAAATCTCTATATATTGCTAAAGTTTCCTCCTGTACCCAAATTTCGAGTTCAGGCATCACAGAGAATACTCACATCAGAGATTTTCAGAACTATCAACATTGATAAACATCAGATTTTATCAGAAATCTTTGTCTTTAGCATAGATCGTCATGCTGTTGAACTCTGTCTTTTAAAAATATATGAACAATGAAGCACTGACCTCTTCAAACTCTCAAAAAAAATCAGTGAAAAAGCTTATTGGAATCATCAAGAGGAAGTTCCCAAAGTTCTTCAGATAATATCCATACATTATCCTGCTCCTTTTTTACTTACTAAAAATAACAAAAATTGATGGCCCAGAAAATAAGAAAGCCCAGATTTAGACACAAATAACTAGACCACTTAACCGTGCTATACAAATATTCATTCATATGTGTGCAATGCACCAAAACAAAAGATAAAAAATTAGCACCAAAGTATCCAGTAGCCTTGTGGTCAGCTTCTTATCTGGAGTGCAGGTTCAAAGATCTTTGTAGAATAATAGACTGAATCCGCACCTCCTGCATCATAAAGCAGTGCCGTGACCAC
Organism: Phalacrocorax aristotelis; assembly: GCF_949628215.1. Taxonomy (NCBI): domain Eukaryota; kingdom Metazoa; phylum Chordata; class Aves; order Suliformes; family Phalacrocoracidae; genus Phalacrocorax; species Phalacrocorax aristotelis. Next base: position 160,689,418 of record NC_134277.1, read on the forward strand.
ACTAGAAAGTAGACCCTGGCTCTGGGTGTTTCTTCTGTAAGATCTACTTCAGGTCTTCTGGAATAGAATCTGGAATAGAATCACAGATTTATTAAGGTTGGAAGAGACCTCAAGGATCAAGTCCAACTGTCAACCCAACACCCCCATGCCTCCTAAACCATGCCCTGAAGTGCCACATCTACATGTTTTTTGAACACCCCCAGGGATGGCAACTCCACCACCTCTCTGGGCAGCCTGTTCCAATGCCTGAACACTTTTTCAGTGAAGAAATTTTTCCTAATATTGAATCTGAACCTCCCTTGGTGCAACCTGAGGCTGTTTCCTCGCGTCCTATCGCTAGTAACTTGGGAGAAGAGACCAACACCCAGCTCACTACAACCTCCTTTAAGGTGGTTGCAGAGAGCAATAAGGTCTCCCCTCAGCCTCCTCTTCTCCAGGCTAAACAACCTCAGTTCCTTCAACCTCTCCTCATAAGACCTGCTCTCCAGACCAAATTCTTCTATGGCTCAGGACCTGAGCAGCATGTGAATGTCAACAGGCAGAAATTAGATTCTTCGGGGACTATACAAGAGATTAATGTGGTCCTGAATGCTTAAAAAGATAGGCCGGGGTTTTAAGACCATCTAGGCTTCAGTGGTTTATAAGGCTAGCATGGTTTAGGCAGACTGGATTTGAAAGACAGCAGTTTGCAAAGGAGTGATGAGGTTAACATTGGTTCCAGCCAAAATTGCTACCCTGGAGGACATAGTCACTCACAGGCAGAGGCAGGCTGAAACCAAAGAGAGGCGTATTTGATTCTGCAATTCTGTTAGGGCATTAAAATTGCCTGCTGTTGCTCTAGCTGCTCAGAGAGCTCCGAGGATTTGCTCTTTCCCAGCTCCCAGGGGACACACGATAGCAGGAACATAGAGGATCTCACTCCCCAGGGTGGTCAATTCAAGGCTTTTCAGCACATTGGCTGAAAACTAAAAGTTTGAAGCAGAGAATGTTCTGACCAGTTGTTACAAAGCCTCACAGTGTAAGTAAAGGGACAGTCATCATTCCTGCTCGCAAGCAGTCATCCTTACCAGATGTCAGATTTCAACAATGGTCACTGGAGTCTGCAGAGAGTCCATCAACAAGATTCAAGGCAAAATCTTCACGCAGGCTTTTGCAGGTTGTAGTCGTAACAGTTTTTCATGTTTTGAGGGTGACTGTAAATATTTGTAGCCGTTGGCACTGTCTCTGTCCTGTGGCGCACTAGTCCTGGAGCAGCACTTGGCAGCTTCAATGCCTGTTTGTGCAGCCACAGCAAGGTTTGAATTGTGAGTCCCCTTTCCTTCTTGCACAGCCCGTGACGTTAAATCTGTGATGTCTTTTTCTGGAATGCTGCAAGAACACTCTGCCTGTCTCTTACTGTTCCTGTTACATTTTGATTCTTTCTTTATGTCCCAGAACTTCTTCACAACCAAACCACATATAACAAAGATGCTCTCAGGTATTATCGTTCTCTTCATGGGAAAGAAAGGAAACGCGGCAGGTTCTGAGTGCTACTTTCAAATGTTCACAAGGGACATGGTAAAATCTTTGCTAGCTCACTTAACTGCTCCTGTGATCTTGCCTGATTGTTGTCATTCCACTTGTATTTCTCCGGAGTATTTCACACCAATGCTACAATTCATTCTGACTCCTTGTAAGCTGAGACCTACATCTGCGGCAGGACCTTTTTTCACTTTGGCGTCTCTGTTGATACAACCATTAATTTGTCTATTTTTCTTTATGATTGTTATTCAACTTTTTGTTTAACAGATGTCATAATCGTACTGACAGTGCAGTGACAGGATTACACAAGTTTGATTAGTACATAACGAAAATTGCCTGTAACACAAGTATTTTGCAATTATGTAAAAAGCACAATGCCATCTGGGTCCTGCTCATATTTCTTTCCATTTTTCTCTAATAAATGACAACCAGCAGTAAAATTTCACTCTGTAGTAAAATGTGAAGTACAGCAACAAGAATTTATATAAAACATTTTGTGTTTTCTCCGAGCATTTTAAGATTTAGAAATGAGTCCAGCAAATGTTTAGCCTGCTGAGTGGTCCTTATTCACAGAAGGAGCCATTGACTTAATAGCGTGACCTATCTGATTAAAGATTATTTGCAAGAGTCAAATGTTTCCAGGTCTGGTAGAGAATGGGGAGGGATTGATTCAGGCTCCTGCAAAGTAATCATTTCCTATCTTCATTCATCTGATCCGTGAAAGGATGGTAAATTGTAATGCTCCAGACAACAGTGTATCATATCACTTCTATTACTACTGTTATTTAGTGCATGTTTACAGCAAGGTTTTCAGAACAGGGCATCCCACAGCGGGCACAAGCTGGCAGCCGGGAGCCTGCCATCCTCTTGGATCCATCTCTTTGGTCTCACAGCAACACGGCTCTGGACCACTGAAACTGAGTTCTTGGTTTCTCACGTTAGACACTCAGAAATAAGAAGTGAAGGCAATTAGCCTGTCAAAGACCCTTGAAAATGCTGATGTAAATGACCTGATGAGATTCCCAGTATGAGCTAATGAGGGAACTGGGATTACCAGACAGGGTTAACTGGATCTTAAACTTTTGCTACCTCCTCTGCAAGAAAAAGAAGTTTATCTAACTCCTTGTTAAAACAGTGGGGGGTGAGAGGAAGAAGGTAATTATCCTTCTATAAATGTTGAAAACTAGAGAAGAATTTCTGATACAAGCATCTGCTGGATTTGGGCTTTTATGTCTGCAGAATGGTATTCCTTAGGCACCAAAATACATAGTTAGAAAAGTTCTTGCAAGATTCATGTATCCATGCATGTATAATGAATTCAAACAAGAATTATATAAACCTCAACTAACTACTTTCATCTAAGTCTGGGAAGTCCTCTGTGCTTTCACAGTCAAAATGCTGTTTGCAATTACTTTGACTGGATGTAAAGAATGGCCTGTTTACATAAAGAAGAACAGCACAGTGTTCCTCTACAGCTAGAGAGAGTGAGCTGTAAAGAAGAGCTCTTACTCCTGGTAAGCACTAGATAAAGGATTTCTCTGAGTTGTTTGTGTCCCCCTGGTAATACAGTGTCTTCTTTTTCCTTTGGGAAGATGGCACTGAACACAGGGCAAAGGGATGATGAGAGGTTATGAAAAAGGAAAGCCCTATCTCTGAGATGGAAAGAAGCCAAGCAGGCAGGCTGGACTGCCCCCTTCTCCAGAATCCAGGAGATCTGTGAGATGAAGATGTGCTAAATGACGAGGAAGGATTTATGTCAGTATACCTGGAGAACGGTTCATCTTCAAGTGAGGGGAAAGGGAAATGACCGGAATAAGTTACACTCCAAAGCTTCGGCTTCAATATTATGATAAGTTTTAAAAAAATCTGAGGAACATTAGTTACATGAGGTAAACAGAAAATGAGATAAAATGCTAAATAGTTTACCAAGGGTAGATAACGCTCGAATAATCAGATATCTCCCTTTGATAGCATAACTGATTACCCAGACAAAGGAAATGCAGTAGATGAAATCTGTCTGAATTTAACTAGGGCATTAGATATGGTGCCACATGGGAAAACCCTAGTGAGGTAGAAAAATGGAAAATCAGTGTAACATCTGTAAAGTGGGAAGAGATTTAGCTAAGGGGAACTGATAACCAGCTGCTCTCCAGCAGGGAGGTGTCAGGCTGAAGAGAAGATATTAGGGAAGTTCTCCGGAGTTCCTCCTCAGAACCATATTTTATTTACTGAACACAGCACAAAAAAGGCCATTGAAACTCTCCATTGACCTGAAGCTGAGATAAGCACAAATCAGGACTGCGTGGATCCAGAGGAGTGGTGGTTTGTCTGAGTCCTGCCACACTAGAAATGGGGCGATACTCACTTGTACTGAATGCGATGCCATGTACTACTGATTAATAACAAAAAATTGTGCTATAAACTGGGAATAAAGATAGAATCAGCTGGAAACCCTGGGAAGATGTAAATGGAAAATTTTTTTTCTGCTGTTTTACTCATCAGTTCCTCTTAAAGAAGGACTCTCAGGGGGGCAGTGCAAGGAGGAGTAGGAAGGCATGTAGATATTTCCTACTCAGGCTTTTGCAAATGAGAGAAGAGCTGGAAGTCAAAGGGAGGGACCAAAGGTCATCTCAAACTGTCGGTGCTGCTCTGAGCAGCTACATCACAGCAGACAAGAGAAATGGACCCTGCAAGTGTGGGCAACAGAATCCAGTAGAAAAGTATTCAAGCCTTCAAGGTTCCCTCTTCCCTGTGGTTAGGTGATGCTCTCTGTCAGCATTTGCTCTGTGCTGGGAGTTCACTGCAGCACTTCAAGCTGCCAGGGCCCACCTTTGGTTTTGCTCACTTACTGAGTATCTCTGATTTGATGTCTCAGACCCTCTCTGCCTCCTGAACAGCTACGATAAGTAGAGGCAAAACATTCATTCGTTTGTGAGCTCTGTGCATCACAATGACTTTCAGACTGTTTGAAAGCCTTTCTGCTGAAATCTTTTACTGAAAGACATAAAGATTGTTTTCATTTAAATGCTTGTGAAAGAACAGTTGTGTTTACAAAAAATTCACAGTCACACAAAGTGATGTTAAAAGCAGTGCTAACCATTTCCTAAATAAATTGCAAGTTACAAAAACCCTTTGTCTCTTTTTTTTTTTAATTTCAGGGGAATTTTTAATAATAATTAGGATTTGTAACCTGTTTTTCTTAATTAATCTGAACTGATTAAACAAATGATATAGTTCTGGGACTATTTCCAGTTTGCAAATTGTCCATACTAGTTTATGATAATTCTTGTGTATGAAAAGTATTAATCCTGTGGAAAACAAAATACCAGCATTTGTTTAATGAAATCATTATCACTAAACACTTATCATCTGTTTAATGAAATTCAGAAATTCACAGATGGTTGTTCTATTATACAGCAAATACATGTTTAGTAGAAGGAATGTTTAGAAATAAATACAGCAATAAATATTATAAATCTGTCTTTTTTGCAATAAAACTCAAAACATTTTTTTCAAACATAGGTATGGACTATCAGCCCAGAGTAAGAGTATTTATACGTTGTGAAGAGTCTTCTTTAAAATTAAAACAGGAAATAATCTGCTTTTCAAAATAACAGATTAAAACGAACAAAAAAAAAGCGGAACGCTATCCTGATCCAGAGGCTAGCAACTATCCAGACTTCACAAATCTCCAGCCACCACGTGTGTAATAAACTTTGGAGATGCTGATAATTATACTGAGGAATTATCCAGGATTACAATGGCAATAATTGTTATCTCCTATTCAAAACTGGTATAAGTTTAGCCAGCCTTCATCACAAGTACATTTCTTTTGTTATGCAGAATATAGAGCTTTGCAATTTTCTTTCTTGTGTAGATTTGGCCTGCCTGTAGGCATTTACCCCTCACTGCCTGATTTTGTTCTGCTCTGCTTTAGATGTTCTCCTTATTTAACTGTTCCCATATGAAATTCTGGGTCTGCCTGCAGTCATGTCGTGTTGAACTGAAGCTGAGATGTTAAAGCATGTGATTTAGCCATACAGCATAGCCTCACTCCTCTCCCGCATCCGCAGAAGTTCTGGGGATAGAGCCTGACAAAGTGTCTGCAAAATCAAATTGCTTCTCAACATTTTGTCCTTGGATTTGTTCTTCCCATATACAAGGGCAGCAAGCAGGAGAATAACTAATACAGGAAAGGAAGCTGGAAGGGAGCATTTACTTATAGGGATTAAAATGATACAGCGTGGTGACTTTGCAATCTGCACTATAAAGTACCAGATGTCCCATTACAGTTATCCCCTTAATTTAAAGGAATACACGTACGATTTCTTTTTGTCCTGCTCTGCTCCAGTTAATAAATTCTGCGTTGCTGTCCTGTTGGAAAGGCCGAACTTTTATGGCTATTTTCAGTTTGCTAACATTCTCAGCGTGAAAACATACTGATCTCAAGTATGGCTTTATTCAATAAATAAATGTCAGGTGAAAGCAACTGTTTTATTGAAAACTTGGCAAGAGCTGGCTGCATTAGACATGGAATTGCTTACACTGGCTGAAATTTTAATTCATTAAATATAGATTTCGTCTTTTTTCCATTTCACCACTTTGTGGAACTGGGAGAAGAACTACATGTCAAAATACTCTTCCAAAGAAGCTACATGTGAATGATTTCATAAATACATTTCATACATCCAGGTTGAAAATTGGCCAGCCTCCAGAGATAGCAGCCTGGAAGAGCTCACAACTTTCACAATCAGGTGGAAGAACAGATTTCTAGGTTTCTATTGCTGATCTTTCTGCTTGTTCGTGGTTCAAGTCTATGGCGAGATCTGCTCTCGGAGCAAGGCAAGACTGTTGGGATGAAAAAGGAAATCTGAGCGGAGGGGAGGAGATGGAATAAGTTATGTAAAGGAGCTATCTGCCTTCAGCCCAGGGAAAAACGCAGCATATGGTTATTGCAGCCAGATTTTCTATTACTTTGCTATGGTGACTTTCTGTGGCTGGAAAAATTCCTGTTACAGGCAGTGTAATTCCAGCTGCAGGATTGCCAGAGAGCAATGGGAGGAGTGAGAGACCCCAGAGTCCAGAGTCAAACCTGATTGTCAATAGTTCCTCTCCTGCAGAGGTGCTAGGGAATTGGGGCAGGGACCCCAAATTCTTTCACCCTACAGGGTAGACCGGCTTGCTGAAAAGAGAAAAAAAAAGTTGCAGAAGCTGTCAGAAATATTATAATACTTGGAAAAAATTACAACCCCTTTGGATTTCCCTTCCTGAGGAATTTCTGCAGGATCAGCCCAAGCCAAGGCAGTATTAAGGGTATTTTCTCTCTCTGGTTAAGGGCATTGTAATTAGGGAATCCAAGATAGTGGCTGCCACAGTAGTATCACTAATAGGTAGGGATAAGTTTCACTTTCAGTGACAACAGTGAAACTGGGGAATTTGTCTCTGCAAAAAATCTCCATGGAACCTCAAATCCTAGGTAATTACTGTGCATTTTCCTTCCAAGTGCTTCTCTGCCACTTTGTGTTTCTCAGACTTGTATTATTGAAAAGAAAAAAACTGAAGGGCATTTTCTCCCCTCCACTGCATGGTTAAATCTTTTTCATCTAGCACAGGTCCTTCTCAGACTTATCCCTGCCCACCCTCCAAGCAAAAGCAAATCCAGATTATGTGTTAAAAACACGAAGCATCCAGGGCATATGCACATTATATTTAAAAGATTATATTTCTTTCTTAATGTCTCCCTTCAAACCTTGTCTTTTTTTCCCCCCAGGAAACAAGATTATACTTTTTTCCCATCTTTAAATTTTCTAAAGTCCCTCAGCTTAGTTCTTTTAGCATTGCCATGCATTTAATTTAGTTAAGCACATTTAGTTTGTATCAGTTCATTTGCTGTTCCTGCCAATGTACTGAGCCTACTATTAGTTCATGAACTGTAGGAACAGCACCGAGGATTTAATCTGGAAGTACAGACAGCATAGGATTTTACAGCACTGGCAGACCCTTGTGTTTGTGCCGGACCATGAGCCATCAATCATTTCTAGAGGCTTTTGCCAAGAAGGTGAATGGCCAGATGTCTTATTTTGGTAAGTTTATAATTCTTTCTAAACAGGGGAAGAAACTTCCTCTAGGAGACACGAATCTCCTTCAGAATCATCACCTCTAATTAAGAAGCTCCACGTAAGACAGTACTTTGGCTTTCAAAATACCCACTGAGCTCAAGTGTCCCACCTGAAGCAGATTGAAGCAGTAAGATTTAGTGGATGAGTACACATTTGCAGACGGAAGTTTACTCCATGAGTTTTGATTCAAGTCAAAAATCTAAATGTTTGCTTTGAGCAATGTCTATCTTTTTGAGTAAGTTTACATCATGAATCACAGTAACTTCAACTTACAAAGCATCAGTTGGTTTCATTGTAACAGGAGGCAGGAGACACTTCTTCTGGTCAATATATTTTAGTGAGCCAGAAGTCATGGGACCACTGAAGATTGTAAACACTCCCCACAACCCCACCACCCCCCCAGGAAAACAGCATAGCCAGCTGCAGAAATGCTGCTGTTGTAATTTTTTTTTCCTCATTTATTTTAAAATGACATCAAAATAATGACACAAAACCCACAAAATAATAAAATAGAAAATACTAAACCCAATTTTCAAAGTAGCTTTCCCCAGAAATCCAGATCCCCAGTATTTCAATTCCAAAATATTTTCCCAGTGAGATTTTTATTTTTGCAATTGACACAATTTCAGAAAAACTGTTTCAACCTACTTTGCATCAACACTAAGGAAAAAAAAAATTGAACATTTTCCAATCACCATACCCTGCAACTAAGTACTCACTGAGCTTCCTCACTGGCCTTATTACAGCCCTGTGAATGAATGGAACCATTTGCTTCAGACACATGTTCTAGCAGAAGAGAAAGACATCTTCACGGCCCCATAAATCTTGTAATCTTAATACCAATTTTATTCTTACATGCATTCACAAGCAACTACCATTGTCAGCAAGCAGAGCAATTTGTTCAGCAGAGAGCTGAGTCTAGCCTTTAGCTTAACTTAAATCTGCTCTCACACACCTCTGAATTGAAAAGCGATGCAAACACATCTGCTGTAACTGGGAGCAGGACGATGTAGCAAACAGTAAATATTTTTCTACACTTTGTGGCTGAAGTGCTGACATCACATAAATGTCAGAAAATAAAAATGGTAGTCAAGAGGGGAGAGAATAATATAAAAAGTAGATCTGCTGTAAGCATAGTCTTAAAAGCATCGTCTGGATTCAATGGCTAAATTAGTGTTAATTTTTCCCACATATTTTTTTTTCATTATATAAAAAGCAAGTAATAACACAGTATTGGCATCATTTGCTGAGTGATCTGATTAATGATGAGTGAGGCAATGAAGACTGGAGGTAATTTTTTGAGCTGTTTTACAGATTTACTGAAAAATAGAGCAATAACAACAAAAAAGCATAATAGAAGAGGAGAAGAAAAGGTTAATTATTGCACATCTGTGAGGTGGAGTTTAGGTGGAGAGAAATGAAAGGGCTTAAAGGTTTCTCATAGATTCTAGTGAAGAACCAAGAACTGGATCTAGAGCTTCCAAGTTCCCATCAGTGTTACGGTTACTGGCTCACGCCATCTTTTATGATACATAACAAGCCTATGCTAGAAAAAAGATTTTGTGGATTTCTGCATACTGTCTTTTTAAAGAGCAGCTTGGAAGGAAGATGATTCATAGGCAGTCAGTTGGCAACTTTGCCTCCTGTTTATTGAGGTGCATAGTTGGAAAGATTAAACACTTAAATTTAAGTTGGATGCACTATAAAATTAACCTAGTCCTTTAATAACAGAAGCTGTAAAATATCTGGAGTGTCAAGTTTTCACAAAGCATGTCTTTTGGACAATTGCCATTATTTCTGTTGAGTTAAACCCATATGACTGACTGAGGTGACTGAGCAAGACTCACTGGGCTCTGGTGAAGCTTCTGGACATGGAGGTCCAGCACAACTGATTCATCTTCTTGTATGCAAAAACTGCTAATACTCTGTCACTCATTTCAAACAGAAACAAAAACCTACAGAGTAGTGTCAGGCATTCAGGGCTTGATTTATCTGTTTGTACATGTGCACCTGCTCTTATAAAGTCATATTTGCCATATATTTAATTATATCTCTGTTCATGTTTACACAAGTGTCTTGGTCTGCTAAGGTGTCTTTCTCAAAGTGGCTCCACATTTAGTTACAGATGGTGTTGTTCAGTGTGGATCACACTGAAATCCTCCTTTGGCATTTTTTTAATTAGAAAATTGGATTGTGCCACAAGGTGGAAGGGCAGTGTTGTAGTGCCATAAAAAACCTTTCCCTGTGCTTATTTTTTTAGCATCTCTTTTCTTTTTCAGTTCCTCAAGCATACCACTCCAAATGCAAACTAATACATGATAGGATTTGTTCTTACATTCAATTGGCCTAATTCAATGAGTGTTTTTGCCAGGATTCTTGTGATAGGAATTAGATAGTCTTTGTGTAGTGTAAAAGTCACAAGAAGGGAGGATTGTGGAAGTATCAAAGAGCTTTTAACTGCAAGCTGAAAATAGAAACCACAGCACTTGACAATCTTTTGAGCAGAAGGGCTTTTTAAAAAAGAGCAATTTGTAAAGGGAGAAACAGAGGAGGTCAAGCGACAAAGAACAGGTCTATGTTACAGGGAAAGCAACTGAAAAGTGAAGGTACTGCACTGCAAAGCAAACAGTAAAGGAATCTGCTGACTTTACAAATCCTTCACCAGGGCCCCTGCAGAGAAGTTACACTTTTTTGCTTTTCTCTTTGGTTTTCTTTTGGAAAAAAAAGGAACATGTACATTTCAGAGCATTCCTGTATGCTGCTAGGCGTATTCCACTATTTAAAATTATCCTTTATATCCCTCACTTATTTTCCTTATCATGATTCAGATTCTGTCAGGGTGTTGTGAGGGTAAATGGCTCCCTGAGGGTTGGCACCACATGGGGGAGGGCAGGGCAGGGCCTCACCAACTTGACCCACTGCCCCTGACCAGGAAAGGTGGGCAGACTGGTGGACAGTCAGGTACAGCCCCAGGTCAGAGCACCAGGCATCTCTGTGGGGACAGGAATAGACAAGACAAGGCAAGGCCAGGACGTGAGCCCACTGTTCAGGGCTGGGACCTGTCTCAGCAGGACCCATGGCCAAGCACATGCAGGGCTGCAACCCAGTGGAGATATAGCTTGGGCAGGGACTGAAGCCCAGAGCCACAGTTCAACGCAGCTCCCCTGGGTCAAAAGTCAGCCCCAGACATGGCCTCCCCATGGTGCTCACCACTAGATTCTCCCCATGGTCATCCAAGGGAAGGAGCCAGTCTCAGTTGCGCTGGTGCCGAGCTGTCCCCCAGCTCTGGCGCTCAGACCTCCTGGCAGTGCCAGCCAACTACTTCTCTTTAAGGACTCTTAGGCTGGGTTTTGTCAAAAGCACAGTAAATTTATTGCTTAGAAGAATGGCTTTGAAGCCAAATGTACATAAAACAAGGTATCAGTTTCCATCTGTCCTCCATCACAACTAGAAATCCTCAGACAAGAAAGCCAGGGTCCCGTGTGAAGGTGAAACTTCTACTCAGTCCATTCTCCAACCTGGTGGAGAGTTTTTGCACCCAGAAAATCTAATTTCAGCCTTATGAAGCCTGGGGCAGCCTGCTTTCTTCTAGAAGCTGTACTGCTTACCACTTGCGAAGTTCGGCACACACACCATTGCTATTTTGGTTAGTTTTCCAGCAGAAAGTGAATATACACTTTGTCCATTCTGGAAGTGGAAGATCTGTCCATATCAACAATTTACTGTATACCCACAGTATTCTCCACATAAGGATGGCAAATAATAGTTGATGACACTCCACAGCGCACCTCTTGACGTTTTTATCTCCAGATAGGGAGATTGTGACGCCAGTTCTTGTGATACAATTGTAGAAAAGCAAGCGTAGAAGCAATAACAGACCCTCTAAGTCATTCAACCTGGAAAATACACACCACTAAGTCTGGCTTCCATCACTTATAAGATGGCTGAAGCTGTAACAAAGAGAAAGTTCACTTTGTTCATGGATAAACACAATGCGTTGGATAAAAGTTGTCAGGGCTCATCTCAAGGGAAATCCTGTTTTATTAATCTAGTCACAGTTTTATGGGGATTCAATAAGCAACTGGCTAATGGAGATGCAGAATACATTATACATCTGGATTTTTAAAAAGCCGCTTGATAAGATCCCATAACATTGTCAGAGAAACCAAGTTGCCAAGAGAGCCCTAATACAAGTTTTTGATCTGAAGCTGGTGAAATTGCAGGTAGTCACATTTCTCAGAAGTCTGTAGTGGGAGTGCGTTGGACCCTTAAGGCAGTAATTCTTAAAGATAAGCAGAATATTTCTGGGGAAAAATAGGACAGAATGAGACAGTGAGTATCCCCTCTAAACTTGGGAGAGTATATTAATATTCCAGTAATTTAGAAGACACTTCCTTGCTTCCTTCCCAGGCATTAGGAATTATCAGGACCCTTACAGGTGTGAAGAGCTGATGAGTTAACTGACAACTGCTCCCACTTGTACACCTTCTCACAGTTGGCTCTTCAGGCTTGGAGGCTGCATTTTGGACATACCTCTGTTTCTTTTCAGGAAATTTCAGTTCAAGTTCTCTCCAGTGTCTCTCATCTCTGGTCACAAATAAGCCCTATATTGGACCCCTTCAATTAGGCTGCTAGTGTCAACACTCAAGTAATCTGAGGTCCTTACCACTGTCTCAGCTTCCCAGAGAAAAATCAATATTATAAAGAATCACATTGAAGTCTTGCCCACAAATAAGCTCTTTGAGGAGAAAAACACTTGTTTCTAGCTATTACAAAGAGCCCCTTATTCCAGAAGTACAGACTGCCGTTACTCACCTCCTAACCAGATATGACATGATTCTTTTGCCATTTCCTTAGCAGACTGCAATAACAGCTTCTTTATTATTATTTAACACAAATATCTTAAAAATTGACACTCATAACAGGCAAACAGCCTCCAGCTCAGTACGTTCCTCTTGCCCGACAAAGATTTCTTCCTACTTGGGTCATTGGTCTATCCGGATTTTGCACAAGCCTTTCTCTTCATCCATCAATTATCTCTTCATTCTCTGAAGATTTAAACTCCACACCTTTCACCTCACATCTTCAGGTAAATTCTGAGGGAGAATACAATATGCATAGCATAACCGGCATGTATAGCTATTACAAACAAATCTGAAATACATAAGTCAAGAGAATTAAAAAGTCAGATGAAACTGTATTACCACAGTTAGTAACGTATTTACGTGAGAATTTATATTAAGTACAAGATGAAATATAGGTATCATAACAGCTAAGCTACCTGTAGATGTCTTTCAGTTTGATAAGTAATAACATGCTATTCAGATACAGACATCCATACCCTTCCTCCATATTAAATAAGCTCAGTTTAAAATCTAGGGTTTTTTTCTTTACTGAGTCCATCTCTACAAAGTCAAGACTGTGATAACCAGAGCTGGGGTGTACCACAGCAAATGCCACATGGACATACCCACCACGGGTCTGGAGGCTGTGTTTCGGGACTGTGCTTGCTCAAGCATGTACTTATACCCCCAGAGTTTCTGACTCTTGAAGTCATCTCCTCAACAGCCAGCTCTGGTATCTGGATCCACTGAATACATATGGCTTTTTTCTTCTTCTGTATCACTACTGGAAATAAAGGTGATGTCACATTTCTATCCATACTGTCTTCAGGTTATGTCTCACTGTCTCCACATGATGCTAATTTCCATCCCTACAAGAACATTTTCTGCAGAGCAGTTTTGTCTTGGTGTACCTTCAGGGACAAGCAAATGGCAATAGGGTTATGGAGGTGTTATTGAATTGTTACTGCTGGCAATAAAGTGCCAGCAGAGAAAAGCACAGTTTGACTGCCGTATTCCAAACTGAGTTACCAGCTCTGACAGCTAAGGAAAAGAAACGAGTACATATCTTTTTGCTGGTAAAGTGATCACATTTGACTCAAAGCCCTTGAAACACTGTGCGTTTGGAATGATACGTTACAGCTTTTATAGTCACTAATCAGAGGAGAAACGTGGTTTGTTACAACTTCTTTTAATGCAGACAGCTGGATGATATAAGCTAACTGTGCCTAGAAAATCTTACAAAAACTGAAATTCTGATCCAAAGTTTTGCAATAACCATACATACCTACAATAATAGCTTGAGCTCCCTAATCCTTATTGCATGTATAGTGCACCACTGTGGTAGAACAGTATACATTACAATATACATTACAGTCACTTGTTTTCCAGCACCGGAAATTTAATTAATGTTAACATCTCTTTAGATCTGATGTCAATTTAACTTGCTTATATAGCAAACTCCAGTCTTTTCCTGGGTAAATTCTGCATTCCTCTTCTCTCTTGACCTTTGAAAATCTTCCCCATGACTACCAATCAAAACACTCCATACATCAGAAATTCTTTCAGATCTTGCTGGAAGATTAATCATTCCACATTCCAAAATATTCAGTTGAGGGTGTTTTAGTTAGTTAATTTCCCCAAATTACATTCAAATAGTGTCTGAGTAATAAAAATTGGCAGAAATGATTAGTGGCAGTATCCTACATTTGCCATTGAAAAGGACATTAATACCTCGTCACCAAAGATGTTCATTCCCCTACGTGTACTTTTTGCTTCCTAAGCCAGATCCAATAAGTGACTCCTATGCCTGGAAACTAATATATGACATTTAGAGGTCTGATTCCTGCTTGGCAGAATCCAGAACTATTTGCTGAGTGTCTGGACTCTGGGCATGAGACATAGAGAATAATATACCACAAAATGAGACTCAGGGCAGCCACTGTGCTGAGCAGAAAGCTGACAAGGGTATTTACGCTCAGAATGCAGCCACCTAGGTATTGTCAATAAAAAAAACATTGTTGGGATAACTCTAGACATGGCTTTAAACAGTTTAAAAATACCTCTGCTCGGGCTCCTTACACAATCTAGTTTCTTTTCAGAAATACTGAGAATCCAAAGATAATCCAAATACAAGAGCAGACAGATTTAAGAAAGGGCTGTCAAGCTATACCCGCCGACTCTCCCAGAGTGCACCGGCAATTGGCACAGTCACACTGCAAAGAACTTGCCAAATTCAAGCCTTGCCATACCCAAGAATATGGGATGAAGGTGCAGATGTGTGTTTGCAGAGAGTGTTCGTGCTGATCTCAACGCCCTGCTCCTTCATCTGTTGTCTGATGGAAGGTACGAATGTAATTGGATAAGAAATAATCAAAGAGGGGACCCTGGGATTTGCTGCTCTGACGTGACACACCCACTCGCACAGGGGCACACAGTTTCTCTGGTCGTTATTCCCACAAGTTTAATTTCTCCTTTCTGTTGCATTGGAAATGTACATGTTCAAGTGAAGGCTCTGAATTTAAGCAGAGGGAGCCAGGTCTTCAACGGCAGGGTCACTTAGGTGCTCATCCCCGAATCTCCGCACTTTTCCCCGGAAAGTTCTTTTATTTTTAATTGCTCTGTATATTAAAGATTCACCATATAATTATGTTTATAATAATTCCCCCGTGGAAAGTACCAGCAGGGTTGTTCAAGATGAAAGACACTTTAGAAACACATTAGCTCTCATTGTGATATTGGGATTTATCATTTACAAATTGCACAAATAACAAACAGTCATAGTAGCTTTTCCTAACTTTATGTTTGTGCTCCCACTAATTGGTATCTCTCCTGGGATTCTTCACCACCAGATGGGTGACCATATGGATAGGGACACTTGTTTATAAACCCTGTTATTTATGCACATACAAGGCTACCTAGGGAAAATAAACTTCCCCTAGATTTTATTAGGGAGACAGACACTAAAGTACTGTCATTCCAGCGTGGTAGAAATTACATTTTTCTTGTATCTTTTTAACAGAAACTGGAGAAGAACATAGGTTTTCATTGTGGTTTTTTTTTAATAACTTCTTCAAGCAAGTGAGGACTTAAATCAGCAGTTAGGTAAAAAGCTATTAACTGTGCAGCTGCATCACTTTTTCTTCTCCAAGGAAAGAGCATACAATGGTGAAAGGAGAAAAATATATGTGTCTGGCAACAAGACTGGCTCTGATAAAGAATAACAGGTTTTACTATTGCAAAGTGCACCAGAAATATCAGCTGGAAAACCAGTAAACAAAACCTGCACTTGAAGTCCCACCAAGCAGGACAAGGGGTCCAGATTTTGGTCTATTGCATTAGTAAATGTTCAGGAAAAGTTTAGTAGCTCTAAGTCAACAGTTATCTGCATTCACACCAGTGTAATTGAGATCAGACCCTGGCCTGGAAACTGTAGGAAAACTAATATTAGAATAATGCTTTAGGCTAATGATAATTTACCTTACTTAATTTGCCATTTCCCTAAAGCAGTTTAATCCACCAGAAAAATTAATTTGCTGTTAAAAGACCTTTTATATCCCATTGACTTCATTGGACATTGGATAAACTTTTATGAGTTCACAGACATTTTCAAAAAGAAATAAAGAATAATAGTAGCTAGCATTAGTACTGGCCAATTGAGAAAGTACAAATAAGGAACACTGAAACAATATATACCAAGTCATTTTTACATACTTCCTGTAAGTCAGCAAAGTTTTTTCTAATATTAAGTTAATAATTTTATTACTAACACATACAACAAATGTCATTGGACAGGGCCTTGCAGTGAACAGAAGTGCAAAACGTTTTGCATGCTGTGTATGATGTCAATTTGATACTGATCATATATTCATAGAATGGTTTTGATAGGAAGGGACCTTAAATATTACCTAGTTCCAACCCCCCTGCTCATAGCTCCATTCAACCTGACCTTGAATGTTTCCAGGGATGGGGCATCTACCATCTCTCTGCCA